>NC_053158.1:192023553-192662719 GCF_016835505.1 Polypterus senegalus
ATGCCTACAATAGAGCCTGTCTTCCTCACCAGTTTGTCCAGGTGTGAGGCATCCTTTATGCTGCCTCCCCAAAACACCACCGCGTAGAAGAGGGCGCTCGCCAACAACCGTCTGATAGAACATCTGCAGCATCTTATTGGAGAAAGGCCGCCAGCCTTCTAAGGAAGTATAGTCGGCTCTGTCCTCTTGCACAGAGCATCAGTATTGGCAGTCCAGTCCAATTTATCATCCAGCTGCACTCCCAGGTATTTATAGGTCTGCACCCTCTGCACAAAGTCACCTCTGATGATCACGGGGTCCATGAGGGTCCTGGGCCTCCTAAAATCCACCACCAGCTCCTTGGTTTTGCTGGTGTTCAGTTGTAAGTGGTTTGAGTCGCACCATTTAACAGTCCTTGATTAGGTTCCTATACTCCTCCTCCTGCCCACTCCTGATGCAGCCCACCATAGCAGTGTTGTCTGCAAACATTTGCACGTGGCGGGACTCGAGTTGTATTGGAAGTCCAATGTATGTTGGCTGAACAGGACCGGAGAAAGTCCAGTCCCCTGCGGCGCTCCTGTGCTGATGACCACAATGTCAGACCAGCAGTTCCCGAGACACACATACTGAGGTCTGTCTGTAAGATAGTCCACGATCCATGCCACCAGGTATGAATCTACTCCCATCTCTGTCAGCTTGTCCCCAAGGAAAAGTATACAGGGTGGGCAAAAGTAAGTTTACAGTTGGCCGTATGGAAAATGACATGCAGGTTATGATTGCTGGACTGAAGCACACTTTAATAATAGATAGATAGATTATTAATCCCAAGGGGAAATTCACATAATCCAGCAGCAGTATACTGATACAAAGAAACAATATTAAATTAAATAGTAATAAAAATGAAAAGAATTAAAATAAAATTAATGTTCGCATTTACTCCCCCGGGTGGAATTAAAGAGTCGCATAGTGTGGGGGAGGAACGATCTCCTCAGTCTGTCAGTGGAGCAGGACGGTGACAGCAGTCTGTCACTGAAGCTACTCCTCTGCCTGGAGATGACACTGTTAAGTGGATGCAGTGGATTCTTCATGATTGACAGGAGTTTGCTTAATGCCCGTCGCTCTGCCACAGATGTTAAACTGTCCAACTTTAATCCTACAATGGAGCCTGCCTTCTTAACAAGTTTGTCCAGGCGTGAGGCGTCTTTCATCTTTATGCTGCCACCCCAGCACACCACCGCGTAGAAGAGGACACTCGCCACAAGCGTCTGGTAGAACATCTGCAGCATCTTACTGCAGATGTTGAGGGATGCCAACCTTCTCAGAAAGTATATTCTGCTCTGAGCTTTCTTACATAGAGCATCAGTATTGGCAGTCCAGTCCAATTTGTCATCCAGCTGCACTCCCAGGTATTTAAAGGTCTGCACCCTCTGGACACAGTCACCTCTGATGATCACAGGGTCCATGAGGGGCCTGGGCCTCCTAAAATCCACCACCAGCTCCTTGGTCTTGCTGGTGTTAAGGTGTAAGTGGTTTGAGTCGCACCATTTAACAAAGTCCTCCATTAGGTTCCTATACTCCTCCTCCTGCCCACTCCTGATGCAGCCCACAATAGCAGTGTCATCAGCGAACTTTTGCACGTGGCAGGACTCCGAGTCATATTGGAAATCTGATGTATATAGATTGAACAGGACCGGAGAAAGTACAGTCCCCTGCGGTGCCCCTGTATTGCTGCACATATATATACATATATACATACATACATATACACACACACACACCCCTAGTGTAACTATTGCTCTGTTCAGACTCCTTTCTGATGTACTTTATCATCAGTAGCAGCATTTGAACCCACAACCTCAGGGTGTGAAGTTCCTAACCACTACGCCGTACGCTGCCATGTTCTGGGAGTTGTGCCAGTCCGTGACACATTTGTGCAATGACAGTCTGTGTGAACCTTGCATGTTCTGCCTGCGTCTACACAGATTTTCTTCCAGCGTTCACACTTTCCTCAACTCATCCCAAAGGCATAAATTGGGATAGTACTGAGAGTTACAAGACACGCTATTGTTAAAATTATTTCATATTATCGATTGAATATATAATTTTGATAATGCTGTCATTACAAATAAAATCTGGATTTGAAAGAATTCTAAACCGGCCATGCTGTGAGGGTGTGTGCATTAGTGTGCTCTGCAAAGGGCTGGTGCATCATTCAAGTAGGACTGCCAACCTGTACCCACTGTTATGGTAGACTCCCGTGACCCTGAATTCAATTGTGCACGTCCAAATACTGAAGCATGCAGAGCGATAGATCTTTTTATACATGTGGTGTATATGTAAATACACGCTGCATAGGGTTTAATTCTCTTTAATTGCAAACGGTTTTCAAAAGGGCTGTAGAAGGCCACCTACTAAACACTCCTGAACTGCATATCTGAATTGTTTTATCAGTCAGTCAGTCAGTCATTTTCTAACCTGCTTTGTCGTGAACAGGGTCACAAGGCGTGCTGAAGCCTATCCCAACTAGCAAAAGGTGCAAGGCAGGAACAAACCCGGGACAGGGCGCCAGTCCATCGCAAGGCGAACACACGGGCGCCAATTTAGTTTCGCTATTCCTCCTTGCCTGCATGTCTTTGGACTGTGGGAGGAAACCCACGGAGACACGGGGAGAACAAGCAAACTCCACACAGGATGGATGGATGAATGAATGGATCTGGGACACAAACTATAGGGTGGTCCAGATCTAATTATGCAAATTTTCATTACGCTATAACTTAAGTTTATTACATAGAAAAATCACCCGAAAAATCCCAGACCATCGAGAAGTGTGCCAACTGACGACATGAAGAATCGCCTTCGCGATTAGATCTGGACCACCCTGTATAATATTTCTACAGTAATTCAGTCATTTTTTTTTTTACTAAAATACACATAGGAGCAGCATTTAAAAAATATTGTGCAATTTCTCTAAAGGAGATTGGATTGAATTTAAATACGTTTCAGTATACATAATGTATTTGCAGATAACTATAAATATATATAAAAAAAAAATCCTTAAAGCTGCTAATCGAAGTACATTTTAGTAAGCCAAGTCAGCTTCAACTCGCACACTGGACACAATTTCTTTTACTATTATTATTTCCAGCAAATATTTTCCATAACCGAAAGAAAAAAAAATGACTAAAGATGCGTCTCTCACACTTCCAAGTTTAAAAGAAACGGTTACTGCTTTTGCCATAAAAAGTTACCCACCTGTTCTGCATTACACTTAGAGGATTGTGGGAGTAAGGAGTGCGAGTTATGGGAGAGTCTAATACGGCTTTACAGATTCATACAAACAAAACAGATTAACCAGACAATATTTTCATATTTTTAAATGGAAGCCCACCAGCACACACGGTAACAGATTTACTTCACAATGTGCTTGTGTGTGTGTGTGTGACTAATGCCCTTGGAATCAGGCAGTCCCAAGCAAGGACACTTTAAAAAACAGTCTCTTAAGCTGCGTAATTCTCTTACCTTGTCCATAATATTTCACAGCACCCATATAACTAGAAATCCACGGATTCCTAAACATGATTGCAGAGGGGGGGGGAAAAAATATAGTATCCTTCCAAAGGAAAAAATTAAGAACGGTGGCCACTGGAAAAAAGTAGGCACGGCAAAGGATCGACGTACACAACTGTGGAAATTCCAGCTCCGTTAACAGCACAGAGCAAAGCCGTCAAGCAACAGAGTGTCTCGGGGAGTACAGAAGACGCATCACAATAGGCTGCGGGGATAAAGCAGCTCAGAGCGCTAATCAGATTACAGGCAAAAATTAGGCACAATAAAATGCTCAAACAGATTGGATGAGGGTGTTAGGAAGATGGAATCACAAAAAAGTGTCTGACCGTCTCTGGCATAAGAGGCAAGTTGAACCACAATGTTTGCTTAATCCTTTCTCTTCTACAGAAATACTTTGGCTGTGCAAGTACAAAAAAAAATGCTTTAGAAATCCTTTAGCAAGGAAAAAAAATAATCTTCTCTAATGGACAAGAAATTCTGCTCATCTTGACGTAATCGGGGAAAGTGCAAGGAGTGCTGGGGGAGAATGCAAAATCAGCTGCTGTGCTGCCAAAGGAGAAGCGCTGCCAGATCAGATCATTGTGTTAAATAATTACAGTACCTTAAAGCGCAGCCAAATGATATTTTACAGGTCAAGATTTATGGGTAGAATGAGCAAGGCTAAGAGGCACGGAGGACTGAAAACCAAGGTGAAGGCTCTCAAAAAAAACAACCCCTTACATTTGTACGCGGCACGCAATGCGGTCCTTGTGTTACAGCTCATTTTGCAAATCGTATTAAGGGAATTTTTTTTGTTTGTTTAAATATTATAAAGGCGCACACATCATCTTTCAGAGATTTTTTTCCCCTCACATTTATTTTATTGCTTTAAAACAAAAAGTTAACTCCTTCAATTGGGAACTGAACTTCACATAATCATGACTTCATTTGTGAATATGAAAACTCAGGAAAAGGTTCAAACTAAAGCAGATAAAACCAGATCTGCGTACTGCACGTTACCCTAGCGATCAAAGTGGTCAATAAATCATCATTGTACAACACGAGAAGGCTCAGACTACCATATATACACGAGAGAACTTAAAACAAGAGTAGAAGTCGGGGCTTGGTTTTACGGTCTAATTTCCAGTACTTTATAATGCCGGTCATATACACTGTGTGCACAATTATTAGGCAAGTGAGTATTTTGACCATATCATCATTTTTAATGCGTATATTCCAACTCCAAGCTGTATTAACTTGAATGCTTATTGGATTTAAGCACGTCAGGTGATGTGTATTTGTGTAATGAGGGAGGGTGTGGCCTAAGGAGATCAACACCCTATATCAAGGTGTGCAGAATTATTAGGCAGCTTGTTTTCCTCAGGCAAAATGGGCCAAAAAAGAGATTTAACTGACTCTGAAAAGTCAAAAATTGTAAAAAGTCTTTCAGAGGGATGCAGCACTTTTGGAATTGCTAAGATATTGGTGTGTGATCACAGAACCATCAAACATTTTGTTGCAAATAGTCAACAGGGTCGCAAGAAACGTGTTGAGAACAAAAGACGCAAATTAGCTGCCAAAGATTTGAGAAGAATCAAACGTGAAGCTACCAGGAACCCATTATCCTCCAGTACTTTCATATTCCAGAGCTGCAACCTACCTGGAGTGCCCAGAAGTACAAGGTGTTCAGTGCTCAAAGACATGGCCAAGGTAAGGAGGGCTGAAACCCAACCACCACTGAACAAGAAACATAAGTTGAAACGTCAAAACTGGGCCAAGAAATATCTGAAGACAGATTTTTTCAAAGGTTTTATGGACCGATGAGATGAGAGTGACTCTTGATGGACCAGATGGATGGACCTGTGGATCAGTAATGGGCACAGAGCTCCACTCCAACGTGGAGGTGGGGTACTGGTATGAGCTGGTATTTTTAAAGATGAGCTAGTTGGACCTTTTGCATTGAAGATGAACTCAAAATCAACTCCCAAACCTACTGCCAGTTTTTCAAAGACACTTTCTTCAAACAGTGATACAGGAAAAGACCATGATTTTTATGCAGGCCAATGCTCCATCACTTGCATCGAAGTTCTCCACTGCGTGGCCAGCCAGTAAAGGCCTTAAAGATGAAGGAATAATGACATGGCCCCCTTCCTCATCTGACCTAAACCCTATCGAGAACTTGTGGGCACTTCTTAAACGCTAGATTTACGGGGGAGAAAAACAATACACCTCTCTGAAGAGTGTCTGGGAGGCTGTAGTCACTGCTCCACAAAAAGCTGATCGTCAACAGATCAAGAAACTGACAGACTCCATGAATGGAAAGGCTTATGACTGTTATTGGAAAGAAGGGTGGCTATATTGGTCATTGATTGATTGATTTTTTTTGAAATGTCAGAGATGTTTATTTGTAAATTTTGAGGTGTTTGTTTATTATTCTCACTATAACAGATGAAAATAAACAAGTGAGATGGGAAAATTTTCATTTTTCCTTTAGTTGCATAATAAATCTGCACACTAATAGTTGCCTAATAATTGTGCGCACATATGTATTCCCCTGATGATGTTCACACTCACATTTCCGTTGTGAAACATTCAGGTTTCAGGTTTATTAACATTTTGGATTGACTGATAGCACTGTGTTTGTTTCATATTAAAATTAATCCTCACAAATACAACTTGCCTAATAATTGTGCACACAGTCGAATGCGGAAAATATTGTATACTAGCAGACCTGGCGCGCTTCGGTAGCGGATCGTGGTTTTTCCCAATCTAGACCTCCTGTCTTTTTCAGATTCTTTTAACCGGATAGTTCCGGCAGCCAATCGTCCTTTTCCCAATCTAGAAGTCCTTTCCTCTTGAGATTCGTTTAACCGCCTGGTTTGGACAGCTGTTCTTGCTTTTTCCAATCTAGAAATCCTGTCTTCTTTAGATTCGTTAAACTGCCTGATTTTGGCAGCCAATCATTTCTTTTTTTCTAACGTAGAAGTCGTTTCTTGTCGAGATTCGTTTAATCGCCTGGTTTTGGCAGCCAAGCGCTTTTTTTTTTCCAACCTAGAAGACCTCTATTGAGATCCGTTTAATGGCCTCGTTGATTGCATGTCTTCCAAGGTAGTTTCAATACCCATTTCTTGCACGGAGTCATCTCCCCTTTTATGAGTGAAACTGGTACAAGATTGGAGGAAGCAAGAAGATATAAAGAAAAAAAAAATGTGTAAGTTGGGGGTCTGATTTTATGATCAATTTTTCAGGTTTCAAGACTGACTTATACACGAATATATACAGTAAGTTATGTCTATATACACCCAGAAATGAAGACAAATCATTGGAGTCATTTCGGATTTTGACTCGGACTTTGCAGGTCAGTATCACGATAAGAACACATATTTACTACAGTTTGAAGGGATGGCTCCATTGTATGCCAAAAACTACCACCAAGAGGTAAATACTGTATTACTGTCATCACAGCTCACCAGACCAATGGCACGTTTCAGTCTTACAACCAGATCTATGTGGGTTCTTCTCAATGGAATCCAGCTTCTCCTCCATTTCCCCAAAAGAAATGCACATTGGGTAAAAGTGCCCAGTCTACATCAGCCCCACATAACTGGGTGCATGAATGGACCCCGTGATAAACCCAATGCAACGTTCATTTCTAGGATGGACTCTAATGTGGTTATGAGAGAAACTGACCCACCACAACCCTTCACTGCGTTAAGCAGATTTGAAAATGTTCGGGAATAAAAAAAAAACTATGTACTATTAAAAGGAGAAGTTTGGTATCTTTTTAGTCAAGGTTACTTCTTTACAACTATGGGGTATATTAGAACAATCTAGATGAGAAAAGGCCATTCGGCACCTCAAAAAGTCATCAGTCCTATCCACCTCATTCTTCAAAAATATCATCAAGTCCAGTTTTGAAGGTCCCTAAAGTCTTACCGTCTACCATAGACACTTGGAATAAGCTACCATGATTCTTTGTGTAAAGAAAAACTTACTAAATGTTTGTACGAAATTTACCCTTAAGTTTCCAACTGTGTCCCTGTGTTCTTGATGAACTCATTTTAAAATAACAATCTCGATCCACTGGACTAACTCCCTTCATAATTTTAAACACTTCACTCAGGTCTCCTCCTAATCTTCTTTTGTTTAAACTGTAAAGGCTCAGCTCTTTTAATCTTTCTTCAAAACTCATCCCCTGTAGCCCTGAATCAGCCCAGGTGCTCTTCTCTGGACTTTCTCTAGTGCTGCTGTGTCCTTTTTGAAACCCAGAGACCCAAGCTGCACACAGGACTCAAGATGAGGCCTCACCAGCGTGTTAAAGTTTGGACTTGTGCTTCTCTTTTACAATGCACACTTATACATTTTATAAAATTACAATTTTTAAAAAACAAAACCAAAAAAAAAACAAAACACCAGAGTCCTTCTATAAAGAAAAGCCTTAAAACTTGTCCAATACATCCACACTGAAGTAGCAGAGCTTTCGTTTTTAAGAAAATGTGCCTTCCTCATTTCTGAAGTACGCTTATGACAGCTGAAAATACCTTTTATTAGAGATTCAATGTCCAGTTTTCTTAAGGTAAAAATACAATTCTTTGTTTATCTAAGGCAGGTCCAGCTGCAGACCTCTGCAACTCCATGATTCTGTAGCTCTACTCGAGAGCCAAACTGAATTGCAGGATTGTGTCCCGTGGTTTACTTGACTTGAGTCAGATAACCTGCCCCTGACCCTAACCTTAACCATAGCGCAACCGGGTTTTATCACGGACATATAAAGCGACATCCTCTTTAATGGAGTGGAGCTCTGGAGGTTTGCAGCTGGAGTCTATTGGTTTATCTGCTTGCAGCGACCATCATGGATGGACTTATGACAGCCCAAAACCAAACACAGCCCATTACATCCTAACTACTGTACACAGCCTACATGCCACATGGCAGCATAGTGAAAAGCACATATATACTCAGCAAAAAAAAGAAAGAAACGTCCTCTGACTTTCAACTGTTTTTTACTTTCAGTAAACTTAATGTGTAAATATTTGTATGAACAGTAAAAGAGTCAACACCATAAGACATAAACTAAAAATGTTTCACAATGTGTCCCTGAATGAAGGGAGGCTCAAAATCAAAAGTACCAGTCAGTGTCTGGTGTGGCCACCAGCTGCTTGAAGTACTGCAGTGCATCTCCTCCTCATGGACTGGACCAGATTTGTCAGTTCTTGCTGTGAGATGTTACCCCACTCTTCCACCAAGGCACCTGCAAGTTCCTGGACATTTGTGGGGGGAATGGCCCCAGCCATCGATCCAAATCGATCCCGCTCCAGGGTACAGGCCTCGGTGTAACGCTCATTCCCGGCGATAAACACAAATCCGTCCATCACCCCTGGTGAGACAAAACCGTAACTCATCAGTGAAGAGCACTTTTTGCCACTCCTGTCTGGTCCAGCGAAGGTGGGTTTGTGCCCATAGGCGGCGTTGTTGCTGGTGAGGTCTGGTAAGGCCCTGCCTTACAACAGGCCTACAAGCCCTCAGTCCAGCCTCTCTCAGCCTATTGCGGACAGTCTGAGCACTCATGGAGGGATTGTGTTCCTGGTGTGACTCGGGCAGTTGTTGTGGCCATCCTGTACCTGTCACGCAGGTGTGATATTCGGATGTACCGATCTTGTGCAGGTGTTGTTACACGTGGTCTTCCACTGCGAGGATGATCAGCTGTCCTTCCTGTCTCCCTGTAGCGCTGTCTTAGGCGTCTCACAGTGCGGACATGGCAATTTATTGCCCTAGCCACATCAGCAGTCCTCATGCCTCCCTGCAGCATGCCTAATGCACGTTCACGCAGATAAGCAGGGACCCTGGGCATCTTTCTTTGGGTGTTTTTCACAGTCGGTAGACAAGTCTCTTTAGTGTCCTGCGTTTTTAGAACTGTGACCTTAAATGCCTACTTTCTGTAAGCTGTTAAGGTCTTAACGACCATTCCACAGGTGCATGTTAATTGATTATGGTTAATTGAACATGCATGGAAAACATTGTTTAAACCCTTTACAATGAAGATCTGTAAAGTTATTTGGATTTTTAAAACATTATTGTTGAAATACACAGTCCTGAAAAAGGGACGTTTCTTTTTATGCGGAGTATAGTTGGCCCTAGTGTGTGCTTGGTGTGTGGGTGTTTTTGTGTGTGTCCTGTGGTGGGTTGGCACCCTGCCCAGGATTGGTTCCTGCCTTGTGCCCTGTGTTGGCTGGGATTGGCTCCAGCAGACCCCCGTGACCCTGTTCGGATTCAGCGGGTTAGCAAATGGATGGATGGATGGTAGTTTCATTTTACTTTGCACACATGATACAAAATGAGCCAAGGCAGGACCAGCAAACTGTGTCCATCATACAATATCTGAAAAATAAAGAAAGATGAAGGTCTCAGGATCTGCTCAGGTCCCCAAAACATTTGACCAGTGCTCTTAGAAAAGTGAAAATCAACAATTACAGAAATGCCTGCTATTGCAAAATGAGAGTAGCAACAAGCCATGGAATTAAAGAACGGGTTTAATTAACGACAAGAATCGGCGCCTAATGAAGGAACTGGTTGGAATTTGAGGCCCTGACTTAGTTGGTCTTCTGTTGGCTCCCTCACTTTACATTTCATTTCTGTTAAAGGAAAGAAATGAAGTAAATCAAAAGGAACAATGAAGAAACTCAGGGGCACAAAACTTAAAAATAAACAAAAATAAGTCAATTAAAATGAATGGAAAAGGAGTTAGAGCAGCAAAAACAGATCACTAATTAAGGGTTAGAATGAAAACCTGCAGCCACTGCAGCCCTCCAAGACCAGAGTTGGAGACCTCTGGTTTATATCCTTTGCAGTGTGCGTAAATATAAAAGAAAACCACACACTTGCTCAATATAATATGCATGTAAAGGTCTATTATCTGTCTAATGGTAGCAAGCAGTCTTTGTGAAAAAGAAATAAGCTTCCATTAAGCGAAAATAGATGATCGTAAATCTGTCCGTTTCACAGTTATTGTCTAGTTGTCTGAATGTTGATGCACAGATTCGAATCGCTGTCTGTTCTACAATGTCACGAACAAGGGTGCCACAGAGAAAGACTAGTGACGTCTGTATTCATTTGAGAGAGGCAAATACCTACTATTGAATCTGTTTCTTGGGGGAGATCCCACTGAAGACAACGTTTCCTAAATTATAGGTTGCACCGACTTGGTAATTACAATTCAAGTGACTGAGAAAGGGTCATGAACAGTTTGTGGAAAGCCCCACAAATGGGTCGCTGCATCTTGCATGGCTGAAACTAACCATCCCTGCTTCCTCCAGATACAATTTGTGGGCAAATCTTCAAGATGAAACCCACCACTCAATCCCTGGCAACATTCAGAGGAGATTCTCCAAGGGGGAAAACAGCCCTATTCATGACGACTGGCGGAGATTCTCTAAGGGGCAATGTTAGGTGTGCAGCCTGTCATTAGCAGTCCCTAACATTGAGAAACGTGATGCAGATGAGAGGCTGAAGAGTAGTATCGCTGAATTTGACATTTCTTCCTATCCCCTAATAAGAAAAGAAGCTAAAGAGGTTAATTTGTACCTTTCAGTCTGCTGCAGTTATATGTTGAGAAGACAAGGAATACGCAAAATTAGGTCAAAAGAAAATGCAAACAAAAATGTAAGAACCACAGCCTTCGAGAATTCATGCTTTAGGTCTGCCACTATCTGCAAAAAAATGTTACGGTTCTCATGCATAATTGTATTAATTTTATCGTCTTGGGGAGGGTTAGTACTGCAGCCTTACAGCTCCCATGTTTGGCCACAGGAATTGGCCAGCATAGCTGGGACCCTAGGGATACTTAAGACCACTGCACCATTATATAATCCACTCAAAACTAGTTCAGTTTCTCTTTTCTAGTTCACTTTAATGAATTTTGCAAAGTTCAGGAAAGTTCCCCAGTATTTGGCTTAACTTGGTGATGCAAATTCAGCAGAGTTTACTCACCAATATTTATCATTCATTTTAGAATTAAGTGATTGTTGAGTCACTCGGGGGGTATGGGTTCTAACACAAAAGTGCCCACTTGTAGGCCACACTCCTATGGTATGGTACATTCCAGTAAGTGTGGATCTCAATTCCAATTCATGGAATGGTCTAAAGCAGGGGTCGCCAAGCCCAGTCCTGGAGGACCACCGTGGCTGCAGGTTTTCATTCTCACCCTTTTTAATTGAGTGCCCTGTTTGTGCTGCTGATTAAACTTCTTGTGAATTCATTTTAATTGCTTCTTTAAGATTTGTTCCCCTGAATTTCTTCGTTCCTCCGAATTGCTTCATTTCTTTCCTTAAATGGCACCCAAACAGAAATGAAATGTGAAGTGAGTGAGCCAACAGAAGACCAACTAAGTCAGGGCCTCAAACTCCAACCAGCTGCTTAATGAGGTGCCAATTCTTCTTCTTCTTAATTAAACTCGTCCTTTAACTCCATGGCTTGTTGCTTCTCTCGTGGTGCATTAGCAGACATTTCTGAATTTGTTGATTTTCTCTTTCTAAGAGCACCATTAAAATTTGTGAACCTGAGCAGATCAACATTCCCGAGACCTTCATCTTTCTTTATTTTCAGATATTGTATGATGGACACCAATTGTTTTGGCTCATTTTGTATCTCACTGTTTGGCTGCAAATTAAGGAAAAAAAGAAACAATTAAGGGGTCTGAAGTCTTCAAGAGCAGGTCAATTAAAATTAGTTCAAAAGAAGTTAACTAGCAGCAAAAACAGATCACTCATTAAGAAAAGGATTAGAATGGCCCTCCAGGACCAGAGTTGGTGACCCCTGGTCTATAGGTTATTTACTGGTTGATTGCAGATTCCAAGCCAAGGTAGAGCCAGCCACATATATAACTGGGCCATTTAATACCTAGGAGCAGTTGCATCATCCTGTTGATGTTTATTTTTAAACTTGGCAACAGACCAATGAGGAATACTGACCAGCCTCGAAGTGGCAGGGTCCTTTTTCGGACACAGCAGGCTAGACGGGTTTTACTCAAATGTTAACACCTTCAAATGAACATCTGGACAGGTCTGACCATCTTACTGCCACCTATAGCCCTTTTATTGATTGATCTCCAGTATCTAAGCCCAAAGTCTGGTGTTCAGGGGGTTGTTGCTCGTTTTATTATTTGTAAACTTTTATACATTTCTCAAGCTTCCGTAAAGTTCTAGCTTCCCCTTGGGGACAAAAAGTAACATCTAAAGAACGTCGCTCTATCCAGGGTTAGTTCCAACCTGACACGATCCTACACTTAATTAAAATCGGGTTTAATAAGGTTATTGAGTACTGGGTTGGTTAGAATTATACAGGTGGTGCGGTGGTTAGTGCCACAACCTAATGGGACAGGAGTCTGGGGGTCTCTCTCTCTCTCTCAATAATATAAAATAAAAAAATAAATAAAATGCGTCCCTGGTTTTGGATCCTACTTTGGTCATGGTCTGTGTGCAGTTTATACGTTTTCTCTATGGATTTTTCTCCATGGACTAGGGGTCACCTGCGTATTCCCAATGTGAACATCTGACTGTGTATTACATTTGTTTGCAGTGTAGAACACCCTCTGTTGGCGCACCCTCTGACTGGCAGAACATAAATTTAACTTTGAGACAACTCGTGTGTGTGTGTGTGTGTGTGTGTGTGTGTGTGTTAGACTAACTAGTGAATTTAAAAACTGTACTGGTGAGTGTGGGTGCAAGAGGAAGCAAATTTCAGCCAGCATTTCATGCTGCTCGGACAGGCCTAGGACCACAGAGATCATGAACTGAACTAATGGGTTGGAGGAAGTTGAATCATGAAATTGTCTAATATTACCTAAGCCTTTTTTTTTTTCCCCTTTTTAAATCTAGCAAAATGAATGCCAGTGCCCTGACAAAAAAAGGACAAAAATATACATGTATATTAGCGGCAATGTGTGAAAAGCAGGTATTGTATAGAATGTGTGACATATTAAGGCAAAGCATGAAATGTCTGTGTTACTTTAATATGCTATACTAGCTGAAGCCCGCCGTAGCATACGTCGGTGTAAGAATAGGAACGAAAAACTGTGAGAAAGGAATTCAGAAAGCAAGAAGAAATAAATACTTCTTGAAAGACACAGTTGTGAATAGGTGTTTTGGTGGTCACGACAGATAATGAGTCGAAAGATCTAACCCTAGAAAAAGCCACGTACAACTGACTGAGGCCGAAGACTGGTTGTTAGAATTATTGTGAAGAGTAAACGGCATGCGGGTATGAGTAAGGCCGCACTTCGGAAATTCGATTACATAAATATAATCAATAACAACCTCAAAAAGATGTTGTAGAATGTCTCTAAGTAATTCCTGCAGCTTAATCCAAAAGACTCGTAATACAATATAAGGTCTGTGCTCCGGTCTTTGGGTATCCGACAGTGCATGCAGAATTACCAGCCAAGCAGGATTACATGTAAAAGTGATAAATAAATCAGGCTTTCCGAATTTACGTATTATGGCGATGGCATCCTGCTAGTTTTGTTGCATGTATCTTGGACTTCCTGGAAATGTGGACGGTAATATGATCATTTTGCCTACACGTACGTTATTTTGCTTGCAGTGCGTCTGACAGTCCTTTGTATTTTTCCCACATGCAAATCTTGTTGATGTAATCTGAGATAGTTGAGACGCTCGCCCTCTATTTTAACATACGCATCTACGACATACTGTTCGCCGCTGGAGTGCAAAATACTAAATGTATTCCTCATTGCTAATCTGTACGCGTAAAATTGGCATTGAGTAAGCCTTCTTCACTTGGCGGTTCTTTTATCGGGAACATGTTGTTAAATCTTTGTGCCAGCCAATGTCTCTGTAAGGGAATAAGAGTGGGTAAACCATAGGATCGCAATTCATATTGAGTGTGGCAATCTGTTTACAGGAGTTGCCAATGGGATAGAAGCAAATGTTCCTTTTGGCAGGCGGTTCGCCATCTTCTCCGACAAAAATCGCTGCAACATTGGTGTGACATGTCAGGGCATTGTATCGTTGTAAATCCCGCCTTGGGTTTTCCTCAAAAAGCATTCTTACAGATGCTGTTGGATTGAACGGAGCAATTTCATGCATGTGTTTGTATGATTTAGCGAAGGGTTTGATGGTTCTGAGCATGGAATCTAGCTGGAGAAGTAAATTTTCGCTGCTTGCAGAGTTTGCTTTATTTTGTAAGCATACTTCATAAGCTTGGCGAGAAATACCGTGTAGTGATGGGTCGTTCATTTTGAACGAATCTTTAATGTGACTCGGGAAGAACGAGTCGTCTCGTGGGAGTGATTCGTTCAGTCGCGCATGCGCATTTGCGCAACTTCCTATAGTTTCTGTATTGGAACCGATTCACCTGTTTCGAGTCTTCGGGTTTTTCGAGTCGTTCATTCATCACGTGACAGCCCCATAAGCTTAACCAACTCAGTCTGAGCCGGAAACAGAATTGATTAGTTCATCTCTCGAGTCTTCGGGTTCGAGTCGTTCGTTCATCACGTGACAGCCCCATAAGCTTAACCTATTATGCAGTCCGAGCCGGAAAAAGAATTGAACGAAATGACTCGAAAAATGATTCGTTCATTTTGCTGAACGAGACTCAAAGATCCGAGTCAGTAAAATGATCCGAACTTCCCATCACGAATACCATGTCGGCTGCATGTGGGCGGGGCCAGTTTTGAAGAGGAGCCACTGGCAGTATGGGGAGGGGTTTGGAAGAGGACGAATAGGAATCGAGAAATACCGTGTCGGCTGAGCGTGGGCGAGACCAGTTTTGAGGTGGAAGCAGGACGAACCAGAAAAGAGATACTTTCCCAATGCTTTGTATGTAACTCCGATACAAAAGGGAGTCATGAAAAGTTCTTTATTGAGAAGACTTATATGAAAATGAAAAAAGAAATACAATATAAACTTAAACAAGACCAGGCCATGCACTATTTTATATGAAATTGTGCATTGTATTTTATTTACTGTAATACTCGGCTGATAACTACTGATAGAACAGATATTGCATACATTTAATTGTCGCAAAAATATTTTGCAAAATTGCACAATTATACAGCATACCTATGAAAGTAATTAGAGGAAACATTGGTCACTAGTTAGGAGTATTTCATACTTTGTTTACCTAGGAAATGTTTAAAATTTTAAATCGTTTCACATTTTGATCTCCCATTTTCGGAATTCTGTAGGTTTCTGTGTGAATTTCCCCTTGGGATTACTAAAGTATCTCTCTCTCTCTTCTAGGCATTCTATACAATGATGGGAATATAGACATATCCACCTTAGAGTGTCTGTCTCAGTTTGTGTGTTTGTTCAGTTGCTGTGTGTCTCCAAAAATGGCACATTAAAATTTTTTAGACATTCCAATAGATGGCGCATCCCCAACATGAACGTGGTTGCTACAAATCCCATAAAAACTAGTCTGGTGCCGAGGTGTCACCAGTTGCATGGCTGCACTCGGGTCCTGATCTGGGATCCGGAGTTGGTTTGTCATGTGGTGGGTAGGACAATGTGCTGTATCAGCACCTGATCCTAACCTCTCTCACACCAAAAGGCATACACGAGCCATATGCATTGTATTTGTCATTTCAACAGATGGTGCATCATAAACATTTGTGGATTGTGCCTTTATCTTCTAGGGATCTTGAGAAAGCCACTCATGCTTTTCTCTTTTCTCACCTTGATTACTGCAACTTGCTGTATTCTGGGATTAGCAAATCCCCGATACGCAGGTTACAGTTGGTCCAGAATGCTGCCGCTCGCTTTCTGGTTGGGGCAAGAAAGTCTGATTCTGTTTCTCCAATATTATCTTCTTTACACTGGCGGCTTGTCAGTTTTTGAATTGATTGTAAAATCTTGTTGCTAGTTTTTAAATCTTTATATAGGCTTGCTCCTGCTTATTTATCTGAATTGTGCGTTTTACACCAGCCATCCGGAGTGCTTAGATCTTCTGGTCAGTTGTCTCTTGTTGTCCCTCGTACCAAGTCTAAAACTAAGCAGGACAGACAGGACTTTACAGCTGCTGCTTCTCTTTACCTCATCACATAAAGGAGTCGTCTACAATTCAAAACGAGATTAAAGACTCATTTCTATTCACTTGCTTTCCATGACCTTCAGTAATACTGATGGTTTCCTCATTGTGATTATGTAACATTACTTCTATTATTTTATGTTCATTTATTTCTATGTATATGTTTGTTAATTGTATGGTTTTGTTTTTCTATTATAAAGCACTTTGGCCACAGCATTCCTATGTGGTTTTAAATGTGCTATATAAATAAACTGACATTGACTGTGCCATCTATTGGAACAACAAAATGCATTTTGTATTATCAGTATATACTGTATACACACACACACATTACAAAATACATTCCAATAGATGGTGAATTGCAAATGTTAACACAGAGGTCTACGCCAATTACTTCGATTTCAAACCTACTTAGACGGGTAGCACAGCAAGTACCCTTATATCTGGTCCCACTGCCCAATCTAAAAATCCTACTGCATTACTTGTAGGAAGTGTCCAGCAATCTACGGAGGTGAAACACGGAGACACCTAGCAGGCCGTCTTAGGGGTGCACATTTAAGGCATTACGATCAAAGACCATGCAAAGCTTCCCATGGCAAAATTCACTTCCCTTGATCACAGCCACACACTGTGTTTGGAATGTGCCTTTGACGCCCTGTGAAAGAACACAGAGATCAAACAAGTGAAGCATTCTCAGTCAGGCATCCCATATTTCTCCAGGTCAAAAAAATTGATCCACTAACTCTAATCTTTTCTTTCATCTTCTCCATCGGCAGCATTTTCACACCTACTCTCACCTTCTCCTTGGGTCTGCCTTGGCTTTGTTCCCACTCCTCTACGTGTGGCCACCTTTTGTTCTTTTTAGATGCCCACCTGTTGAAGGCTACAATGCCTAAACTTTGCCTCTCTTTTTGTTTTCAGCATTGAAATAACCTTCGACTTTTTTCCTTTGCAAATGCACATTGACTCAGTCCTACACAAACTCTGGATATTAAATTCATCTCCTATTATCTAATGGAAACTAAGACAACTAGAGTGGCCACACCAGCATGTCTTTAGGATGTGAAAGGAAAGCAGAATAGCTAGTAGCAAAAACTCTCACATGCATAGGTAGATTCTACGATTTATTTTTGTGGAATAAACTTTCTTCTATTTTCAAAAGATGTCATTCTCGGAGTCCACAGAAAAATTCAGAACGATTATCTGCACAGACATAGGCACAAATGTCTCAATCCATGGAGTGAGCAATCAAGAAAACAAATTTTATACTCTACTAGCTGTGTAAGCCTGTGCCATAAAAAGTCCAGGGTCCTAGAAACTATTGAAATCTTCAGAAACAAAATTGAAATGTAGAGATGTAAGGTAATTAAAAGGCGTCTCTCTCCTAGGAGGATTCGTTTGGATAACATTCTCGCATCACTTGTGCATTAGCAGCTAAGTGAAAGTCTTTCTTCAGAGGTTTTCTTTTGTGGATGTGCTCACCTCGCTTGTGCATTAGTGGCGGGAGGTAACGTAAGAGAGATAGTTTTGTCTCGCTTCTGTATTAGCGGCTAAGCGAGTGACTTTCTTCGGAGGTTGCATTTTGCCAACATGCTCGCCTTGATTGTGTATCCCCGACCTCTCACTTCCGGGCCGGACAGACAGACACACAAACACTTCCACGTGGAGACGTTTATATACAAGATTACCATTACCTTATCTAATCCATCACATCATCCGATTCCTAACATGAAAAATTCTATCATCTTAACCAATCAACTACAGCCACCCATTAAGTTGGTATACATGTTGATTCTTCCGTTATTCTAAACGTCACTACGTTAGCAGGGGTGTCTTACGGGTTTTCTTATTGATCTGATCACCACTTCATAACAGGGCAGTTTGGGCTTTATCACTAGTTTCTTCTCGCTTATTACACACCTACTTCATTTTAACTGTGGCAACCATCTTGGTGGCTCCACTAAGATGAGGCAAATGCCCTACACGTCCAAACTTTAAGCCACATTCAATTAACCCTTCAGTCCTTTTCCTTATGCTCCTAATAATCCATAGTTACGTCGTCATTTAAGGATATGTTGTATTAAATTGTAAAAATCACCAATGTATTGAATACAAATATTTGGTTAAAATTCTATAATATACTTACTGAGCAAATTAGGGCCACCTGTACCCCTGCAAATATCTAAATTAGCCAATCATGTGGTGGCAGCAGCGCAATGCATAAAATGCTGCAGATACGGGTTAGGAGCGTCAGTTAATATTCACATCTTACACAAGAATGGTGGGCTGGTAGGGGGGACTGATAGGTGATCTCAACAATTTTGACGAAGATGTGATTGTCGGTGCCAGATGGGCTGTTTTCAGTGTTTGTGGAATTGCTCATCGCCTGGGATTTTCACACACACGTCCCTATAGTGTAGTCAGAATGGTGCAATAATAATAAAATAATACATTGTGTAGCGCCTTGAGCATGGGAAAGGCGCTATAGAAGAGAGTCTTAGAAAAAACCAGCAGGGTATATGTTACATTGGATATACAAGAATATCTAGTAAGTGACAGTTCTACAGAAGGAAACTTCTTGTTCAGGGAGGTCAGTGGAGAAGGGCCAGACTGGTTTAAGATGACAGAAAGTCTATGGTAACTTGGTTTACCACCTATCAGTCCCCCCTACCAGCCCACCATTCTTGTGTAAGATGTAAATATAGCTGTGGTAAGCAGAAAGTCTCATCACGAAGCACAAGACATTAAATCTTGACGTGGATGGGTTACAACAGCAGAAGACCATGTTGGGTTCAACTCCTGTCAGCTATCAGAAATTCGAGGCTATAGTGGGCACAGGTTTACCAAAACTAGAAAACTGATGACTTGAAAAAACACAGGGTGGTCCAAAGACTCAACTTCTGCTGAGGCACACAGATCGTAGGATAAGAATATGGCACAAACAGCATTAACCCCGGCATCCAATCTGCCTTGTGACAAAAGTCCAGGCTGGTGGTAGCGGTGTCCGTTTTTCTTGTCACATTTGGAGTCCATTAATACCAAAAATCGGTCATCGCTTGAATGCCATGGGCCTATTTGTGGTCATGAAGGGATGCACACGGTCAACTTACCAAAACTTGACCAGTTCATTATTCTTCAGTGGCCTTCCCAGTCACCGGATCTGAATCCAACAGAATACTTTTGGAATGTGGTAGAATGTGCAAGAATGGCACAAGAGACAAATCTACAGAAACAGTGAGATACAATCATGCCAACATGGAATTGAATCTCAAAGGAATGTTTCCAACATCTTGGGGAATCCATGCCATGAAGTAGTGATGATGTTTTGAGAGCAACATGAGACCCTAAGGCCAGTATTAGTATAGGGCGCCTATTAAATTGCTCAGTAAGGGTAAAGTAAACCAGGGATGGACTGGAGCCCAGGTCCACAGAGATGTTGGTCTACCTTACTACCCAATTGAAATTCTACTTAATCTAAATTTTAACACACTACATAAGGAGTCAGCAAAAAAGTAATTAAAACATCCAGTATAATCTCACAACATCAGGACGACCTGCCTGCCAAGTTATGAAGACAGTTCTGTCAAGGCTTGCTTTAAAGTGGAAAATATTAAAACTGTAGTGTCTGCCAAGGCAGTGATAACCAATCTCCTCAACTCGCTGAACATAAACAGATTATCGCATTCAAAAGCAAAACAAAAAACTTATACATAAACACACACAAACATATACACATAATTATTCATAAATAAATAAAATGTGTTTAAATACAATCCATAATGTTTGGAACAAAGACACGTTTTCTGTTGATGTACCCCCTCAACTGCTCCACAGTTTAAAAATGATCAAACAAACAATTTAGACATCGTGATTAAAGTGCACACCACAGACTTTCACTTAAGGGGATTTGCACACATTTCAGTCCCACTATGTAGAAATGACAACACGTTTTCTACACGGTCCCCCAATTCAGGGCATCATACTGTTTGGGACACAGCAATGGTGGGTATGTTAAAAAGTTGCCAGTCATATTTAGGACTTTGTTGTGTATCGCTGCATGCAAGGACTGTTTGACATCTATGATTAATAGACATCAGCAGATGCCAAGGGTCATCTCTGGCGATGCTCTGCCAAGCCTCTAATGCGGCCATCTTCAGCTCCAGCTTGTTTCTGGGGGCTTGTCCCCTTACATTTTCTCTTCAGTATATGGAATGCTTGCTCAGTTAGATTTAAATTGGGTGACTGGCTTGGACATTCTGGAATTTTCCATTTGTTAGCTTTGAAAACTCCTATGCTGCCTCAGCAGTATGTTCAACATCTTGTTGTAGGATAAAGCATCTCCCAGAGACCCTAGAGGTATTTACTGGAACTTGATCATAATGTTTCTCTACACTCTAGAGAAGTGTGCCAGGACCAGTGGCAGCCACACATGTGAAAGCCATAACACCCCCCAGCACCGTGAGCAACAGATGAGGTGGTCTGCTTTGGATCTTGGGCAGTTCCTTTTGGTCTCCACACTTCTCATGCCATCACTCTGATGAGGTTAATCTTTGTCTTGTCTGTCCACAAGACCTTTTTCCAGAATTCTGCAGGCTCTTTTAAAGTCCTTTTTCACAAACTGTAATCTGGCCACTCTGTTTTTGTGGCTGCATCTTGTGACGTGTCCTCTGTGTTTCTGTTCATGAAGTCTTCTGCAGATAGTCGTCTCCGATACGTCCACATCGGCCCCCTGAAGACTGTTTCTAGTCTGTCAGACAGGGATTGGGGGCTTTATCTTTACCATAGTGAGGATTCTTCAGTCATCAGCAGTGGAGGTCTTCCTTGGCCTACCAGTCCCTTTGTGATTACTGAGCTCACCAATGTGTTCTTTCTTCATGATATTCCAGACACCTGATTTCAGTCATTCTAAGTTTTCCTGACGTCTCCAATGGTTTCAGTTTCATTTTAGTTTAATCAGCCTCATAATTTCAGCTCTTGCTTCTACCTTTTGGAGTTTTGTAGGTGTCATTGTTCAACATGAGGGCAAGTCGAGATATCTGATGAAGCCATGAAACCCACCTGTGTGATCAAACACTTGGGATGCTAATTGCAATGCTCTGAAATTTTGGATGGGGGACAGGGTTTTGGGAACAATGGAGGAAAAAAGTGTTGCCATTTCTACAGGCAGAGACCAAAATGTATGCAAAATATAAGAACATTTATTTATATACAGTAGCACATTTTTAACCCTCTTAAATGAAAGTCTGCAATGTGCACTTTAATCATAATTTCTGAATTGTTTGATTTGTAATTTTAAAACTGTGGAGTAGAGGGGTACATCAATGGAAAACTTGTCTTTGTCCCAAACATTAGAGGGCACCAGACAGGCAGACAGAGGGACGTGATAGGCACTATATAAAACAGACAGACAGACAGCATATAACAGAGACAGGCACAGACAAAGAGACGGAAAGACAGAGAGAGGGACGCGATAGGCACTATATAAAACAGACAGACAGACAGACAGCATATAACAGAGACAGGCACAGAGAAAGACAGATGGAAGGACAGAGAGAGGGACGCGATAGGCACTATATAAAACAGACAGACTATAAAACAGACTAACATAATAGGCAGACACTGTACAATAGACAGAGGGACGTGATAGGCACTATATAAAACAGACTGACAGACAGACACTATAACACAGACAGAGGGACATGATAGGCACTATATAACAGACGGACGGAAAGAGAGAGAGGGACGCGATAGGCACTATATTACAGACAGACAATCCCATCTATTCTACAGTGTCTGCCTATCACGTCTGTCTGTCTGTCTATTATATACAGCCTTTCATGTTTGTCTATAATACAGTGCTGATCACGTCCGTCATACAGAGCCTATCACGTCCATCTGTCAGGCTCTGTATGACAGACAGACATGATAGGCTCTGTATGACAGACGGACGGATGGAAAGAAAGAGGGACGGGATAGGCACTATAACACAGACAGACATGAAAGGCTCTATATAATAGGCGCGATAGGCAGACACTGTACAATAGACAGAGGGACGCGATAGGCACTATATTACAGACAGACCGACTGAGACAATCACATCTAATTGTACAGTGTCTGCCTATCATGTCTGTCTGTCTATTATATACAGCCTTTCATGTCTGTCTGTTATACAGAGCATATCACGTCTGTCTTTCTGTCTATAATACAGAGCCTATCACGTCTGTCATACAGAGCCTATCATGTCCATCTGTCAGGTTCTGTATAACAGACAGACATGATAGGCTCTGTATGACAGACAGACAGACATGACAGGCACTGTATTATTGACAGACATGAAAGGCTGTATATAATAGACAGACACACGTGATAGGCACTATATTACAGACAGATAAATCACTCAGCAGCTTTAATGTTCTCCAATTTAACAGCCCTGAAGCAGACGCACACAAATTAACCTGATTTGTTTATTAAAAAAAAAAGCCTTTAGTGACAATTCCAATTGAGGAAGCGGCTTACAAATATTTCATATGCAATATCTAAACAGTGACATTAGACAACAATAATCTGCCAGCAGCGCCCCACCCGAGCTCACGCATGATCTACAGGGGCTTATTTTAAGCGACTGCTCACAAGACAAAAGAGCGTCCGAGGTGATCTCGGCCAAACAGAGCACCTGCCTAGGAGCTCCAGTATGTGCTCAGACTCATTTGGCCGTTCGCCGTCTTATTTTGTCCTCAGCCTCGTCTCTCAGCTGCTTACCCTAAAAAGGCAATGTGTCAGCCGAGTGGCTGGGTCAGACTGGCACTGTTTAATCTCTGCAATGTACGTCGCTCCGGATGAGCCACCTCTTGGCAGACACGAGGTGCCTCTGTAATGTTTTCTTACAGGCACTATGAGAGCGAGGATTCTCCAGCATGTAGTTGCTACTGTGAAATTAAAAAAAAAAAAAAAATTGCAAAGGTTTTAGAGGACAGGACCTTCTGAAATTCAAAGGCGAGAGACACCATCCGTCTTTGAAATGCTCTGCTTAACAATCGGATATTACAAATGGTTAGAAATATAAAATGTCTGATAAGCTATCTGGAGGCAGAAGGGTTTATTGCTCAGTGCTGTGACCCTGAATGCGAGTGGTTTATAGTCTTAGACCACCAAAGAAAATGACTTTTAAGGCATACTATCTGGGCAGCAAGTCTTTATTTGCTTGTGAAAACATTCCCGTCATGCCGTGAGGTCTGCGGCTGCAAAGCTGCTTCAGATATACAGGGCAGTCAAGCTCAGGGTGCGGATGTGCAGTAGCCTGGCGGAGCAGCTCTGGGGTGTTGAGGGGAATCAGCAGGTCGTGTATTCACGTCCAGACGCACATGGTTTGAGCGATTGCCACATTAACACTCCAGGGTGAGGAGTTGTGCGTCTACGTCCGCCAAGAGTTAAAGGAGAGACCAAGCAGTATGGGGAGAGAGGAGAATAGTTGGGAGGACAAGGCAAAAATGAAACAGCAAGGCCATTTCAATAGCCTAAGTATGTACGGCAGTGTGGTCAGGCCCCTATAAGACAGTGTAGTCAATGCAACTCCGAGGGGCGTCCCCCACGTATTAGTTTTGTAGGAGTGGGACTTGGATTGAGCCTCTCATGAAAATAAGAAGCATGACGTAGCGTATGGGAAGACTGAAGCCCGGCAGTCAGCCAAAAAGTCCAGTGATGACGGCCACAGAGAAGGAGAGAAAGCCTGATATTTTTAGAGCATTTCGTTTTGTGATTTTTATGGTTCATTTTTAAAATTCTCCACAAGAGCACTAACGGGATCTTCTTGAACTTCCTTACCTCATTGATCGGATTATGGAGGTTCTGACGTATGGGATAAAAGACCAATGTCTCCTGGTGCAGGCTTTTTTTGCTGAGGACATTGTGTTGTGTGACACCAGAAAGGAAGTTGGAAGAATGCAGAAGGGCTTTGGAAGATAAACAGGAAGATGATGACAGAATATATGAGGTTTAATGATAATCAAGATTCAGATGTTAGCCTGCCCCGAGAGCTAAACAGTGGGTAAGTTTAAATATCGAAGATCAGTGGTAGCCCAAGATGGAACCTTAGTATGCAGAGATATAACCAAGAGAGAATGCAGGGATGCCCAGGTATCTTATGACCAGAGTCAGGACCTCCATTTTACATCTCATCCAAGGGACAGCGCTATTTTTACAGCCCAGGGTCCTCACCATTGCAGTGGGGCATTGGGGTCCCTAACCTAACCTTAACCCTGCAGGCCTCAACGACACCTCTTCCAGCAGCACTTCAAGCTTTTCCTAGGTGGTCACCCATCCAAGTACTAAACTGTCCTGAACAAGCTTAGCTTCAGAAGGATGACCAGTTCTGAAGTGCAGTTGGTATTGTGTGTGTGTGTGTGAGAGATGTGGTTCACATTTTTTTTCTTGTTAAAAAATTTCAAAGTAGTTGGCTCACTATTCCAAGGGGAAATAAACAGAACACTAAAGGAGGCTACTTAGTGTCCAAGTTATGCTGTCAAAATAAATAAAATAAGAGAGTCAATTAATTGCATTGTTTTTTTAGACTCGGTTCTCCGAATTGCTTTTTTTTCCTTAAATGGCAGCCAAAGAAAAATGAGATGTGAAGTGAGACAACACATGAGCAGCTAAGCCGGGGCTTCAAACTCCAATTGATTTCATTAGAAGCCAATTCTTCTCGTTAATTAAGCCTGCTATTAAATTTCATGGCTTGCTCACTCATTCTGCCACAGCAGACATTTCCAACACTGTTGATTTTCGAAGATCATCATCAAAATGTTTTACGAACCAGAGCAGAGCATTACCGAGACCTTCACTCCTCTATTTTCAGATACTGTATGATGGACACTGGTTAGCCAGACATCCGATGGCTCCTTCTCTCTCCTATTGGTTGGCTCCTAATTAAGGAAAAATTCGGATGCGAGCATCAGTAGGCTTTGCGCCCTAAGAACCAAGTTACTCAAACTATTCTATAAAACACAATTATTTAAAATCACTCTGATCTTTCTAATCGTCTAAATCGCTAATTACAATAGCAATTGACGAGAACAACTCAATTAATTGCAGAATAACGGTATTTGAGGGTTCCTCTCGAGTGCCTCTTTCTGTTGCACAATTTGGTTTAAAAACTAAATCAGCACATCGTCATCTCATAACGGGCTTAAGTTTCGAGTTTTTTCCGTCCAGCCGTTTTAGCTCTAGACCGGCCTCAAGAGAACCTGACAGACACACACTTCATAGAGATATCGATGTTTTTGGTATCCGGCGACCCTAAAACGGCGTGATCCGCCATTAACCGGAAACTGACATTTTTGACGAGTCTAAAGCCACCCTAGGCAATAGGTTATGGTGGAGGAGGACGACGTCGGACTATTGAATAGCAAGTCAATTACAATAAAGGCAAATAAAAAGTGAATATGCAGAAAAGCTAACCACTAATTAAAATGGCTGGAATGAAAACTTGCAGCCACAGTTTCCCTCCAGGATCACAGATGGACATCCTTCAGACACACACACGGTTATTTCTCCTAGCTACTGAACCACGAAACATACTTTTACTCCTCAAGTGACTTCTGCCCGTTGCCTTACTTTTCTGATGAATAAATAATGACAAAGTAAAACCTGCCAAGTGCTATTTTTGACTCTATAGTCAGGTGTCAGATGGTCTGTGAGTGACCACTGTGATGGACTGGCCCCACGTCCAGGGATGGCTCCTAGGAGACAGAGATTAAATTAACTGGGGTCAGTAAAAGGATGGACTGCACGTTTAATGGATTTCCACAGCAGTGTTCATTTCCTGGCTTAGTGATTTTGGGCCATTGTTTTACTTAAACTTCCTGACTGAAAGCCTGGATTTCTTCCTGTTCTTCATTATTATTATTTTATCTTTGTCTCATGCATTAACATTTTCTACTCAAACTATACAAGCTACGTAAAAGCAGTACAGCCCCTTGTGTTTGTATTTCAGGCCGTAAAGAGTCACACTTGATTTGGCACATCTGAATATCAACAGCTACACAAAATCTATGATGGAAACTGTTACTGGGATGTACAGGTCTTTTGGGGTAGGCTGGTAGACTATACAGCTTAATCAAATAACCAGCAAAGACGCACAAAAAAAAAAAAATGGCAGAAGGGTATACAGACAATTGTTTAAATAAGGCAATGTGGTCACTTTCCATTTAAAGAGCAGTTTAAAAAGATTTGTAAATCTGTTCACTACCAACTATAGCATACAGCAGTGATTCCCAAACTCCGTCCTGGGGACTTGCTGTGGCTGCAGGCTTTTGCTCCACAATCATTAAGAACGGATTTCATTTAATTAGCTGGTCTCTCAGACCCATTCTACATTTAGAAAAGCTCAGCAGTACGGTTTTTAGTTGGGATGTGGTGACTGATTACTCACTACAAAAAGTGCATTTGTGATCAGTAAATTGGCCAATCACGATACACAATTTTTCAACATTTTACAGTAATTTAGTTGCAGTGCTACTTGGGATGTGTTGCCTTTTTTTTTTTTTTGCAGTGAGCTTCCTGTAGTGTAAACAAAGAGCAGCAAGTCGAGGCCCGTGACAACAGACAAGGAGACAAGACTGGAATCTTAGCCTTTATGTTAAAAGAAAGTGGAGTAATAAAGGGAATCCGAGAATTCATCCTGTGCAATCAAACTGCAAGTAAAGCTGCTTTAAAGAATTCAGACCGTTTTATTTATGTCCTTTAATTAAAAAAAAAAAGGACATGGTGTGTGTATATATTTACTGTCAAATATTTTGCAAAGAGTACGCGACACGTGTTTCTTACTTATTTGGGCTCATCAGGCGTACAAAGTCCACTGCATCCCTTCACGGGGATCGAACCTCGGACATCAACGTCACAGGCGAAGCCCCTTTACGCTGTGCCATAGCAAGTGGTTTGTTTGTTTATTTGGCAGCCTGGAAATCGGAGCAATTACATTACTAGCATTTGTAGTCTGAAACACGATCGGATTGTATGGGTGGTTACCTACCAGGTGGAGTGTGTACGCCCGATGAATCCAAATAAGGGCAAAACACTCGTCACGTACTCTCTGCATTATTTGACAGTAACCTATGCAACATTCTATGATCTGCTTCTCGCGACTAAGGGGGGCATGGCGGACATTTGCCGACCTGCAGACCAACCGCACCTGGTAGGCAACCACCCATACAAATCAGATCGTGTTTCAGACTACAAATGCTATAAATGAGAGATAGAGATATATACACATACATACATACAGGGTGACACAGAAAAACGGGAACTTTTGAAATGCGTAGTGGCAGCCATGTACAGTTGGCAGCACTGTGGAGCTGTAAACAATCTTGCCATTTAGTAATCAATTGCAAGGCAATCAATGGCAGCTCTGCGAGAATTGTTTGGTAACCGTGTCATCTCAAGATTCGGTGACATTCCCAGGCCCTCAAGATCACCGGATTTGTCCGTTTGTGATTTTTTCTTGTGGGGCTACCTTAAGAGTCAGGTCTACACGACTCAGCCAAGGACACTGAATGAATTGAAACAAAGAATTCAAGACGAAACCTGTGGTATCCCAGCTGAGATGTTGCAGCGATCAATGGGGATACTCAACAGCAGATTGGAAGAATGCATACATACAGGAGGACACCATCTACAGGACGTAATTTTCAGACATTGATAATTTGGATTACTGTCTCTTAAAAGGCAAGTTGTAGTGGTTCAATTGCTATCAAAATTTTTTTGTTGGATTTCTTCTATTTTTATTGGGTTTTTGAAAAGTTCCCATTTTTCTGTGTCACCCTGTATATATAGATAGAGATATAGATAGATATACACTCACCTAAAGGATTATTAGGCCCACCATACTAATACGATGTTTGACCCCCTTTCGCCTTCAGAACTGCCGTAATTCTACGTGGCATTGATTCAACAAGGTGCTGAAAGCATTCTATATAAATGTTGGCCCATATTGATAGGATAGCATCTTGCAGTTGATGGAGATTTGTGTGATGCACATCCAGGGCACGAAGCTCCCGCTCCACCACATCCCAAAGATGCTCTATTGGGTTGAGATCTGGTGACTGTGGGGGCCATTTTAGTACAGTGAACTCATTGTCATGTTCAAGAAACCAATTTGAAATGATTCGAGCTTTGTGACATGGTGCATTATCCTGCTGGAAGTAGCCATCAGAGGATGGGTACATGGTGGTCATGAAGGGATGGACATGGTCAGAAACAATGCTCAGGTAGCCCGTGGCATTTAAACGATGGCCAATTGGCACTAAGGGGCCTAAAGTGTGCCAAGAAAACATCCCCCACACCATTACACCACCACCAGCAGCCTGCACAGTGGTAACAAGGCATGATGGATCCATGTTCTCATTCTGTTTATGCCAAATTCTGACTCTACCATTTGAATGTCTCAACAGAAATCGAGACTCATCAGACCAGGCAACATTTTTCCAGTCTTCAACTGTCCAATTTTGGTGAGCTCATGCAAATTGTAGCCTCTTTTTCCTATTTGTAGTGGAGATGAGTGGTACCCGGTGGGGTCTTCTGCTGTTGTAGCCCATCTGCCTCAAGGTTGTGCGTGTTGTGACTTCACAAATGCTTTGCTGCATACCTCGGTTGTAACGAGTGGTTATTTCAGTCAAAGTTGCTCTTCTATCAGCTTGAATCAGTCGGCCCATTCTCCTCTGACCTCTTGCATCAACAAGGCATTTTAAGCCCACAGGACTGCCTCATACTGGATATTTTTCCCTTTTCACACCATTCTTTGTAAACCCTAGAAATGGTTGTGCGTGAAAATCCCAGTAACTGAGCAGATTGTGAAATACTCAGACCGGCCCGTCTGGCACCAACAACCATGCCACGCTCAAAATTGTTTAAATCACCTTTCTTTGCCATTCTGACATTCAGTTTGGAGTTCAGGAGATTGTCTTGACCAGGACCACACCCCGAAATGCATTGAAGCAACTGTCATGTGATTGGTTGATTAGATAATTGCATTAATGAGAAATTGAACAGGTGTTCCTAATAACATTTACAAATTGTCTACTTTTGCTACAGCTTTTAGTGCTTAATTCTTTTGTTATTGTCCATTTTGCTCCCTTCATTTTATCCTAATGACGGCAAAACAAAAACACAAGCAGAGCAGACACCCGGGCAAACCTAGAATGATGAAAGGCTGCAACTATTTCACTGTTAGACCCACTAATTAGTAAATCACTAATTAAACAACCAGAACATCAAGTTGTTGAAGGAGAAAAAAAAAAAACTGGATTGGGAAAAAAATAAAGATTACACAAAACACATTGTAACGGTTTAGTACATTTTAATAAAAACTGACCACAATTTTTTGCAATTTCAACATTGACCCCAAAACTAAGAAACTGCAAAATAGCAGCCCCCTTAGTTCAGCTAGGAGTCCAAATAAAACCAGATGTTGGATTGAACAAAAACCAGAAGCCACAATGGGACCCACTGGCATACAGAATATACAAAAACAGGGCTTGGATTTCATTCTGGGATAGCATGTTTATGTAATAAATTTGAAAAAAAAAATCCCACCTGCATTTTCAATGCCAAAAAAAAAAAAAAAATGAAACCAAAAAGCTTTAATTATTGAAAGTTTAACCATTTACTGAATTGTTCCGAGGATAAAAACCATTCCACTCATTCTTGCCTCAAAGTGTACAATAACAATGTTGGCTGCAAACACTTTAGCTGTGAGTTAAACATTTAAAGTAAGGAATCAAAGACTGGGAGATGAATCACCCTTTGATAGAGCACTATACATGGCCCAACAAATTAATGGAGACTTCACATTCACCCCCTGATCACAATGAACCCGACTACAGTTGTATATCCAATTATTTTACAACTGAATTGTCCAGTGCAGGGTCACCGGGACAGGATGCGTCTCTCAGGTGCACCAGCCTCACACGTACCTGTCTAAAAATCAAGCGTCTCCATTTATTTATTCCAAGATAAAATTGAGTGTTTCAAAACTTTCACTTTGTCGGGAGATGCATGTGGCTCAGCTCATAACAGACGGAGTCAAATCTCTATGGACATGAATCGTGCAATGCGTTAACGGAACCATAATTTGCTAAGACGTGCGGCGAGCGAGACTGCTAAAACAGACCACCACATTTCTGGAAACTTCTCAGCAAAAAGTTAATTTGTTTCTTGTGTTGGTTTTTCGAAACCAAAGTAACATTTATTAGTATAACAAAATATACTAAATGCGAGTACAAAACGTCACACATTGGAATGGTACAATATTTGAATGGGATACAGTCTCCAGCTAGGGGTAATTATTGCCGTTCAATTTAATCGTTAATTCTCAATACATACACAAGCACAAGCAATAACAACATCTGATCTCTTATGTGAAGAAGCTAGGGGGGTGGGGGGAGAAATAAAATAAAGACCAAAACCAGCTGTTCAAATCTGTGAAGAAAAAATTTTTTGACAGGATTGGATTTTACAAAGACAGCATTCATTTTGGGACTAATCATTAAAAAGAAAGAAAAAAAAAAAAGAAGAAGGAAAAATTAAAGCATTAGGAATATGCAACATTTGAAATTTGTATTAGTTTGATTTGTTCATTAACCCCAAGTGTGACTCGGGCTCAGAATCCTATGTAATTAGGGTTAACCACAAGTCAGACTCGGGGTGATGTGTAACGATCCACATAATATTTTTAAACTAGAATAATCTCTGTGACAATACTCTGCAGCCATCTAGTGGATGACATATCATGCTGCGCCAAAAAAAAAACTATTCCTATGTGTTTTGCCACTCATCAATATTCATGACTGGGGCGGAGCCTCTAACTAAAAAAACACAATATCAAACGAGAAGTTGTAAATGCTGTTTCAGAATGAACTGAAAGTGAACTCCAATTGAGTGATAGTGAGGACAATGGTCAACTGGTCATCAGACGTTGACAAGTGAAACTGATGCATGATACTGTATGACCGAACTGCTGTGATACGTCCGGTGAATTTGAGCCTTCAGTGTGGTGCGATAGTACCTACGTGGCAAAAAACGCAAAATAACTAGGATTGAGGACAAGTGAGTCTTTAGCCCACTAAGCACTGTTGACATTGTGGCAACTGTGAATCTTTATGTTTGATGAAATGTGGAAGTCGCGGTCTCTAAGGTTTATGCAGTTATCTCCTACAACACCACAAAGGGTTCACTCACTCACACACACACACACACAGGTCGGGTCAATTATGTCCTACCAATCTACCATGGATAACTTTTTTGGATTAACCAAGAGCCAAATCACACATCTTAAGGCACTGAAGGTATACTAGGAGTTTTACTTTACTAATTCATATTACTTTGGTCCCAATTATTTTTTTTTTTAAATCTTCTAAAGTATTACTTTAGTGAATTTTGTTCTATGCCAGGGGTCCTCAATCCCAGTCCTGGAGAGCCGCAGTGGCTGCAGGTTTTTGTTCTGACCTGGTTGCTTAATTAGAAAGCAATTCTTGCCAATAAAGCACTAACAAGCTATGAAATTAAATTCACTCTGCTATGTCAGCTCATTCTCATATCCTAGATTTTCTTTCCCTTTCTATCATGCAAATGATTTGAAGGCTAAAATGGACGAGTAATTCTCAGTCCTTCACTTTTTTCTCTTCATTTTTCTTCCAAGTATTTAATTAAACCCAATAGTGTAGATAAATACACACAGGTGTAAATGTAAATAAGCTAAATGGAGAAATGCTGCTCTCTCTTGTCATTTGCATGTTATTGATAATAAGGAGCAATTAAAATAGCTGTTTAAGACAAAATTAAGCAATAAGGGCTCAAAATCACTAAAGTGAAGCAGACGTGTTACTTTAGCAATAAGTGCTTTTTATTAAGCAACTGGGTTGGAGCAAAAACCTGCAGCCACTGCGGCTCTCCAGGACCACCGTGATTGAGGACCCCTGGTCTATGCATGGAAACTACTCAAGTACAAGGAGGTAAATATCCTCAAATATCCATGCTCGGTGTTGGAAAGCATTAGTAGAATTTAGACGTCAATAAAAGAAAGTTACACACACACACACACACACACACACACACACAAGTGTGCATAGAGCAATTACATTTCAAATCAGTCGAGTATGTACTTGTCTTACAAATATTTTGTATTTTATGGACAAGAAACCGTGCAGCAGCCTTAATGATTTTAAAATTGTATAAATAACTTGGACTGCACACTTGTATCAAAATGGGCCCATCAGTTGCAATTCACATTGTACAGAATTTGCCTCCACTGAAATGGGATTTGATATCATTAAAGCAGACTGTATATATCTTTATTGCCATAAGCACAATAATTAAAATATTAAAAACCGTCATTTCAGTTTTGTTTAAAAAAAATAAAATAAAAAAAAAAAATCGGTTCAAGTGCATAAAGCCAATAGGAAAATTGAGCGTTGCAGTGAAAAACAGACTCATTGAACATAAAACAAACGTGTCACAAGGACTCTGCATTATCGTTTTCTACTGGATTTCAAACATATGAAAAACTAAATTTTCAAACCAAAATCTAAATAAACAGCACAGCAGACCTCGCGGATTTCAAACTAATGATTTTGTTCTTCTACCAAACCGGGCCCTTCATCAATGATAAAGTACCTTATATAAAATCCCTCACAGAAATAATTTTAACTTATAAAAACATTTGTTACTAGATATGCACTAAAAGGATTAATATTAGAATGTTGACAATAAGGTCTCTATGTTATTTAGGTCGTTATGAAAAAAGTTCTTGGCAACACTCATCCATTACAGCAACACTGAGGCAACGGGTACATTTCAGATGCTAAAACAGCCACACAAGGGGCATCACGACGCCAAAAGCCTGTTAAACAAGTAATCAGGATCATCCCTAAATACAATCAATCAGTTAACAATGAAGTCTGCGGTTAGCATAAAGTATCATTTGAAACCGCAAACACTTAAGGGGCAGAAAAGCGTACAGTTTTGCGAATACACTGCAGTAGCAGACATGAAGAACGGTTCTAGGACATCCACTCAACTGAAGTGGTTTGAATCACATCAACATTTGACAGGTACAATCAGCACAGCGCCAGCTTCTAAAAACAAAATTTCAAAACTCACAGTGGGTATGACGTTAACCTGCATCCAAGCCCTATGTGCAGGTCCTCCAACTAGGTGGTTGGTGGCAGGATTGGCATTCCAGCCACTGTTAAAAACCTCGCACGGTTTCACCCCATTTGAAGTAGTGTGGTGCCGAGGTGCCACGCGTTTCACGGCTGCAGTTGACTCGTAAACTGGGATCCTGAGGTGGTTTGTCGTGTGATGGGTGCGGCATCACCCTGCATCAGTGCATCGTCCCAACCCTGAGTCCGACACCACAGTTATACAGTCGAAGTAAAAAGTAGGTGAACCCCTGGGAATTCTCTATATTTATGTCTAATTCCCATATAAATCATCTTCATGTCAGTCACAATAATGAACAAACACAGTCTCCAATAACTAAAGACACACAGATTTTCAGAGAATGTTTGACCATATTAACCATTAGAAAAAGAAAAAAAAAAAGAGAGAAAGGCAAATGTGAAAATTGCTGTTTAGTAACACTGGGGCTTGTTAGCTTAACAGCAATAGTGGTTTTATTACTTGGAAACTTTTTAAAGCACGTTTAGCCTTGAATCTGCTCGATAAACATCTCATGAACATTTGCTCTGTGGCTTTTTAAAAGTTTTGTACTGCATTTATTATTTGTTTGTATATATGTCATGCAGATAAGCTCTTATAAGAAACAAGTAGTGCAGGTAAGTGGAGTAATTCATAAATTGGTAAATATTTGCATCAACACACCACTTGTCCAATTTCAAAATGGTAACCTGTATTTTAAAATTACACCTCAAGGAATGGGGTGACACAGTGGTAGACCAGGGATTGCGTCCCAGGTCCTTGTACATTGCACTGTGAGCTACATTATTTGTATAAAAATATGCAGGTTAGGTGGATTGGCGATTCTAAATTGGCCCTAGTGTGTGCTTGTGTCCTGCGGTGGGTTGGCACCCTGCCCAGGATTGGTTCCTGCCTTGTGCCCTGTGTTGGCTGGGATTGGCTCAGGCAGACCCCCGTGACCTTGTGTTCGGATTCAGCGGGTTAGAAAATGGATGGATGGATGTGCTATATAAATAAATGTTATTGTAGGTTTTCTCCTCGTCTGTGTTGGTTTGCTCTGGTTTCCCCCCACCATCCAAAACGTGTGCACATTTGGTGAATTGGTGATGCTACTGCGTTTTTTTTGTGCGCCCTGTTATGGACTGGCACACTGTGTAGTGCGTGTTCCTGATGTATACCGTACGCTAGCTGGAACAGGCATGATGACTTGACCTCAAGAAATAGCAACATCTAACCCAGGGGTGGCCAATGTCGGTCCTGGAGAGCCACAGTGGCTTCAGGTTTTCGTTCCAACCCAGATGCTTAGTTAGAATCCAAATGTTGCCAATCTCAGTCCTTATTAAATATTATGGCTTATTAATTTGCAATGTTAAAGTTCTTATCCTTGGAAAGTGTTAAAGTATAATTTTCAGTCAGTCAGTCATTCACATTTATTAAACCAAACAGTACATGATGAATCCACACAGGTGTAAATGGAGACCTGCTTGCTCCTTTGTCATGTGCGTCTTATTGCTAATAAGGAGCCATTAAAAACACTTTGTATGAAAATGTGCTATATAAATAAATGTTGTTGTCGTTGCAGCGGTTTAAGACTGAAATAAGCAAATTAGGGTGGGGAACCTTAACAAGCGAGACCCCCAAATGAAGCTTGAGCAATAAGTGCTTCATCAACTAGAATTGACTTGTCATTAACAAACAGGGTGGGAACAAAAACCTGCAGACACTGCGGCCCTCCAGGACCGACGCTGCCCACTCCTGGTATTAAAAAAAAAAAAAGTAACTAATGATTTAAACCTATAAATGCATATATATTTACATTTCAGTAATATTTAACTGCCAACATCAATTAACTGAGTCACTGTGAAAATATATTTTTTTTTTGTTGAGCAAAAGATGAAAACTACTTTAAAATTAAGCTGCCTTAGTACATTACAAAAGAAATTAAACATATGGATAGATAGATTACATAAAAATGTATTTCATTGAGTGGTATGACTACAGGGCTTCTTTTTAATAATAATAATAATAATAATAATAATATGAACAGGTAACCCCTGTGGGTCTACAGTTTAGTGATAAAACTACCAAAGTTAACACTTTTCTAGATATGGCTTGTGTGTGTCCGATTATGGAGTAGCTTATTATAAAAATGTTTTTTAAAAGGGATAAAGCAAAAAAAGCCGATTAGTTTGAAGTAATTTATTACTTTAAATACTGTTCAACAAAAGCACTTTCCGGACGTTTTGCCCATTTTAAAAATATTAGCCATATAGTAGTTTGAGTAATCTGTAAATTGTACTGTGTGTAAATATTTGCATCAACACACCACATGTAAATACTTTAATTGTACTTTGAAATGGAGTCCAATTTCCACTCCCCATGAACACCAGTGGTCTCAAACTCTGGTCCTAGAGGGCTGCAGCTTTTCATTCTAACCCTTTTCTTAATTAGTGACCCGTCGTTGCTGCTAATTCACTTCTTTTCCTTTCATTTTAATTGACTTGTTTAAAGTTTGGTTTCCCTGAATTTCTTCATTTCTTTCCTTAAAAGCACCCAAACAGAAATGAAACGTGAAGAAGTGAGGGAGCCAACAGAAGACCAACTAAGTCAGGGCCTCAAACCCCAACCGGTTGCTTCATTAGGCACCGAGTCTTGTTAATTAAACTCGTTCTTTAATTCCATGGCTTGTTGCTGCTGCTCTTGTGGTGCAATAGCAGACATTTCTGAAATTGATTTGGTCAAATGTTTTGGGGACCTGAGCAGATCCTGAGACCTTCACCTTTCTTTATTTTCAGATATTGTATGATGGACACAGTTTGCTGGTCCTGTTTTTGGCTCATTTTGTGTCCCCTTGTTTGGCTGCTAATTAAGGAAAAAGACAGACAATTGAGAGGTCTGAGTCTTCAAGTGTAAGTCAGATAAAATGACTTCAAAAGAAAAGTTAAATTAGCAGCAAAAACAGCTCGCTAGTTAAGGGTTAGAATGAAAACCTGCAGCCACTGCGGGCCCCCCCAGGACTGGAGTGCGAGACCACTGTTGTACACCATCACTACCCCAATACCTTTTTTATTAATTTGAGGTGGATGTATGCACAGTTTAAGATATGGATTGTATGATGTATGGCTGAGCGGAATTTAGTTTTGATTCAAATGTATGTAGTGAGAAGTCAAGCAAGAGGACACCTTTTATTGGCTAACTTAACTTTTTTTAGTTAGCCAATAAAAAGGTGGCATCTTTTTTTTTTTTGTTCATTATTTCACCTTATGCAATTTCTTGTATTAGGAGTTAGTTTTCGCATAACCCTTGGGGTCAGAGTGCAGGGTCAGCCATTCTACAGCACCCCTTGAGCAATTGCAGGTTAAGGGCCTTGCTCAAGGGCCCAGCAGAGTAGGATGTTGTTTGGCAGTGACGGGGATTCAAACCAGCAACCTTCTGGATCCTTGGCCTCAGAGCCGCCACTCCGCCCCATCTTGCTTGACTTCTCACTACATCCATAATGGCTAACACCGTACAACACCCTAATACTACTTGATTGTATGGAATGTTATGTGCTTTTAAAAAAATTCAATAAAAATTTCAGGGCCAACTGCTCCATTAAAATTTGGATATGGACAAGAGAAATGTCTACATATTGGCACACTTTGCCGCTTATAAATAGAATTCATCAAGTACTCTCTCTGAAAAAGGGAACCATTTTAATATTAAAATGATCCTTTCAGACATGCACCGATACATTTTGGTTTTAATCTGCAATCTTAACCATAGGAAGCTTCCCGAGCAAAGTTGTGTAACATCCATCCATCCATTATCCAATCTGCTATATCCTAACTACAGGGTCACGAGGGGTCTGCTGGAGCCAATCCCAGCCAACACAGAGCGCAAGGCAGGAAACAAACCCCGGGCAGGGCGCGCGCACACACTCTAGAGACAATTTAGGATCGCCAATGCACCTAACCTGCATGTCTTTGGACTGTGGGAGGAAACCCACGCAGACACGGGGAGAACATTGCAAACTCCACACAGGGAGGACCAGGGAAGCAAACTTGGGTCTCCTAACTGCGAGGCAGCAGCGCTACCCACTTCGCCACCATGCCATCCGTCGTGTAACACAGCTCATGTATAGCTCAGTCAAATATAAAACGGATTAGATCAGAGCTTAGGGGTTTTGCCATTTAAATTCTAAAATGAAAGGCATTTTCAGAACGGAAGGAGAACAACATTTCTCAATCGTTTACCTTACTTTGACCTCTGAAACAAGAGTTGATAACTGGATACAAGTTGCCAAGGATTATCTGTTGAAAACAAAGGAAAGCTCAAGATGGCACTTCTTTTATATAAAAAAAATCCCCTCTAAAGAAAACCTTTAATAAAAACCAGCCAGACACTGAGGGGCAGTGAAGAGGGCGGCTACGCTGCAGCAGCACGATTGCACTTCGGCTCCACTGCCCACCCGCCAATTTGTTTTGCCTGCCATCGGGTAGAGGGTCCTTTCATCGGACTGGCTGGCCCAGCTTGGAATGGCCAATAGAGGGGAGGCAGCTTGATGGCCGAGGTCTCTAGGACTCTGAACCAACCCAAATCCTCTTGCGTGATATCAACTGTTAGATTCTGCTCTGTACTTGTAATATTTCAACTGCACGATTATATTGTATTGAGGATTACTTGTGTTCTTTTCTGTGTATTGTATTTCTTCTTTTTGACACCCAACCTACCTGGAAAGGGGTCTCTCTTTGAACTTCCTTTCCTAAGGTTTCTTCCATTTTTTTGGGAGTTTTTCTTTGACTTCCCAGAGTCTCAAGGCTGGGGGGGGGGCATCAAAAGGCAGGGCCTGTTAAAGCCCTCTGCTGCACTCCTTGTGTGATTTTGGGCTGTACAAAAATAAATGGCATTGTATTTCTCCAACATGTTCAATAGCAGCCAGCCACTCCGGCTGTGGGACAAACTCCTAAACATGCAGGTAAATGGATAACTGACCGTGTGCCCACTAGACAGGCTGCCATTGCAGTACCCTGCAGGCAATACTGGAACACCACAAGGAACGGTGCCGTCTCCTTTGCGGTTCACTCTGTACATCTCGGCCTAGAAATAGAACACCAGGTCACGTCACGGGCAAAATCCTCAGATGATTCTGCACTTAGAGTTGAGAAGGGCAGAGAGCTCTGAGAAATTTCTGCAAATCGACATCAGCAAAACCAAGAGCCTCTACGCCTGGTCACCATTCGGGGAGGTGGCACATTGCTACAAGTGCTTGTGTGGGGGTCCAATGACAGGCTAGACTAAAGTGGTGGCTCTGAGGCTTGGGATCTGCGCTGGCAATCGGAAGGTTGCTGGTTTGAATCCCGTAAATGCCAATAGGGATTCTGCTCTGTTGGACCCTTGAGCAAGACCCTTAACCTGCAACTGCTGAGCGCTTTGAGTATTGAGAAAAGTGCTATATAAATGCAAAGAGTTATTATTAGTAATACGGAAGGGCTAATGAAGAAAGAGCCAAAACAGCCTCTTGGGACACTGCACCCCTTTACCGTTTGTAGCGACATTCTTTACATGATCTACAACTCTGATGGCCAGTGGTGTGCCAGGCTGGTAAAAGAGGCGTCCACCAAATCAATAAGTGGATTTAAAGGGGCAAAACGGACAACCATTATGAACAAAGGGCTGCACCTCCTCTGTGGGACACACCAGCATTGAGAACTTTCTGCCAACAAATAAATAAGCAGAAGTGTAACAAGAAATGCCATGTGGCGCGATTCCCCTGAGAGTGGTCCGGCTTACAGGATCCGCATTGCTTAGAGCCAGGCATGGTTTTACAGTGGAAAGATGCGATGTAATTTTTCAAAAGAAAAGAAAATGCAACAGGTTTTACTTTGAGAAAAAAAAAAAAAAAAAATGTAATGCCAAGGAGGTTAAAATAAAACTAGATTTGCGATAAAACACAAGATGGGCTAAACAGCAATTCAGCACTATATAAATGCTGCTCAAAAAAAATGAAAGGAACACTTTTGAATGAGCGTATAACGTCAAGTCAATGAAACTTGTGGGCTGCTGATCTGGTCAGTGAAGTAGCAGAGGGGCTTGTTCATCAGTTTCAGCTGCTTTGGTGCACTAGGGGGGCAACAATAAGACCACCCCCAAAACAGGAATGAATGGTCTAACAGGTGGAGGCCACTGACATTTTTCCCTCCTCATCTGTTTTGTCACTCATTTTGCATTTGGCTACGGTCAGCGTCACTACTGGTAGCATGAGGCGGGCGATACCTGGACCCTACAGAGCTGGCACAGGTAGTCCAACTTCTCCAGGATGGACATCAATATGTGCCTCCCATTGCCAGAAGGTTTGCCGTGTCTCCCGGCACAGTCTCAAGGGCATGGAGGAGATTCCAGGAGACAGGCAGTTACTCGAGGAGAGCTGGACAGGGCCCAACCTAGAAGGTCCTTAACCCATCAGCAGGACTGACTGGTATCTGCTCCTTTGGGCAAAGAGGAACAGGATGAGCACTGCCAGAGCCTACAAAAGTGACCTCCAGCAGGCTGGCCACTGGTGTGAATGTTTCTGACCAGACAATCAGAAACAGACTTCATGAGGGTAGCCGGAGGGCCCGACGTCCTTTAGTGGGCACTGTGCTCACTGCCTGCCCATCACCGTGCAGCTCCATTTGCATTTGCCATAGAATACCAGAATTGGCAGGTCCACCATTGGCGCCCTGTGCTTTTCACAGATGAGAGCAGGTTCACCCTGAGCACATGTGACAGTATCTAATTAAGTACAAAATGCTTACTTAATATAAAATGTTTCTATTTTGATTTTACATTTGCCTTCCAAGACTAGACTGGAAAGCTAATAAAAAAATAATAAGGTAAGAGGGTAGAGAAAAGCCAAGCAAAATGACACCTTTTATTGGCTAACTAACAATTAGTTAGCCAATAAAAGGTGTCATTTTGCTTGGCTTTTCTCTACATTCATAATGGCTAACACGGTACAACAACCTAGTACTAAGGTAAGAGGGTAAAATGACATAAGTGAGCATGCATAAAAAAATCCAAAACGCTTTAAACAGTTTTACATTGGGGCCGAGCAGGTCCATCACGAGTGAAACGCCGGGTAACTTTTAGAATGACGCAATAGGGCGCCGTTCACAAACTCCTGCGTGGTATAAATAGAGGCGACAAACATCTCTCTTGCCTCACCGTGGCTCTGCTGCACTCCACTAAAGCAGCGACCGTTCTGAACGCTTTACAGCTTCCAAGGACACAGCAACGATGACATTAAAATTGACAAAATGTCAACACAATTGGCCTCGTCTCTTAAAAAGTCCCAGGCTGCACATGCCAGACTTGCGCACCGTCCCCCAGTAATTTATACTGCTGGACATACGATAAGTGACAAAGCTAATTATTGTTCATTAGAGGAGACCTCAAAATACAAAAAGAAAAAGAATCATTCATTGAAGGCACACAAAACGCAGTAATCACCCAGAATGAACCATTTGACTGTCACTAAAATAAGAACCCTAATGTGGTGGGCTTGTAGGAGTATTAAGAATAGAATAAATGAACTGGAATTAAATGGAGACGCACATAAAACTTTGATATACTAGGAAGAACAGCATCATGGCTAAATAGGGAGTAACAGACGAAAAATTTAGGAAAGACGACAGAAAAAGAAGTTGGGGAGTCACCAGTTATGTAAAACACAATTTAAAAACGCAAGGTTTCATCGTCACAAAGGCAAGAGCGTAGTTGTATCATTTGAAGCAGTTGAGGAAATTTAGGGTATCCCCAGTGATACTTAATATTTCTATACAGGGGCTACAGAAAGCATACTAACCCAGAGCAGCACATCCTGCCATAAAGCCCTGCAGAGAGAGAGATTAAAATAAGCAAAGCATCTCCCTAGTTGTCCCAGGACATTTACAATAGGAGATGTAGAACCAAAGCAAGTAAAACTGCTTCACTCCCCATGAACTGCCCGTTCATCCTACTGAAATCAGGCAGGTGTTTCCGTAGTCTTATGGCCAAACCTGAGAGACTTAAAAGGAGCTTCTACCCTCAGGCCAGAAAACTTCTAAATCAGGACAGAACTGCCACTGCTGCTCATCACTTACGTACCTACGTAATTTTTATTCACTTACTGACATAATACCCCTATCATATTTCTCCATGTATCTGTACCTACATTATCTATTACTCATATTTCTGTAATGCACAGTCTGTTGAGCTAATCAGGCTTACATTTCACAGCACACTGTACATGCATAACAGTGTATGTGATGAATAAAAATGAATCTTGAATCAACTAGATGATGCGCAGCTTAGTGAGGACGTCTGGATTCAACTAGGCAGCATTAGGGAGAATGAGAAAGACCTCCAAATAAAGACAACAATATCAATTTATATCCTTTTAAAACTCGTTAGCACAGCCATAGCACATCACTGGATTTACTTCTGACCAAGTGACCTTGCATCAGATGTAGTTTTTACCTCCTTGCCCACGCTCTACAGATTCCATTAGGACAGCATAAGCAGCACATTTTGAAATTCCAGTTTTCACTACTAATCCCCACCATCCATAGCTCTCCTCCAAAGCACCACCATGTGCTCCCAATATGTCACCCAATATGCTCATCCATCCATCCATCCATTTTCCAACCCGCTGAATCCAAACCCAGCGTCACGGGGGTCTGCCTGAGCCAATCCGAGCCAACACAGGGCAACAGGGCAGGAACCAATCCTGGGCAGTGTGCCAACCCACCGCAGGACACACACACACAAACACCAAGCACACACCAAGTGCACACACTAGGGCCAATTTAGAATCGCCAATCCACCTAACCGGCATGTCTTTGGACTGTGGGAGGAAACCGGAGCGCCCGGGAGGAAACCCACGCAGACACGGGGAGAACATGAAAACTCCACGTAGGGAGGACCCAATATGCTCATTCACTTACTAAAAAATCTTTTTCTGTGCATTCTGTTAAAAAATTGGGTATAATTGTTTGAATAGTTTAATACATGAAATGGCAAGTTGGGCAACCAAAGAAAGGTTGTGTTTTGCCAACCTTACAACATAATGTTCAGAACTCCAAAAATATTGAACTAAAGAAACCATGGAAGTAACGTTTAGTAGTTTTTACAAACGAAACACACTAACTGCCAAGACCAACTTTAATTTTTATATCATTCTGTCTTTCAGATCAGTAAGAGCGCCCTAAATTTCTTGAAACTGCAACATTTCCACAAATTAACCAAAATTAAAAGCTTTTAAAAAGGATTTTACCTTTCCATGCCTTTTGGGTCAATCTTGACCCACCATTGACTTTAACTCCACCCGGGGGAGTAAATGCGAACATTAAATTTTATTTTAATTCTTTTCATTTTTATTACTCTTTAATTTAATATTGTTTTAATCAGTATGCTGCTGCTGGATTATGTGAATTTCCCCTTGGGATTAATAAAGTATCTATCTATCTATGTCATTTCCACCGCATGTACAGCAGGGGTCACCAACTCCCGACTGAAACAGTACAGTACTGGCATTACACGAATATCAGTACCAGGCAGAGTAATGGGATGCCGTCAAAACACCTCAGGCTTAAGTTTTAAAATCAGTGAATTCGGAGCAGATAGTGGACAAGGGACCAAAACTCAAAATCAATGGCAGAGCGGGGCTAAACAGGGAGGCACAAGTATGTGCAGGCTGGCGGAACCTTTGGGTTCAACTGTGACTTGCTTTGGTATCGTTTGGGTGCCAAGGTGCACAAGAGGATATCAGTGCCGATGTCCACATTATGGGAAGTGATCCAGCACTAGTAGAGTAGTATTAGGATGTTCTTTTATGTCTCTTATTGTTTTAGGTCTCCTTTATTATTCAGAATCGTGAAGGCTTTTAGTAAGGCACCCCAACTACAGAGATTCCAAAAGTCACACATTTGTACAGCTGCTACAAATTTGGAACCCAGCAATGTCCTCCGGGTCACCACTGGCTATAAAGGATTTTCCACTGCTCTTACATAATTTTGATGGGTTATGAATAAACTACCCTAAATGCCATCTTTTCAACTCGAGGATGTTACGACTTTAAAAAAAAAAGTAGCCTAACTTTACAAAAAGCAAAGTTTCCAAATCTAACATTTTGAACACTGCCATGTCCTCCGAGTCAATATTGACCCACCATATTTCTACATTTCTTGAGATTCTGTAAGGCAAAAATTTCCACTTGGGACAAAACCTACTGCGCAGTGGTAGCGCTGCTGCCTCGCAGTAAGGAGACTTGGGTTAGCTTCCTGCGTCCTCCCTGCGTGGAGTTTGCATGTTCTTCCCGTGTCCGCATGGATTTTCTCCCACATTCCAAAGACATGCAGGTTAGGTGCATTGGCGATCCTAAATTGTCCTTAGGGTGTGCTTGGTGTGTGGAGGTGTGCCCTGCCCGAGGTTTGTTTCATGCCTTGCACCCTGTGTTGATTGGGATATAGCAGGTTGGATAATGGATGGATGGATGGATATATAGTTTGGGGGTGCGAGATGCTGGGGCATATCCTGGAAGCAGTGAGGTGCAAGGTTGGAACTGACCCTGGACAGGCCTCGGCAGGGCAGATGTCTGCACTCCCTTGCATTCACATCTATTGGGCCAGTTTAAAGCTGGCATTTATCCCCTTGGAATGTGGGAGGAAAGCCAAAGGAAAATCCAATGCTGACATGGGGAGAATACGCCTATGTCTGGGACACACACATGATAAAATTTATATTATATTTATACAGCGCTTTTCTCACTTCAACCACCACCAATGTATAGCTCCCAACTGGATGACACTGTGGCAGCCATTATTGCGTCAGTCTCCCTCACTGCACATTAGCTATTAGGTGCTGAAGGGATCAGAGAGATAAGCCAATTGGAGACTGTAGATGATTTTGGGTTCAGAATAATAGATTAATAATAGAGCCAGATCATCAAGAAACAGCCCTACTCTTTTCAAAAAGATGGTCCTAAACAAAGAGCCAGGAACTCAGTTTTATGTCCCATTCGAAGGATGGTGCCATTTTTATAGCACAGTATCCCCATCACTGCACTGGGATCCACACTCCGACGCCTACTTGTGCAACAATAGCTGCTGTTGCACCATCCAGGCAGGTAACACACATTAGAGATGGTCGAAGTGGCAACCATTGGTCTGTGTAAAATGCATTGGATAGCAAGAGGCGAAGTAATTTACCATGATGATAATGCCAATGGCCCAGACATTGGCATATATTCGGTGTCAGATTTTCCTCTGGCTTTCCTCCCACATACACTGCTAGTCAAATGTCTGGATACACAATTTTTCATGTTTTTGACAGAAAAATTCAATATTGAGCACTCATTTTTGAACAAAGTAGTGAACTTAAGGAATGCCAGTACTGTATAACAACATTGATGGACTGAAAGCCAGAAGTCTACGTGACCATCATCATCAGGTCCTTCCATGAAAACCCTAAATACAAAGAGGACTGTTTGATTTATGTTAGGTAGATTGCCCAGAGGGGACTGGGCGGTCTCTTGGTCTGGAACCCCTACAGATTTTAGTTTTTTCTCCAGCCTTTGGAGTTTTTTTTGTTTTTCTGTCCACCCTGGCCATCGGACCTTACTCTTATTCTATGTTAATTAATGTTGACTTATGTTTATATTTTTTATTGTGTCTTCTATTTCTCTATTCATTTTGTAAAGCACTTTGAGCTACATTTTTTTGTATGAATATGTGCTATATAAATAAATGTTGATTGATTGATAGGTAACTGCATTAGCACTGCTGAAGCCTGTCATTCTGCTCAATTAGGTTGCAAAGGTTTCTCTAATAACCCATTAGCAGTATTTGACCATTAGGACACTGAAAGAGGGGCTGCTGAAAGTGGGACGTTGTAGTCTTATGTCAGTAAATTAAAAGAAAGTCATTTCAAGAGTAATAAACCATTAGCAACGCTAGCAATGTCTCAGCTGTATTTTAAAATCAATGTAATGTTAATATCTCTCTCACACAAACACAAATCTCTCTTTCTATCTACACACACATCTATCTATATCTATCTATCCACACACACACCCCAATCATATTATGGGATATCATCTACTGTTAAATTCTGCTCTGTACTTTAATATTTCTATTGCACTATTATATTGTATTGAGGATGACTTGTGTTCTGTGCTGTGTATTGTATTGTATTGGCCGCCCCCTTCTTTTTGACACCCACTGGACGCCCAACCTGCCTGGAAAGGGGGCTCCTCTCTGAACTGCCCTTTCCCAAGGTTTCTTCCATTTTTTTCCCCCCTACAAGAGTTTTTTTGGGAGTTTTTCCTTGTCATCTTACAGAGAGTTAAGGCTGGGTGGCTATCAAAAGGCAGGGCATGTTAAAGCCCATTGTGGCACTTCTTGTGTGATTTTGAGCTCTACAAAAATAAATTTTATTGTATATGAAATGCACTATATAATAGGTATTTATTTAAAGGTTATTTTCGAAGAACAAAGGTAAAAGACAGGGTTTCAACTGTATAACCTTTGTCATGTGTGCCAATGTAAAGTAAAAATCAGGAGTTGTCTCTCTTAGACTTTCTCATATATTCAGATATGGGGATGGATATTTGAGGGGTCCCTCTTTGAACTGCCTTTCCCAAGGTTTCTTCCATTTCCCCCCCAGTTTTTTTTATGGGGGAAGAGATTTTTACTGGTGGTCTTAGAGAGAGTCAAAGCTGTCCAAAGGCAGGGCCTGTTAAAGCCCATTGTGGCACTTCTTGTGTGATTTTGGACGACACAAAAGTAAATTGTATTTTATATCTCTCTCTATATATCAGTATCAATTTCTATCAAGTATGAAAAAGATCTGGGTGTATAAAGACTTTCGACTGGTAAGGTATTCATACACTGGAATTCAATTATATTGGGACAATATATGCCCTTGAGATGTAGGGGGGAAGCTAGAGAGCCCAGATAAACACTGGGAGGATATGCCAGAGTCTGGGGGGCACACATTATAATTTCTATACACACATACTGTATACTCACTCCTTAACCCACTATAATTAAACATTTATGAACACACATAATATTAATGTATGTATGTACCCATCCTTTCATAATCACATTTAATCCAGTTCAGTGTCCAGAGGAGCTGTAGCCTATCCCAGCACTATTGGGCCCAAAGCTGGAACTTAACGTTGGCCAACATGCCCATCCACTGCAAGACATTTTCATATTAGCAGAGCCAATTTTAAGTCCCACAGCTTCCCTTACATGCACATCTTTGGCATGTGGGAGAAAATCTAGAACACACCGGAATATAAAATGGAGCCTGCATGGAGAGCTTCATAGAGTGACTAGGCAGAGATTTGATCCCAGTCACTCAGAACTGAATCAGCAGAGCCTGGCCGTTCAGTACAGTCACATGAGGTGTATAATGAAAATGCACATTATAGACACGCCAGCATGCAGGTGGATCCATCATGAAAAGACACCACCAGATTCACGACAGGCTAAAAATCTGAATTCTTCCTCCATTATAAAACTCGGGTCCCTGAAATTTCCAAATTTCCAAAACCAAAGTCGGCTTGCAATAAAATGTTGCACCAGGAGTCCCAACAGAGTCATTTTCAAGAGGCATGCCGCTTTCAGGGAGTCCAACCAAACCACCACCTCCATTAAAACAGCTACTTACTTTCAGATTGCTGTGTAATCCTCTTCAGATCTTCAAAGTGTTTTGTACGGTCACCAAAGATAAAAAAACAATTAATGTACCAACTCAAAAGAGAGCTCTCCCAATCCACACCCGGGCCTTTGACAGATTACGAAGGGCGCTAGCGACCGATGGCTCAGAATGCAGACGCCAAACAAGTCGCAATTCCAGAAGCCGTGGCTCAGCCGCCTCATGTGCAATCAAGATGATTCAGGGCCTTACAAATTTAGAACGGTGCTTTCCGACATGAATGCGTAAAGGAATGAAGCCGGCAAATAGAAGAGGAGGGGTTGGAGGAGTTGTATTCCAGGTGTTCCTTGAGAGTTTCCAGAGACACACAGTTAGATTTCCAGACCCGAGTGAGCGTCTCCTAAAACATACAACAACTTTCCAGTGAAGAGTTTTCACATCCATCACCAAGTGACCTATTACACTGAAAAAGTGGGGGGGTGGTGGGTTGTGGGGGGGTCTGGGGGAGAGAAGGAAAAAAAAAAAATCCTCCGAGGACTGCAGGCCAACTGCTGTCTTCCACAGGACCAACCATTTATGGACTGAACTGTGGTGCTTTGATACCAGCTAATCTGCCATAAATAGCTTCTGAAACTCCGAGGGATCAAATCAGCTGTTAAAACAACAATCTCAGGCTGCCGCTTTACTTCTTCAGCTCCACAAACATAAGCCGTCTAACACAGAAGCACGTGTCGCGTTCAAAGGCTTTGCGCGTTTACAAGAACAAAATGACTGAAACAAATGGGAACGCATTTTTTTGTCCAATATGTCGTTTAAACAGCACATATGGAGTCACGGCAGCATCTGGAAACTTTGTGATGTTGACTGCAAGGCAAATATTAAAATCAATCTGAAAGAGGATTAAGAGGTTTAATTTTATGAAGGGAATTAGTCCAGTGCATCAAGACGGCGATTTTAAAAGGAGTTCATCAAGAACACGGGGACACAGTTGGAAACTAAAGGGGAAATTCTGCACGAACAGAAGGAAGAGAACCACAGACACTTGGAATAAGCAACCAAGTAGTGTGGTGGACTGTAGGGGCCGAGTGAGGCCTCATCTGGAGTCTTGTGTGCAGTTTTGGTCTCCAGAATGCAAAAAGGACATCGCAGCACTAGAGAAAGTCCAGAAAAGAACGATTCCAGGGCTACAGGGGTTGAATTATGAGGAAAGATTAAAAGAGCTGAGCCTTTACAGTTTAAGCAAAAGAAGATTAAGTGGTGACATGACTGAAGTGTTTAAAATTATGCAGGGAATTAGTCCAGTGCATCGAGACGGCGATTTTAAAATGAGTTCATCAAGAACACGGGGGACACAGTTGGAAACTTAAGAGTAAGTTTCACACAAACATTAGGAAGTGTTTCTTTACACAGAGAGCTACAGACACGTGGAATAAGCTACCAAGAAGTGTGGTAGACAGTAAGACATTAGGGACTTTTCAAAACTCGACTTGGTTATTTTGATGGAGTTAAGTGGCTAGGACTGGAGACCTTTGCTGGTCATGACTGTTCTAACGTTCCATCTACAGTACAGGCCAAAAGTTTGGACACCCCTCCTCAATTCAATGTGTTTTCTTTATTTTCATGACCATTTACAGCACTCCATCACTCTCCTTCTTGGTCAAATAGCCCTTACACAGCCTGGAGGTGTGTTTGGGGTCATTGTCCTGTTGAAAAATAAATGATCGTCCAACTAACCTGACTTCTGCACAACACAACTGCTGGTCCCAACCTCTTTGATAAAGCAAGAAATTCCACTAAATAACCCTGATAAGGCACACCTGTGAAGTGAAAGCCATTTCAGGTGACTACCTGTTGAAGCTCATCGAGAGAATGCCAAGAGTGTGCAAAGCAGTAATCAGAGCAAAGGGTGGCTGTTTTGAAGAAACTAGAATATAAAACATGTTTTCAGTTATTTCACCTTTTTTTGTTAAGTACATAACTCCACATGTGTTCATTCATAGTTCTGATGCCTTCAGTGAGAATCTACCAATGTAAATGGTCATGAAAATAAAGAAAGCACATTGAATGAGGAGGTGTGTCCAAACTTTTGGCCTGTACTGTATAAGATGAAAGAAAGGCCCCTTAATTCAGGGGCGGGCGGTGGCCATCCTGGAGGGCCGCAGATTTTTTTGTTCAAACCGAATTTCTTAATGAGAAGTGGATGAATCTTGTGGATGAAGTACTTAATGCTCAAGTGACAGATTGATGCTTCATTTTGGTAGTGTCGCTTATTAACGTCCCCCTTATTTCAGTCTTAAACAGCTGCATTCACCGTTTTCAATGTAAAGAAGATGCAAATGACAAAAGGAGCCAGCAGGTCTTTCCTAACTTGATTCCATTTACACCCGTGTGTGTTCATCCTGCACGGTTTGGTTTAATCTAACACTTAACCCATTAACTGCCGTGATCCCCATTTGGGAGCCATGTACTTTAACCTGCCTAGTAACACCAACCATCAGTCATGTAGAAAACCAGGATGTTCACGTGCTCCAGAAGGATGTTGCCTATAAAAGGGAACCCAACGTGACCTTGTGCTTGCAGTGTGTTGAGCACACAAACTCATTCTTCCGGTCCAGTCACCGCTTTTTATCAGAAAAATGAAATATTTTGAAGGCAGGAAAGAAGTTACCCACCGAGACTAATTTTGGTGATGGTGAATTCCTCTCAATTCTTGGAGAGTGTTGAATGTGATATGCAAACAAAAAGTGCTGTCTTTGTAATTTGGATGGGTACAATGGACCCAAATACAGTACTTAGGAATAAGCTACCAAGTAGTGTGGTAGACGGCAAGACTTTATGGACTTTTAAAACTCGATGTTTTTTTTTGAAGAAATAAGTGGATAGGACTGGCGACCTTTGTTGGGCTGAATGGCCCGTTCTCATCTCAATTGTTCTAATGTTGTACAAATACCTTGAGCCTCATTTGGGGCTCATAGCAGATACGGACTAGAATTTCAGCAAATATTTCGTGATCGAGTTTTACGGGAAAATTGCAAAATAGGCATTCAATCAATCAGTCAATCAATCGTGTTCCTGGTGACATCAAAACATTTGGATTTCATTAAATTGGACACACGGAAATGGGCAAACAGGAAATATGCAGCGTGTACGAGAAATGCAAGAAAACAAATGTAGTAGATGTGATGTTGGACTACACGTGGAATGCTTTCAAGAATGGCATCAAAACTAGATGGGGATCGGACTAAAATTTGAAATTTCGAAAAAAATGCTAGTGCTGTAATTGAAAAATGGAGGTTTGTCTTACTATCTGGATGTAGATGGATAGAAATAAAGTAAAAAATACGGCAGTTAAGGAGTTGAGAAAAATGTGAATGACTGCAAATTGTCAGTTTTAGGTTTCAGATCATTTGGATGATATCCTTGGCAAGGACAAAATCCACAAGATAAGAACCTAACATTGCAGACTATCAAGCAATAAAAATTTGAGGTCCGAGACAGGTAAGAATTGGCTTCTAATTAACAAAAACCCGCAGCCACCGAAGCCCTCCAGCACGGACGTTGCCCACCTCTGGTCGAGACTCATCTTCTCCGAGCCTTCTAGCACACAGAGATCCGGTGTTAGACAAGCATAACCAACCTTGTCTTGTACTCCACACATCCTGCTATGAAACTCAAAATCCTATTAGCCTTCTTAAGCTCTTGTGTACGCTGACCAGACGAAGGCGGCGAGGAGTCCACTAGGGCTCCCAGGTCCGTCTCATAAAAGGTGTACTTTCAGACTCGCCCACCCCTGCATTAGTTTATGGTAAGGGAGAGCTAGGATCTGTCCACCATAGCAGTGACGGCAATGCAGGAACCAGACCTGGATCAGATTGCAGTCCACTACAGAAGACTAGTTGATAACGAATCACAACCTTGAATTGAATGAAATGGATTTTAAAATGGTTGGCCTGGTGGACTGATTAATCAGTTAACCTAAACTGCACTGGCACTTTTCTGGACTGAACTGTCCGTATGAGAGGTATAATGCATATACACAGTATATTCAGACCCCTTAATTTATTGATGGTCTATTATATTGCAGCCTGGTGCTAAAATCATTTAAATTCTAACCCCCATCCCCGGTCCTCAAACACCGCTCAACACTCCAACACAACAAAGTAAAAACAGGATTCAAGAGACAAATTTATGTTAATGTTGAATGGTAAACTTTCCTTAGTCTGCTTAGCTTGAACTTTAATATAATACAGCGTAACACAGAATGTGGAATATTCAGTTTAACTCTTAAATTTGAGAAAAATGGGATGTTCATAACCTTAACTCTGCGTGACAGTAGAACAGCCCATAGATCGAAGTTACACAGGTAGACGTGCGGTCAGACAGACGGACATTACACACATTGTTTTATGACCGTCCACTGCAAAGAATACACAAGATATTCTGCTTAAATACCTAGGATATATTCCTTAAGGTTTCTAAGTTTCCCTTTTTTTCTTTTCTTGTGTGCATTATCAACCTTTCTTCTCCATTTTTTTTGCACGAACTGTTTGTTTTTAAACATTTTGTTGAAATTTTAAACGCAAACAGACATTTGGACTGTGGAGTATTTTTTTTTTTTTGAACGACAAGTGCCAGGATTTCAGTCGATCTGGTGGCTGCATTTGAGCGATTTCTTAACCGTTTGGAAAGCTTCGTCAAACTCCGCTACACAGGAGATTAGACTTTTTTGCAAGTTAATCTTGTGTATAAAGCAGACCGCAACAATCTTGCCATCTTGTATGTACGTTTTCATCCAGTTGACACTCTGAGCGTTTCTGGTGTGCTCCATAAAAGCAACCGACAGTTTTATCTTAAAATCTATAGTGTTATCGGTTTGTTGGTTAATGTTTGTTTTAGTGAACTAGATCTTCAATATCTTATTTTAATAATGTTGTAGTGGTAATAGAATTAAATCAACCTAATATTAGAAAATTTTTTGTCGTCAAAAATTCCGCATGTAAAAACTTTATTACTACACCGCAAAACAAAAAACTTAATCTGTCAAAAAACTTTATATAAAAGGCTTTGCTTTTCCAATCGTTTTTGCACTACCTTCATATTCCATGGTTATGTTTTGATGAGACTCTACTTCCTGAGGGTGCTCAGAAAGAACAACATCCCTGAGAAACTGCTGGTGTCCTTTTACCGCTGCACAGAAGAGAGCATCCTGGTCTACGGTCTCTGTGCGTGGTCCTCCAGCTGCACAGTAGCACAGAAGAGAGAGCTCCACAGGGTCATTAAGGTCACCCAGTGGATCGTCGGCTGTCCTCTCCCCTCACTAGAAGAACTATATAGTTCCCGTTGTCTCAGGAATCGTCAAGAAAATTCTCCAGGACCCATCACAACCAGGACAGCCATTGTCTGAATGCCTGCCTTCAGGCAGATGTTTCAGATCCATAAAGACGAAGACAAATAGACTGAGAAACAGTTTCTATCCTTCAGCCATCACCATACTGAATGCTGCCAAGTGGTCAGTCTGGCCGAGTGCACCATCATTCTAAGTTAACAATCGAATAAGGGACAAGTGCAATATTATGTATGTATGGAAAACCTTGTTCTGCTGTTATGGACAATTTTGGATACTTAATTTATTCCCTTATTTTAGTTGTAACTTGGGTAATTGTGTTTCATTTTTATTTTATTTTTCTTCTGTACTGGAAAATTGCACCTAAAAATTTTGTTGTACAATGTCTCATTGCTACAATGACAATAAAAATTTTGATTTTAATTGATTGCTTGGACTGATGAATATAGGCTACTAGCAAAATACCCGCGCTTCGCAGCAGAGAAGTAGTGTGTTAAAGTAGTTATGAAAAAGAAACATTTTAAAAATAACGTAACATGATCGTCAATGTAATTGTCGTAGGCTTATTTTAGTATTGAGAGTGAATCTGATGATTGTAAATGTTGTGTGTGAGAAATGCACAGTTTTTAGGCAGGGAGCCAAACACGTGGTAGATGTGCAGACAGAGGCCGTGCGGAAAAAGGAAGGGGGACCGGGGGCGGCCATTGTGGGTCTCTGAAGTGAAATAAATTGTCTGTTAACGGAAATAAGGAATGAAACCGCCAAAAGGAGAGGTCAGTTCCAAAAGTTCATTATGGCATAACAGTGAGAACCGCCAATAAAGACGACTTTATTTTGGAAAGTTTGTTATGTTGCATGGCGCAAAATGAAACGTACTTAACGTTTGTAAGTACAGTGTAAAGGAGGAGCGTGAGAAATTTGGGCTTCGTGCATATATTGGAAGTCACAGAAATAGTGACGAGGGTTTTCCCCTATCTATCTATCCATACAGTTTAGGGGGTACACCCGTTTTCCATCCTTGGGTGTTGCAATAGGACATAAAACATACCTAACTTTTGTAAGTACACTGCAAGGAATGAACACACGAAATTTCAGCTTCCCACCAATATGGAGAGTTAGTGATGAGTCAGTGAGGGCTTTGGCTTTTATATGTATAGATTACACATTATAAATAAGAGAAGTAAGCAATTTATCTACCATAAACATCAGATTTTGTTAATTCAGTGGCTCTCTGCGATTTTTGTTTATTCATTAATGAATGAAATGTCATTTGTTTCGCAGCATCATAGCCAACGTGTTGGTGTTCATTTTTTCTTAAAGTAGATGAATTTATAAAAGCATAATTAAAAACAGAGGTTGCGCCAAAGCGCTGTACAAAAAAAGCACCAACACAAACAATACAATCATGCAAAAGCAGATTAATAAAACAACCAATTGTAACGGCCACAACAATCCCATCATACACAATGAAAGACAGAAGAAAACAAGTAGGTCTTAAGCCGACTTTTTAAACTAATAGGAAGTTCTAGAAAGTTCGACAGTTTCACCCCCCCAATACGTTGCATCACTCAACCAAGTGACTTCCTCCATCTCAGTTGACTGCAGGTTTCTCAAATCTTATAAAAACAGTACCTTGGCCTAATGACCGAACTAGCACCATTGACTAACTAACAACGGGCCGTGTAATAAATGATATGCAAATTGTCCGCTGATCGATGGCCACGAGTACCATTTACAGAGCTGGGGAATGGCAGCAATCACCGCACTGTAAGATGGCGAGAGATGTACCCTTACGCTCACTCCTTGGTTCAGAGATACGACGACGACGACGACATTTATTTATATAGGACATTTTCATACATAAAGTAGCTCAAAAGTGCTTTACATACTGAAGAAAAATAAAATAAAAGACAAAATAAGAAATTAAAAGAAGACAACATTAGTTAACACAGAAAAGGAGTAAGGTTCGATGGCCAGGGTGGACAGACGGCTGGAGAAGAAAAAAAAAAAATCTGCAGGGGTTCCAGGCCACGGGACAACCCAGTCCCCTCTGGGATGGTCGTTCCTTTTTCACGTAAATGGCCTCTGACTCCTCGTTCAAACCAGCGTTCCTCCCTGTCCAGGATAAGCATTGAGCATGCACCGAGACATAATAGGAAGCTTTTCTTTTTTTAAATTCATAATCAAAAAACTAAAACTAATTTAATTAAGTCATCAAAATTGAAGGTAAAGTATAGAACACACTTCAGTAAACAATGCAAGCACATTAGCGAGTCTTCATTGTTTGCAATTTATTTAATTTTTACTTTTTATTTTTCTGAAAAATTAAAAAAAAAATAAATAAATAAAAATTTCCCACTGGGCAACGCCAGGAATTTCAGCTAGTTAAAAATTGGAGAAAAAAAAATAATCACCTTGACCCAAGGATTCACACCATTTTGCTACGAAGTCTGCCTCAGGCGTCTCCCATTCTATTCATCACAAAGGTGCAGAAACATCAATGTGTGGATTCCACCTGTGCTCACGTCAATAGACTGGACCGACGAGGAAATGCAGACAAACTCGACTAGAGACGGTCGCATACTTGAGGAAAAATCAAGAGGTTCGAGGATTGGCCGGCAGAGCTAAGGAGACTGGATTGTGTCAGGGCAGCATTGTAGGATATGCCATGTAGTGGGAAACTAAAATTAATTCAGTCGGTCATTGTCCAAACCCGCTATATCCTAACTACATGGTCACGGGGGTCTGGCTGGAGCCAATCCCAGCCAACACAGGGCGCAAGGCAGGAAACAAACCCAGGGAAAGGTGCCAGCCCACCACAGGGCACACACACCAGGGACAATTTAGGATCCCCAATGAACCTAACCTGCACATCTTTGGACTGTGGGAGGAAACCCACACAGACATGGGGAGAACCCAGGAAGCAAACCCAGGTCTCCTTACTGCGAGGCAGCAGGGCTACCACTGTGCCATCGTGCTGCCCAAAAGAAATTCATTCACAGCTAAAACAGGTCACTAATTAAGAAAAGGGTTAGAATGAAAACCTGCAGCCACTGCGGCCCTCCAGGAATGGAGTTGGGGACCCCTGCTCCAGAAAACCTGTGAGGAGATGGAAGAAACTTCCAGAAGGAGAATCATTACTGCTACCCTCCACCAACCTGGGCTCTATAAAGAAGCTTCTACTCAAAACAGGCACAGAAGCCTGCTTGGAGTTTTCAATAAAGACACCTAAACGACTCTCAGACTGCTGTAAAACAAGATTCTCTGGTCTAATGAAACCAAGATTAGTGTTCGATCCAGGAGAAACCTGCAATACCATTCCCAACAGAGAAGCATTGTTGTGGCTGCATCATGCTGTGAAGTTGAGGACTGGGAGACTGGTCAGGGTTGTAGGAAAGTACAGTGATATCCTTAATGAAATCTGCCACAGAGCGCTGTGGACCTCAGACTGGGCCGAATGGTCACCTTCAAATAGGTGAATAACTCCAAAGCACAAAGCAAAAGACAACCCTGGAAATGTCCAAGTTGCCCAGCAAGAGCCCAGACTTGACCCCTCACACGGGACAATTTAGGATCGCCAATGCACCTAACCAGCAAGTCTTTGGACTATGGGAGGAAACTGGACCACCCGGAGGAAACCCACGCAGACACGGGGAGAACATGCAAACTCCACGCAAGGAGGACGCGGGTCTCCTAACTGCGAGACAGCAACACTACCACAGCGCCACCGTGCCACCCCACCAGTTGATGTGATGGTCTAATTAACATAAAATATACAGCGCCTTTTCCATGCTCAAGTCACTTGTAAATAGAAAACTTACTAGTTGTAATGAATACTGTTGCTGTTTATTTAAAGGATGCCATGAATAAAAGGGATCAGCTGCAGTATTACATAGAACAGTTAATTTTGTCACAAGGGAGCAGAGCCTATCCTGACAGCACAATGCACAGGCTGGAAAGAGTCCTGGACAGGGTGGCAGTCCAATGTCAGGGTCCACTCACATACCACCCTCCCACAACAACTGGCACCAATTTAGAAGCAGCAGCCGGCTTAACCAATATGTGAAAACTGGAAGACCCAGACAGGATAGAAATATGCATTGCAAGTAGGTTACAGGAAAAAAAAAAAATGTAACAAACAAATTAAAATGATAGATGAGAAGTTCTTACTTCTATGGAAAACTTTAACAGGCCATTTAGCCCAACAAAGCTTGCCAGTCCTATCCACTTATTTCTTCCAAAAAACACATCAAGTCGAGTTTTAAAAATCCCCAACGTCTTACTGTCTACCACACTACTTGGTCGCTTATTCCAAGTGTCTATCGTTCTTTGTGTAAAGAACAACTTCCTAAGGTTTGTGTGAAATTTACCCTTAAGAAGTTTACAACTGTGTCCCGTGTTCTTGATGAACTCATTTTAAAATTGTGAGCTGGAGGGCTCATCGCACCCTCAGAGAGCAGACGTTCCTGGGAAAACCCCTGAAAAACGTTCAGACTACCTTCACAATGCTCCTTACCTTCCTGGCGGCTCCTGTCACATGATAAGCCTCTCACGCGGTACTGCGCTTACTTAAAAGCCTGTATGGCACCGGTCAGATTTGGAATTCTCCCTCTCTCCCTGGCAGAACGGTCATCTGAGTGGTCATGGAGCACGTTTAAACTTTTGAAAAAGAGAGACAAAATGGTTGTTTGCAGTGTTTGAATAAAGTTCCTGTTTTCTACAACCTCCTGTGTTTTCTGTGCAAATCTGTGACCCAAACGTGACAAAATAACAGTCGATCCATTGTACTAATTCCCTTCATAATTTTAAACACTTCAATCATGTCACCTCTTAATCATCTTTTGCTTAAACTGTAAAGACTCAGCTCTTAATTCCTGGACGCTATCCAGTGACCCGAGATGAAGACTGGACTCCTTCAGTACGGTCTCTCTTTGGAGAATCCTAATTTGACTTTACCTGCATTGTGAGGGAGTGTCAGTTATGGCACTAGAGCCATGTGGCGCGATTCCCCCCCAAGGGTGATCGGGTTCACAGGGTCCTCATTGCGGAGGCCAAGGGGATGCCCACAAAACACCTGGCTGTGGCCAATAGGTGGTCATTTCTGGAGGGTGGGACTGGACCGCCTGTCTACCTTGGGGAGGCTGCCAACCGGGATCCCAAGGTGTTTCGGTGTGGTGGTGGAAGCGGCCATGCACTGTACCAGTGCCCGCTTCCCCAACCTGACCTGACCCGACCCATTTGAGCTACTGGACGGCCAATTTTTCTCAGAAGGGATGGATAAAGTATTTACGTATCTATCCATCTAGTTGGAGAGTTGTGGGTAGCCACAACTCAGTCCTTGGGGGCCACTGTGGCTTCAGGTTTTTGTTCCAGCCAGATTCAGAAGTCTGCTAGGATACAGCAGACTTAGGTGGAACACAGGGACCAGACCTGGATGAGGAACATACTCGAAATTCGGTCATGGTAAGCAGGGTGCATCAGTGGCTGCCAGAACAGTTCAGTGCCTTTTGCACGTGTGGTTATCATCAAGAGCCGTCATGAACAAGAATTAAGTATCAATTGTAAAAATATTTCTGCAGAAACAAACATGTGTCATTCCGAGCTACCACGTCTAGCACACCGACACTAATGTGGCAGCACAAGCAGTCATGTCCACAATTTAGTACCTCCAAGCAGGAATTGGCCACCCATTTAATGAAAGGCTACAAGAAGGAGCCAGCAGCTTGTGAAGTGATGGACGGGTTTTCCAGGCCTAAAGTCTAAGAGATTTCACTCGATGCGATGCTCCCCTACCACTTTTTTTCTCTCGGGTTTCGGTTCCTCCTGCTGCTGCTTCTCTCGTTTAAAACCCACATTTTCTTCACATTCAGCTGTGCCAAGAGACCCCCAATCGGTGTCTTTTCAGAGCGTGTTTGTGTGTGTCCTGTGATGTTACTCATGGGATCATTTTAACATGAGCTCAGCTCGTGCCCGCCAGGAGGGACGGCCGTCATCTGGCTCCAATATCAGCGTTTCCTATCTCCGACATCCTCTGTCTCTCTCCCCACCCCACCACTCAGACACATCGCTCTTGCAGAACTGAAAATCGAGTAACTACATACAAGCGAGGATTTGTCTGTAAGGTTTCACAAACCAGAATCTCCTTTTATTGGCAGGAATACAAAGTAAATTATGGTATCAAGAGAGGAAATCAGCAGTAAGCTTAAAAGACAGCAGAGAGAGGACAAAAAGGGATGAACAGAGCAACATGAAAGTGGACAATCTGAACAGGACTTCAAAAACAGCCTTCAGTAAGAAAACTTTAATGCAAAGGAAATCAAATGTAAGATTTTGACAGTTTTAGAAGCAGCTCTTCAACAAAAAAAAAAAAAGTTAACCTTTCATTTTCTAGACCCATTACAGCTTAGTGGGCCATACACCTGTACTTCAGAAGAGGCCATCCACATCGGAGCCCGGCCAGTACTAAGAAAAGAGCTTGGATTGCTGCTTGGAGGGGTGTTAGCGAGGACAGCAGGGGGCACGCACCCTATGGTCTGAATGTGGATCCCAGTGGAGTGATGGGGACACCGTGCTGTAAAAATGGGACTGTCCTTCAGATAAGACAAGATGCAAAACGGAGGTCCCGACTCTCCGTGGGCATCCTTCGTAAAGAGCCGGGTGCACCTCGGTTCCCTGACTAAAACTTCCCAGCATGGCCTTGGCCATTCTGGCCGCCTAATTATGCGAGGAAACTCGAATGAAGATTATCACTGGCTGCAGCTCGAAGCGGGGTGCCGCCGTCGAGACAGACGTGGAGAGAGCAAACCAAATGAACAACTTCTTTAATAGGTTTGATCACAGTAACCCACTCTCACCTCGGAGTACGGCATCCTCCAACCATCCTTCTGCTGATACCAGCATAGGTGAGACATCCCCACCCACAATTACAGCAGCCAATGTGAGCAGAGAGCTGAAAAGACTTCGTGCTAGCAAAGCAGCGGGTCCAGATGGTGTATCGCCACGATTGCTGAAGGCCTGTGCATTGGAACTGGGGAGTCCTCTACAGCGCATCTTCAACCTGAGCCTGGAACAGGGGAGAGTCCCAAGGCTTTGGAAAACATCTTGCATCACCCCTGTCCCAATGGTATCATGTCCTAGTGAGCTGAATGACTTCTGGCCTGTTGCTCTGACGTCACATCTAATGAAGACCATGGAGCGGCTGCTGCTTCACCACCCGAGGCCACAGGTCCGTCACGCCCTCGACCCTCTGCAGTTCTCATACCAGGAGAAGGTGGGAGCGGAGGATGCCATCATCTATATGCTTCATTGATCCCTCTCCCACCTGGACAGAGGCAGTGGTGCTGTAAGAATTATGTTTTTGGACTTCTCTAGCGCCTTCAACACCATCCAACCTCTGCTCCTTAGGGATAAGCTGACTGAGATGGGAGTAGATTCACACCTTGTGGCATGGATTGTGGACTATCTTACAGACAGACCTCAATATGTGCGTCTTGGGAACTGCAGGTCTGACATTGTGTTCAGCAATACAGGGCGCCGCAGGGACTGTACTTTCTCCGCTCCTGTTCAATCTATATACATCAGACTTCCAATATGACTCGGAGTCCTGCCACGTGCAAAAGTTTGCTGATAACACTGCTATTGTTGGGCTGCATCAGGTGTGGGCAGGAGGAGGAGTATAGGAACCTAATGGAGGACTTTGTAAAATGGTGCGACTCAAACCACTTACACCTTAACACCAGCAAGACCAAGGAGCTGGTGGTGGATTTTAGGAGGCCTAGGCCCCTCATGGACCCTGTGATCATCAGAGAAAAATACCTGGGAGTGCAGCTGGATGACAAATTGGACTGGACTGCCAATACTGATGCTCTATGTAAGAAAGGTCAGAGCAGACTATACTTTGAGAAGGTTGGCATCCTTCAACATCTGCAGTAAGATGCTGTAGATGTTCTACCAGACGGTTGTGGCGAGCGCCCTCTTCTACACAGTGGTGTGCTGAGGAGGCAGCATAAAGAAGAGGGACGCCTCACGCCCGGACAAACTTGTTAAGAAGGCAGGCTCTATTGTAGGAGTAAAGTTGGACAGTTTAACATCTGTGGCAGAGCGACGGGCACTAAGCAAACTCCTGTCAATCATGAAGAATCCACTGCATCCACTTAACAGTGTCATCTCCAGGCAGAGGAGTAGCTTCAGTGACAGACTTTTGTCACCGTCCTGCTCCACTGACAGACTGAGGAGATCGTTCCTCCCCCACACTATGCGACTCTTTAATTCCACCCGGGGGAGTAAATGCGAACATTAACTTTATTTTTTTCATTTTTATTACTATTTAATTTAATACTGTTTCTTTGTATCAGTATACTGCTGCTGGATTCTGTGAACTTCCCCTTGGGATTAATAAAGTATCTATCTATCTATCAGAACTGGCCAATGGTAAGAGTGGTGTCCAGCAGGGGTCAGTGCTGGGGCTGCTGCTATTTTTAATAGATATAAATGACTAGCCGATTACCCAGTGGCTTCGCTCACCGAGTGCTAGGGAAAAAAATAAAATGTAGTATATACCTGTAAATTATTAAACAATAAAACATTAACATGTAAGAAGATACATTGAGCAGTACTGGAGTGCTTTCAGGTAAGGTACATTTTAAAGGCGCTATAACACAACAGGTAAGTAGCACTAACAGCAGCTTAAATGTATTTGGATCATCTCTCGGTAGCAGATCCCTTATGAAAGGCGCTACACGACTGCTGTGGTATAGAAATTACATTTTCTATGCAATCCTCCAAATTTCTGCCCGACAACCTTGCACTACATGCCTGTGATTTAAAAGAAAAATTATTCTGAGAAATGTGGATGCTGCCCTTCCGTGCTTAATGGGCAGAAGGTCTAAACAATTCCCAAATCCAAAACTTAACATGAAGAGGTCGGTACATCTTCTTAGATGTAAACCCTCAATTTTCTTAAAAGAATTCATCACAAAAGCAACCTTGAATGTTGCAGGGTTTTAGTGACCTGAGCTCACCTTAAGGGACAGTAAATAGTCGTGAAGCGCAATTTACAAAGAGAGTTTTGCTTCGATGGCTCCGATCGCACTCATTCGCAATGATTTCCACTCTCCCAGGAGCCGACGGGGCACTCGAAGTGTCACAAACAGTGCGAGAAGAGAGGACGCCGCCCGAAACTGCGAAGCTCTCGACGTGGTGGAGCAGCCCGACATTCCGCGCCTCGGAGCGTCCACTTTGTTCTCACGACCCCTCGAAGCTGAAAGGCAGAGTCGCCCTCACATGGTTTACAGCTCAGCGCAGTTAAAAAGCAGAAAGACGCAAAGCTGTTTTCCTCATCTCTTCTACTATCAAGTACTGCCAATCACACTGCTGAACCCAAACAGGGTAAGCCAGGGAGACACTGGCTTTTAGTAGGAGGCACCAGGGCCTATAAAATTTTTTAAAGAACAGTTCCCTGCCGTGGATTTTAAAGATATTTATGGTTTGTTCCACAGTTCCATGGATTGATTTATTGAAGATTTTGATGCAGTGCACTTTCCAAATACCTTTTGTGGAAGGTATATTTGTGATAAAATGCTTTGTACATGTACCTCTTTCTGCAAGTGGGTATCCTCATTTGCCCGGCTCATCTTGGTCTAACTTAAAATCGACAGTTTGGGTTCAGGAGGCTCTCGAACGTGACAGAGAGCAAGAAACGAACCAGAGCAGAACAGCCGTACATCGGTACTCTGATCACAGGCCCACATACGCTGCATGATCTGCACATAGGAAGGGACAGCACTGCTCACTACCTACAGGTCAGGTCAAGTCAGGGGGGCATGCACTGGTACAGAGTGCTGCCGCACCCACCACAGCTCAGGATCCCAGTTGGCCACCCCCCAGGAAAACATGTGGTACAGTCCCACCATTCCTGGAAACGACACTATCTGCCACAGCCAGGTGTTACTTGGGTTATCCCTTTGGCCTTACCAATGAGGATCCTGCGAGCTGGGTCACCCTCGGGTAATCATGCCACATGGCCATAGTGCCGTAACCGACGCTCACACACAGTGCAGGTAATGTGTCTCATTCGGGACTCTGTGAGCGACACAAACTCAATGAATTTTTAAAACCAATTTTTATAATCATACCTTTTGCAAAATGCATAACTAAAAGAAAACACTTTAAGACACAAAAACAAGCCAAATTGCAGCACTACAGCTCCATATGGGGCGGCCACTGAAAAAATAAATATATAAAATGGCAACTTCAAAAGCAGCTTAGTCTTCTATTCTAAGCCTCACAGTATCAACAGCATTAAAGGAAGCGTCAATGTGACCCAGATAAGCACACACACACACCCTGCAGACGCCTAATTATTGTTACGGTACCTTTGAAGTGAGGGTAAAAGATCACCATAGATGTGCTTCTTTCAAACCGCGGGCATCAGGAAACTAAAAAAAAAGAAAGCGGGCATTTAACACACCCCACCATCCTGCCTAAAAGGAGACCATCTTAAATAAGTCCACCTTTACAAGGTTTATTCCTTCTGGAATTGATAACAGGAATGCAGAAGATTTCCTTGGTGGTATCCATGCGACAAGTCCAGAAACGAAGCTTAGGCTGAACGAGAGAACGCCTTCGCTGCTTATTTACACATTTGCTTATCTTATTTGCACAGCATAACTAAAATTGGAGTAATAGACGGGTACATCTCAAATTAGAATATCAAAAAAGTAAGTTTATTTCAGTAATTCAATTCAAAAAGTGAAACTCCTATATTATACACATTCATTACACACAGAGAGTTTATTTTTCATTTTGCCAATTATGGCCTACAGGTAATGAAAACTCCAAATTCAGTATCTCAGAAAATTAGATTATTACAAAAAAAAAAAATTTAAAACAGAAGATGTTGGCCTACTGAAGAGTATGTCCATGTGCACACTGAATTCTTGGTCGGGGCTCCTTTTGCATGAATGACTGCATCAATGCGGCGTGGCATGGAGGAGATCGGCCTGTGGCACTGCTGAGGTGTTATGGAAGCCCAGGATGCTTTGCTCGCAGTCTTCAGCTCCTCTGCATTTTTGGCTCTGGTGTCTCTCATCTTCCATAGATTCTGTATGAGGTTCAGGTCAGGAGAGTTTGCTGGTCAATCAAGCACAGTGATACCAGGGTCATTAAACCAGGTACTGGTACTTTTGGCAGTGTGGGAAGATGCCAAGTCCTGGTGGAAAATTAAATCAAGCATCTCCATAAAGCTCATCAGCAGAGGGAAGCATGAAGTAACTCGTAGACGGCTGTGCTGACTTTGGACTTAATACAACACAGTGGACCAACACCAGCAGATGACAGGGCCCACCAAATCAGACACTGTGGAAATGTCACACCGGACCTCAAGCAACTTGGATTCTGCGCCTCTCTCTCCACTCTTCCTCCAGACTCTGGGACCTCGATTTCCAAATGAGATGCAAAATTGACTTTCCTCTGAAAGGAGGACTTTGGACCACTGAGCTGTTAACAGTCCAGTCGATTTTCTCCTTAGCCCAGGTAAGACGCTTCTGACGTTGTCTCTGGTTGACACAAGGAATGCTGTGACAGTTGTAGCCCATGTCCCCGATACACGTCTGTGTATCTTGAAGTACCGACTCCAGTCCATTTCTTGGGAATCTCCCCCAAATTCTTCAATGGGCTGTGCTTCACAATCCTCTCAAGGCTGCAGTTATCCCCGTTGCTGGTGCACCTTTTCCTGCTGTCACATTTTTTCCTTCCACTCCATTTTCCATTAATATGTTTGGATACAGCACTCTGTGAACAGCCAGCTTCTTCAGCAATGACCTTTTGTGGCTTAGCCTCCTTGTGGAGGGTCAAGTGTCAATGACTGTCCTCTGGACAACTTTCATGTCAGCAGTCCGATTGTGTGGCCTACTGAACCAGACTGAGAGACCATTTCAAGGCTCAGGACCCCTTTGCAGGTCTTTTGGGTTAATTAGCTGAGTGGAGTCGGACACCAGGAGTTGAACTTTATCACAATATTGTAATTTTCCAAGATACCGAATTTTGGGTTTTCATTAACTATAAGCCATAAATCAGCAAAATGAAAAGAAAAAAACACTTGAAATGTGCGTAATGTAATATTATATAAAATTTTTTATAGGCGTTTCACTTTTTGAATTGAATTACTGAAATTAACTTTGAGGATCTTCTAATTTATTGAGATGCACCAGTGTCAGCGTCTTTACACATCCTAAATCGGATTGCAAAATGCCAAACTTAATAAGGGGAAGGCATTGATCATATTTTCATTAATAAATGGAGTGTTTAAAAATTAGATACGCTTAGAGTGGGGTTTCAAACTCTTGGAGTCACACTGGACTCGCCGACCACATCCAGAAGCTGCTAAGGTGGCTAATAAGATTGCTGCTGGGTTATCTGGCATCCATACCGTGTCGAATACAAGTCAAGGGAGGTCACTGCAATGGACCTCTAGGTGTCCAACGTTACACGACAAACACCACATCAGTGAAAGTCCAGCAGCAAATTCCAGAAACTACATAGTAAAGTCAAACCCCATCAGTTTCTGCTCAATTTGTGTTGTCGATTGTGATTTTAAAAATCGATAAATTGGGCATTTCTGATTGACAATCCACACTCAACAGCCCAAAACGACAAAGAGAAAAAAGGATTTCAGCAAGGCCTGCAAAATGTATGAGAAAGCAAAAACTGAAATCTGTCATCCATATAAATGCTCAGACCCTTTGCTGTGGCGCTCCGGACCATCCTATTTGCTATAATTACCCGCCACCGAGAGTGACAAAATGAATTGACCAGACTTCATTTAGAAAATCTATGGCAGATGGGAAGGGACTGTCTTCCCCCGGTTTGTTTCCTGCCTTACGCCCCGTGTTGGCTGGGATTGGCTCCAGCAGACCCCTCCATGACCCTATAGTTAGGATATAGCAATCCTCCGATCACAGCCAAATGCATGTTGCAGGATCCATGTATAGCAAGGGATTCCTTTCCTCACTGCCAACTGCACGAGGTCCGAGAACCCACAACAGGCCTCCGTGATAAGTGGTCCGTGGTGCTCGGCAAACTTTAAAACTTGATCTTGAGAGCGTGCAGGCTCAGCACGGGCACAGTTTTGCGTCCGACTATGCTGCTCCGGGGTGGATAACAGTGCTTGGCTGATCGTGTAAAAGTGAGTGGGTCAGTCGGGGGCTGCATTCACGCCTCGGAGGGGGCGGAGGGTCACATCTGGGCCCAGTTAGGAGAGCCCACACTGTAAAAAATGTCAGCAAATTTAAACGGTAAAAATACTGTAAATGGTGAAAGTAAAAGAGCTTAAATTTTTTAAACACAAGAAAGTTGCCTTACGGCACGGTGGCGCAGTGGTAGCGAGTTCGCTTCCCGGGTCCTCCCTGCGTGGAGTTTGCATGTTCTCCCCGTGTCCGCGTGGGTTTCCTCCCACAGTCCAAAGACATGCAGGTTAGGTGGATTGGCGATTCTAAATTGGCCCTAGTGTGTGTTTGTGTGTGTTGTGTGTATTTGTGCGTGTCCTGCGGTGGGTTGGCACCCTGCCCAGGATTGGTTCCTGCCTTGTGCCCTGTGTTGGCCGGGATTGGCTCTAGCAGACCCCCGTGACCCTGTTCGGATTCAGCGGGTTAGAAAATGGATGGATGGAAGTTGCCTTATGTTCTGCTCAAAATTACCTGTATATCTTAAATACATTTCATTATTTTTTACAGCCAAGTTCTGCAAAATCAATATTTTTCTACCTTTAAAATAGGTTACTTTTCCGTTTACTGATGAATTACAATTACACTGAAAAAAATCTGTTAATTTTACTGTGTAAAACTGTTAAATAATCGAAAGTAAACAACTGTAAAATGTAGTTTCAGTAACACCAAAGTTCCGATATTTGCATAAGGACACGCCCCCTTTTTCCATATTGTTCCTGGTCAGCCGCATTCCTTTGAACAGCTGCATGCTGAAAGTTTTTTGAGGTAATGGAAGCTTATTTATGGCGAGTTGTATTCGATAAGCTGGCACACTCGTAGGACACCATACACCACAAAAGCAAACTTTACTTACTTCCCCACCAGGCAATGTGCCGTAACTTCCTGAAACATTGAATGGTTTTCAAGGAGTAGAATTAAATGGTACATGTTTGTTATTGGTTGTTAGTTTCCTGATGTGAATTGTGTACTGGGGTTTGACCCTGACAATACTTTCTAATGGTTTATTTATTAGCATATTTATTACTCTGTATGAACGTCTGCTTAAACATTCCCTTCTGTTGGAATGTGTTGTAAAGAAAAAGCAGTTATTTACTGCAAAGTTACACCGTAGACCTAAAAATAGTGTCACCTTTTCGCTTCGCTACCAGTACTTTACCATAAATTTAACTTTTTTTTTTCTTCCACAGTGGCATATAAGAGGAGCTTGAACAGAAAAGGGGACAAAACGAAACCAGAGACAGACAGACAGACAGACAGACAGACGATTAAAGGAAGGAGCGGTGGAGATGACAGGAGGTGGAAAAGCAAGGGTGCAGTAGAGCAGAAGCAGTCAGTCGAGTGAAGAGCCCTGAGAAGGAGCGTATAGGCGAGGGGGCTGAAGAGGTGAAGAGTGTCTTTAGGGAGCTGGAGTGGCCAGTTACTCAAGCTAGACTCCCACGAGGCAGGAGTTGCAGCAGGGGGGCTTTGCGTGACATCCTGCTGGGGGCCTTAAAACGGCAGCAGATAACCAAGCCTGGATTAAGAAAGTTGGCCGTGTCCAGGCACTGTTCGATCCAAACAGGGTAAGCCGCTATGGGTGAGCTTTTTAGCGGTCGGGACAGGCAGACTGGTCAGAACTGAGGGAAGGATGAATGCAAACAATTACAGAGGGGACCTTGAAGAAAACCTGCTGCAGAGTGAAAGCATGCTACCCGTCAGCAAGAAAATGACTTACTGAATCATACAGAGTGGCTTCAACACAAGTTCTTGCTGTTCTTGAGTTCCCCATCCAAATCCCAGAGTTGAACCCCACAGGATTTTTCGTGGGTTTAATTCTCTGGTCTGATGTGACAAAACCAGAATTCATGGGCCGAGCTCCAAGCACTAAGTGTGGTGAAGAACAGGCTACAGCGAAGCATGGTGGTGCCAACATCATGCCAATGCTGTTCAGTAGCAGGACGAGGCGGACTGGTCAGAACTGAGAGAGAGGGATGGATGGATGAATGAATCAAAATGCAGAGAGGACCTTGAAGAAAACCTGCTACAGAGTGCATGCGACTTCAGACTGGGGTGACAACGATGACTCAAAGCCAACACAAAGCAAGAGTGACTTCACTACAAGCAGAGTGTCCACGAGCAGCCCAGACGAAGCCCAAACTCCACAGATCATCAGGGGAGACCTCAAGATGGCAGTTTACAGACAGACAGACACTTCCCATCCAATCTAACAGAGCCTGAGAGGATCTGCCAGGAAAGAATGGGAGAAATTGTACAAATCCAGGTGTGCAAAGCTTGTAGAGGACTTGCCTAAGAAGACTCAAATCTGGAATTGCTGCCCAAGAGGCTTCCACAAAGTACTGAATTAAGGGTCTGAATAATTAAACAAAGGAGATCTCAGGTTTTCATTTTTAATCATTTTAGACACCTGATAATTGGTTATTGAGTGCGGATTGATGAGAAAAGGTTTCAAATTTTGTAGATTTAATTTTAAATAACACAATAAAAATGTGCAGAAAGGGGATCCAAATACTCCTGAATCCACCTTAGTCATCTGACTAAAGTAGATAGAAGTTTTGATGAGGATTTAATGTCTTTTTGGCAAATGTATTTGTTGTATTTTTAAATGGACTCTGTTGCTTATTGTAATGCGGTCTTTATGATGAAAGTAAAACAACTTTCAGAAACATTAAAAACTTGCCTTATTTTAAGCTTTGTGGTGCTTGAAGAATAGATAACACAAAATGAACGAGTAGGAATTAAGATGACTCACTTGTAGTCGGCAGCTCTGCAAAATCCCGAAACAAGGAAACGCCCGGTGAGCTTTCAAGCCCTTCCACAGGTACTTTGGTTTCCACGCAGCATGGCAGGATTTTCTCATCTTAGAGTGACCCCTAGTGTTAACTTCTGGTCACAGTGGCCCAGCTGTGCTTTATTTGATGCCGGTCTGTATGTTCATCCACAGCACTTGGTTAGCAGCACTTATAGCATTAATTATTTTGAAATATGGCTTTAAACCAAAAGACCTAACTTGAGCAAAGCATTCCAACACTGAATTGGGCTTCATTTTCATTTATTTACTAACAGAAACGAGGTTTACAGGCTGCATCTTCAAGGGACCCATGCAAGTTATTGGACATTTGGAGCAATGCACAGAAATAAAACAGGTGGAAAGAAATATCATGAGCTGCACACCGTGCCCACCCTCCTGAGAAGTACCCAGCTGCAGCAAGGGCCGTTTTTTTAGCCTTAGACAGATCCACGCACCTCAGACACAGCGAGACCTGCAAACTTATTATTATACAAGCATTCATTCTGGAAGGATGGAAAACTTAACTGTTAAAATGTCAAACTTGTCCTTTCAAAATCACCATTACTGAATCCAATTAAATTCCTAGAGAGACCTGAAAAACAGCTGTCTGATAAACGGTCACCATTCACCCCAACAGAGCTAGAGAGGATCTGCAGAGAACGACGGCAGAAAAATCCCCAAATCCAGGAGCGTCGAGCTCGTCAGGCTGGAACGGCCGTCAAAAGGCGCTTCAAACAAAAAGTACTGAGCAAAGAATCGGAGTGCTTGTGTCAATGGCATATTTCATCCATCCATCCATTATCCAACCTGCTATATCCCAACTACAAGGTCACGGGGGTCTGCTGGAGCCAACCCCAGCCAACACAGGGTGCAAGGCAGGAAACAAACCCCGAGCAGGGTGCCAGCCTACCGCAGGGCACACATTTCATCCATCCATTATCCAACTTGCTATATCTTAACTACAGGGTCACGGGGGTCTGCTGGAGCCAACCCCAGCCCACACAGGGCGCAAGGCAGGAAACAAACCCCAAGCAGGGTGCCAGCCCACCACAGGGCACACATATATTTCATCCATCCCCAGCCCACACAAGGCGCAAGGCAGGAAACAAACCCCGGGCAGGGTGCCAGCCCACCGCAGGGCGCACACACACACGGGACAGTTTAGAATCACCAATGCACCTAACCTGCATGTCTTTGGACTGTGGGAGGAAACCCATGCAGACACGGAGAGAACATGCAAACTCCATGCAGGGAGGACCCGGGAAGCGAACCCGGGTCACCTAACTGTGAGGCAGCAGCGCTACCACAGCTCCACCGTGCCACCCCATATCTCTGTTAATTTTTAAATATTTGCAAAAAACCTGTCTTCACTTTGTCATTCTGGGGGTATTAAGTATTACTTGGTCTCTGGGACAGGAATTTACACAAACAGGAAGTGTAAAGAAAAAAATAGGTCTGAATACTTTATCAAGGTTCTGTATGTGTGTAGATCTCTCTATATAATACATAATACAGTGGAGAACTTCAAAAAACTGCTGCTGAACACACATTACTTTAAGATGGCCTTCTCATAACCTCACTGTAATTTAATCCTGATACTCTGTATATCCAGTTCATTATAACTACTATTCATGGTGGCTCTAAAATCCGTACTGACCCCTACTCTCTCTTCTGTTTCTTTTTCCGGTGTCTTGCACCACCACCATCTACTCAAAGCACCATGATGTTCCAACAGTGATGGATTAAAAGCCAGAAGTCTGCTTGACCATCATCATCAAGTCCTTCCGTGAGAACCCTAAATCCAAAGAGGACTGTTTCATTTATGTTAGGTAGAATGCCCAGAGGGGCACTGGGTGGTCTCGTGGCCTGGAACCCCTGCAGATTTTAAATTTTTTTCTCCCGCCATCTGGAGTTTTTTTTTTGTTTTTGTTTTTTCTGTCCTCCCTGGCCATCAGACCTTACTCTATGTTAACTAATGTTGTCTTATTTTAATTTCTTATTTTGTCTTTTATTTTTCTTCATTATGTAAAGCATTTTGAGCTACTTTTTTGTATGAAAATGTGCTATAGAAATAAAATGTTGTTGTATATAAATCCAAATCTGACTCACTGACTTACTCATCACGAAATCTCCTGAACTATGAGGACTTGGGACTTGACAGTTGGAATGTAGGTAGGTCACCCTTGGTCCATAGGTGCTCGCTAAGAAACGGTTTGAAAAACTGTGGTCCAAGCGTGAAATTTTAGTTTTTTTTAAGACCCCATTTGTATGTCTGTCCAATTTTCACGAGAGAACTATTTCACGGATTTAGGACGTGTTGCTTTTCTATAATTTGCTTGAACATTCAGTTGATTTTTGCAACTTTCTCATCGCGCCAAGTGTCATAGTTCACTCGCAGTACCGATTGATTAGCGCGAATCCAAGAGAGACTCATTGGGCTACAGGGAGGGGGGCCCACCACCACTCACATGTCTGCCATGGGGTGTAACCTTAACTCCGCTTAGTTAGCGAATGAGAGAACAACTTAATGGATTTAGATTGTTTTTTTTTTATTTCCTCTATAATAATTTGCTTGAACATTCTGGTTGAATTTGCGACTTCTCTCATTGCACTAAGAATCATAGTTCACTTGCAGGAGCGATATATTTACACTAATCCGAGACAGGAAGAGTGATGTCAGGAGGAGAGCGCTGGACCGGACCCTCCTCACTGTCCTGTTTCACTAGTCCGAGGGCAAAGCCAAGACACACACACACACACGATTGGGAGGCAGCTGGAGGGCCTGAATAAGAGTAGTACCACACCAGACCAAGGGGTGGCGAGCTGCACCAACTCTCTCAATCCTCTGCAGACCATCCACGGGAAATCCCATTAGATTCCAGCGCCACTGACGGCGTCACTTCCGGTCCTGGCACCATTAAAAAGGTCACTTCCTGTACTGGTCTTTAAAAGCAGCCATGTTCTCACGATCAAAACAGTTCAGTGTTGGATATTGTACCCTTCACAACTCATCAAAAAATGACCCATTTTGCAGCCAGGGATATTATGTGGGTGGCTGCCCCAACCCTTTGACGTTTCCTGTGTCATATTGCGACAACACACACACATGACCACATTCTCAAATACACAACGTAACGGAGGGTCATGGCGGGCCGGAGCCTACACCTAAAGCACTTGCCACACAGCAGTAACAGAGGCCTGGGCAGAAGGCCAGTCCATTGCAACAATTGCAGTCTTGATCTGAAAAACTGAAACTGTGTCAATTCAAGCAGAGGGCATTAATGGCAGCAGCAGCTGCTCATCAGCGGCGGGACAAACAAGTAATGTCTGTGCAGTCTTTCAGCTGAGCCTTTACTCCGGGACCATTGTAGTAGCAGCTGTTACCAAGACTTGAGTGTCGAGTCCCAATCACCTTCCTTTAGCATATCAGATTACAGCAGCGCCACATACTAACAGCTGCTAATATTTAACACATGCACATACAACAGCAAGCTACCATATGGCTTGAAGCGTGTCACTCTAACAACCAGTCAAACAAAAAAATGGCTTTCAGAACTCCACGCACGCAAGTTATAAGGCAGCTTCAAGTGTTATAAACGTACTACGCTGTAGAAGGTGAACTTCTTATCTCCTCCTAAGCGATAAGATTAACAGAGCCAATTAAAGCATATTGGTTCCCTGACTAAGTTACAGGGCCGTTGCGCAACCACAAACACCAAAACGAGACGCCACTAAAGCAGCAATGCAGATCTTCACTCACGCACGCCCCCCATAATCTGTCCTCTGGCAATGCCCACTTCTGTTAAGACAAGATCAACACTGGGCATGGGGCCAGTCTGTCACATGGCACACTTTCACATGCTTGTGCACACACAAACAAACCTGGATAATTCAGTTGAGGCATAAAACGAGTTCCAGTAACACCTCCATTTACATGAGCAGGTCCACCTATAGAGCTCTCCTTGGGCAAAACGAGTTATGAGGAAAGTTTAAAAGAGCGGAGCCTTTACAGTTTAAGGAGATGGAGATTAAAAGGAGACCTGATGAAAGTGTTTAAAATTATGAAGGGAATTAGTCCAGTAGGTCAAGACGGTGACTTTAAAATGAGTTCATCAAGAACATGGGGACACAGTTGAGAACTTGTGAAGGGTACATTTCACACAAACATTAGGAAGTTTTTCTTCACACAGAGAGCCACAGACACCTGGAATAAGAGACCAAGTAGTGTGGTGGACTGTAGGGGCCGACTGAGGCCTCATCTGGAGTCTTGTGTGCAGTTTTGCTCCCCAGGATACAAAAAGGACACAGCAGCACAAGAAAAGGTCCAGAGAAGAGCGACTAGGCTGATTCCAGGGCTACAGGGAATGAGTCCTGAGGAAAGTAACAGAGCTGAGCCTTTACAGTTTAAGACAAAGAAGATCTGAGTGAAGGGTTTAAAATTATGAAGGGAATGAGTCCAGTGGGTTGAGACGGTGACTTTAAAATGAGTTCATCAAGAACATGGGGACACAGTTGGAAACTTAAGGGTAAATTTCACACAAACATAAGTTTTTCTTTACACAAAGAACGATAGCGACCAAGTAGTGAGGTAGACAGTAGGACTTCAGGGACTTTCCTCCAAAATAACATCATGTCGAGTTTTGAATTAAGTGTATATTACTGGAGAGCTTTGTTTGGTTGAATGGCCTGCTCTTGTCCAGATAGCTCCAATATTCTAATTTAGTGGATCCAGACTTTAAATTGAGTTTAAGAATATGGGGACTTGGTTGGAAAATAGTTCAATTGGTAAATTTTGCATAAATGTTAAAATGAGTGACCAAGTAGTGTGGTGGACAGTAGGACTTGAGACCTTCAAAACTCAACTTATTATTTTAGAATTAAGTGGATAGGATTGGCCACCCTTGTTAGGCCGAGCGGTCCGTTCTCGTTCAAATATGTTCTAAACCAGGGATGGACAACGTCGGGCCGAGGCAGCTGCAGGTTTTCATTCTCACCCTTTTCCTAATCAGTGCCCAGTTTTCACTGCTAATGAACTCCTTTTCCCTTCATTTTAATAGCCCTGTTGTTAAGGATTCAGTCCTCTGATTTGATTTGTTTCTTCATTAAATGGCAGCCAATGAAATGAGTCATGAAAAGAGCCAACCGATGAGCAGCTAAACTGGGATTCCAAACTCCAACCAATTTCTTAATGAGAAGCCAATTCTTGCTGTGAATTAAAGCCGTTATTGAATATCAGGACTTGTTGCTTCTCTCACTGTTGATTTTCTGTTTTTTCTAAGACCACCGTCAAGATGTTTTGGTGACCTGAGCAGACCAACATGACCGAGACCTTCACCTTTCTTTATTTTCAGGTTAGCTGGCTTGTTTTGGGTCTCTTTATTGTTTGGCTGCTCATTAAGGAAAAACAACTGAGGGGTCTGAGTCACGTCAATTAAAAACGAAGGCAAAACATGTTAATCAGCAGTAGAAAAGGCTCACTAATGAAGATGATGCTCTGAGGCTAGGGATCTGCACTAGCAATCGGAAGGTTGCCGGTTCAAATTCCGTAAATGCCAATAGGACTCTGCTCTGTTGGGCCCTTGAGCAAAGCCCTTAACCTGCAATTGCCGAGCGCTTTGAGTAGTGAGAAAAGCATTATATAAACGCAAAGAATTATTTTTATTAAGATGGTTAGAATGAAAACCTGCTGCCACTGCGGCCCACCAGGACCAGAGCTGGACACCCCCTGAAAAAGGAGAATGCAAAAAGCAATCGACCAAGCAATTTATCGTTGTAGGCGCTTCCAAAAAAAGATGGCATGCGAGACTTTTAAAATGCATCGTGTCATTACAATCAGGAATCTGCAACTCTTGAATATAAAAGCACCACGAATGCATTTGTATGTCGGCATTTTGCTTCACCACATCGAACCATTCATCAAACATCGAAGCGTGCACATCGATCCCGGAGGATCCGCATAGAGGCTCTCTGTCACATGTAGATAGTAAACAGAGACTTGGACATCACATACCAACTTTTATCACACTGCATCCGCTCGACTTTTTGCTGGTACTGCAACTCATACACACGTCGCGTTAATTTCCGAGGACCTGCTCAGAGAACGCGTGGCAGCCATGATGTGTACGTGTTCTGAGCGTGAAGTATAAAAGAGCTCTTGGTGCGAGTGCTGCTGTGTGTGTCCTGTAAAGTTGCCAATGTGCCCAACTGCATATTAGGTGACCCCCCCCCCAAATAACTGCAATAAACTTGCACAGAAAGATTCAGGTAAAGTACCACAAGCAATGAGGGTACTGCAAATAAACGGAGGTCTGGGGAAAACAAGTGACAACAGCACTCATCAAATCCTGAACATAGTGGGACTAACCACTCCATCCTTCATGACACAGAGTCCATCGGAGCAAACTCTGCCAAAAAGGAAACGCACTCATCAAGCTTTAGCCTCTACGGCCCTCCAGACCCAACTTTGCACTGTGCCAGCGGTAGGTAAGCGGTTACGATATGAAGGAAAAGCTGGACTTCTTTTTTAAAAAGAGTGGTGGCACAGAGGCTGGCAATCCTGCTTTACAAATCCAGGGATTTGGGTTGTGACATGCGAGTCCAGTCTTGCACCCCAAAAAACACGAAGCTGAGGCTCCATATTTTAGCAAATCCAACTTCATTCAGCTTGAAACGGGAACAACACGGTAATTTATTGTAACAGGGTCTACCACCCTCCTATACACAGACACAGCCCAACGGGCAGGGTCGGGGCCAAGTAATACCGTTCCCTTCATTTATGATGCTCCTTGAATCTCCCATCGACGACAGACGCATATAGCGCAAACGCGATCGGCTCGGATGTGCTTTTGCTGCAAGCCACTAGAGCCTGCGGTCGCCCCGTTAACAGATAAGCTGTCTTCCACAGATGTGGCGATTGCGCTTCGGGATGCTCTTCGGCATGTCATCCCGTTGGAGGCTGGAATCCCGAAAGAGTTTTGAAACCTTACAGGGTTAAATTCCCATCCCAGTCACCATGCAAGGAGGCAGGCAGGTTCTTTCCGACTGGATTTGCTTTAACATACAACTATGTGAAGGCTCACTGGGCGATTCCTTACCGGATCTGTGAAGATGGACATGGCCTGGAGTGTGCCCCTGTGACTCTATGGCAAAGTTTCAGCAAGTTCCGTATAACGGATGGCTGACAGGGAGGCTAGGCATAAGATTTTGTTCTGCTTGGAGGTGGCACATAGAAACAGACTGGTTGCCAGTTTTTGATAATTGAAGATATTTGCCCAACACATTTCAAATCGAGGTTTGAAACAGCCTGGTCATTGCTGTATCAAGAGACATACAGAACTTAAAACTTTTTTTTTCGGGAGGGAAAAGAAAAAAAAAAAATAAATTGGCATAAGTGAAATTGGAAATTTTAAACACATCATATTACATTAGTCAGAGGCGGTACATTTTTACTGATGCCCAAAGCCCAACAAGAGCCCCAGACTCAGACTCCACAGTCCTGCTAGCTAAGGAGGCTACAGACGCACGTGGATGGAGTATGAATGGGCTCCACGATGTTCTGCTCTACTAGCCAGGGCCAAGTCCTGCCTTGGATCTAGTGTTGCAGGCATTGGCTCCAGCCCTTCAGCAAGGGTGAAACTGAATCAGGCAGGTCGGAGATTCAGACTATTAAAAGCAAGCAAATCCTATTCTCACTTTATATTCCTAAAAGCAGCTTGAATCTAAAGAAAAGAAAAAAAAAAGTCTGTAAAGCAATCCCCTCCGAGGCTGACATCACCCTCAAACACTGCATTATCACAACCGCAACGTTACAAAATGCTTATCAAGAGACCGCTATGCGGGGGGTGGAGGGGGTGCAGCGGACAGTGTGGAGTAATGTTTAAAGACACAGGGATGGAGATTCAGCCTCCCATTACTCAGAATGTGAGCACCCGGGAGTCACTCAAGCCTGTGCTTCTAAACCTGGGGGGTACACAAGAATTCATTTTAAAAACAAGCTAAAAATAAAATTATTATTATTAATCAGCAACACAAGGGGCTGTAATATACTGGCACCAAGTCCAGAGTTGCTTCCTACCTTAGGCAACTCCAATTTACATTAAAATGGGCGAAGAATGTCATTGGATGTCATCAGCGGGACTCCTCATCCTCACCCGTTGTTAACACAATGCCAAGCAGCAGCACTGCGAGACTCAAGTACATGGAGAATGAAGTAAAAATGCATACAGTACACACACACACACACACACAGGGCGGCCACAGAGAAGGAAACAACATGTCAAAAGAGGCACATGTGCCAAAAAAAGGGGGCATTATAGCGAGAGTTTAAAATTTCACTCTGATATCGTTTGAAGGTGTGACAAACTTCAGAACCATGCAAACAGCCATTCTTCAGCTACGTTATGTTGAAATTTCATTTATCTTAATTTAAGTTATAATATCTATTTTGGGTACAAAGTAGGAAACAAACCTGGATGGAATGGCAGTCAACTGCAGGCCACACACAAACTACAGGTTTCACTTATTGTAACAAATGGCTTGGAAGAAAACATTGTGATGAGAGATCCGTGGCCAAGTGTACTTTTCAAATAAAAGAATTGCATTCCAGAATGTGCAGGCTACAATCGGGTGTGGGTGTGCGCAGGCACGTGTCACTCCGGGGTTGACTGGGGTGCTTGGCGGATTGCGCACTCGTGTGTGAATGAGAGTGGATCAGTCAGGCGCCTCATTCACACCTTGGAGGAAGCAGAGTACCACATCTGCACCCAACCAGGCTGGATAAAGGGGAGCCTATGTGGCAGAAAAGGGAGGAACAGAAAAAAGAACAGGGATCATAGGGATTTAACAAACCCACACACAAAAAGATTAAAGAAAGAAGGGCAGGATCGGGGGGCGGCATGGTGGTGCAGTGGTAGCGCTGCTGCTCGCAGTTAGGAGACCGGGTTCGCTTCCGGGCCTCCTTGCGTGGAGTTTGCATGTTCTCCCGTGTCTGCGTGGGTTTCCTCCGGGTGCTCCGGTTTCCTCCCACAATCCAAAGACATGCAGGTTAGGTGGATTGGCGATTCTAAATTGGCCCTAGTGTGTGCTTGGTGTTTGTGTGTCCCCTGCGGTGGGTTGGCACCCTGCCCAGAATTGGTTCCTGCCTTGTGCCCTGTGTTGGCTGGGATTGGCTCCAGCAGACCCCTGTGACCCTGTATTCGGATTCAGCGGGTTAGAAAATGGATGGATGGATGGGCAGGATCGGGAGATGCCAGCGTGCACTTGAGAGGAGACAGGCAGCTGGGTAGCGAGCCCAGAGAAGGAGCCTCTGGCTGATGCTTGAGGAGAATGAAGAGGGTCACTTCAGTTGGAGTGACAAATTGGCTCAGGAGGGCTCTCGTGCAATGTCAGCAGGTGACGGAGGAGAGTGGCAACGCACCCTGGCAGCAGCCTGTGATGGCAACAGGGGCCCCCGAGTCAGTTAAAAGGTTGGATGGATCCATCAAAAGAACGTCTCCATTGGCAGCAGGATCCCATTTGGGGTAAGCAGAGGGGGCATCAAGATTGTAGAAGGATGCACCTGGAATTTGAGTTTTTAGAACCGTTTCTTGCCGTGTGTTTTAACCCCGCTTTTATGGATACATTTTTTGGATTTTAACCTCCACGTTCACCCGATTTTGAAAAGATTATTTGATAAAAAGGGAAACTGCGCAGTTTTCCCTTTGGGTTTAAAAAAAACACCAAATCACTTTTGCACCAACCCCTTACTGAAAGCACGTGTCCCCATTTGCCAGGCTAATCTCAGTTCATGGCTATTCCAAGAGGCTTCTGGAAGCGACAAGGGAGCGTGGAGCCGACCCGGACCGTCCCCAAAACACCTACAGTTAATGCCAATTCTATATGGACAAAGAAAAATTACAATTTGGAATTCAGTCTCCAATCATTAGGTTAGCTCAGGAATTGTCCAAAAAGTTTACAAAATCTGTGGAAAGAGAGGATGGGATGCCTCATCCACCTGAACGTTTTGCCACCTCAGCATGAACGATAACACAACCATCCTTTCATTGTTATAGCATCTTTTTATAGTGAAAACCATCCCAATATACAGACTTGGCACACTTACAAACCAGACCGCACTTCAAGACCTCAAGATGCTGGCCTACTAAAGATTCTAGAGGATTAGTAAAACAGTGGGAGGTTAAGCATTTAGTTAAAGGACCCCAAAGGTGTGGAAGGACCTGCCTGCTTACATGTGGGACGCCCCCTTGGGTTTCAACCTCCAAAATCAGGGGTGCCCACACGTTTTCGGCTTCCAGGTCGAAATGATCTACTGTACATTAAAAATGCTATTTTATATATAGTATACTTTATACATAAAATATATGCTGTCCTACCTTGCATAACTGAATAACCTTTAAGGCACAATAATAATTCAATACATTTATGGTCACTACAGTATTTGGATTTAATAATCTTCATGTGGGAAAAGGCTGACTCGCATAAATATGTAGAGCCGAATACTGCAGTCAAGGAGGCATCTCTTGGAAGGACTTCTTATGCTTAAATGATCAAGCGACTCACATGGAACGATGCTTCGGTGCGTCTGCCTTTGCTTTTGAATTCATCCGAGTGAAAAACTGACGGCCCTCCGATTAACTGAGATTTTAGTTCCCTCTCCTTTCTCTTTGTCAGATCGCTTTTCAGAAGCAAGTCAGTTTCGTAGTTTTTATGAACAGTTCGAAAAGTGCCTTTCCACACTTTTTCCTTCTTTGGAAGAGCAAGGATAGATTGACAGATCAGACAAAACGCACTTCGATTGTGACATTGTGAGAGAAAAAAAATCCTCTTCCAATTCCACAACCAGCCCATAAACAATTTTTTTTTTAATTCCCTTCTTTAGTCGATATAAATTGGAAGGCTAACTAGATCACTTAGATAGCCGGAGTTTTGCAGTAGCACGCGCATTTGATCGTGCGTGCGGGCGGGATGACCAGTGTGTTAGAAGAGATCTCAGACAGACTGGCCGGCCTGTATGTCAATCAAGTGGCAAATGCCATAGGGAGGATATGATAGACTAACGTTTAAAAATGTATTTTTATATTTTTAAAAAATGCAACGCGATCTACCGGTCGATCGCGATCAGCATCTTGGGCACCCCTGCTCTAAATCTTGCGCTGCCGATTAGCGGTGCATAGAGCATCTCTGCTGGTTAGTCATCTGTACAAAAACACATGTAGCAATTATGAACCGTTCCTAACCCTTCTTTCCTCAGCATCCTGATGTCCCACTTGGTGCCACTGCCCACGGAAAAGACACGTTTGACCCTGACAGCACTGGAATCAATAGACAGAAAGCTACAGATTAGACATAGCAGCACAGACTATTGTGGGATGCCCATTAGGGCGGAGGGGAGCTAGTTGCCCGTGATCTCCAGGACCCTCACGCGTCTGATTTTGTTACACTGTCCACAGACTCTCCAAAAGGTTTCACTTCTCCAGGGATGCTGCCGATTAGAACTTCGAGTCTCTTCTCAGTGGTCAACTTGTTAGTGGACAGGTATTACTCTTTATACTCATAACTTTATTTTGCCATCCGTTAAAACAAATCTTTCACCTCACTTGAACTTATTAGGGCTGTCAAAATTGTTAAAAAAAAAAATTAGGGTTCAAATACATAAAAACAAACAGTAAGCATTTAAAAAAGTGGACGCAAGTGCTACTACATCTACATTTGCATTTAACGCGCCTTTGTACGCTTTGTTATACTTCATATTTTTGCACATGGTGTGTCTGTAAAGCATGCAGCGCCTACGACTCATAGATGGAGGCAGCCTTCACAAACCTGGGATTTTCTGTGCATGGAAAGCAACGACAAAGACAAAATGTGGAACCGGGACATTTGTATGCCATTTCACAAAGTCAACCCTTCGGATCTGTGGGTTCGGCCAAGTCATACAGCTCATCCGCGGCACCACAATCTCCTACCTGCTATGCCCCTTTGAAACCCCATTCATGCCGCCCAGGTCAGAGAACCAAAACACTGACCTGGAGGAACATTAAAAACCACATGGGCAGCACCCTGGTATGGGATTTCAATCCGAGATTGTGGACCAATGCTGCTGCTCTACCCTCTGTTGCCCTGGTGCAACTTCTTATTATTCATTTACTTTATACAAGGCCCCCCACGAGGGTCCCAGTGGCTGCAGGTTTTCATTCGAACCCTTTTCTTAATTAGGGACCGGTTTTTGCTACATTTAAATTAATTTTCATTGACTTGTTTTTTTAAGATTTGTTCCCCTGCATTTCTTCTTCGTTCCTCTGAATTGCTTCCAATACAACTCTGAGTCCTGCCACGTGCAAAAGTTTATAGACGACACGGTTATCGTGGGCTGCATCAGGATCAGGCAGGAGGAGGAGTATAGGAAACTAATCAAGGACTTTGTTAAATGGTGCAACTCAAACCACCTACAACTGAACACCAGCAAAACCAAGGAGCTGGTGGTGGATTTTAGGAGGCCCAGGCCCCTCATGGACCCCGTGATCATCAGAGGAGACTGTGTACAGACCTACAAATACCTGGGAGTGCAGATGGATGATAAATTGGACTGGACTGCCAATACTGATGCTCTGTGTAACAAAGGTCAGAGCCGACTATACTTCCTTAGAAGACTGGCATCCTTCAACATCTGCAATAAGAGGCTGCAGATGTTCTACCAGACGGTTGTGGCGCCCTCTTCTACGTGGTGGTGTGCTGGGGAGGCAGCATAAAGAAGAAGGATGCCTCACGCCTGGACAAACTGGTGAGGAAGGCAGGCTCTATTGTAGGCACGGAGCTGGACAGTTTGACATCCGTGGCAGAGCGACGGGCGCTGAGCAGACTCCTGTCAATCATGAAGAATCCACTGCATCCACTGAACAGGATCATCTCCAGACAGAGGAGCAGCTTCAGAGACAGACTGCTGTCACCGTCCTGCTCCACTGACAGACTGAGGAGACCCCACACTATGCGATTCTTCAATTCCACCCGGGGGGGTAAACGTTAACATTATACAAAGTTATTGTCTGTCTGTTATACTGTACCTTCATTTTTAATCGCCATTTAAATTTAATATTGTTCTTTATCAGTATGCTGCTTCTGGAGTATGTGAATTTCCCCTTGGGATTAATAAAGTATTTATCTGTTTCTTTCCTATGACGTGAGTGAGCTAACAGAAGACCAACTAAGTCAGGGCCTCAAACTTGTTAAACTTGTTCCTTAATTTAATTGCTTGTTGCTGCTCTCATTGTACAACAGCATATATTGCCAAAATTGTTGATTTTCTCTTTTCTAAGAGCTCTGTTCAAATGTTGTGGACCTGAGCAGATCAACATTCCCGAGACCTTCACCTTTCTTTATTTTCAGATATTGTATGATGGTCACAGTTTGCTGGTCCCGTTTTGGCTCATTTTGTATCTCATTGTTTGGCTGCTCATTATGGGGGAAAAAAACAATTAACAACAACATTTATTTATAATAAATTTATAATTATATTATATAATAATTTATTATTAAGGGGTCTGAGTCTTCAAGAGCAAGTCAATGAAAATGAATTAGCAGCAAATCAGGTCGCAAATTAAGAAAAGGTTTAGAATGAAAACCTGCAGCCCCTGTGGCCCTCCAGGACTGGAGTTTGAGATCCCTGATCTAGAGCTAAAACTCAAAAAACTTAAGTCTGTTATGATTGACGATGTGCCGATTAGTTTTTGGGCCAAATCTGTGCAAAAGAAAGAGGCACTCCAGAGGAAATCCTCAAATACCATAATTCTGCAATTAATTAACTCGTCAGTTGCTCTCGTAATGACCTTTTTTTTTTATGATCAGAAAGATCAGCATCAGAGCAGTAAATAATTGCTGAAATGTTAAAGAGAACACAGTTTGGGTGAAAAAGCCAACCAACGCTCATGTCCAAATTTTTCTCAAGTAGACCCTTACATTTATTTATATTTTTATTGAATAAATGATTGAAAAGGCATTTTTTGTGTTTCTATTCAACTATATCACCTTATCTGTAGGGACTGCTTGCACGTTCAAATATGTTGAAGAGGTCAACAATTTCCATGGGGTGCACTTACATTTTCACACGATTCTTTTAACACACACACTCTTACGGTAGAAGCACATAAAACAGGCCCGAGTTTCCTTAAAAGCTTATATATTGTAATCTCTCGTTAGCCAATTAAAAAGGTGTCATTTTGCTTGAATACTTACTACATTTACAATGGATAACACAGTAACACCCTCGGACTACAGACGTATAATAATATTCACAGAAACAGACTTGCAAGTGGGGAGGGGGGGGTCAAAAAAAACCCTACGGCCAAAAACAACAAAACTTAGACCCGATGGGGTTGTAGCGATGCCAGTCATCATGTCAGATGCCCAAGTGACTATCCTGGTTAATAGAAGATTCCTGTTCATTAGAATTTAACAGTTTGGACAAGTACAGGCCACTTGGCCCAGCATTGCACACCAGCCATATTCCCCCCCAACATCGAGCCAAGTCTGAAGCTCCCCACAGTCCTTTTCTCCACAAACACTACTTGCTAATTTATTCCAGGTGTTTGTGGGAAGAAAAACCTCAACACTTGTCTGAAATCTTGTCCTTAAGTTTCCATCTGTGTCCTGGTTGAGAATTTTCTTTTTTTTATATACATATACAGTGGTGTGAAAAACTATTTGCCCCCTTTCTGATTTCTTATTCTTTTGCATGTTTGTCACACAAAATGTTTCTGATCATCAAACACATTTAACCATTAGTCAAATATAACACAAGTAAACACAAAATGCAGTTTTTAAATGATGGTTTTTATTATTTAGGAGAAAAAAACCAAACCTACATGGCCCCGTGTGAAAAAGTAATTGCCCCCTGAACCTAATAACTGGTTGGGCCACCCTTAGCAGCAATAACTGCAATCAAGCGTTTGCGATAACTTGCAATGAGTATTTACAGCGCTCTGGAGGAATTTTGGCCCACTCATCTTTGCAGAATTGTTGTAATTCAGCTTTATTTGAGGGTTTTCTAGCATGAAGCGCCTTTTTAAGGTCATGCCATAGCATCTCAATTGGATTCAGGTCAGGACTTTGACTAGGCCACTCCAAAGTCTTCATTTTGTTTTTCTTCAGCCATTCAGAGGTGGATTTGCTGGTGTGTTTTGGGTCATTGTCCTGTTGCAGCACCCAAGATCACTTCAGCTTGAGTTGACAAACAGATGGCGGACATTCTCCTTCAGGATTTTTGGTAGACAGTAGAATTCATGGTTCCATCTATCACAGCAAGCCTTCCAGGTCCTGAAGCAGCAAAACAACCCCAGACCATCACACTACCACCACCATATTTTACTGTTGGTATGATGTTCTTTTTCTGAAATGCTGTGTTCCTTTTACGCCAGATGTAACGGGACATTTGCCTTCCAAAAGTTCAACTTTTGTCTCATCAGTCCACAAGGTATTTTCCCAAAAGTCTTGGCAATCATTGAGATGTTTCTTAGCAAAATTGAGACGAGCCCTAATGTTCTTTTGCTTAACAGTGGTTTGCGTCTTGGAAATCTGCCATGCAGGCCGTTTTGCCCAGTCTCTTTCTTATGGTGGAGTCGTGAACACTGACCTTAATTGAGGCAAGTGAGGCCTGCAGTTCTTTAGACGTTGTCCTGGGGTCTTTGTGACCTCTCGGATGAGTCGTCTCTGCGCTCTTGGGGTAATTTTGGTCGGCCGGCCACTCCTGGGAAGGTTCACCACTGTTCCATGTTTTTGCCATTTGTGGATAATGGCTCTCACTGTGGTTCGCTGGAGTCCCAAAGCTTTAGAAATGGCTTTATAACCTTTACCAGACTGATAGATCTCAATTACTTCTGTTCTCATTTGTTCCTGAATTTCTTTGGATCTTGGCATGATGTCTAGCTTTTGAGGTGCTTTTGGTCTACTTCTCTGTGTCAGGCAGCTCCTATTTAAGTGATTTCTTGATTGAAACAGGTGTGGCAGTAATCAGGCCTGGGGGTGGCTACGGAAATTGAACTCAGGTGTGATACACCACAGTTAGGTGATTTTTGAACAAGGGGGCAATTACTTTTTCACACAGGGCCATGTAGGTTTGGATTTTTTTCTCCTAAATAATAAAACCATCATTTAAAAACTGCATTTTGTGTTTACTTGTGTTATATTTGACTAATGGTTAAATGTGTTTGATGATCAGAAACATTGTGTGTGACAAACATGCAAAAGAATAAGAAATCAGGAAGGGGGCAAATAGTTTTTCACACCTCTGTACATATACATATATATCTATCTATATCTATATGTGTATCTCTATATCTATATCTCTCTCTATATCTCTATCTGTCTGTCACAGGTGGATGGGGTGGAGCCCAGCTGGGACACCCGAGGAGACTGGAGGAGGGCTGGTGTCTCCTCCCGACCATTTTGTTGGTGGCCTCGGGTAGGGGGCTTGGAAGCCCAACCCTGTAGGGGCCCTGGAGCCCAGCACTTCCATCACACCAGGAAGTGTTTTGGTGGGGTGTTTTCGGGGGAAGAAGAATGGAGACACACGGGGGCATGTCCATGAAGGAGTGTCGGGAAGCAGCTGAAGCCCATCCGGGGTGGTATAAAAGGGGCCGCCTCCCTGCATTCGAGAGCGGAAGTCGGGTGGAAGAGGACGGAGCTGGAGAGAGAACTGGAGGCGGCCAGAAGGGCAAGGAGAGGCCCAGACTTTGGGGGAATTGGTGCTGGAGGCACTGGGACGTGCACTGAAATGTTTGTAAATATTGTATATAGTCGCTGTGAATAAATGGGTGTGTTGGGTGAGAAACTGTCGTCCGTCTGTCTGTGTCCGGGTCCTGTTCCACTATCTATCTCTCTATATATATATACACACACACATATATATATATATATATATATATATATATATATATATATATATATATATATATATATATATCTCTAGAGATAGATAGATATATATATATATATATATATATATATATATATATATATAGATAGAGATAGATATATATATATATATAGATAGAGATAGATATATATATATATATATATAGATAGAGATAGATATATATATAGATAGAGATAGATATATATATAGATAGAGATAGAGATAGAGATAGATATATATATATATATATATATATATATATATATATATATATATATATACACACTTAGGGCTGCCACTTTAACAAGTCACTTATGCCTCACTTAGGACCGACTTGCCGATTTGCGTTTGTCCTTAACAATAAAGAGCTACAAGGAGAGCCAATAGAGGCCCAGCTAATTCAGGGGTCTCAAACAGTCCACCATTTTCACTCCAACCAGTCTCCAGTGCAGCTGTGAAACAGGGGTCAGCAACCTCAAGGACCACAGGTTGTGTTTCCCAAAACTCAGTTCCTTAATGAGAAGTCAATTCTTGCTGATGAAGCACTTATTTCACAAGTGGTCTCATTTGTTAAAGTTCCCCACCCTTAACTGATTATTTTAGTTCTAAACAGCTGCATTCACTATTTTAATGGCTCCTTATCTGCCATAAGACACGAGTGACAAAGGAGCCAGCAGCTCTCCCTCTAACTGGTTTCCATTCACACCTGGGGCTGTTCACCGTGAAGATATGTTTAATAAAAATATCTAAAAAGGAAACCGAACAGATCGTAGCTTTAGGCTTCAAATCATTTGGATGATATCCTTGAAAAAAGTTCTGACCAAGCATTGCAGAATTAAAACACTAATAAAGCCATGGAATTAAACTAAATCTCTTACTGGCAAGGACGGGATTCTAAGCAAGCAATTGAATTGGAACAAAAACCTGCAGCCACTGTGGCCCCCCAGGACCGTCGTTGTGCACCCCCCCAGTTGTAAAGCATTCAGCCAGGTCTCCCCTTAAAATTTCCATTTGCTTAAAATCGAGAAGCTTCCCCTCTTTCAAGCTCTCATGACGGCTCATATAGTGCAGTACTGGAAATCGCTCCAGACCAGGGATGGGCCGCAGTGGCTGCAGGTTTTTGTTCCCACCCAGTTTAACTCTTACAGGGCAGATGTCAACTTTTGTCGAAATTCAGGGGTAGAAGACGGTAATCGGCTGTAAACTGTGACAAAACTCGGCGTTTAGTTTGACCCTTGCTCGAAGGAAAGTTAGCTCCATTGATCTGATCTCGACTCCCTACACGTGCAGGAGTAGCGAAGAGCAAACAACCTCTAAAGAGGCGTTGACGTCTGGCGACTGACCAAAGCGAAATACTCTGTGGACGGCACTTTGCGTATTATGGCTGAATCAGACTCCGATTTTGATGCAAGTGATTTGAAGATGGAGATCGAAAACAAAAGTGAGGTACCGGGCTCAGTTGATTCGTGCTGCTGAACACGTAGCTGATGTGCCTACGGTAACATTCACCTTGGAGGGCCGCCGAGAACGACGATGAGGTACAAACCAGATTGTGTCACACTGCCACTTGCGTCGAAGACAGGCAGGCAGCGGACCCGCCATGCATTCCTGCTGGCCATCGAGCCACTGCTGCCAGAGATGAACAGGTGCCAACACCAACCATGGCACGCAGCAGCAGACGTTCCATGTTGGTTTAACGTGTGAAGCCACTTTGTGCGCTTTCAGAAAAAAAAAAAATATGCAGCCCTCAGAGTTAGAGAAGTCAATTCTTGCTGATGAAGCACTTCTTGCTCAAGTGACATTTTGATGGTCTCACTTGTTAAGGTTCCCACCCTTATTAGCTTATTTCAGTCTTAGCATGTATTGTTTTAATGGCTCCTTATTAACAATAAGATGAAAATGACAAAGGAGCCAGCAGTTCTTCATCTCACTTGCCTCCATTTACACCTGTGTGGATTCATCAGGCACTATCTAGTTTAATAAAACAAAAATGTGACAGACTGAAAATTATCTGTTGTAGGCTTCAAATCATTTGGAGGATTTCCTTGGAAAATGGGGGGGAAAAAAATAAAAAAAAAATGGTCCTCGTGTTATAACCCTGCCAACAGGCAACAGAAAAAATTTTTACATTCGTTTATTGACAAAAAAACAAGAATACATAAAATTATATTTTTAATTACTTTTGAAACATCACTGCTGTCAAAGTTTCTAATGTCGTTAAGCATAACATCGAAAGGGTCACTGCTTTTGAGCGAAACGCTATCTGGGCCGAGTGTCAGGGTTATAACAGACGAGCACTGAAAAGAAAAAAAAAAATCTACAATAAAAGAACCTGAAATTGCAGACTAACAAACGATAAAATTAAAATGAGGCCCGAGACTGGCAAAGATTGGCTTCTAAATTAACGAAGACCTACAGCCACCACAGCCCTCCAGGAGGGACATTGCCCACCACGACCTAGGAAAAGCTTTGGGGTTGCTGCTGGCAGAGTTTCTGGAGACACCATCGGGGGGCCCAATGCAGCGGCTATGCTGCTAGGTATTGTATGCTTACAGTCTTGTTAATAAGTTCACCGAGTAGCATCGTGCTGCACTGATCGAGTGCGTGTTTCTCCAATTCTTCATGCGCTATTTGGTTTTATAAAACACTTGAGGGGAAAAAAAAATGTGACAGACTGAAAATGATTCAAAGGCTTCAAATCATTTGGATGAGATCCTTAGTAAAAAGAAAATCTACGATATATGAACCCAACATTGCAGACTAACCAACAATAAGAATAAAAGGAGGTCCAAGACTGGCGAGGATCGACTTCTAATTAATGAAAATCTGCAGCCCTCCAGGACGGACGCTGCACACCGCTGGTCGAGACTCACCTTCTAGCACACAGAGATCCAAATGAAGTCTCACCAAGTGCGACAAGCATAGCCAGCCTTGACATGTACTCCACACATCGTGCTATGGAACCCAACATCCTATTAGCCTTCTTAAGCTCTCGTGTATGCGGACCAGACAAAGATGGCGAGGAGTCCACTACCGTTCCCAGGTCCTTCTCATAAAGACCTACTTTCAGACTCGCCCGATTGTGCAGTCAAATCTAAAATGTTTACTTCCTGTGCAATATCTTACGCTTATGTACCCATCCATCTGCCCAGTTTCAAATTCTCTTAACCCGAGGAGGGTCATGGGGTACCTGGACCCTATTCCAGCAGGCAGGAATAATGGACAGAGTGCTACTCCATCACAGAGCGAACCCCACTCACTTATTTACCGTATATACTCGTGTTTAAATTCTCCCGCAGATAAGTCGGGGCTTGATTTTATCGTATCATTTCCGGTATTTTATAAATGTCGGTCACAGAAGTGGAATGCGGAAAACTTGCGCTATTGGTGCAAGAGATGATATGCTAACGTTCGCCCTCCTGAGAGAGTAACCACGTGGCACACGGCCTTTATTTTCTATATATTGCGTCTATGTGACCACACGGTAATACCCAAACTATTGGAGGAGGCAAGAAGATGTAAAAAAATAAATAAAGCGTTGTATTTTAGAATGGGCGTATAAGTCGGGGTCCGATTTTATGATCGATTTTTCGGGTTTCAAGACCCAACTTATATCCTACATTAAAATTTTATTTGATCAGTTCTGTCTCTTCTGCAGTGATTGATTTTAGAATGTCTGCCATTACACCCTGTAAACCATCACCTACAAACTTAACTAGCTTGTTACTTGTATTCGTACCATAATGATTTTCATATGCTGCACATATACACACACGGCCTAGGCACCAAGTCCCAGGGGACACCACATTTAAACACCAACTAATTCCGACAAGGTTCCTCGCACCAAAACACTAGACTTAAGCTAGTTTTGCAATCATCTACAGACCTAAGCTTTGAACACACACTTGTTCTGAAAGCAACACAACAAGAACAGGCCATTCAAGACAACTATTCACCAAAATAACATCAAGTTTGATTACAAGCCAACGATGCGAGTCCTCATCAACTTTCTGAAACACCCAAATGCAGTAGGAGACCCACAGAAGTTCACCACCTCACCTTTAAACGGGCTCAAGACCCTCTCAACGTCAAAACGTGACATTCTTGCCCAATGGGTACTGTGCCCACCTGCACCGACCACAGAAACGTCCTGAACACACATGAAGGGTTGAACCATGGCCTGGCAGCGCACATTCCTTTTAGCTTATGAGGGTGCACAATAGGTGGTGTCGGTTGGCATAGAGGAGAAAGAAAAGGAGTCGTTACAGCTCTGTGTGTTGAAGTGGCCTAGCATTCCATCTGGGAGGACACATTCAGGCAGCTCTGGCACACCACAACTGTCACACACAAGCACTTGGGGACCATCTAAGTGGCACTACCAAGGCAGGACAGGGGCAAAAAGCGATTGTTAATCACCTCCTCTTCTCCCTGCAGACCACCACAGGAGAAGTCCTAACACCACTTCTGTTATGACACAGGAGGTCCCAGCCCAGGAGCTACTTAACCTCCTTAGCGTTACATTTTTTTCACAAAAAAAAAAAAAACACATAAAAACGTTGCACATTTTGGCTTGAAAATTTACATATTTATTAAATCTGATCTTTCTACTGTAAAAACATAGAAAATACAAAGTCAGAGGTTTAGAAAATGATACAAATAATGCCAATACCATATATACTGTCAACATGTGTCATCTGTGTGGCATATTCTGAAGCACGGTGAAACACACAATCCAACGTCACGGTTGGGGCAGTCGTAGCGCGATTCCTTGCGGATGTTCTTTCCGGTTTTTGAACAGCACACTGCACATGTGCGGTTGACACAAGCGTCCCTTTCAGATTCATTGGAACCCCTTTTAATTTCACCGTCCTTTTCCGATTCACCTCGTCATCACTGCTCAGATCACCGTCAGGAGTGTGCCACTCCTGGGCTGCGTTTCATTCGAGACGCCATTATGAGGCTAGGAGATGCAGCATCTGGGAACCTGGGTCACACTCCGGCCTGATGCTTACGCAAGACACTCCTGTATCGATCGCTTCCAGAGCGAAAACGCTCGGCCCCAAAGCGGTTGGTACTTTTAAGGTCTGAGTAATCCTCAACGCTTATGCGAGACACGTCTACTTATGGGCGAGCGACACTCGGGACTAACGCTTTTAGCACCGTTTTTACAGCTCGAGTGACACTCTGGTCTAACACTAAGGAGGCCAAACAGCAAAGGCACTGGAACTTGGTGTCCACTCGGACCACACTTACTTAATGTTAAGAACTCTGCAACTGAGCAGCCTTATGGGAGCGAACCTTGCAAGAACCCGAGATGTCCTTATCGTTGGTGCGCCCCCCCATTCATTAAACAAGTTCCCCAGTAGGTCCCCCAACTCTTTACTCCGTTGACTTATACAGAATTACACAGAGCATTACCAAAAGTCAGTCTGTCAGTCATTGTCCTACCTGCTATATCCTAAGACAGGGTCACGGGGGTCTGCTGGAGCCAATCCCAGCCAACACAGGGTGCAAGGCAGGAACAGCAAAACATACATTAGCAGTTAGAAGTGGAGCTCACATTGACGTACTGGTGATGCACCTTTCATAATTGCCATGAAAACAGATGGGCCTAGCATCTTACCCTAGGACTTCTCTCACATTTGAAACACGTCCCACCACTATTTTTTATAAGCTCACAATAGACCTGGACCTCTGCAGTGATGAAGACCATACCACTAATGAAGACCTAAGAATGTGGAGTTTCTTCATTGCCCTTTTCACATTGTGGGCAGGGTCCTCAATCAAGTCATGAGCCGACCTTGTAACATCCACTCTAAGAGGAAGCCTAATAGTGAAACCCACATTCTGCTGCTCCTTCCATTCTAAATGAACACTCCATTTCTCCCACAATGTCTCCATTTTGCGGACTAACCTTTCCACAGGTAAGTAAACCTCTTGACGAGGTCGACACTCTCTCCGCAGACAGACACTTCTGATGGCCGTGCCCAAGAGGTCATTAAAGGCCTGGCTCTTTGGTTTTAATCAGGACACTCGCAAGCCCAGACATTCATACTCCTCACTCAGTCCCTCGAGCGCCCCAACAAGAGTCTCCATTGACTCTGCGAAGATCACAGCATCGTCAACAAGGTCAAGACCCGTGAATCTTTCTTCACCAACAGATGTCTCACAGTCGTTGCACCCCACGACTTTGCCCAACACCAAGTCCATACAAGCACACACCAATGATGAACCCCAGAATCAACTGGGAAAAACGCAGATGTCCTTCCGCCACTCTGCACAGCACTCACAGTACCAGTGTACAGGCCGGCCATGATATCCAGCAACCTCGAGGGGATCCCGCGAACCCTCAGGATGTCCCACAGGGCAGCTCGATCAACTGAGTCAAACGCTTTATGAAAATCGACAAAGGCTGCAAAGAAACTCTGCCGATATTCACGTTTGTGCTCCAGGAGAACCCTCAGTGCCAGCATGCGGTCGATGGTAGGCTTCTTAGGCGTAAAACCACACTGTTCCGGTCGCTGGTAGGTGAGCAAGCGATCATGGATCCAATTGAGGACGACCTTAGCAAGGACCTTACCCGGCACCGAGCGCAGGGTTATCCCCCTGTAGTTGCTGCAATCCAGGCGATCACCCTTCCTTTTCCAGATAGGTGATGACAAATCCTGTTTTCCAGTCAGTTGGGATGATGCCAGTCTCCCAAATGGAAGCAAAGATTGCTTGCAATGCCAGGACAGCCTTACCACCAGCCTGGAGAAGTTCACCCCGGATACCACAGATCCCTGCAGCCTCACAGTTGGTTCACCACCTGTGCAATCTCAGCGAGACTGGGTGGTTCACAGCTAATCGGAGGATCAGCCTCAAGAACCGTGGACCCAGGGATATCCAACGTCCTAGCCGGAGGATCAGCTTTGAACAAACCAACCAGACTGTTCTGGTTGCTGGTAGGTCAGCAAGTGATCACTGATCCTATTGAGGATGACCCTAGCAAGGATGTTACCTGGCACCGAGCGCAATGTTATCCCCTATAGGATACTGTAGTGTTAGCCTATATCATGCAATAGTAATTTATAGCCAGTAGGAATCTTTTTAAAAGAGATTTATTGTTCAGGGAGATTTCAAAAAGAAAAGAGGAAAATCACCGTATATGTTCAATTTCTGGTGTGCTCATAAGGCATCTATTAGGATGAAGTTAGTTACCTGAAGTGCCTGCTGTGCGTAGGGTTAGGGTTTGAGTTCGCCCGTCTGGTGCTGAAGTCGGACTAAGCTAAGGCGACTCCACAGAGACTTCTTTGGGTCAGACTTGTGATCAGAACTCGGCACAAGTGAAAGGCTAAGATGGGCGCCCCGATTTCCAACTACCTTTCCGTGCTTTCAAGACTTCGGCACTTGCTAAAGTTGAAGTCACGCAAGAGAGAACGACATTTTAAAAACGTTTCTAGCCACGTACGTGAAAACATACTGCAGCACAATCTCAAATACGTCAAAACGATAAAAGAATTACTTTTTTTTTTCTCTAAAGTAGGTTTAGTTTGCCTGGCCACATTAAATTGGGTCAGCCTAAGTAAGCGCAAGCCTGCTGGCTAAAGCGAGCTCAGAACACGAATGGCAGATCTGCCTTCCTAGGCACCCCCATATAAAAGCTTATCGTATAGACTTGACCTTACAGTAACGTACGTGAAAAACTAAAATTGAGCACTCGATTTCAAAACGAAGCAGACGTAACTTTTTTAAATAAGCGGAACCCACTGGAACACCACAGCTCCGTGCCTGCATATGCTCGAAACGGGAAGCGCTCGTCACGGAGATTGCCGGAGTGAAAACGAGTATCCGAAAATACGGTTAGCTAAAAGGCTGCTGGATCTGGAGCATCCCAGCACCTGGGACAGGCGTTTCATTGTCATCCTAATAATTACAGTTAAAATCCCCCCCCCCGTTGAATACAGAGGGGCGTGTCCGCGATTGCCGCACAGCTGCTCTCTCCCCGACAGCTTCGGAATACAAGTTACCGAGTGGAACACAAGCCCACCCACTCCACTGTGCTATTTAAAACGAAACATTAGAGCAAGACAAACACACAATAAACAAATAAATTACACAACACCAAAAAAAGAAGACAACTCTAAGAAAATAGCGGGCAGACCCCCACAGCCGCAACGCACCTGATTCGACCCCGTCACATACAAAGTTTGCGAACACCTCCAAAGACAAGTAATTAAACGAAAAGGAAAAAAAAAAATGGAATTACACTGGAGGCGTGATGTCCGGTTCTTCTATATAACGGAACAAGAAACCAAAATTAGGTTGAAATTATAATTTTGAGAAAACTGGGAAGGGACTAAAACGAGACGACTGCAAGCAAGCAAGGCAGGCAATGACATTCGAAGGGGGAAAAAAAGTTCACATTTTTCTAAATAAGTAAATAAGCGTACCTTAAACTGGTGCGAAGGTTCCGTAGGAGAAAAAAAAAATAAAACAAATCCTCTGGTTGGGGTATTCGCCTCTTTTTCGAGCGCCAGTCAGACTGGCAGATGGACTTGACAAAGAAATTAATAAACGCTGCAAATGCAATTTCCGAAAGCAGCTCCTCAGTGTAGTAGAAGAACAGAGAGTCCGGCTCCGTGCGCACAAAGAAGCCCCCTGTGAGTGTCTGTCCGTCCCTCCCACTCCACTCTCTCTCTTTTTTCTCTCTCTCTCTCTTTTGGGTCTTTCTTGCTGCTTCGCTCCCTTTCTTGATTGCTTGCAGGGCAGCTAATTAGGTGCGCGAGTTACTCCTGGTGAGGCGAGTCATCAAAGCAGCAGCAGCAGAAGAAGAAGGTGGAGGAGAAATAAAAAAAAAACACACACACACTAAGGGGCTGTTGGTGAATTTAAAGTGAACGCGGCCACATGACTGCAATCCACCCCACGTACGTGGCCGCCAGTCACTAGTCTGCTGCCCTCAAACTTCTCGGCGGTTACCCCGCGAACAGATCTGGAGCTTCCGGGACTCTCCGGCCACCTCTTAAAGGGGCAGCGTCTCCAAAGGGCACTGGTGCCCTTGCACTCAGCTGTCGTTCTTTACTGACACCATCTCTCCTGTCTATTCCAACTGACGATTCCCCAAGTCCCAAAAATCCCCTTCACCACCTGATACGGCTGGATCGATAAGTGACAATACTCTGCTGGCTGAAATCGTTGGACTATCCATTTTGACAAACATTCTCTGCAAATAAACTATTACAACTGCAATATTATTATAAAAATGGGTCATATTGGTCTGAGAGTTGCAGTAAGGACAAGCCAACGAAAAGTGAAAATGATCACAGAGGCTGCATTATATGCAAATGATGTGTGCGAGTTCCGCAAACCTGGAATTTTCCACTTTCGGTATAAAAGACACCTTTAAAGATAAGGAACCTCACTGAATATACTAAGTATGTACTGTACATGAAATACAGAAACGTGTAATGCATTCTAGAAGAGTGAGTAATTAAAAGTAAAATAGGTTAATAGACTTTGAACCTCCATCCAAATAGTCGCCAGTAATGAGTCATTATTTATGAACTCAGTCGGCCATTATCTGGAAGAAGAACCTCATTGAGTTGCTAGGCTTCTAAAATATACATCAATGTATAATAATTTATAGAAGAATAAGTAACTAAAAGTAAAATAGGTTAACAAACTTAGAACCTCCATCCAATAGTTGTCAGTAATGCACCATTACTTATCATCCCAGTCTGCCATTATCTTGAAACAGAAAAATTACCTAAATTAGTTACTAAGTATCTAAGAACTACAGAAATGCATAATAAATTCTAGAAATGTAAGTAATATATGTTAACAAGCTTACGACCTCCATCCAGTATTTGACAGTAACAGATCATTATTTATCATCCCAAACTGCTATTACCTGGAACAAGACCATTGATAGCTTTAGTAATTTTTAGGGGCTTAGTCCTCCCACTGATAAAGCCATACGTCCTACAAGTATGTTAGATGGAAAAGCAAAGGGAGTGGTTCCCACAGTCAAAGAGCAGGGAGGGACCCCCATATTTTATTGAGCAGGTGGAATGGGTCCACGGGTTTTGTGTAGTCGCCCATGTGTGTCAGAATGCAGAATGGGAAGTAGGAGGGGCTGGACTCTCAATGCCAAGGGACTTGACACTTGAGATCACGGGACGGGGGGGTCAACATCAGGTGCTGGATGCCTCACACAGGGTGGGGGGCTGGCAAATATCAGGTGCTGGACACTTAAGATCGTGTAATGGGGCTGTGGGGCGGGGGGCTCTCAAAGATCAGGTGCTGGACACCTCAGATATACAGTACATAACTTACATTACAATTGTTGCCTGTCCTACTGTTAGCTAGATTGGACTTTATTTGTCCCCAGGAGGAAAATTGGCTTTTTACAGAAACTCATTAGTCACAGACATGGACAAATTTGTTGATTCCACTCATTGAAAAGAGAAGAGCCTATAAATGTATCATGGCACCCATCATTGTTTATTCCATATTTAAGAAAAATCAGACTTTGCTTTAGAGTTTTGATTTAACAGAATATTTCAAATACAGTAACAACAATGATGGGACCCTTAACCCTAATATTTGATTGCACACCCTTTAGAGCTTGCAATCACTGCACACAAGCAGTTTCTGGAGCTCTCCATTAGACTTCTGCACCTGTCCACAGGTCGTTTGGCCCACTCTTCTTGAGTAAACTGCTCCAGTGGTGTCAGGTTTGAAGATGCTTGGAAATGGCATTTTAGCTTTGCCTTTAACATGCTTGTCTATCATTTTCTTTCAGATCTCCTCAGAAAACGCACTGCTTTGCTTTCACTGGTCCATGTTCAGTGTGGGACACACAATGATGCCAAACAGCATAGATAGAAAGAAAAGGCACTATATGATAGATAGATAGATAGATAGATAGATAGATAGATAGATAGATAGATAGATAGATAGATAGATAGAAAAGGCACTATATGATAGATAGATAAATAGATAGATAGATAGATAGATAGATAGATAGAAAAGGCACTATATGATAGATAGATAGATAGATAGATAGATAGATAGATAGATAGATAGATAGATAGATAGATAGACAGAAAAGGCACTATATGATAAATAGATCGATAGATAGATAGATAGAAAAGGCACTATATGATAGATAGATAGATAGATAGATAGATAGATAGATAGATAGATAGATAGAAAAGGCACTATATGATAGATAGATAGATAGATAGATAGATAGATAGATAGATAGATAGATAGAAAAGGCACTATATGACAGATAGATAGATAGATAGATAGATATGAAAGGCAGTATGTGATAGATAGATAGATAGATAGATAGATAGATAGATAGATAGATAGATAGATAGATAGATAGATAGATAGATAGATAGATAGATTATATACTGTAGATATAAAAGAGGATTCAGATCTTTGTCCTTAATGGCACTCAGTTGTGCTTTAATTCTCTCCTTCTCTGAGACCTCCAGGGGGTCCAGAATGCGTCCCATAAGTGAGCCTGCCCATTTAATTAGCTTGTTGATTCGGTGGGCCTCTCTTGAAGTGACGTTACCAGCCCAGCACACCACAGTGTAGGAAGTCGCAGGAACATGCAGTGACAACGCAGTACAGGGCAGAACAACACATTACAGAAATCACTAAGTAATAAATAACTAAGTATCCGTTCCAAATAAACACATTAATGATGCATAAATATATGACATAACAAGTAACAATACACTGGCTTGTGAAAGACTGTCATCTTGTCCATGAAGCCGTGCATTGGCAAATTCAAGCTCAGGAAATGGATCAATGCATGCAGAGTGAAATTCCATATGGTATTCATTAATCTGACTAATAAAAATGAACCCAGAGCAGCTTCAGTCCAAAACAAAACAATATGTTGTACACAGAAATGCTATCTATCCATCTGCCACTAAGTCACATTCTAACCAAAGAACGAGTTGCCAGGTTTTGGCCCTGAGCCCACATGCTTGTTGGCAGTCTAACAAAGTAAAACATTCAATCAGAATTTTGCTGGGCTCTAATCTTTGCTAAAGTGAACCATCTTATCATCGCCCCTCCTGGAGATCAATTTGATTGGAAGAGAAAGTGAAATTGGTCTTTAACCTTTCGAGGACCAAATCTATCCATCCATCAAATACATATTGTAAGTCAGGGGCCTTGGGATGGAGGTAGGGGGATCCAGAGAGTGGGCCATGGGTCAATGTCCCACTAAAGGTTATTTGCCATCTTATCTTGTGCCCGATATGTACAGACAAACAAGAGACATAACAAGAAGAGCTGAAGGAGGATACGTGCAGTAAGGGTAGTGAGGGCGCTGATATCTGATGATACGGGGCCTTCAGAAACTATTCAGACCCTTTCACTTTTACGTTTTTTTATGTTGCAACCTTATGTTTAAATCGTTTAAATATTTTTTTTCCACTCACACACAAAGCAAAAAGAGGATTTTAGGAATTTTGCAATTTTATTAAAAAATAAAAAAGGGAAAAATCACATAGATAAAAGTATTCAGATCCTTTGCTATGACATTTAAAGTTTGCCTCAGGATTCATCCTAGTCTTCTGATAATGATTGAGATGTTTCTACACCTTATTTGGAGTCAATTCAATTGACTGGACAGGATTAGAAACGTCTCGCACACTCACACCTGTCTAGAGAAGGTCCCACTGTTGAGCCAAAACCAAGCCATGTGGTCAAAGGCATTGTCTTCTGTGTTTAGAGCCAGGATTGTTTTGCTGTACTGAAGGTTCCCAAGAGCATAGTAGCCTCCATAATTCATAAATGCAATACATTTGGAACAACCATGACTCTTCTTAGAGCTGGCCACCCAGACAAACTGAGCAATCAGGTGGGAAAGGCCTTGGTAAGAGGCTGATGGACATTCTGACTAAACTACAGAGAATCTGTGTGGTAATGGTAGAAAGTTCTAGAAAGACACCAACTACCGCACCACTCCACTAATCAGGGCTTTATGGAAGTGTAACCAGAAAAAGACTTCTCTCACTCATAGACACATGAAAGCCCACTTGGAGTTTGGAAAAAGCCACCTAAAGTATTCTCTAACTGCGAAAAACAAGATTTTCTAGTCTGATGAAACCAAGAGTAGCATCATGTCTGGAAAAAAACAGGCCCTGCTCATCACCTGTGCATTCCAGTGGGGAAGAAGCATGATGTGGTGTTCCAACAATGATGGATGGATCAAAAGCCAGAAGTCTACGTGACCATCATCATGAAGTCCTTCCACGAGAACCCTAAATCCAAAAAGGACTGTTTCATTTAGAATGGTAGAATGTCCAGAGGGGACTGGGTGGTCTTATGGTATGGAATCCCTGCAGATTTTTTTTGTTTTTTCTGTCCACCCTGGCCATCGGACCTTATTCTTATTCTATGTTAATTAATGTTGACTTATTTTATTTTTCTTACTGTGTCTTTTATTTTTCTATTCTTCATTATATAAAGCACTTTGAGCTACATTTTGTATGAAAATTTGCTATTTAAATAAATGTTGTTGTTGTTGTTGATGATGGTGCCAGCACAGTGTTATGGGGATGGGTTTCACTGGCAGGGACTGGGAGACTAAACAGGATTGAGGAAAAGCCGAACACAGTAAAGTACAGAGATATCCATAATGAAAATCTGCTCCACAATGCTGTAGACCTAAGACTTACCCGAGGTTCAATTTCCAACAGGACAATGACACTGAACACAAAACTGCAGAGCTGCCTTAAGAGCAGAACAGGCCCCTGGACAAAGCAGTGTGCTGGGACCCCAGTTTTGAAAAGAAAACAGAAACATACATTGGTATCAGAAACGTCATGGGCCCCTATGCTATGCTATCTAGTGCCCGTTGTGCCCGCACATTAAGACAGCCCTGGCACAAAGCAAACACAACACAGCTGTGGCTCAGGGTGAACTCTGGGAATGTTCTTGAATGACCCAGCCAGAGCCCAGACTTGATCCCCAATCAAATATCTCTGAGGAGACCTGAGCATATCTTTCCACTGATGGTCTCCATCTACCCTCACTGAGCTTGAGAGGATCTGAAGAGAAGAATGGCAGAATGTTCCTTAAATCCAGGAATGTAAAGCTTGAAAAGCAGTCCCAGGAATACTCCAGACTGGAACTGCTGCCAAAGGGGCTTCAACAAAGTACTGAGTAAAAGGTCTCAGTACTGGTCTCAATGTGTTGCTTTTTTTTTTGTTTTTAAGTAGTTTTCTAAAAATCCAGTTTTCACTTTGTCATATTGGGGTATTAGATGTTGGTTGATGTGGGAAAAAATGAATTGAAATCATTTTAGAATATGAGTGCGACATAACATGTGAAAAAAGTGAAATGGTCCAAGTACTTTCAGACGACACCGTATCTATAACTTAACATGTTCTCTAATCCATTTGAGTGCTGCAAGTGCTGGTGCCTATCCTCCCAGCCGCATCGGGTGTAAGGTATGAGCCCACCCTAGACACGCGAGGGGCTGGCTATCTAAACAGGATACCATTATACATTTCCCACAATTCACTTCACCTTGTAAAATGAGTCCAGGGATGGCCACTAGAAAAGACACCAAGCACTCTAGTTTCTTAAACATCCTTTTATTTTTTCTGGAGGAGCCCGGAAGTGCAAGCGGAAGACCACCAGATGACCCAAAGAAATGGCCTCCATATGACCGGAAGGAAAATAAGAAGTCAGCCCTTTCTGCTCATATGACCCAAGGGAGGTATAAAAATCAAATCAGCAGTAAGGGAGGACAGTCCACCGACATCTGCCGTCAGGGTCAGATTACCTCTGTAGAATTATTCCGGGAAACCCGCTCGGCCAGTTCTGTTACACTGCAAAGCAAGAACAGAATTCCCTGAATGTTAAATCCTAGGCAGTCATAATATATCAAAAAGTAGGATGTCTATTACAATACATATTATTAAATTAGCAGAAATTGAACTTATTTAAGAATGTTATGAGACAGTGTCTCAAGGGATTATTGTGAGAGACATGTAACGGTCGAGAGATAACAACATGAGAAGAGAAAATCGTAGTACAGGTCAGGCCAGGCCAGGTTAAAACTGGAAAATCGAAAAGAAACACAACACAGGGGCAAGACGAAAATCAAAATCATAATCGAAAAGGAGATCACAGACTGAAACGAAACCTAGCACTAGGCGGACTTGTGTGACACAATAACCATCGCCTTCCATCTGAAAGAGATAGCAAAATGCAGAACTCCCACCATATTTAGAGCGTAACTACCCTTCACATCTCAAATGAGCTGATTATGGTCACGTGACACGTATCCCGTGCCCCATAAACAAAAGAATGGAAAGAAACAAAATTATGAGAACACAATTCCCAGAAGGTTAAATCCTAGTAAGTCATAATATATCAAAAAGTAGAGTGTCTATTACAATACATATTATTCAATTAGCAGAAATTGGAGTTATTTAACAATGTTATGAGACAGTGTCTCAAGGGATCATTGTGAGAGACATGGAAAGGTCGAGAGATAAGAACATGAGAACAGAGAATCGTAGTACAGGCCAGGCCAGGTCAAGTCAGAACTGGAAAATCGAAAAGAAACACAGCACAGGGGAAGACGAAAATTGAAATCAAAGTCAAAAAGGAGATTACAGACTGAAACAAAACCTAGCACTAGGCGGATTTGTGTGACACAATAACCATCACTTTCCCAGCCGAGGCGTACTGAAACGCAGAACTGCCACCATATTTAGAGCGTAACTACTGCTCACATCACAAATACGCCGATTGTGGTCACATGTCATGTCTCCCGTGCTCCATAAACAAAAGAACAGAACGAAGCAAATTATGAGAACAGAATTCCCAGAATGTTAAGTCTTAGGAAGTCATAATATATCAAAAAGTAGAGTGTCTATTACAATACATATTATTAAATTAGCAGAAATTGGAGTTATTTAATAATGCTATGAGACAGTGTCTCAAGGGATTATTGTGAGAGACATGGAACAGTCGAGAGATAACAACATGAGAAGAGAAAATCGTAGTTTGGGTCAAGCCAGGCCAGGCCAGGTTAAAACTGGAAAATCGAAAAGAAACACAGCACAGGGGCAAGACGAAAATCAAATTCAAAGTCGAAAAGGAGATCACAGACTGAAACGAAACCTAGCACTAGGCGGACTTTTGAGAACAGAATTCCCAGAACGTTAAATCCTAGGAAGTCATAATATATCAAAAAAGTAGAGTGTCTATTACAATACATATTATTACATTAGCAGAAATTGGAGTTATTTAATAATGCTATGAGACAGTGTCTCAAGGGATTATTGTGAGAGACATGTAACGGTCGAGAGATAATAACATGAGAACAGAGAAACGTAGTGCAGGCCAGGCCAGGTCAAGTCAGAACTGGAAAATCGAAAAGAAACAAAACACAGAGGCAAGACGAAAATCAAATTCAAAGTCGAAAAGGAGATCACAGACTGAAATGAAACATAAGCATTGGTTGGACTTGTGTGACACAATAAGCATCGCTTTCCCAGCCGAGGGATACCAAAACGCAGATCTGCCACCATATTTAGAGTATAACTACCGCTCACATCACAAATACGCCGATTGCCGTCATTTGACGTGTCTCCCGTGCCACATAAACAAAAGAACGGAGCGAAATGAATTACAAAATAAACTTTGTGAAAACAAACAGAAATGGTTAGAAACCTCCAAGAACAATCAGCTTCACCCGATAAGAACACGAACAAAGACACAAAACCCACTGCAGTGCCTTATCCCTCTTTGTGTCTTTCTTTGTGTTTGTCTCCCTCCCACCCCGCGTTCTTGTTGTCCTTCTTTTTTCTATATGTTTTATTTTCTGACCCCCCCTCCACTTGCCCTTTGTTTTGTTCCTCGATTACAGGGGCGGAGCCTCTAATTAAATTTACAGCCCTCAGTTGCTGCAGCCATCAGTTATCTGAGAGCTCTTTACAGACACCTCCTGTCAGAGCTACTTTGCTGTGGCATTAGATGGCTTAGGCCTTCTTTTGAACTTACCTTTCTGTTGAATATTTGCTATTTATATTTTTGGCTAGGCGGCATGTTGGCGCAGTGGTAGCACTGCTGCCTCACAGTAAGGAGACCCAGGTTCGCTCCCCGAGTCCCCCCTGCGTGGAGTTTGCATGTTCTCCCCGTGTCTGTGTGGGTTTCCTCAGGGTGCTCCGGTTTCGGTCCAAAGACAGGCAGGTTAGGTGCATTGGCGATCCTAAATTGTCCCTAGTGTGTGCTTGCTGTGTGTGTGTGTGTGCCCTGTGGTGGGCTGGCACCCTGCCTGAGGTTTATTATTGCCTTGCACCCTGTGTTGGCTGCGCTTGGCTCTGGCAGACCCCTGTAACCCTGTACAGTAGTTAGGATATAGCGGAATGGATGGATATCTGTGGCTTATTGTTTCGGTATTGATTTCTTTTGGTTTTTTTTTTAGTTAATTTCAGTTCACCTGTTTGCTCGGTTATAATTTTGAGTTTTGAACTCTTTATGTGATATTACGCATTCATTGTGTATTGAAAGTACTGTTTTGGCAAAATATTTGCTGCTTTGACTTTCCTGTCTGTAAGATATTCCAGATGGAATATTATGAGTAAAACACTGCAAGTGATGATTGTTATCCTTTCCAGATGTCCCACAAGTCACACAGTTGTGTGCATGCAGTTTGAGAAATATCAACGCAAATGAACAGCCTGTCCTTTAATAATTATATACCTCTGTCAGGGTCAGCGTTCTTCATCCAGGTTAGTGATGTTCACATCATGTTAGATGAGGATCGCATGAATCATTGGGTAGAGGGATCCTTTCATTGGATTGGCTGACCCGGCACTGACTCGACTGTGGAATGGCCAATAGTGGGAAGGCAGCTTGATGGCCGAGGTCTCCAGGACTCTGAACAAATCCATATCGTATTACGTGATATCATCTACCGTTAAATTCTGCTCCGTACTTGTAATATTTCTATTGCGCTATTATATTGTATTGAGGATTACTTGTGTTCTGTTCTGTGTATCGTATCGTATTGACCCCCTTTCTGACACCCACTGCAGGTTCCCACCTACATGTAAAGGGGTTTCTCCTTGAACTGCCTTTCCCGAGGTTTCTTCCATTTTTTTCCCTACAGAGTTTTTTTTGGGGAGTTTTTCCTTGTCTTCTTAAGAGAGTCAAGGCTGGGGGGGGCTGTCAAAAGGCAGGGTCTGTTAAAGCCCATTGCGGCAGTGATTTTGGGCTATATAAAAATAAACTGTATTGTATTGTATTGATGTCTGAGCAGTGACAAGAATGCACAAATATGTCAATCTAAACCACGACTGGGCATTTCTGCCCAAATGGACTGAAAGAGCCGACTTTGACCTGGCAGGCCCAGAGCCCTGGGTTTAAATTGCATGCACATTTACCATCTGTTTGCACGTTCTTTGCACGTCAGTATGGATTTTCCTTCTGCTGCTCCAATTTTCTACCCACCTGTGATAAGTGGTCCGTGGTGCTGTGTGGGCTTTTAAATCATAATTGTGTCCCATCAAATGCACTCTCCAGTAGGGTGTGGGTGTGTGTGAGTGGGCTTTGTTCCAGGGCTGATTGAGGTGCTTGGCTGATCTGATATACACGTCCAAATGTGTGCAGATCAGCCAGGTGTTATCATTCATACCCCGGAGGTAGTGGCGTGACACACCCGTGCCCAATCAAACCAATATAAGAAGAGCCTGCATGGCAGATGGGGGGACAGAAACAGAAATAGAAAGAAAGATCAGATAAAAACAAGACACGGGTTTAAAAAGGAAATGAAAGTAAAATAGGATTGGGAGACGCCAAGGTTGCGGAGGACAGGAGGCAGGCAGCTGGGATGAGGGGCCGAAACTGGGGGGCTGAAGAGGGTCACTCCGGCTGAGCATTTTTTAGGGTAGCTGGAGTGTCCTGAGTCTCGTAGGCGGCACCTGTAAAAGACTGAAGATTGGCAGTGGGAGATGAAGGAGCGCAGCTTTGCTCAGTGTGGTGCCAGTGATGGCAGCAGGGGGCCTGTGTCTGTAAGGAAAAGTTGGCTTTGCCTGTCGGTTGGGCATCTCCTCTGCTGTAAGAACCCATACTGGGGTAAGCAGAGAAGATGTCGGTCTTAGAAAGGACGCATTAGGGACTGAGTTATACTTATGGGACAGCGTCCTATCTGCAATTTTGACAGATTATGTATTGAACTGTTTTAACCTCCACTTCACTCATTTTTATTGGATCATTTATTTATTTAGTAGAAGAATATCTTGCACTTTTGAGCACTTTTTTTTTTGTATTGATCTTAATAAAAGCACTTGACCCCTTTACACCTACCCCTTGCTGTAAGTGTGCGCCCTCATCTGCCCGGTTCATCACGGTCTATGACTATCGACAGTTTTGGGTTAGAAATGCTGCCGGAAGCAACCAAGGAGTGTGGAGCCAACCTGGACTGTCACACCACCTCCCAAAGATGCCCTGTTTTTGTGAATTGGTGACTCTCAATTTACCCTCCTTGCCAGAGTTTGCATGGGCCCTGCCATGGACTGGCACCCCCATCTAAAGGTGTTTCGCTGCCTGGCACCCAATGCCACAGGGCTAAGCTCCACCTCCCCCAGTTTGAACCGGACTGAGCACGCTCAGTGGTAGGCAGACGGGTGTTAGAAAGAAAACAAATTGGGAAAGGACCCATTTATATTTGGCCCAAATGATCAGGTAGTTGTTTTTTCAGGTAAATCAAACACATTTCAGTTTTAAATCAATTGTTTCTTGAAGACTTGGGTAAATCTAACCCCTCTCCATATTTATTTCCCTGCTTGCAGCTTCTGAGATCTTTTCATCTATGCATTTGATAAAATTGAGACGAACTTGTCACATTCCAGGCACAAATGCTCTTCTTCCTAATTCATTCCTCTTTTCTTTGAACTGGTGTTTACTAAGAAGACATCTTTGATCATTTTTATTCTTGACGTGCTTCATTATTCACATGAAATCTCTACAATTTTTTTCTTAATTCTTTCATAATCTATCCAACAAATTCTCACCTTCGCTGGTTGTACAGTACATGCCTACTGTTTACTTGATTTCAGAAAGTTAAAAGTGATGCATTTTAATTACTGAACGGGTGTCTAGACTGCTCAGAAACAGTCTGATGATAGCATTAAGCAATCTATTCGTTTCTCGAGTTGTGAGGTGTAATTAATTTTATACGTCTGTTGTCTTTGTGCTTGTTTTCTTTTTAATTTAAATTCAACCACAAAACATATAATTAAGTATCTTCTTCAAACAGCTGACTGAGGAGCCTTGGTATTGAGGTCGAGGTGTTTCATCTCAAATGCACCGTACAGAAAATGCAGTACCTACTTAAAACGTAACAATAGCCATTCATCCATTTTCAGACCGGCTTAATCCAATTAAGGATCACAGGGACTGGGACAATAGCCATTGGGTTAATTGTATAACACCGTCATGGAGGGCACACCTGGTCTGGCATCCCTGCTGGGATGGGTCCTGATTCATTACCTGGCTCGGAGGCTGGGAGAAAGAAAAGGTAGGAGACGTCTTGTCTTTGCCATGAAATTGGCAGGAGGTGCCACCGATTTGTGGAGTGAGTGTGTCATCATCCCGCCAGGGGTGGATAAAGGACACTTACCTGGCCAAGAGGACGACATTGTGGTGCAATGAAACAGACTCTGTCTACGAACCCCCAGAGCTCCACTCCATTGAGGAGGGTTGTCGCTTTATATTATACGTCAGTGATAACACCTTATTAGAGTTCTGGGAGGGTTATCTGACTCAATGGGCGGTGTGGTGGCTCTGAGGCCAGGGATCTGTGCCAGCAATCGGAAGGTTGACAGTTCGAATCCCAGAAGTGACCCTACTCTGTTGAGCCCCTGAGCGAGGCCCTTAACCTAGAACTGCTTCATAGATAGATAGAATTCTTTATTGTCATTATGCATGCACATAAAGAAATTTTGTTGGCAGAATACTTAAAATACACAATCCATCCATCCATCAATTTTCCAACTCGCTATATTCTAACTACAGGGTCACGGGGGTCTGCTGGAGTCAATCCCAGCCAACTCATGGCACAAGGCAGGAAACAAACCCTGGGCAGGGCGCCAGCCCACCGCATGGCACACACACACCCACACACCAGGCACACATTAGGGACAATTTAGGATCGCCAATGCACCTAACCTGCATGTCTTTGGACTGTGGGAGGAAACCCACGCAGACACCGGGAGAACATTCAAACTCCACGCAGAAGCAAACCCGGGTCTCCTTACTGCAAGGCAGCAGCGCTACCCATTGCGCCACCATGCCAACCCCAATACACTATAAATAATAAAATAAACAGAATAAGTATAAAAGACAGCAGCAATAAAACATCATCAAGTCCAGACTTTTGCACAGGTAGTACGCCTGCAGAGACCAGTGATCTGTGTGCTTGGGTCTGCCAGGGTGGAATACGAATGTGTGTGTTTGATTACGAGGGAAAGTGCGTGTGCATGTCTACAGGGGGGCAGGTTAGGGGTATGATCATCTTGGGTATGATGTTAATCCGCATCCAGCCATGCAAGCAGGTCCTCCAACTTAAAGGGAAAACTTGGGGCATTCCAGCCACTGTCACAAACCTCACATTTTTCAGTACGGTGCTGAGGTGTCACCCGTTGCATGGCTTTCAATCCGGGTGGTTCGTTGTGTGGTGGGTGTGGCAGCGCGCCCTAATCAGTGCATGCCCCCAACCTCTTCCTCCTATCTGACTCAAGTCGAGTAAAGCAAGTGACAAAAGCCTGCAATCCAATTGGCTGGCCAGCGGAGCTGCCGAATTGCAGAGCTGTGGAGGTCTGCAGCTGGACTCATCTCGATCAATCAGAAAGGACTCCATTCCCTAAATGGCAGCATCCCTTAATCTCAGTACCCAAAACAGACACTCGCAGGTCATGCTGGGAATTGTAATGCCACAGAGCAACCTTGTGGATTTTCCATGGGTGCCACCAGGGGGAGTGCTGCGTGAATTTATGCTCTCTACTTTCAGGGAATTCTGCTTGACACGGAAGGACTTCCAGGTCTTGGATTAAAGGAGTTGCTCTGCCTCACCTTGGAGTTGGGTGGAAGAAGAACAAAGCTCACCCGGGAGGTGTGGAGGAGGAAGAAAGAAGAAAACAAAGGATTGTGATTGTGCTTGTCTGAAGGTCATTATACTAAAAAGAAGCCTTGGTTAAGCTAATTTATTATAATAAACCTTTGATTGGAACCCGGGACTTGTGTCTGTTGTGAGTGCCAAGGGGGACAGTCAGGCATCCCAGCCGGACGACAGCATGACTTCGGGATAAAATGGAAGGTGCCAGGGGATGGACACACAGAAACTGGAGGAGTTCCAGGAGATGCTCCATCCCTTATATGTTAGGTGGCTGTGATCCGCTGGTGGCATCCCAGCTAGGACACCCGCAAAGCTTCATGGGAACTGCTGTCCGTAAGTGCAGCCCTGTTGGGGGTGCCTGGGTGGGGAGACATGCAGCCCTGTTGGGGTAAGACTACCCTCACTCTCAGACAACCTGGAAGTACTTCCCACAAGTCATGCCGGGTCACCAGGAGCTCTTCTGGGTTCAGTATAAAAAGAGCCCCCTGCCTTACCTCGGGGAGTCAGAGTTGGGAAGCAGCAGATAGCACTCAACTGGAGGCGAAAGGAGAGGAGAAAACCTTATTTTTTGTATGGCTTTTGGGCTGTGTTTCATTATTTTGCTACTTGTTGGATGAAAAAAATCCATTATTTGAACCTGTGACTGTGTTGGGTCTCATTGGATCTCTCTGCCTGTTGGGGACTCAGTGGCACCCGCAATTGGTTACACTGTGCAGTTGTGTTTGGGGTTTAACGTGCTGCAATGTCCCCTACAGGTCACGACTTATATTAAAAAAAAAAAAATAGTGCTTTGGTTTGTATATTTTAGTATAAAGTGGGCAGCACAGATGATGAAGTAGCTAATGGGAGCTCTGTGAAGTTTGCATGTTCTCCTTGTGTTCACGTTCCAGTTTTCCGGGTATTGTGCTTTCCTTCTGAATCTCAAAGTCTAACCAGTTAGGCCAAGCAGTTTGAGGACCTCTCGGTGTTTAAGTGAATGAGCTCTGCAATGGAATGGAATCCCAGGCAGGGAAGGCTCCAGAAAAAGCCCAGGCTGCTCATAACTGTATAGAGTGATAAAGGCGGTAGGGAAATGGAAATAGGGACTGATGGTGCAGTAAGGACCTCTGGCTTCCTCCTTTATTTATAATTGAATTGTTTTGTTTGCAATAGTATCATTTAAAATTAAACACTATTTAGTATTTATGTGTTGTGAATTTATGCTTTTGATTGTGATCCTTGTTTTAAGTTTTTTGAGTGAAACCCCAAGAGGCGTGGCCACAGTGATGTCACTGCTGAGGGACCACCCTCCACATTTATATTCAGGCTGAGAGGTTGGGTCTGATTGGTCTGTTTTGGTGTCAAGTTCTTTAATAGTTTTCTTGGATTTTAACTGTGGATTAGAGGGGCAGCACAGTGGCGCAGTGGTAGCACTGCTGTCTCGCAGTTAGGAGACCTGGGTTCGTTTCCTGGGTCCTCCTTGCGTGGAGTTTGCATGTTCTTCCCGTGCCTGCGTGGGTTTCCTCCCACAGTCCAAAGACATGCAGGTTGGAAGGTCTGGAGATCCGAAATTGTCCCAGGTGTGTGTGTGTGTGTGTCTGCCTGGGATTTGTTTCTGCCTTGCACCCTGTGTTGGCTGGGATTGGCTTCAGCAGACCCCCGTGACCCTGTGTTGCTTTTTTAGGCAAATAATTTTTTCCTTGCCATTTTTGTGCCTTTTCTGTTTACTTAATACACTAACTAGCTTTACGTTTACTCATTTGTCTGACACCTTTATCCAAGGTGACTTACCATTGGTTACATTTCTTTTTGTTTTTCCAATTGGAAGCCAGACAGGTCAAGTGGCTTGCTCGTGGTCACACTGTTTCACTAGTGGGATTTGAAGTAGCAACCTCAGGGTTTAAGGTACAAACCTTAACCACTGTGCCACACTATTCTCCCTTCCTTTCATTGTTTCTTTCTCTCCTTCCACTCTCCCATGAGGTTGCGTGGCTTTTTGGAATATCCCCGGCCCTTTCCAGTGTTACCACACTACAGGCTGGAAGTCCTGCCTGGCCCTAGTTGTGCTGCCCATGTAAGACGCGGACCTCAGCATTAAGGTTTGCAGTGCACCATCTCTTTAAATGTTTTTGCAATGCATCTTCTTCTATAATACGCTACCGTGGCTGTCCGTTCGTCTGTCCAGGATTTTAAATCGTCTGTAGCTCACAAACCGTTTGATCTATTGACCTGAAATTGGGGTACACATATACTACATGACGTCTACTGTCCGCTTTCTGGGTGATGATTGACCTCCAAGGTTATTCCTCTTTTGATTTTTTATTTTATTTTATTGTAAAATCAACTCTCAGCAACAGCCAGCGGGGCAGTCGTACGGCAGGGTGTCGTTCTCATTCCCTACCACCTTTGCCGTCACTTCCTCTACCTCTTCATATCTTAAATCATTCTTGAGGCAGATTGAAGACTTAAGTGCCAGCTTAAGTGAAAAATTAAGGAAAACGTACTGAGTAATTGCAACACAAACACGGACTTAATCAGTTTTATCGCGAAAAGATGACGACGAAAGAAGAAGAGAAGCGGGCCGCTAGGGTGGAGAAAAGCAGAGCTGCTCAGGAAGCATCAAGCAACCTCTGAGCAAATGAATGCTAAACTTACAGAGAAAGAGGAGGAAAACTAGGAATGCTCAAGTCAAGTGGATTCACTTCACGTTATCGTGCTGTGCACCGTTACTGGTGTAATAATAAAATGCATCACTACAAATTCTGGTTATGCACCACCTACTGGAATGACAAATACAATGCATTTTATTATTAAAAAATGTTGTGCTCTGATTTGATTTGACTGCGGTGGGCTGGCACCCTGCCCAGGGTTTGTTTCCTGCCTTGCACCCTGTGTTGGCTTGGCGGACCCCCGTGGCCCTGTAGTTAGGATATAGCAGGTTGGATAATGGATGGACGAATGGATTTGATTTGATATATTTTATTACTCCCCAAGGGGCAATTGTCTTTTCACATGACCTTTTGGGGGTCAGAGCACAGGGTCAGCCATTGTACAACACCTCTGGAGCAATTTCCAGGTTAAGGGCTTTGCTCAAGAGCCCCAACAGATGCGCCATCTTTTGGAATTAGTGGGACATAGCAACTGGACAGACACACAACATACATATATCCTTTTATTAGCGCATTGTCTTGTTTTTTTGTCCTTCAGCCAGGGGTTTATTGTTATCCTTTCCTTTATAGGACATTTTTTGAGTATTCTGTTTAAAAAAAAAAAAAAAAAAAAAAGCCTGAGCCTCATTTTGGGCCTGTGTAGGCCTTGCAGCCTGCCAAAACTTGCTGTGGTCATTTCATTTCTGGGGCACAGTACTGGGGTCCTAATTGAGGTTTTTGTTCATTTTTTTGAGGCCTGGTCACCTTTTGTGCCATTTTGCAACTGTTATTTTAAACAGCACAATTTTTGGGAACCCAAGCTATGTAGTAACATCCTATTGGTAGGGGCGTGGCACCACAAGGCATGTCATGTGACATTAACATTTCAGCCATATAAGGGATGGTGTCATGGATGACAGGCTCTCCAATATTGAGGATAATTTGTTAGAAAGTGTGTGTTAGTGACAGCTTTGTGGTGTCCTTTTGAAATAATTCCTTTGTCTATGCTTTTTATTTAGTGCTTTGGTTCTGACCCTTGTTTGCCGTTGTCAGACTCATGTGAGTAGGAGACAGCTAAAGGGCTTGAGTAATTGTAATTCTACAGCAGACCAGGGGGTGGCGAGGTGCGCGGACTGTCTCTCTCTTTCAGTTCCTTGTAGACCATTCTTGGGAAATCCCACCGAGTTCTGGCGCCTCTGAAGTCGTCACTTTCAGTCCTGGCACTTGTGATGATGTCACTTCCGGTCCCGGAGCCTCTGAAGACATCACTTCCAGTCCTGGCGCTTGACGTCACTTCCGGTCTCGGGCCCTCTGAAGATGTCACTTTCAGTCCTGGCACTTGTGATGATGTCACTTCTGGTCCCGGTGCCTGTGATGATGACACTTCCGGTCTCGGGCACTCTGAAGATGTCACTTTCAGTCCTGGTGCTTGTGATAATGTCACTTCCTGCCCTGGAGCCTCTGAAGACGTCACTTCCAGTCCTGGCACTTGTGATGATGTCACTTCCGGTTCCGGCACCAATGACGTCACTTCCTTTACCATCTTTTAAAGCCGCCATCTTACCTCCTCATAGTCAGTTCTGTCTTGTACTCAAACCAGTGTACATCTCTGTTCAATTTATAACCTGTTTTGCAGCCATGGAATAATATATGGGTGGCTGCCCCAAATCTTTATTATATCTGTGTCTCATCATTATCACACCATATACAATGCCTGGAAGTTTTCATATTTTATTATTATGCAATATTGAATTACAGTGAATTTAATTTGGCTTTTTTTTCCACTGATCAACAAATGACGACTCTATAATGTCAAACTGTAAATAGATCTTTGCAGAGTTGCCTAAATTAATTACAAAAATAAAACTGTTTTCATAAGTATTCACCCAAAACTATCACTGGTGCAGCCAACTGACTTTAAAAAGTCACCGAATTAGTTTAGTAGAGACCACCAGTCTGGGGTTTCCATTAATTGCAGTATAAATACCCCTGGGTGAGTGTGGTGAGTCAATATGGTGGGCTAACCTACACAATAAAGATTACAAGAACACTCCAAGTTATGAACGCTGATTGAAAAACACAAGTCAGCAAACAGAGACGAGAAAATATCCTAGTCACTGAGTATCCCATTAAATCAACCATGAAGAAAATCTGCAAGAGCAGGCTGTCCACAAAAACTGAGTGATCGTGCAACAAGGCGACCAGTGAGGGAGACCACTAAGAGACCCCTGAGAGCTCTAAAGGAGTTATAAGCTACAGTGGTTTAAGTTGGAGAGACTGTGCAAGACAACATCAGTAACCCGAGTGCTTCACCCGTCACAGTTTCATGGCAGAGCGGCTTTAGTTCATCTCCTGGCAGAACACTCCAAGGGAGCCTTCAGGTGATATCAGGGATGCCAGTTGAAGTGCCAGTCGATTGCAGGGTGACTCCCACAGTACTGAGTGAAATCGCTATACACCAGAGTACAGCAGAGGTCTTTAGACAAGGCACATTTAAAACAAAGCGTGCAAACTAAGGTACCCCAGAGCCCGTATTAGCACCAAATAATAATCAACGTCGCAGTGCTGCATCGAGATGAACAGACGCGTTCACAAACAGGAAACAAAGTATGCTGCTAAAAATATAAAAGCAGCAGTGAGCGCCAAAGCAGGACTTTGCAGCATTCCCAAAGCTGCGTTAAACAATGCCACTGTGAAGTTTCGTATTTCATTCCAGAAAGTAAAGAATGGCTGCTGAATTTTTCATGAGTAGCACAGCAGTGACATTCATTCTGGGAGTGTGGGGGAAGCCGAGTGGTAAAGCCATGGATGGCAGGCACTCTGTGACTCGCTGTGGGTGGGGTACCGCCGTCACGTTACAGCCTTCTAACAGTAAAAACTCAAAACTTACAATAGAAACAGCATGCGGACATTGTTTATTCTGCACTCCTGATCAACGGATTGTAACATTTTCCAGGGAGGTAAAACATCATATAAATGTGAGTTCTTGAACCCATGCAATCCAATTTAGGGCTGTAGGGGAGGCAACTTTATTTGTTAATAACAATCTTAATATTGAAAAAACACTATGACAATGGATTATCAATGTGTAGGTAAATTAGGATTATTATTGTGCCAGGTTGAGAAAAAGACCCCCAGGATTATGAGCAGCCTGATGTCTACCACTTTCTTTTATGTGGAATTGCTCCCTGGACACTTTTTACTATTTTATTGTTTCTTTATATCAGTATACTGCTGCTGGATTATGTGAATTTCCCCTTGGGATTAATAAAGTATCTATCTATCTATCTATCTATCTATCTATCTATCTATCTATCTATCTATCTATCTATCTATCTATCTATCTATCTATCTATCTATCTATCTATCTATCTATCTATCTATCTATCTATCTATCTATCTATCTATCTATCTATCTATGTCTGTGTCACCGATCACCCAGCTTGAGGCTAAACATACGGATGAAACACACAAAAATAAAATATCCAACACCTAAAGACACATGTAAAGAAGAACAAACACTGAGATAAGTAGGCCAAGTGAACTCCAAGCTCCAGAAGATGGACTTCCCTACCGTGTGACGGGTATCCCCAGGCGGCGAGGTGAATATTGTGTCATTTTTTCTAATACGTGCTCTGCTTTATAGCACGTGTGTTTGTGTGTGTGTGTCACTTTCACCCTATGTGCCCACCGTAGTCGCAAGCACCAAGGATGAAAAAGGCCGATTTGTACGGATGCTTTATAATTGACCTTTTAGATTGAAAATTGGTAGCTGCTGCTGCTTTACAATAAGGAGATTATGAGTCGCTTACAGGGTCCTCCCTGCGTGGAGTTTGCGTGTTCTCCCCGTGTCTGCGTGGGTTTACTCCAGGTGCTCCCGTTATCTCCCACAGTCCAAAGACATGCAGGTTAGGTGCTTTGGCGATCCTAAATTGTCCCTGGTGTGTGTGTGCCCTGCGGTGGGCTGGCGTCCTGCCTTGCGCCCTGTGCTGGCTGGGATTGGCTCCAGCAGATCCCTGTGACCCTGTAGTTAGGATATATCAGGTTGGATAATGGATGGGTGGATGGATGGATGAATATTATTAATATGTAGGTATCAGAAAGGAAGGATAGGCATCCTGGCCAGAATAAAGGAAAGATTCTTGCCCAGCCTGGAGGCAATAATGGATGAACTGGGCAAATGGTCTTACCAGGAGCAGTTCATTCCAGCACACGACAGGTGGCAATGTTCCTCAGGGCTGAATCCGATTAGGACACCCGCAGTGTGGCATGGTAGTTGGGAGTCCAGAAATGCAGCCCCTGTTGGGGTCCTTGGGAACCACCAGAGTATGCTGCCAGGGGAGGACTTCCCTGGTTTCTACACAAGCCAAAAGTTCATGGGCTGACGTTAAGAGAGAGCCCACCATCTCACTTAAATGAGTCACTCTTGGAGGCAGAAGGTGATTTGTGAATTGATGTATTTTGCTGGTGTTCTCATGAAGAAGGGGCTTCTGTTAAATAAAATCCTTTACTGGAACCTGGAATTGTGTTGTGTCTGTGGTTTGGGGCTCAGTGGCACCCCCTTGTGGTTGCAGGGGCTATGACAGATATTAAACACATATAGGCAGAGGTAAATTATATTAGTCAGTTAGGTCTTTAGGAGGAGTCTGAAGCATCCTTCCAGAACGATCATTGTAATAAATTTCTCCTATTTTTGAAACACAGCAAATAGGTCAAGGTTTTATATTTCAGGATGGCAGCGTCTTCCAATGAAGAGTAAAAGCTTCTATAAATAAACGTTAGACACCTGAAGATAACGGAATAGTGAATGGAAACTGCAGCCACCTACAACAAATGGCAAGAGAAGTCCCTCAAAAAGGGTACAAGTTAAACCTTGGCCTGAAGTGCAGCACCGATGGAATTTTCTATCTATCTATCTATTATATAGTGCCTTTCCTACTATCTATCTTTCTATCTATCTATTGTCAGGGATGCCAGGGGCAACGACCCAGCCGGGATGCCTTGAGGGACCGTGGTCACTGCCAGGGGGCGCCCCAATGCCTTGGGGACCCTGGACCTCAGCACTTCCGCCACACCAGGAAGTGCTGGAGGGGAGAGGAGCAGGGACACCCGGAGAGCTTCCGGGAGAACAGCCGGCACTTCCGCCACACTGGGACGTGTCCAGGGAGGAGTGCCGGGATACACCTGGAGCCCATCCGGGATGAAATAAAAGGGGCCGTCTCCCTTTATTCGAGGCTGGAGTCGGGTGGATGCAGGACAAAGCAAGAGAGGCCCGAAGAGAAGGCATTGTGTGGCCAGGACTGTGTGGGGGTTCGTGTGTGCACTGACTTTTGAACTTGTAAATAGTGTAAAATAAACGTGTGGTAGTGATGAACAACATGTCTGCCTGTCTGTGTCCGGGCCACGTCCACATTTGGCATAGCCGGCAGGATGCTGAATTCCAAAATCTTGTTGTGGACGGCCCGGCCCGTGCACACAGTCCCGCGGGGTAAAAGTACCCCACTGACAGCCAGGGGTCTGCAGGAGAACCATTTTCCCCTGTCGCGGGCTGGTGGCGTGCATGGCACGAGTGCAGTGGTCTCCAACAAGTGCGCCGTTGCTGGAGGTGCCCAGGACGGCATTGCATCCAGAGAGGCCACGCCGAGGACCTGGGAGGTGAGTTCCCTGCCTATCGGCAGCCGGCCCTTGGGGGCCGGGCGTGTTTTCTCTTTTTCAGGCAGGGGCTTCCTGGATCCGTGTCAGTGGCGGGCGCATGCTGGTCTGGGGCTTCGACAGCACAGTGGCAGGTGCAGGAGCTGCGTAGAAGGAGATGCTGCAGCTCAAGAGGCGCTGGCAACAGCAAGGCTGCCGGCAAGCACGTCGCCGCTGCAGGAGGGGAGCCAAAATGGCCGTGGCCGGAAGTCCTTCCCCCCGACAGGCACGCGGTTAGATGGTGCGTCTTGCGAAGGAACGTCCATCACGTGCCGGGGGAGACCCGATTGGGCCAGAGAAAGAGGCCCACAGGAAGTTGCCGGCATCTGGAGCTGACGGACAGGTAGGCTCCGCGTCGGTTAACTTCCTGTCTTTGCCAGTTGCTCTGTCGGAGCTGGAGGCGTGCCTTCAGCCCGCGGAGCAGTGTGTGTTGCAGGTGCTACGTGCCCTCCGGGCAGAGTTGCAGGTACTGGAGATGAAGGCGGTCGCGTCTATGGAGAAGCTGTTGAAGGCGATCAGACGGTGCGACGCTGGATTCTTCAGCCGGAGGTGTACGGCGGGGAAGGGGAGTTCAGCCGACCCCGTACAGCATTGTGACGATGTGGGTTCTGGCTCCACACTCCCTTTGCTATTGGAAGCACTCGAACCCAACACCGTCGATAAAGTTGCCGAGTGAGCTAGTCAATGGAGGCAAATTAGGCATTTGAGCAAGGGGAAGGTAAAAAGTGCAAAAGTGCTTTTATTTATAATTGTCCATCAAATCAAAAACAGTGTTCCAATAAATAGTGCAGATCTTCAATAAAATAAATAATCCATTAAAAGAACACGTGGGGGTTAAAACTCAATAGAAAAAACAATCCTTAAAATCGGAGGTTAAATCTTCTTATGGAATCAATCTTAAAACACTAACACAATCCGGTGCCTATTTTCTGTATGCGTCTCACCTGCTTATCCCGTACGGGCTTAGCAGCAGGCAAGACGCTCTCTGCAGCTGCCCTCCTACATCACACGCACGAGACTGGAGACCTCCCGATCCCTGGCTTCGGTATGGCACTCATCCCAGTCCCGGAGAACTTGGTTTCCCACAACGGCCAGGTCGCTCACGTTGGGGATTCCCACCACCAAGTCTCCCGACTTCCGCTGCCTTTCCATGGCCTCTCTGCGGCCAGTCGCCTTCCCTGGTCACTCCCGCTACCTGATCGCTCAGCGGGAGCGACATCAACACAAACGTCTGGGTGTCGGCCTAACACCCAGCTTCAACGCAGCTGCCCACGAGCGCTCATTCGCTCGCCCGTCCGCTCGCTCTTCGCGGCTCTCTCTCTCTCACCGACCTGCTTCCTCTCCTGCTCCCGGTAACCTCCGTCCTCTCCTTTCCTTTCTCTCTCCCCATCCACACCGACTCGCGCTTCTTTTTAAAACATGAGGGGCCATCACAGCTGCAGCATTAGCCACGGGAGCAATCACGAATGTGGGCAGTTCCTCACCTGTGCACACGGTGAGAAACGCCCACATCGACGACTGCCCCGCGGCTCGCTACAACAACGCCCCCCTCACGAAGCCGCCTCGGGTGCGGTGATTATTTATTTAAAATCAATGGCCTTTTCTCCACGAGCTGTGGACCCATAACACCACAAGCATGAGGGAGGGTATGCTGAAAACAGCTGTGATTGTAATGATCAGCAACAAGTAAGCAATCCTCCGACAGTGGATGTGGCACAGGGGGCTGTGCACGCGGTGAGGGGAGAGACAGCGAGGGGGCTGGCAGGACATGGGCTGTTGAGTGCCCCAGGTCCTAGCGCCCTCCACCCCAAGTCAGCAGCAGTCTCACACCGCTCTACAGGGACGCAGACGGGAAGGAGGCTCTTTCTTTCCAATAAGGAGACTCAGAATGTCAGGGTGTCCGAGAGCAACAGGAGGAATTGGAGGGTGAATGCCGGTTCCTCTGATAGGATGGGACGTGGTGCTGGGTGCACACGTCCGGGTGCTGGCCACCCTCTGTGGGGGCAGAGGGAATCCTTGAGGTCAGCAGAGAGGAAAGGAGGGCAGGCGGTTCCGTCTATTCCATCGACAGGATGGACACGGAACCCGGAGAGGGGGTGCCGAACAGGCAAGTGCCGGGGTGCCGGATGGAGGGGGGAACGCTGCCAGTGCATGGCACAGAAGGACGCCAGGGAAGTGTGTCCAGGCAGTGGTTCTGCCCCTTTCTTTTTATCTGTTTCAGGGCCGGACCCCGGAAAAGCAGTAGGACCCACTTCGTTGGGAACCTGCCCTCAGGAGACGGGCCGTCTGCTGGAAGGACTCTCTGCTGGTGTGCGGGTGCCGCCACGGCTGGAGGAGACTACGAGGGAGCGAGTGGCTCCAACCAAAGGAACACAAAAACCTCGGAGGGGGTGCCAAAGGAGTGGGCCCCGGGGTGCCGGTAAGAGGGGGGAGCGCAGCCTGTGCGAGGCACAGGAGGGCACCAAGTGGTGGTGCTCACGTGGTGTCTCCGCCCCTATCCCTGTTAGGAGAACAGGGCCGGACCTCGGCTGCCCAGAAGTAGGACCCGCTTCAGGGGTAAGCTGCCCTCGCGGGACGTGTCGCTCCTCCCAAGTGGTCTTCGCTGGCTGTGGAGCACTGTCAGGGATGCCAGGGGCAACGACTGGAAAAGGATCTATGCCCACCCTGGATCACGTGGGGGCCGCCATCCTGGTTGCTTTGGGGGCCACGGGTAGGGGGCTTGGAAGCCCAACCCTGTAGGGACCCGTGGTCACCACCAGGGGACGTCACAATGCCTTGGGGACCCTGGACCTCAGCACTTCCGCCACACCAGGAAGTGCTGGGGGGAAGAGGAGCAGGGACACCTGGAGAGCTTCCGGGAGAACACTTCCGTCACACTGGGGCGTGTCCAGGGAGGAGTGCCGAGATACACCTGGAGCCCTTCTGGGGTGGAATAAAAGGGGCCGCCTTCCTTCATTCGAGGCTGGAGTTGGGTGGAAGCAGGACAAAGCAAGAGAGGAGAGTGGAGGCAGCCCGAAGAGAAGGCATTGTGTGGCCAGGACTGTGTGGGGTTTTGTGTGTGCACTGACTTTTGAACTTGTAAATAGTGTAAAATAAACGTATGGTGGTGATGAACAACATGTCCGCCTGTCTGTGTCCGGGCCGCGTCCACACTATCTATCATATACATTTTGGAATATATACAAGTTGCCATCATAAAAACTGAGGCAGCAGACTTTGTGAAAATGTAATATTTGTGTCAAAACATTTGCCCACAACTGTCCATCTATCTGTCTGTCTAGCTATCTGTTGTATGAAGAGAAACCTAAGGGCGTAGGTAAGTGTGCTTTACTGCTGAGACACGAGGGGACATTGGCTAATTACACTCTCTAGTCTCTCTCTCCCTCTGCACAAAGGAAGATTGACAATGCTCTAACTCTGATGTCAGACCACCTGGACCCACTCCTTCCTCCCAGGATTCCTATTACAGGGGACAGAACATCCTGAGAAAAACAAATATTCAGCCTTGGCGTAGTACCACAGATTTTGTTTCACACTTTCTGCATTCTTTAATATACAAGGTTTGCCTTCGGGTGCCCCAGACCCTTTATTTGTGCCTTGCGTCTTCCTTTACTATCATATAATGCATTTCCTATCTATCTATTATATAGTACCTTTCACATCTATCTATCTATCTATCTATCTATCTATCTATCTATCTATCTATCTATCTATCTATCTATCTATCATACAGTTTCTTTCCTATCTCTATCTATCTATCTATCTATCTATCTATCTATCTATTGTCAGGGATGCCAGGGGCCATGACCAGGCCGGGACGCCATGAGGGACCGTATGTGGGTCTGCGCCCAACCTGGATCACGTGGGGGTCACCTTCCTGGTTGCTCTAGGATCCACGGGTACAGGGCATGGAAGCTCCACCCTGTAGGGGCCGTGGTCACCGACAGGAGGCGCCCCAATGCCTTGGGGACCTGGGGGGGAAGACTTTGGAGGATACCCGGAGAGCTGCCGGAGAACAGCCGACACTTCCGCCACGCTGGGGCGTGGCCAACGGGGGAGTATCGGAAGCACCTGGAGCTCATCCGGGTCTTGTATAAAAGGGGCCGTCTCCCTTCATTCGAGGCTGGAGTCGGGAGGAGGAAGGACGAAGCACAGAGGAGGTGTGGAGGCGGCCCTAAAAGAAGGCATTGTGGCCAGGACTGTGTTTGGGGGTTTGTTTGTGCACTGAACTGGGTCTGTGTGACCAACTTCATATTGTAAATATTGTAAATAAACGTGTGGTGGTTGAGAAACAACATGTCCGCCTGTCTGTGTCCGGGCCGGGTTCACACTATCTATCATATAGTACCTTTCATATCTATCTATCTATCTATCTATCTATCTATCTATCTATCTATCTATCTATCTATCTATCTATCTATCTATCTATTATATAGTGCCTTTCATACAGTATCTATCTATCTATCTATCTATCTATCTATCTATCTATCTATCTATCTATCTATCTATCTATCTATCTATCTATCTATCTATCTATCTATCTATTATATAGTGCCTTTCATACAGTATCTATCTATCATATAGTGCATTTCATAGCTATCCATCTTATAGTGCCCCACATGGATGCATGCTGGAACTTGTAGTCCCATGAGGTAGCCCTGTTGGGTGCCGTGGGGGGTTGCCAGGGGGAGCAGAAGGGATTCACAAGCCCAACTTGGCCTCCCACTTAGTATACAACAGATTAAAAGGTTCATGTTTCAGAGCACTTCCTAATCCGTCCAAATCTGCGGATAACAACATCCCTTTTCAAAACCACTTCACCCTTTTGACCATTTCAAACCTCTTTTTCATTAATGTTTTTCTAGCTTTGACTTGAACTTGTTTTTGACTGCTATTTTTGTCTTTCATTTTGGCTTTGGACACAGCGTTGATTGAGTTCTATTTTAGATTGTGACTTTTTTCCAGGTCTCCATCATAAAATAGTCCTTGCTAACATGCCTGGCATAAACTCTGGCTTGTAAAGATACTGTATGGCGTATAAGTATATAAAATCCAACATCTGTCTATCTGTCTGTATGTCTGACCATTTTCACGAGAGAACTACTTAACAGATTTAGATAGGGTTTTTTTCTATAATTTCTTGAACAGTCCGGTTGATTTTGCAACTTCTCTCATTGCTATAAGTTTCAGAGTTCGCTTTGTTCGTATTTGTGCAAATCTGAGAGAGCGTCAGCGGGCCGAGGGGAGGCGGGGACACTCCTCACTCATGCATCAGCCTCGGAGCAAATCTTATATTCGCTTAGCTAGCGAACAAGAGAACTACTTAACGGATCGGGTTCTTTTTGTAATTTGCTTGATCTCTCTCTCTCTCTATCTACTGTGTATATATATATATATATATATATATATATATATATATAAATCCAACATCTGTCTGTCCACTTTTCGGATTTAGATCAGGCTTTTTTTCTATAATTTTCTTGAACATTCCGGTTGATTTTGTGACTTCTCTCATCGTGCTACCTATCGTAGTTTGCTTGTGGTACCGATTTATTTGCGCGAATCCGAGAGAGACGTAGCGGGCCGAGGGGAGGGGCACTCATGTTCCAGTCTTGGGGCGTACCTTACATCCGCTTTGTTAGTGAACGAGAGAATTACTCAATGGATCTAGATTGGGTTTTTTTTTTCTGTAAATTGCTTGATCTCTCTATCTTTCTCTCTCTCTCTATATATATATACTGTATATATTGTCACCACCGAGTTTATTGGCGATAAATAAAACGTTTGCTTTTTGGAAGATGTGGTCTCAGTCTGGTGGTCTCCAGGCATGTCTCACAATATATATTGTGATAAAGGTGCTATATTGCACCTGACCTGGCACAGACTGACCCAGAGGCACATGTAAAATCCAAACAGACTTTATTTTTCTTTAGCTGGAGGGCACATCCCTCCAGCTACAACACAGTCCAAAAAGCACTTAATTTGGACAACACACAATTCTCCATCTTGGCGCCACCACTCCTCCCAAGCAAGCTCGTCCTCTTCATCCCAATTCTGGCTACTGAGTGGTGGATGCTGGCCCTTTTTATAGAAGTGCTCCAGGTGCTTGATCAGCTGTTGCTAATTGCACTTCCGGGCGGGGCTGTAAAGGTGTCCAGGTTGGCTCCGGGATCCATGCAGCACCGGGCAGCCACCCCTGATCCCCAGATTGTCTTCAGTTCATGGTGTGATGGTCCTCTTCATCAGATCAGTAAGAGAGAGAGAGACTGAGATAAAGCAAGCAAATGTATGGGTTTTCTGCCCAACCCCTACAGCCAATAGGACATCATGCTACTTAAAGGCCTCTGAGACAAGCCAATTCCAAACAGCCATACCTCAGACCAATGGGGGAAAATGGAACATCTTAACACCTGCCCCCAAACCATATGTTAAACATCCTGGCTTCCTTGCGGGGGGGTTGAAAGACTGTAGCAGAGAAATACTCGCCAAATTGGTTTAAGATACATCTCCCAAATCCTGGCATAAAATTACAAGGAGACTTAGTCGTAAAGGGGGAGCAAACATGAATGCTTCTCACCAAAGTAACACTAAATTACATTGCTTTGCCTAAATTATAAATAAAGACATACAAAACATTTATCAAATTATATGCAAAATCTTACATCACAACAGTATGCAAAATAAATCAGAAAACTAGCAAATCCAAATGAAATTCAAGACTTACAAAACAAACTCCGACCAAACTCAATGCACCACTGCTGAGTCTTGACTTCTGACTGAGTAAACAAAACCAGAAGGAGCAGTCAGCAACAGTGATGTCACGGTGGCCCCGCCTCCTGGGGCTCCACCCACAAAGTGCAGGTAATGGATTCATATTTAAAGGGAGAGAATAGAAATGAAAAATAATGTTCACATTTAATAGAAAAAACATCAAAACGTGGAAAATAATAATTCATCGTTAACAAAAGCAACAGTACAAAGCAGGGCGACAAGCCTGGCTGTAACATCACAATGCTGATGGGCAAATTCCACACATACAACAACTGAGCAGAGCGTTCCAAGCCAGGGATCCATGAGACAGCAGGGTTAACTCCTGTGCTTTTGTGCCACGTCATCACGGTGGGCATTTTTGTTGGATAATAAATCGAAACCGCATGGAAGGCTTTGAAGACAAATGACACCAAATAATGCGGCTCAAATTAACAAGCAATAGCCTTTCAACCAGAACACAGGCTTTGACTCATTGGGGACTTTTCAAAGGCTCCAATAAATTTACATCTCTGAATTGGCTCAATGGGAATTTAATGAGCTGGTAAATAAAAATCGGTCAAGCGTGAGTGAGTTGTCGCAAAGCAACAAAACAGGATTTGACAAGGCCTCATCAAGACGTGATTGATGTTTCATGTGCGATAAGTCTTGGAGAACTTAAGAGGAATGAAGGCAAGAGACAAGAATAAAAAAACTGTGGAAAAATCAGAGAGCTCTTTTTTAAATAATGATATTATTTCTCAAAAAGTGGCCATCCTTTAAAATGGCTGGTAAGTGAAGCAAGAACTGTGTGCTCCATCAGTGACGGATGTACATTACTATTTCTCGCTGTTGTTTCCTTTCTTTAGTACTTTGTTGGCACCCTTAGGTCTAAGGTTTATTATAGAACGAGTTAGACACTGAAGCAGTATGGCATTTGGGTTTCATTACTTTGTGGGAGCCTAATGCCATGAGCCCCAATGAGTATACTGGTAATGCCTAACTATTTGACATTTTAATCTAGCAGATGTACCTGGTGCTGCCCAGGACAGAATAAATGCAGGTGCTGTCACTAAATAAATTACCCAAAAACAACAATTACACGGACCAAAGCCTTATTTGAATGGGGTTAGTTTTATACCAGGTGGCGGGGTAAAGTCAGTGCCTGACATTTGGTTGGCATGCACTGGTACTTCATACCAGCACTTCCCTGATCTTACCTTATGAGTACCAGTATTTAATGTGTGCATACCAGTTCAAACCATCACATTAGCAACACTTGTTTTTATCAACGATATGTTTCTCATGCGCATAGGCTGAAGTGCTCTAGTGACTGTAATTGTACCACTGCTCCAGGGGTTGGCGCTGTGTCCTAATGCCTTTTCCTTGTCCTGGTTCTGCAGACCAGATGATTGATGGCTATAACATCTCTAACATCACTTCTGGTGTCCTTCCACCTGGACCTGCCTCTTCCTGTCGGAAAGATTGAAAACCAGAAGCTCTGACACCTTTGCCAGTTTATCTTGAATTTGTGTCTGAAAAGATGTCTCCACAATTGTTGTGTGTTTCATTCTTTTGTTTTGCAATTTAATTACACCGGGTTACTAGGCTGGTACCTCAGCTCTTAATCATTGTCATCTCCTTTCTCTTACAATGTCCATTTGTACCTCTAAGGAGGATGCCCCCACATCTTGTGTTTAGATATATATTGTAACTATTAGTGTGCCTTTGGCCCTCCAAGGAGATACCCTATTCCCCTTTATTCAGCTTGCACAGCCAGGAGTAACAGTGGGTCTTTTTATTTCCACTTCTGCTTCTGGTTAAAGTAATTTTTTACTGAAGGACCTCTTTTATTTAAGTCCAATTCGCTCAAATGATGGTTTTACTGACAGTTGGTTCAGAACTGACTGCCTCCTTCTGGCAGCAGCAGGTTTTAAAGGCAGGAGGCCGGAAGGAGCGAAGTCAGGTGCCTCATTGGGTGTCTTCTCAGTGCTGCAGGGAAAAAGAAGACGTGAAAATGAGTACAGTCAGTCTATCTATTATACAGTGCCTTTCATATCTATCTATCTATCTATCTATCTATCTATCTATCTATCTATCTATCTATCTATCTATCTATCTATTATATAGTGCCTTTCACATCTATCTATCTATCTATCTATCTATCTATCTATCTATCTATCTATCTATCAATTATATAGTGCCTTTCACATCTATCTATCTATCTATACTAATAAAAGGCAAAGCCCTCACTCACTCACTGACTCACTCACTCACTGACTCATCACTAATTCTCCAACTTCCCGTGTAGGTAGAAGGCTGAAATTTGGCAGGCTTATTCCTTACAGCTTACTTACAAAAGTTGGGCAGGTTTCATTTCGAAATTCTACGCATAAGGGTCATAACTGGAAGCTATTTTTCCCATATAATGTAATGGAGTCTTGAGTTGGAGATGGCCGCGGGGGGCGGAGTTTCGTGTGACATCATCACGCCTCCTACGTAAGTACGTAGAGAACAAGGAAGAACTCCAGCGATGAGCACAAAACGCCATTTCACAATTGAGAAGGCAGAAAAACATTATGAAGCAAATGATGCATATGCGGAAACAAAGCACGGCGTGAACCGTAAGTTTATATTAAATTAAGTTCATAGACAGGCTGCCACTAGCGTTTGTAATTTAGTGCCTGCCCATATAAGGCCGCCCATCAGCGCAATCCAATACAAACACTGCCGGTAAATATTCACGTGTGAAGGACTGTGCTTATGCAGAGGAAGATGAGATGGTCAGGGTGGTGTTTGGCACAAACTCATTGAAACTGCGAGAGAAACTTTTAAGTGCCGGGTCTTAGCTGACATTACACGAGATGGCACCAGTACAGCTGGGAACCTTCGATGCAAGAACACCAAGTGGCTCACGTGAACTGACGCAGTGCACAGACAAAAAGCAACAGTTCCAAAGAGTGCTGAACAAAAACCGAATTACACAATTGAGAAGGCAGCAAAAAATATGAAGCGCCTTATACATAGAATCATATTCATAAGTGCAGCTACTGCGAAACAAAGCACACGGTGGAAAAAGTGAATGTCCTGCTAAAGGAAGACAGTGTAAAAAAAACCCGTGCATGCAGTTTGTCACATCACAGATAAAAAGGAAGACGAGCTGTTTATTGATGCAGTAAGGAACTAATCGATGAATGAAACCTCTTATCTTTACAACGATTGACAAACACGGAATGTAACTTGAACACATCCTACAAATACGAGCCTGATTGAAAGAAATAATGATAATCAAATCCTTGATGACAGCAACATTCAATAACACTCACAAAACAATTACTGTATATTGACAATCATGTTACGTTATTTTTAAAATGTTCCCTTTTCTTTTTCATAACTTCTACTTCTCCACTGCGATACGGGTATATATATATAATGTATATATATACCCGATCTACAATACATACTTTAGCATAGACAAGCCACACGCTGTGGCTAATTGTAGAGTCTTCGCCTCTAACGCCACATTCGAGGTTCGATTCCGAGAGGGATGTACTGACTATGTATGCCGCACCCGATTCATTTTACCTTCGATCTCCTTGGTTTGGGACGTATGAAAAATATTAGGTTAACGCAGAATCATGTTACGTTATTTTTAAAATTTTCCCTTTCTTAGCACAAGCACAGCTGAGAAGCTTCGATGCATGTACTCCATAACGCGTTAAAAAATAACGCATTTAATCACACTTTCAATTCCAAGCAAACGGGAACTTTTGTCAATGCATGATTTCCTGGTACATCCATTACACTGATGCACACATCACAGCTACAAAAATGTTAGAGTCGGAATAAAGCGCGTTCCTACGACTGATCATTTCGACTACCCGAGCGAAGCCTTGATAAAAGCATGGTTTTGTGCACACTGAAAAGCAAGCAAAATTAGATGCATTACAGAAAGCGGACTTTGTGGCTCTTACTGGGGATCATTGGACTTCCGTGACCGTTAGTAATTCTAAATACATCTAATTACAAAATGTTCAATGATCACACTGTTTTAGCCTAATGTACAAAATAATTTTGGCTAATGTTACTCAGAGTTTAAAGAGTAAGCTGGTCAAATTACCTTTTATGTTTCTGACTTATTTTTTTAAGAAGAAAACTGCACTTTATGGTGAAATTTTGGTTATTATTATTTAAAGACAATACTATTCTGAAAATGTACTTAAAGTACTTAAACTACCACTTTATTTTTAAGTCTGCCCAATTTTAACCAGGGATGATATTTTTGTTTCTGTTTTGAATTCAAATGCAGTTTAAAGCTTTTTTTCAGAAATTAAAACAGCTTCAGTTTACAATATTCATGTCCATGTCTATTATTTGATTCTGTCGCCCACTAAAACCGTTTTAAATTAAAAAAAAAACATTTGCGATTTGGGGCAAATTTACGTGTCGATTACATACGATTAATCAAGATTAATTCTTACACAGCCTCTAATTAATTGGATTAATTTTTTTAATCGAGTCCCACCCCTAATATATATATATATGTAGATATATATATGTAGATTTGTATATATATGTGTATATACAGTATATATGTAGATATGTATATGTTGTATATACAGTATGTATATATGTGTGTGTATATATACAGTATATGTATATATATGTTTATATATGTGTATATATGTGTCTGTATATGTGTATATATATATATATATATATATATATATATATATATATATATATATATATGCCAGCAACACTCATGACAATTACAAAACAATTACATTGTCAATCATGTTACGTTATTATTAATAATGTTTCCTTTTCTTTTTACTTCTCCGCTTTTGCTATATATATATAATATATATATTTTGCTATATATATATATATATATATAGACAGATATGACAACAACACTCATATCAATGACAAAACAATTACATTAACAATCATCTTACGTTATTTTTAAAATGTTTGCTTTTCTTTTTCATAACTTCTTTAACACACTACTTCTCCGCTGCGAAGCGGGTATTCTGCTAGTCTATTATATAGTGCCTGTCACATCTATCTATTGTCAGGGATGCCAGGGACGACGACCCGGCCGGGATGCCATTAAGGACCGGAAGAAGGCGTGTGCCCATCTGGGATCACGTGGGGGCTGCCACCCTGGTTGCTTTGGTGGCCACGGGTAGAGGGCTTGGAAGCCCAACCCTGTAGGGGCCCGTGGTCACCACCAGGGGGCGCCTGATGCCTTTGGAGCCCTGGACCTCAGCACTTCCGCCACACCAGGGAGTGCTGGGGGGAAGAGAAGCAGGCTTCATTCGAGGCTGGAGTCGGGTGGAGGCAGGACAAAGCAGGAGAAGCGAGAGTGGAGGAGCCCGAAGAAAGGCTTTGTTTGGCCAGGACTTTGGGGGGCTTGTGTGCACTGACTTTTGACTTTGTAAATATTGTAAATAAATGTGTGGAGGTGGAAAATAACATGTCTGCCTGTCTGTGCCCGGGTTCCGTTCACACTATCCATCAATTATATAGTGCCTTTCACATCCATCTATCTATCTATATATCATAAAGCGCCTTTCACATCTATCTATCTATCTATCTATCTTATAGTGCCTTTTATATCTATCTATTCTATTTTATTAACTGTACAGGATGGCACACAGGGACCTAGAAAGGCATCACTTCTGCATGACATTTAATTGTCACTGCTCCTGGTCCAAGTCTAAGATGACATGGATGAAATGTCTGTGTATGAGTGACTATCAATTATCACATGAATGACTGAGGAAATGTGAGAAGGCTCCAGTGCATTACAGAACAGGCCTGCTTTCTGATGTACTGATAGTCACATTCAACACCTAAGATGCTCAGCATTGCATTGTTTTGCTTTTTTATTTTTGTAAAAGTTCAAGACACAGGCACTCTACCAGGAACCCTCAAAACAAAGCTGCGGTGACAAAGCCATTTAAGGGCATCCCATTTTCTAAAGGTGTCTTTTTTAAATATTTTGAGTATTCCCATGGAAGGTGCCAAGCCTGAAAGCCTTGAGCAGGATTCAATCAATGTGGCACATGACCTTTCAGTAATTTATTCAGATATTGCCAAAGAATTACTCTTTACATTCCCCAGATATAATTATTTAAGTGATGAAATGCTCTTGGTTTCTTCTGGCATGCTTTGCCTTATGAAAATAAACAGAGCAGCACCACCGAGTTTAAACAGAGAAGTTCCAGTTAATTTAAAGAGAAAAAAAGAAAGACGTTCTGCAGCTTGACCCTTTCTTTCAAACACAAAATAACTTTTCTGTTTTCTTTTTCTTTTCTGAAAGAGACTTGCAGCCTAACAGCTTTGACAAAAGTGCCCTGGCTAGCCGAGATATCACTTTTACACCAAGACACTCCTGGAGGACGAGCAGAGCTGACATTCGTGCTTAGATGCATTTGTTTTAATTGCTTAGAATATCCAGGTCGTCTGACCATTACTCTTTTAATTGGGAAAATAAGAGCTTGTCTCTGAGGAGAGGCTCACAGTGTGCAAAGAGACTTACAAATGTAGAGTATTAACAGAAAGAACAGGGAAGACATTGATGGGCTGGCATCCTGGCAGGGAAGGATGGTGCTTAAAACCTGATTGGGAGGCCCTCCTAATGAATGAATGTGGATGGAGGGGTGTCCCGGCAGGGGGATCATCGGTGATCCCTTTCCTGTTTGACAGATAGAATAAGGGAACAACAATGGAGGTCTGTCTCCAGGGGCCATGCACTCTCTGATAGGCTCTCTAGTGTGACTCCCTCATGGACACCCACAGGGCTTTATGGGAGTTGTAGTTTAAATATGCAGCCCTTTTGGGCTCCTAGGGTGCAGAATTATTTCTGGTCATGGAGTTTTGTTATTATGTAATTTGTGTTAATATTTTTTACGTTTGTGTATAGTTTAGTACAGAGGTTTTTTGAACTTTTTGACTTGAAGACTGGCAGAAAAGAAAATCTTCACGGACCAGGAAAGTGGAAAATACAATAAACTTAATTACTCTGTATCAAGGTTATTATAGTGAACGAAAACTAAAATCAAAACAGAAACAATTGTTAAAAAAACATTTTCGTTAACTGAAACGAAATAATGAACAAAACCAAAATGAAAAACTAAAACTAAACGAAACTATTAAAGTAGCTGGAAAGACTAACTGAAATAAAATAATAATATACTAAACATATTTTTAGTTTTCATTTTTGAATGAATATTTTTGCCATTAGTCTTTAATCCTTGTAACTTTTAACTTTAAAACAGAAAGTCATCCACCGCGAGCCGCCCGCATATATCCATCCAGTGAACTGCGGCTGGTGACGGAGGGCGGCTGTTCACAGAGCATTTGCGGTGACAGAGCAAGCTGAACATGGGTGCATAAAGCGGGTGAAATAGAAAGCGATTTACGTGCCGCCTTTATATGCGCTTGTTGTACATCAAGATGTACTTCAAACGTCTGAAATCAGAATGTGCTGGTCAACAATACTTTTACTGTATGGACAGAAAAATCACGAGTGAGTAACGTTTCAGTTTATTTCTCAGGTGCCTTGCATACCAGGGATTTTTCCTGCCTTGCATCCAAACTGACTGGGGTAGGCTCCAGGTTTCCTGTCATCCTGCTCTAGATAAACAGGTTTATATAATGGATACAGTCATATGAAAAAGTCTGTGAACCCCTCTTAATTTGGATTTTTGTTTCTCATTGGCTGAGCTTTCAAAGTAGCAACTTCCTTTTAATATACGACATGCCTTATGGAAACAGTAGTATTTCAGCAGGGACATTAAATTTATTGGATTAACAAAAAATATGCAATATGCATCATAACAAAATTAGACAGGTGCATAAATTTGGGCACCGCATATTACATCAATACTTAGTTGAGCCTCCTTTTGTAAATCTAACAGCCTCTAGACGTCTCCTATAGCCTTTGATGAGTGTCTGGATTCTGGATGGAGGTATTTCTGACCATTCTTCATTACAAAATCTCTCCAGTTCAGTTCAATTTGATGGCTGCTGAGCATGGTCAGTCTGCTTCAAATCATCCCATAGATTTTCAATGATATTCAAGTCAGGGGACTGTGACGGCCATTCCAGAACATTGTACTTCTCCCTCTGCATGAATGCCTTTGTACATTTCGAACTGTGTTTTGGGTCATTGTCTTCTTTGAATATCCAACCCCTGCGTAACTTCAACTTTGTGACTGATGATTGAACATTATCCGGAAGAATTGTTGATATTGGGTTGAATTCATCCGACCTTCAACTTTAACAAGGGCCCCAGTCCCTGAACTAGCCACACAGCCCCACAGCATGATGGAACCTCCACCGAATTTGACAGCAGGTAGCAGGTGTTTTATTTGGAATGCGGTGTTCTTCTACCGCCATGCAAAGTGCTTTTTGTTATCACCAAATAACTCAATTTGTGTCTCATCAGTCCAAAACACTTTGTTCCAAAATGAATCTGGCTTGTCTACATTTTTAATGTGGAGTTTGTATGCATTGTTTTCAATTTGGTTTTAAGGTTTTTTTTTTTCATTTTCTGTTCTTGGATTATTCTTATGGATTGCTTTTTATTCCCATTGTTTTCCATCAGCTGATCTTGGTACAGTTGACTCGCTTACCATTATCGAACGAGCCTACATATGCAGGCCTAGCATATCTCTCTCCTCAACACTTATCAAAAACATGTTATTTGTACTGTACATAGTTTTCTTATATTCCTTGTTCTGTGGGTGGAGCCCCAAGAGGTGGGGCCACGCTGACATCACAACTCTTGAGCCCTCCCTCTGGCTATTTAAGGTCATTTTTATATTGTGGAGTTTGTATGCATTGTTTTCTATTTGGATTTACTATTTTTTTTTTTAGTTCCTTTTCTTGGATTGTTCTTATGGATTGTGTATTGGGACTTGTTTTCCCTATTGAGCTTTTCTTTGTATTTTTCTATTTTTGTTAAACACATTTTCCATTAATGAAGATTCTTTGTTTGCCCTTTCACATACAAGCCATGGGTTTACAGTCATCCCTCCTCTTCCTGGGCTTTTGTGATATTTAAGTTTATTTTTTGAGGCTATAATCCCTCCTTTTATTCCTACTAAAATATTATATGATAGAACGCTTCTGTAAAATGCTGTTGTGAGTGAAAATTGAACGTGCACAAACGTAAATTGTAGACGCTCCTCCTGTCGTTATATTTATATTCATAGCAGTGAGCCTCAACTGGAGCACCTTTGGATTGTTTATCTGCAGTCTGTGAAACTGCTCAGGTGAATTGACCTTCTGCATGTTGACCATCTCAGATATGTGCATGTCCGAGCGAGGCAAATTCTCCCCCATATAATGTTTTCACTTGCTTGCATTTAATCTTTATTTGTACTCATTTGTTACTGAACTTTGTAATTTTGATATCAATGCTGGCCCATGAAAAAGCTGTTACTGGGTTGGACTTGTGACTCATTAATTAAGTGAGAGGACTTCAAGTCAGATGCTCAGACACATACAAGAGCATTTAACTGTCATTCACAACAGCATTTTCATGGAAGCGGTTTATATAATAATATTTTCAAAAAACACTTTTGCTTGGGACATTCTAAGTATACAGCTGGGTGATGTGACATGTGAACCATGTGACACAAGTAACATGAGATATTTTTCATGGACATATTTTTGGTATGGGAGGCATGGTGGCGCAGTGGGTAGCGCTGCTACTTCGCAGTTAGGAGACCTGGGTCCTCCCTGCGTGGAGTTTGCATGTTCTCCCCATGTCTGCGTGGGTTTCCTCCCACAGTCCAAAGACATGCAGGTTAGGTGCATTGGAATTTTAAATTGTCCCAGCTGTGTGCTGTGGGTGTGTGCACACCCTGTGGTGGGCTGGCACCCTGCCCGTGGTTTGTTTCCTGCCTTGTGCCCTATGTGTTGGCTGGAATTGGCTCCAGCAGACCCCTGTGACCCTGTAGTTAGGATACAGCGAATTGGATAATGGATGGATGGATATTTTTGATATTGTTTGTTGTTGTCCAGCATTGGTCACCATAAATGCCTATTCTATTAATTTTTTTTTTATACTTATTCTGTATGAAAACATCACTACAACCTACTTGAGCTAAGTAACATATGTGGGGATCTTGCCCAGCTGGGATGCCTGGAATATGAAAAGACCAGGAGAGAGGCAATACCTCCCCCGGGACACGAGAGGGGACGATTCCGGAGCCATGGACTGCAGCACTTCCACCACACCAGGAAATGCTGCGGGAAGATCATGAAGGAGCACCTGGAGCACATATGGGTGCAGTATAAAAAGGGGCTGCATCACTCCATTCTGGGAGCCGGAGTTGGGAGGTAGGCAGAAGAGAGAAAAGGAGAAAGAAAGAAAGAAGTTATTGTTGGTGATTTGATCACTGTGTGCTGTGCTGAGAAAGAGAACAAGAAAATAAAAGTGTGAGTTTTTCAAGTGTGCCTCTTGTGTCTGTTTGTGTTGGGTTGGGTGGCTGGTACGTCCCCTACAGGTGTCACCCATATAAAAAAATATCAATTTTGGATGACGTATTATTACCAGAACCCGTTCCATAGAACACATTACTCCTGTCCTTCAACAGCGTCACTGGCTCCCTGTTAAATATCGCATTGATTGCTTATCACTTACAAGACCCTTCATAACTTGGCACCTCCTCATCTTTCTGATCTTCCTCACATAATATTTTATTAATTTTATGTTGTGACTGTTGTTATTAATATGCTCTGTAAGATGTCCTTCTGTGCCTCCTATAATTAAAATAAATTATTATAATTATTATTATTAAGTATTCCTTTAAGGTGGCAATTACTTAAACTGTGGCTACTTCCGTTTTTGTTACTTAGGGTTAGGGTTAGGGTTAGGGTTAGAGAAACACCAGACCCTGCTAATAGATTTAAAGTGAAGAATGTCCTCCGCACTGCGCTATCATGATGACACCGTGCCTCTGAAAATCCCTGACCATCTGAGTAACTTAAAAAGTATAAAGATGCAAGAAATTACGGAAGCAAGAAGTGCAAATCATGGATCAAGAATTTGATGGGATGTCAGCCCAGGGTAGCAAATCCTTACAGACACCATACCAAATTTGAGGCTCCAGTCACCCTAAACTGAAAGAAAATGGTAGATAAAGCAATAGAAGCAGGAGGAGAAAAAGCAGGCATTCACAAGAGAAGCCACAGAGTTTATTTTCGGTCTGTGTGGATCTCTGTTTACAGGAAAGGTGGAGATTGCAGCACTCAAGCAGAAGATGTCGGAGAGAGGAACGTTGTTGAAAGGCACTTAGGAGACGTGAGGTGCCAGTGATGATACAAAGCCAGTGAAGAAATTCGGAGCAGATTACTGACAGAGCGTCTGTAAGAGTGATGGGCTAATCAGCCCGAAGGTCATAACAAACTATGAATCATGTACTGCTTTATGCTTAGGCCAATTCTATACTGAATGCCCTAATGGCTGAACACTTCCCTCTCACAGCTAGAGGGTCCTGGGTACCCATCCTGGCCAGATAACTATGCTGAGTTTGAATGTTCTCCCTTTTACTTGCATGAGGTTTTTCTCCAAATTCTCCGATTTCCTTCCCACATCCACAAGAGACGCAGGAGGAGGGAAAGCTTTAGACTCATCAAAAATTTCCTGTTCCGGTTTTTGAATGATCTCGATGTTCTGAGGTCCCCTGATACCGAAAAACATCGATATCACGATGATGGGTGTGTGTCTGTGGTTGACACAGTTTGTTGAGGACGGTCTGGAGCTAAAACGGCTGGATGAAAAAATAGCAAACTCGAAAATTAATCCTGTTATGAGACGACGATATGCCAATTAGTTTTCGAGCCAAATCGAGCAAGAGAAAGAGACACTCTAGGGGAACCCTCAAATACTGTAATTCTGCAATGAATTATGAATTCTTCTTGTCAATTGCTAACATAATGACCTATTTTATGATCAGAAAGATCAGCATCAGAGTGGTAAATATAATTATTGAAATATTCTAGAATAGTTCGGGTAACTTGGCTCCAAGAATGCAAAGCCTACTGACGCTCATGTCAGAATTTTTTTTTACTTATTTCTAGCTTGTGGCTATTTGTTATATTTTCTTTGTGGTTATCATTCCATCTTTTGTTGTTTGAGGCTCAGTGGTTAGCACTGCTGCCTCACAGCACTGATCACATTTTTGGCAAAAATAATAAATCCAGCATAGTTGGCAAAAGCTTCTATGGACCTCTGCGAAACCTAAAAGACTGTTGCACCATTATAATTCACTCAAAACTAGTTCATTTCCTCCTTCTCCATTAACTTCAATGCATTTGGTGGAGTTCAGAGAAGCTCCCGGGCATTTCAGAGATTCTGTCAAACTCACAGTAAAGCTGACACCATGGGGTTTGCTCATCACTAAATCACAGATGCTACCTGGGGTCAGTGGAAGCTTTGGTACTTTCATCATCAGATACTCTCACCCAGTCTGGGTTGATCACACCCTGACATGAATCTTTGTAGCACATATTCCTCCTCTTAATCCATCGCCACCATTAGGCCCTCACTGCTGTCTCACTCCTGCCATTACTCTGATGCTTTTCCTTTTGTATGCACCAGTAATGCCCTGGCGGTTTAATACAGAGGTACTCCTCAGCAACCCATCTTTTGGCCACTTCATGACGCTGGCAGTATGCCTGCCATGCCTTACTGTAGCAGTCTTCAACCAAATTCTGGTACTTGTCTTGCATGTTTCCTTCCAATGGTCTGTCCAATCCATTGTCACCACCTGCCTGGTCTCACTGTGACCATTCTAATGGATTCTGGAAATCCAAGCTGCCTCACCAGGTCAACTTTCAAACGCTAGTCTAAGGGACTACTACAGAGCCCTGTGGTACCTTCAACGATGGCTGAAGCTTCTATCCTGATAAATGTTTTATGCTGACATGCTGGATGGTTGTGCCTACAGGGGAGATGCTTCTGGAGAAAATTGTGCATTTTCTTCATCTTCTTCTTTTTTTATCTCCTCCCATTAGAGGTTGCCACAGTGGATCATCTTGTTCCATACCTTCCAGTCCCCTGCATCTTGCTCTGTCACACCCATACATTTACATCAATAAACCTTCTCTTAGGCCTTCCTCTTTTCCTCTTTCCTGGCAGCTCTACCCTTAGCACCCTTTTCCCAATATACCCAGCATCTCTCCCCGGCACATGTAAAACCAATGCAATCTCGCCTTTCTGACTTTGTCTCCCAACCGTCCAACTTGAGCTGACCCTCTAATGTCCTCATTTCTAATCCTATCCATCCTCGTCACACCCAATGCAAATCTTAACATCTTAAACTCTGCCACCTCCAGCTCTGTCTCATTTTTTTGGTCAGTGCCACCGTCTCCAGCCCATATAACATAGTTGGTCTCACTACCGTCCTGTAGACCTTCCCTTTCACTCTTGCTGATACCTGTCTGTCATAAATTACTCCTGACACTCTTCTCCAAACACTCCACCCTGCCTGAACTCTCTTCTTCACGTCTCTTCCATAATCTCTGTTACTCTGTACTGTTGACCACAAGTATTTAAACTCATCCATCTTCGCCAACTCTACTCCCTGCATCCTCACGATTCCACTGACCTCCATCTCATTCACACACATGTATTCTGTCATTCCTACTGACCTTCATTCCTCTCGTCTCTAGAGCACATCTCTACCTCTTCAGGGTCTCTTCAACCTGCTCCCTACTCTTGCTACAGATCACAATGTCATCAGTTAACATCACAGTCCAAGGGGACTCCTGTCTAATCTCGTCTGTCAACCTGTCCATCACCATTGCAAATAAGTTGATTAAAATAAGAAGATGGAAGGTTTGGAGGGTCAAAGTGGAAAGATCCATTCAATTGTTGATGGCAAGCTGGAGGAGGAGGAGGAGATTTGGAGCATGCACTGATAGCGTGTTGCCACACGCCCACCACACGATGAACCATCTGGATTGGGACCCGAGTGCAGCAGGAGGCATCTCAGCACCACAATGGGAGAGTATGAGGTTATTTTTATGGTGGGTGGAGTTTCAATCCTACCACTAACTCCAAAATTGTCCCTGTAAGTTGGAGGACCTGCTTGCAGGGCTGGATGCAGATTAACATCATACCCAGAATGGAGCCATTGCAGGTTAAGAGCCTTGCTCAAGGGCCCAAAAGAGTTCAGTCACTTCTGGCATTTATGGGATTAGAACCGGCAGCCTATGGCTGAGTCGGGCAATACTGGTATTCCATCTTCACTGATCGACTTTGCTGGCAGAGAGTAGGATGGTTCCAGGACTGAGAGGTATGAACTCTGAGGAAAAACTGAAGGAGTTGAATGTTTACAGTTGTGTGGAAGAAAAATGAGACTTAAGGGGTCACATAGTCATTTAGGGTATTGTGTATGAAGTATTTTGGTATGCATTCCACTCTATAATATAGTATCTATCTTAGAAGGAGTATAAAAGGGTTAATAAATATCAGAAACCTGTTCAAGCACATCAGGAAACCAGATAAAGGTCAAGTGAACAACAAGAATTTGTTAGGAGATGGTTGATGTCATTTGCAGGAGGTTCTAGAAGGATTAAGAAATCAGATCCTGCACCCAGCAATACTGGAGAGTTGTCACATACTCAGAAATGTCACGAGTAAGAGCTGAACCTGAGAGATATGAGAAGTTCAAGAATATTGAGGAAATTAGACTTTTATTTAGATATGTTATTTGGACATGTAAGCTAATGAAATAATCAGATGATGGGCATGTAAACCAACGATCTAATCATCTAATTCAGCACTGCTATGTAAATTCAGTTGCTTATAAATATTAACCTCTTATTATTGGACCACCTGCCGACAACCTCTACCCTGAGCATTGTCCCTTAACATTGCTGTAAGAGCGACACTCCCTCTTCAAACATTTGCTGAAGGTAAATATAGCAAGTAATGGACAAGCTTCCTCCTGCCCGGTTCTTCACTCAAAGAGGTCCTAGTCTTTCCTTCTATTAATATATTTTCCAATTTAATTTCTACCACAGTTGAAATGATGATTAAGAAGGGACATGATTGAAGTGTTTAAATTACGAAAGAAAATAGAGCAGTGGATCCAGACTGTTACTTTAAAATGAATTCAGCAACAAGACCATAGTGAAACTGATGGAAAGTTATTCAGGGCAGACTTCGCCCAAAAGTTAGAAAGTTTTTTCTTCACGCAAAGAACCAAAGAGACGCGGGATTATTTACCAAGTAGTATGGTGGGGAGTAGGACTTTAGGTTCCTTCAAAACCCAACTTAATGTTATTTTGCAGATATTCGGTCAATCGGATTGGTGTGGTCTGTTGGGCTGTTCTCAACAAAAGTTTTCTAATGTTGTAATGTCTACTTTAAATTGTGTAAGCTATGGGTGTCCCATCCAGGGTTAGGTTCTCATTCTCCTGATGTAGACCCTGGCTACTCACATCCTTGAAATGAAATAAGTGGTTTGAATAGACTGATAGACGGTGTTGTGCAAGTTCACACCTCACAAGAACAAGTTCAAAGTTCAGTTCACACAGATTAAAATCAATAAATTCACGTTCATAGGTCACCATTTCAATTTTGAACTCGTTTACGTCCTTCTCACATACGTTTTGGATTTTTTAAGGAGCAAGAATAAATGACTCATGAGTTTACTTTTTTCAAGTTTGCAAGCCTTATTTTAGGCTATGACAGTGTTCTTGAATAAAATACAATAATTATGAAGACTTTTTTATTTAAATACAATTTATTGAATTAAGGGTCGGGATATTTAAATAGTCCTGCGGTGGGTTGGCACCCTGCCCAGGATTGGTTCCTGCCTTGCGCCCCTGTGTTGGCTGGGATTGGCTCCAGCAGACCTCTGTGACCCTGTAGTTAGGATATAGCGGGTTGGATAATGGATGGATGGATGAGTCATACCCAGCAACAAACACATATAGCCAAATATCCTCCAGGTCAAAAAAGAAATGAAATAGATGCAAGTACACATATAAATAACCACTTCATTTCCAACCGTGTGACACAAATGGTGACTGTGCAACTAGTGTGTAGGTGAACTAACCGATTACGCTGCCGGTCAAAATTTTCTTCACAAATTGCATGTCCAACGGGGAAAAACATAAAGTGGCCTCTCGAAGTACAACGTTTTCCTAAAAGCGAAAGTGGGGCTTCACTACATGCTCATGTCAGTGAGGCTGCAACTTAAGCACAAGCAGGCAGACATAGGCAGTGCCTATTTAATTTTACGCTATTTTTTCCGAATACAAATAAATGGCAAAAAATTAGTGCGAAATAAATCTCTCTATTATAAAAGAAAATCATGAGACAAGACTTTTTCCAAGAGGATTTTACAAGTCCCGTGAAACGAGACTTTTGTCAAGAGATTTTGTCAAGTCCCGCTCTCCTCTCAATGGTCCACTCACTTCTCAGTCGTGTGAATGCTTTTGTCAGACACACTTCTTGTGCTCTCAGCTCTTATAAATTTTTATGTTTTCCTCACTTTAAGTTCCCAATTAAAAAAGACTTATTATGTCCAAATCTTATTGATGAATTTCATCCCGAAGGGTTATCAACAGAAGAAATGAGTACACGGGCAATCCTAGCACCGAGAAACGATGAAATCAAATGAATTAATGCAAAAATTGTCAAACAGATACACGGCAATGACATGTAAAATTTTAACAGGCGACAAAAATGGTAATGTAGTATATCTTCTGCGGATAACATTAGACACCAAAGGAGATCTTGATATGCCACTCGTATTAAAACATTTAGTTTCCCGTTAGAATAACTTTTGTAAGGACAATTAACAAATCACAGGGACAAACATTTGAAAAAGTCGGTTTATAGAGTAAGAAACGATATTCACTCACGGCCAGTTATACGTTGCATTGTCACAATGTAAGTCCAAACACAGAATCAAAATTCAATGCGATATTGATGAAAAGTTAATTAAAAAAACTGTTTTTACTGATGTTTTACAGTAGAAGTGTAAGTTTAAAATGTATTTGCATGTTAATTTCAAAGCCAAAAAGAAAGAAAACGCATAACGCAACGAATACCTCAAACTCAACATGTGTCACACACGTGCGAGTGGGAGGCAGCTGAAGGTCTTATATAATCGTAACAACTTTTCCAACCGGGGGCAGAGGGGTGCACTGACTCTCTTTCTCAGTTCCTGGGAAATCCCGCCAGATGCTGAAGCCCAGAGGAAGACACTTCTGGTCCTCACCACAAGGGTGACATCACTTCCAGTTCCCGCCCCAAGAGCGACATCACTTCCGGTCAATTCTCCATAAAAGCTGCTCCCCTTCCTCCGGTGATGAGTTCTGTCTTGGACTCAGTAGTGTAAACTACCCTGTGCTAGTTTTGCATCTAACTTTTTGCAGCCTGGATTACAATATATGGGTGGCTGCCCCAAACATTCTTGCGATGTCTGGAGTCATTTATTGTGACACATGAAACATTACTTTCATTCAATTGATTACGTTTTACTATTTTTTACTATGGCTAATTACTCGCTGTAATGTAAAATAGTTAGTTCTATTATGCATATGTAGCGATTCCCATGAAAATAACAATCTGTTTAAATTGTACATGCGCTTCTCAATACGTAAGTGGCAGGTCCACGAAGTGGCTAATGCATAGTGACCGCCCGGGGGGTTGGCAGAGCCCCCTAGTATTCGTACAAATCCATTATCCGTATTCGGATTCGGCTCTACCCCTACATTACCGGGTAAGGTTAAACGTTTAATCTGGACCTAACCCAGATCCAGAATGTCACCTAAAACTGAACTAGCTCACTCACGTTCATGTTCTTCATTTGCAAATACGTTAAGTTCACCGTTGTTAGAAAAATGAGCTTGTTCAATACACGCGCTCTTTTGAATGAGTTCATGCACAACACTGCTGATGACCACAACTTCATAGCAGGATGCCTGTGTATGAACTCATTTTAATTGTGCCCCCTGTAGTTTTTGCTTTCTTTTGTTGCCGTCATTTTAATGGCCATTTGCCAAGCATGCTGTCCGAGGACTTATTAATCTTTTATAATCGATAAAGAAACATTTCAGGACCACACTGGCCTTTTGGAATCACTAGCACAGGATTTATTGTTGCCACCACACTCTTTCACTCCTACAGGCTGCCGGAATGTCCGACACAACCACCTGCCGCAGATAAATCAGACTTTGCTCTCGAGGGTATTATAGACAGAGAAATCCACTAAGAACCAACGAATAATGTCTCTAATCTTGGTCAGGGCTGGAATGGGAGCAGATGCCTGTTGCTAGGGGGCCTCTCAGTAAGGGGGGCAAACAAACCACTTCCATTATCAGAGTGCCTCAGTAAAATAGCAGCTGTCTGAAACAGTGGCCTGTCATGACTTCACACATAAATATAACCTCTGAGAGATGCTACTGAAAGGAAGGCTTTCACTTTGTCCTGGTCACTTCAGAGAGAGAGATCAAGGAGCGGAAAATAAGTGAGTTGTCTGCATAACCTCCATTCACTTGAAAAACAAAAAACACAGCAGCTTTGTTAAAGGCTCAAAAGAGAAGGGATAGAAGAACAATGGCTGCATCCTACTTACTACACTATAAGATACCTGTGTGTTTCACCTGAGAGTGCCTGTTGTGTTTAAAATGGTGAAGGGGCCACTGGTGCATGCCACCTCACACTTAAGAGTCTCAGCATGCACATTTACATGTAGGGTGGCCCTTGAGACTCATTATAATATGACCATCCAACCTGGCGGGATGTCTTTTCTAGTAAGTGCATGACAATATTACGGAGATACTATTCTCTGTAAACAAGTAAATTTCCAGGAAAATACAAAATAACTGATACAATCTACTGAAAGCTAGAATAAAGAAGCTCTTGGCCAGAGCTAGAGTGTGAAATGCAAGTCCTTGCTTTAAGATACCATGCCCAGTGTTTTGAAATGGTAATTTATAAGGACTCTTGTAGATCCCAACAGGCATGAGGATCTATCCTCTCTTATCATCCGGACTGGTACACGTGGGGTCATTATCATACAGCACTCCTTACCAACGCTAAGAACAGACTGCCCAATCCTAATCAGTCAGACTTCAAGAGGGAGCATTCCACAGAGATGGCTCTACTTAGTATTGACGACACATTTCGGGCAGGCAGGCAAGAGCTACCAACATGTCTTCCGTCCTCCTCCTGTTAGCTTTCTCCTATGCCTTTGACATGGACCTCCACCAGATCCTCCTTGTCACCATTTCTGACCTTGGCATCAATGGCACTACCGTTGGTGATGGTTTCAACCATATCTCCTGAGCAGATCCTACCGTGTGTCCTGGCAGGGAGAGATGTCAAGGGTGCACCAGGCAGGCATCGGGGTGCCAATCCCTTTCTTCTTCCCTGTACACCTCCTCACCAGGCCCTAATATCAAATCGCATGGGTTTTCTTATCAGTGTGATTAGAGTGAACTTAATTTTATTTGTTCCTAGGGGGAAATTTGGCTTTCTACAGAAGCTTTTTAAATAAATAAATGCATAAATAGATAGACATATAGATAAATAAATAAATAAAAAAATATACAGACACAATGGTCTGAACACACACCAGAATGATTAAAAAGTAGGAAGACATAAATTCCTACTACTCACTGGGACTGGGACAAGGATGCTTCATAACTTTTCCTCATAGATGGAGTGATCAGGTAACTTGCAAAATTTATGATGACTATTATTCCATCTCTGCCAGATCAATATCTTTGGATGGGTTCATTTGCCCAGAATTTCCAAAGAAGTCAGATGTTCCTCATTCCCCACTCACATAGTCATCATTATTATTTTCTAATGAGTTTGCACACAGTTTGTGTGAGGAACTTTCAGATTTGGGTACGACTGCCGATCCTAATGTGATGTGGGTGACCTTCCGTGACAAGACCCTGAAGGTTGCTGAGGGTTGTGTTGGTGTTACCGGTGTTCCCAGAAGGAGGTATTTCATCTCGCAGGGCACCCTGGATATCATTGAGAGGAGTTGCAGCGCACATCTTAATGGCAACTCTGGTCTGTACCAGGAACTGAGAAGGATGGCTGCGAGGGCTCTGAGGGCAGATAAAGAGGTGTTTGTTAGAGGAATCTGTGAGCAGGTGACAAACCATCTATGGTCTAGCAACCCACATCCTGCTTACAGAGGAATCGAAGCATTACGCACATCCAACTCTGTTCCTCTGAGAGTCGTAGTCAGGGCGGCTGTTGGAACGGTCCTTACGGATGACACTGCAGTTGTGAGCCGCTGGGCTGGCTACTTTGAGGTGTTGTTCAAAGCTGATTCTCCGGCTAGGACGTTGGATATCTCTGGGTCCACGGTTCTTGAGGCTGATCCTCCAATTAGCTGTGAACCACCCAGTCTCACTAAGATTGCACAGGTGGTGAACCAACTGAGGGGGGGAAAGACTGCAGGGATCTGTGGTATCCGGGGTGAACTTCTCCAGGCTGGTGGTAAGGCTGCCCTCCTGGAATTGGAAGCAATCTTTGCTTCCATTTGGGAGACTGGTGTCATCTCAACTGACTGGAAAATGGGACTTGTCATCCCTATCTGGAAAGGGAAGTGTGATAACCTGGATTACAGCAACTACAGGGGGATAACACTGTGCTCGGTACCGGGTAAGGTCCTTGCTAGGGTCATCCTCAATAGGATCCGTGATCACTTGCTCACATACTAGCGACCAGAACAGTCTGGTTTTACACCTAAGAAGTCTACCATCGACCGCATCCTGGCACTGAGGGTTCTCATGGAGCACAAATGCGAATATCGGCAGAGTTTCTTTGCAGCCTATATCGATTTTCACAAAGTGTTCAACTCGGTTGATCGAGCTGCCCTGTGGGACAACCTAAAGGTTTGCGGGATCCCCTCGAGGTTGCTGGATATCATGGTTGGTCTGTACACTGGTACTGTGAGTGATTTGTAGAGTGGATGCAGGACCGCTGCGTTTTTCCCAGTTGATTCTGGGGTTCGTCAGGTGTGTGTTCTGCTCCTACTCTGTTAAATGCTTGTATGGACTTGGTGCTGGGCAAGGTTGTGGGGTCCAGAGGCTGTGGGGCATCTGTTAGTGAAGAAAGATTCACGGATCTTGACTTTGCTGATGATGCTGTGATCTTTGTGGAGTCAATGGAGGCTCTGATTGGGGCGCACGAGAGACTGAGTGAGGAGTCTGAGTGTCTGGGCTTACGAGTGTCGTGATAAAAACCAAAAAGCCAGGCCTTTAATGACCTCTTGGGCACGGCCATCAGCAGTGTGTGTCTGTGGAAAGAGTGTTGACCTTGTCAAGAGGTTTACTTACCTCAGCAGTGACATTCATTTCTCTGGTGACTATTCCTGTGAAGTCAGTAGACGGATTGGGAGAGCATGGGGAGGTTCATGAGGTCGCTGGAAAGGGGTGTGTGGCGCTCCAAATATCTCTGCAAAAGGACGAAGGTTCAAGTCTTGAGTGTCCTGTCTTGCTATATGGTTACGCGACACGGACGCTATCCAGTCAAAGACTGGACTCCTTTGGTACTGTTTCTCTCCGGAAAATCCTTGAGCATCATTGGGTTTGACTTTGTGTTGCTCATGGAATCCCGAATGAAGCACATTACCTGCATTGTGAGGGAGCGTCAGTTACGGCACTACGATCATGTGGCGCATTTCCCCGAGAGTGATTTGGCTTGTAAGTTCCTCATTGTTGGGGACCCGAGTGGCTGGACCAGGCCAAGGGGTTGCCCATGTAACACCTAGCTGTGGCAGATAGAGTGTCATTTCTGGAGGGTGGGACTGGACCGTGCGTCTGCCTGCGGGGTTGCAAGCCGGGATCCCTAGTTGTTTCATCGTGTAGTGGGTGCAGCAATGCACTGTACCAGTGCATGCTCCCCAACTTGACTTGATAGTCATTATTTGCTTTACATGACTTTCCCCTTTGATGAAGGAACTCTGCTCAGTGTTCTGATCATTACCTGGGCTTTTCAGCTGACAATAATCCTTGGATACTCAGCATGTCCATAACAGACCAGAGATTTTTGATTATGTGTTATATAGTGCCTTTCATATCTATCTATCTATCTATCTATCTATCTATCTATCTATCTATCATGTAGTGCCTTTCACTATCTATCGATCTATTATATAGTACATTTCACTATCTACCTACCTTGTAGTGTTTTCATATCTATATATCTGTTATATAGTGCCTTTCATTTCTACCTGTCCATAATACAGTGCCTTTTACATCTATATATTCATATATCAATCCTGTAATAAATTCTTGCTGAAATCCCGAATTTCTGTCCAGACAGCCATGCGCTGGACACCTCAGTTGTTCCTTCTGATGACGCAGCAGAGCATAGAATAATGTTGATGATTCTGCTGAAATTTCCCATCTCCTCACCCAACCAAGCTCCCATTATGACCTCACACCTTACTGGACAACTGCATAAGTCAATAGCCTCTCCGTTTGCCTTGATGTCAGAGGGGTCTGCCCTAACAGTCGACACAAGAAGAGCGCTGATTGTGTGGGTGGTGCTCTTGTGATGACTCTTATTGTTCCATTGCAGACCTGTTGCTGCTGTTTATGAAATTTACCTGCTTTTATAAACTGCTCACCCCAGGTAATGAGAAATTAGAAAGCCAATTGAAGCTGATGTTGATTGACCTGGGAGGTGTAATTAGATTCTAATGATGTTGAAGGGGCAGCAGGGTGGGCTATGCCGTCTGAACGCGTGATTAGCTCAGTGAGCCTTCATCGCTTCTTTTCCCTTTTTTTCAAATGTGGCTTCAATTTGAAGTAGTGGTAGCCATTGTTTGATTTTGATTTGATTTGATATACTCTGCTAATAACTGAGGTGAAATTGTCTCTTTGCACGATCTTTGAGGGGTCATAGCACAGGGTCAGACATTGCACAGCAATTTTCAGGTTAAGGGGCTGACAGAGTAGGATCCCTTCTGCCAGTAACGGGATTTGAACTGGCAACCTTTCATTATATGTGGAGACAGGAATGGATGGCCTTGATGGGCTAACTGGCGGAGTGGAGTGGGCTCAAATGTGTAGGTTCAGATTTTGTCACTGTCCCGCACTGTGATAGGGCACATCTGCACCTTTATATTCAGAATGTGATTGCTGCATGTTACAAAAAAAGTCCCACAAAATTTGTTGGGTTTCCCAAAAAGATTTAATTTACTTTATCATTTATTGGTTTACTTTTCAAGGCTGTAACCTGAAGTGTGCCAGACGCTGCTGTGACAGGCTGTGGTCTCAAACAACCCTGTACCTTATATTTGCAGTGTTGGTCCTACTTTCTTTAACAAGACCTCTGCAATTCGCCCTGGCATGATGGCAAATCCTGATTGGTGGCAGTTCATTCTTACATAATCAATACTTGGAGTTTGTCAAAATTTGCAGGTTTTTTATTTGTCCACCCGCCTCTTGAGGACTGACCACAAGTTCTCAATGGGATTAAAAAGGTCTGGGGAGTTTCCTGGCCATGGACCCAAAACTTCGATGTTTTGTTTCCCGAGCCACTTAGTTCTCACTTTTGCCTTATGGCCTGGTGCTCCATCATGCTGATTGTTCATTGCTGGTCACCAAACTGTTCTTGGATGGTTGGGAGAAGTTGCTCTTGGAGGATGTTTTGGTCTTATTCTTTATTCATGGCTGTGTTCTTAGGCCAAATTGTGAGCGAGCCCACTGCCTTGGCTGATAAGCAACCCCATGTGACATGAATGATCTCAGGATGCTTTACTGTTGGCCTGACACAGGACTGATGGTAGCGCTCTTCACCTTCTCATTTTTCTGGATGACCCAAACAACTGTAAAGGGGATTCATCTGAGAAGATGACATGACCCCAGCAGTCCTCAGCAGTCCAAACCCTGGACCTTTTGCAGAATCTCAGTCTGTCCCTGATGTTTTTCTTGGCTTCTTTGCTGCCCTTCTTGACGCCCACCAGGCCATCCTCCAATAGTCTTTCCCTCATTCACACCTACCTGCCTACTGCCATTCCTGAGTAAGCTCTGCCCTGGTGGTGCCCGCAGCTGAATCAACTTTAGGAGACGGCCCTGGCACTTGCTGGACTTTCTTGGGCCCCCTGAAGCCCCCTTCATGACAGTAGTGGAATTTTTTTTTTTTTAGGATTAAGTTCATTTTCATGGCAATCTATCTATGAATCATATATCCATCCATCCATCCATCCATCCTCTTCCGCTTATCCGAGGTCGGGTCGCGGGGGCAGCAGCTTAAGCAGAGAGGCCCAGACTTCCCTCTCCCCGCCACTTCTTCCAGCTCTTCCGGAGAATCCCAAAGGCGTTCCCAGGCCAGCCGGGAGACATAGTCCCTCCAGCGTGTCCTGGGTCTTCCCCGGGGCCTCCTCCCGGTTGGACGTGCCCGGAACACCTCACCAGGGAGGCGTCCAGGAGGCATCCTGATCAGATGCCCGAGCCACCTCATCTGACTCCTCTCGATGCGGAGGAGCAGCGGCTCTACTCTGAGCCCCTCCCGGATGACTGAGCTTCTCACCCTATCTTTAAGGGAAAGCCCAGACACCCTGCGGAGGAAACTCATTTCAGCCGCTTGTATTCGCGATCTCGTTCTTTCGGTCACTACCCATAGCTCATGACCATAGGTGAGGGTAGGAGCGTAGATCGACTGGTAAATTGAGAGCTTTGCCTTACGGCTCAGCTCCTTTTTCACCACGACAGACCGATGCAGAGCCCGCATCACTGCGGATGCCGCACCGATCCGCCTGTCGATCTCACGCTCCATTCTTCCCTCACTCGTGAACAAGACCCCGAGATACTTGAACTCCTCCACTTGGGGCAGGATCTCTCCCCCAACCCTGAGAGGGCACTCCACCCTTTTCCGGCTGAGGACCATGCTCGGATTTGGAGGTGCTGATTCTCACCCCAGCCGCTTCACACTCAGCTGCGAACCGATCCAGAGAGAGCTGAAGATCACGGCCTGATGAAGCAAACAGGACAACATCATCTGCAAAAGCAGTGACCCAATCCTGAGTCCACCAAACCGGACCCTTCAACACCCTGGCTGCGCTTAGAAATTCTGTCCATAAAAGTTATGAACAGAATCGGTGACAAAGGGCAGCCCTGGCGGAGTCCAACTCTCACTGGAAACGGGCTGACTTACTGCCGGCAATGCGGACCAAGCTCTGACACGGTTGTACAGAGACCGAACAGCTCTTATCAGGGGTCCGTACCCCATACTCCCGAGCACCCCCACAGGATTCCCGAGGGACACGGTCGAATGCCTTTTCCAAGTCCACAAAACACATGTAGACCGGTCGGGCAAACTCCCATGCACCCTCCAGGACTCTGCTAAGGGTGAAGAGCTGGTCCACTGTTCCCCACCAGGACTAAAACCACACTGTTCCTCCTGAATCCGAGGTTCACTATCCGACGGACCCTCCTCTCCAGAACCCCGAATAGACTTTTCCAGGGAGGCTGAGGAGTGTGATCCCTCTATAGTTGGAACACACCCTCCGTCCCCTTTTTAAAGAGGGGGACCACCACCCCGGTCTGCCAATCCAGAGGCACTGTCCCGATGTCCATGCGATGTTGCAGAGACGTGTCAACCAAGACAGTCCTACAACATCCAGAGCCTTAAGGAACTCCGGTATCTCATCCACCCCGGGCCCTGCCACCAAGGAGTTTTTGACCACCTCGGTGACTTCAGTCCCAGAGATGGGAGAGCCCACCTCAGAGTCCCCAGGCTCTGCTTCCTCATGGAAGGCATGTTAGTGGGATTGAGGAGGTCTTGAAGTACTCCTCCCACCACCCACAACGCCCTGAAGTCGAGGTCAGCAGCGCACCATCCCCACTATATACGGTGTTGACACTGCACTGCTTCCCCCTCCTGAGACGCCGGACGGTGGACCAGAATCTCCTCGAAGCCGTCCAAAGTCGTTCTCCATGGCCTCTCCAAACTCCTCCCATGCCCGAGTTTTGCCTCAGCAACAACGAAGCAGCGTTCCGCTTGGCCTGCGGTACCTATCAGCTGCCTCCAGAGACCCACAGGACAAAAAAGTCCTATAGGACTCCTTCTTCAGCTTGACGGCATCCCTCACCGCCGGTGTCCACCAACGGGTTTGGGGATTGCCGCCACGACAGGCACCGACCACCTTGCGGCCACAGCTCCGGTCAGCCGCCTCAACAATAGAGGCACGGAACATGGCCCATTCGGACTCAATGTCCCCACCTCCCTCGGGGCGTGGTTGAAGTTCTGCGGAGGTGGGAGTTGAAGCTACTTCTGACAGGGGACTCTGCCAGCCGTTCCCAGCAGACCCTCACAACACGTTTGGGCCTACCAGGTCTGACCGGCATCTTCCCCCACCATCGAAGCCAACTCACCACCAGGTGGTGATCAGTTGACAGCTCCGCCCCTCTCTTCACCCGAGTGTCCAAGACATATGGCCGCAAGTCCGACGACACGACCACAAAGTCGATCATCGACCTGAGGCCTAGGGTGTCCTGGTGCCAAGTGCACATATGAACACCCTTATGCTTGAACATGGTGTTCGTTATGGACAATCCGTGACGAGCACAGAAGTCCAATAACAAAACACCGCCGGGTTCAGATCGGGGCCATTCCTCCCAATCACGCCCTTCCAGGTCTCACTGTCATTGCCCACGTGAGCATTGAAGTCTCCCAGCAAAACGAGGGAATCCCCAGAAGGTATGCCCTCTAGCAACCCTCCAGAGACTCCAAAAGGGTGGATACTCCAAACTGCTGTTCGCATACGCACAAACAACAGTCAGGACCCTTCCCCACCCGGCGGAGGGAGGCCACCCTCTCGTCCACCGGGTAAACCCCAATGCACAGGCTCCAGTGGGGGCAATAAGTATGCCCACACCTGCTCGGCCTCTCACCGGGGCAACTCCAGAGTGGTAGAGAGTCCAGCCCCTCTCAAGGAGATTGGTTCCAGAGTCCAAGCTGTGCGTCGAGGTGAGTCCGACTATATCTAGCCGGAACCTCTCGACCTCGCGCACTAGCTCAGGCTCCTTCCCCTTCAGAGAGGTGTCTATCTATCTATCTATCTATCTATGAATCATATAGTGCCTATCTATCTATCTATCTATCTATCTATCTATGAATCATATAGTGCCTATCTATCTATCTATCTATCTATCTATCTATCTATCTATCTATGAATCATATAGTGCCTATCTATCTATCTATCTATGAATCATATAGTGCCTATCTATCTATCTATCTATCTATCAGTATCAGTGCCCACTCTCGTTCCCGGGTGGTACTGCAGTCGTCCATGTGTGACACCCGTGGTTTGTGTGCAGGGATTTGATTGGTGACACACAGCATGCGATGTCCATGTAGCAGTGGCCTAACAGTTCAGTCTCACACATTACCAGAGTAGCTGAGATTTACAGAAACATTGTGATAATAAGAAGTGTGTTTTATTTTTGGTTTGCTTGCACAGTATAAAGAATCATTGGCTTGAACTGCAACTACAGCTTAGGGTTTTGGGTTTGGCAAAAGAGCAAAGTGATTCTTCGGTTATGAATTTGGCTCATTGTTTTGACGTTTTTTTATTTCTTCTTCTGGTCCCTCTTTAAATTCCTCTGCTTAGTAGAATAAAAAAAACTGGTAAAACAGGGCTGCAGTTTCAAAGTAGTGAGTAGGATAAACTGTCCAGATCCAGGTGGGCAAAGCTTGTAGAGAGTTAACCCAAGAAGACTCTAAGCTGGGACTGCTGCCAGAGGGGCTTCTATAAAGTACTGAATTAAAGGTCTGAATACTTTTTTGAATGTGAGATTTCAGTTTTGATTTTTAATGAATTTGCAAGCCTTTCTGAACACGTGTTTTCACTTTGTCATTATGGGTTACTAAGTGTAGATTGATGGGCAAAAAGGTCAAATGTATCCACTTTAAATCAAACCTACAATACAGTAAAGTGTGCAGAAAATTAAAGAGTTTGAATACTTTCTGTGTCCACTGTAGATAGGGTGATAGATAACATGTGAAAGGCACTATATTACAGACAGACAGAAATGAAAGACAGATGTCAAGCACTACATTACATTCACATTTTTGTAGCAGATGCTTTAATTTAAAGCAACTTATAAGCTTTGCACCCCCGGGTTTGGGCAGTTTCTCCCATTCTTCTTGACAGGTCCCCTTCAAGCTCCGTTAAACCGGATGCGAAGTGCCAACAAACTGCCATCTTCAGGTTGAAATTAGGGCTTTGGCTGGGCCACTCAAGGACTGTCACAACTTGTCCCAAAGCCATTCCAGCATTGTCCCGGCTGCATGCGTCATTGTTACTATCGTGCAGAAAGGTGAGAGGTCACATGCACTCTGGAGCAGGAGAGAGGTGTTAAATAAATGCAAGACTCAGAGCTGTAGACACCTTAGATTACATTAGATAAACGTTAAGAATCCCAAAGGGTGACTCTCAGTACTTTAGCAACACCAGCTTTTATTCAGCTTGAAACAGGAACAGCACGGTTATTTATTGTAGTGGGATCTGCCGCTCTGCGATACACAGACACAACGGTCAGGCAGGGTCGTGCCCAAGTAGTCCTGTTCCCTGCATTTATAATGTTCCTTGCATCACCCATCGATGACAGGCGCTTATAGCGCGACTGCAATCGGCTCGAATTTGCTTTCGCGACAGTCCGCTGCAGCGCTGTGAGCCTACAGTTGATCTGGGAACTGCTAAGATGTCTTCCACAGACGTGGCGATCGTGCTTCGGGACGCTTTGGGACTCTCATCGGCACGTCGTCCCGTTAGGAGGAGTCCCAAAAGAGTTTAGAAACCTGACAACTTACTGTTTCAAATTTAGCTTGACAGATGTCACTTTACCGTGTAGTATTTTCATCTTTTACGTGTCAGCTAGCTTCCCTATCGGCAAAACAGACCCTTGACTTTGAAAAAAAAAATGTCTTTTGAAATAAATTATTTTTAAGGTAAGTGGTTGCACTTTTTTTTTTCATGCTAACCCACAAATTTAGAATTGCCAGTTGGTGTAACAATATTATCGGCTCAATTATCTGAGGCAGAGTTTTACACATTTTGGTAAGTATTTGCAACTCACTCAGTAAAATACATTCTGGGATTTAATTATATTTTTTATGTCTCGGTTCTCCATTTAAATAAATTAAGCAAATTTTTGTGAGAATAGTATGATGTCTGTGGTGGGCTGGCACCCTGCCCGGGGTTTGTTTCCTGCCTTGCACTCTGTGTTGGCTGGGATTGACTCCAGCAGACCCCCGTGACCCTGTAGTTAGGATATAGCGGGTTGGATAATGGATGGATGGATAGTATGATGCGCTCACTAAATATATTTAAGGTCTTTCATTGGAATATGATGAAATGTAATTAATTTACCCATAGATTAGGGTGACACAGTGGCGCAGTGCTGCCTCACAGTTAGGAGACCTGGGTTAACTTCTCGGGTCCTCCCTGCATGGAGTTTGCATGTTCTCCCCGTGTCTGCATGGGTTTCCTCCCACAGACATGCAGGTTTGGTGCATTGGCCATCCTAGATTGTCCCTAGTGTGTGTGCCCTGTGGTGGACTGGCACTCTGTCTGGGGTTTGTTTCCTGCCTTGCACCCTGTGTTGGCTGGGATTGGCTCCAGCAGACCCCCGTTACGCTGTAGTTAAGATATAGCGGGTTGGATAATGACTGACTGACCCATAGATTACTTCAATAGCAGCAAAACAAATTAAAGAATTGGGTGTAATAAACTCTCAAAGAGCAATTTATGATATATCAACACAAAAAATAAAAGAATAAGAATGGATTTGGGGTTGATCCAGAGGCGGCCTTTGGGGGTGGCAACTAGGGCAATCGCCCCAGGCCCCATGCCTGAGGGGAACCCCCCGATAGGAGATTCTTTTGTCACCGTCAGCTCATCATACAAGTGTTCTGGTTCTCCGTAATTAAATAAATTTGCTGACTCCAGTGGGTTCGGCAGAAACGACTGTTACCTAGTTTGTTAATTTTGCATGCAAAATGTTTCTGAATCATTAATTAAGTTGGTTAAAGGCCACTAAACCAATATAAGAACAATTACAATAGACTCCCCAATAGGACAAGAAAGTAAAAAAACTCTCCAGATAGGTTGGCCATGCAAGGGGTGTCAAAAGATTGGGGTAAATACAACACAGAAAACAGAGCACGAGTAGTCCTCGTCACAGAGCTTGATGGCCAATCTATCATGACCACCTGAGGAATACAATATAATAATATAGGGTTGCCAGACGTCCCTTATACAGTATACAGGACATGTCCCATATTTGATCATTTTGTCTCCTGTCCCGTACTAACCTTTCAGGGACACCCAAATGTCCCGTATTTAGTTCATTTTCAAATTTCGTAATAAAAATATGTTTTTACTACCTTACCTAGTTGTAACTTTATAAATAATTATACTGTACTTTCTTTTCTCAGATTCTCTTGATGAAAACAACCCAGATGTAACGAGGACGCGAGTGTTTGCTGCCTGTCTGCACCTTGTTCAGTTGCTATGATTGGCTGAGGACGGCGACTCTCTGAACGTTTTGCTCTCCAGCCACGCTGCTGTGCAGTTCAGGATCAGCATTGCAACATACAGCGTCGACAAAGCGTGTTCTTACTACTTGTCACAGCCCACTTTTTTCTAACTTAAAAACTAATCCATCCATCCCAAGATGCCAAAACATAAATATAAATTTCGTGATGAATATTTCAGCAAATGGACATTTATTAAACAAAGGAGAAGCTGTTCTGAAGCAAACTGGTGGTGTATGTAATTGCACTTTCAGTAAATAATTTTTAAATGATTTTACTTTTATTTTCCTCATAAACCATTAAAATTGTTGCTTTATGTTTTGAACTTATGTCTCTACTTTTATATAATATATTGGTCTGGGTGTGTAGGGGGCGTGTATACATGTATATATATAGTAATATAGAGGGAGATTTTAAGAGTGTCCCGTATTTCTAATTTTCTAATCTGGCAACCCTACAATAATACAAACTACAAGGCAGAATGCAAGAATTAATTCGACGCTAAATCAACTCCCACAACTGCAAAAAAAAAAAAAATGACGACAATCAGAGATAAAAAAGAATATCAGTCTATTAAAAGCTTTTACCTTTCCTTCCAGCTGTATTGTATGAAGGTGTGGGGATCCTTTGGACCACAATGCAACAAAAAGGGGTGGAGACTTATGCAAAAAAGGTATTTATTTACATAAAATGTATTCATTTTAATGGATGGCATGGTGGCGCAGTGGTAGCGCTGCTGCCTCGGAGTTAGGAGACCTGGGTTCCCCCCGTGTCTGCATGGGTTTCCTCCCACAGTCCGAAGACATGCAGGTTAGCTGCATTTGGCGATACTATATTGCCTAGTGTTTGTGTGCCCTGCGGTGGGCTGCCGCCCTGCCCGTGGTTTGTTCCTGCCTTGCGCCCTGTGCTGGCTGGGATTGGCTCCAGCTGACCCCCGTGACCCTGTGTTAGGACATAGCGGGTTGGAAGATGGATGGATATATTCCTTTTAAGTTCAGTCGACTTAATTCAATTGTGTTTCTGGAAAACTTAAATATGTTTTGAGAATTGAAAAAGGGTTAACTTTGATAAAATTAACACAAAGCAGGTGAGTAATTACAACAGTCTGTGAAACTGATTACACTTCTCTTAAAAGAAAAATAATTTCATGGTTTTGTTTCAATATCAAATAATTACGTTATGTGACATCTGAAAGATGTTTTTGTTAATGTAACTAGAAAAAGCAACGTAATACCAGCAAACCTTAAATTAGATACCGAAAGTAAATAAACGTATTTTTCAGTGTAGCCGTTTATATGACCACAAGGTCGCTCGCGCGTGTCCGTGTGTCCGCATCTTATGTTTGAAAATGCCGTATGAGTACGAGCAGCGGCGCGGCGCTAGGAATAAACACGCGCCACACACACAGCTGTGACAACACAACTGTCTCTTTGATGAAGTAGGCTAACCATTAAACTTTCTACCAATCCACCCATTTTCTAAACTCACTATTCCAGTGATAGGAACGTGGAGCCCAACCCAGCAAACGTCGGGGGCAAGGCAGGGCGCCAGACCATCCCAGGTGAGCACAAGAATAGGAATACTCATGTGCACGCGCGTGTACGCTCATATAAGGACCAATGTAGCATCGCCATATGGTGCTTGTCTTTAAAAACGTTTAACTCAAGAACACCTGCATATGCTTATACTGACTTTTTTTAAAACTAAATAATTGTGCCACCAGCATAATAAGCAGGCACTCCCCGCCACCAAAAAAAAATGTTTTCTGCCATTTCAATGCCATTAACGGTACTTTCAAAATTTTAAATGTGTTATTGCGAGATTTAGATTATATTGTAACTTTGTATTACGATCAAATCGTGATATGTATCTCATGACTTGGAAGTCCCAAAAGCACACCAGTTCCAAATATACTTTCAAAGGTTGCCCTCTGGGGGAATAATAATAATAATACATTTTATTTATATAGCGCCTTTCCCATGCTCAATACTATCAAAACCCAGACTAGATACAAAAAAGGCTATTTGCTCAATAAAGTTTTTTATTTTTTCTTCACAAAAGCCTCTACGATAAACAAAGCTCTTGAGAGCACAAATTAATTGTCTGAAAAGACAAAGGCAATCCACAGCAACCAAAGTCCCAGAACAGAATCCAAATGTGAAGTCAAAAACTGAGCACCAGTTCAAATGACCCAGGAATTCACAAAGCAGTAGCAAAGGCAGAGTTAAATATACAAAACACTGAAGTCCACTTTCTAACGTGGTCAAAATGAACCACCAGGAACTATGGAAGGCTCTCCAATAAACTGGCTGGAAGTCTGTACCTGGCTGTGATTGGCAGGTGGCTCCGCCCTTGGGGAACCACCCACAAAACACATGGGACATAATCAAAAAAACACATAGAATAAAATACATAATAAACAAAAGAAATAGAAATAAATCACACAAAATTTGATAAAATACACAACATTGAACCTCAGCCAAGGGAGAAATGCTGGCTCAAAACTTGGCAATATGTGAGTTGGGCAGTAGAGATGTGACTCTAAAAAATGCAATTACAGTACACTGCCCTCCATAATGTCTCTTTGATTTTCCCCTCTTCTCTATAATTCAGATTTAATTAAAGTGCACATTGCAGACTTTCATTTGAGGGTCTTTGCGTGCATTTCAGTTCCATCCATTCATCCATTTTCTAACCCGTTATATCCTAACACAGGGTCACGGGGGCCTGCTGGAGCCAACCCCAGCCAACACAGGGCACAAGGCAGGAAACAAACCCCGGGCAGGGCGCCAGCCCACTGCAGGGCACACACACACACACACACACACCTACACACCAAGAACACACTAGGGACAATTTAGGATCGATACAGAAATTACAACACTTTGTCTACATGGTCCCTCCATTTCAGGGCACCGTAACATTTGGGACAATTGATGTCACAGGTTTTTGTGATTCCTCAGGTGGGTTTCATCGCATCATCAGATACCTTGGCTTCATTCTCCCCTTTGGAGTCTGAAGTTGCCATTGTTCAACATGAGGACAAGAGCTGTGCCAACGAAAGTCAATAAAGCCATCAAGAGGCAGAAACACAAGAATAAAACCATTAGAGACATCAGGAAAACCTTAGGATGACCGAATTCAGGTGTCTGGAATATCATGAAGAAGAAAAAAATACATTGGTGAGCTCAGTAATCGCAAAGGGACTGGTAGGCCAAGGAAGACCTCCACTACTAATGACAGAAGAATCCACCATTATAGTAAAGAAAAAGCCCCCAACACCTGTCTGACAGATCAGAAACAGTCTTCGGGGGGCAGGTGTGTGTGTGTCAGAGACGACTATCAGCAGAAGACTTCATGAACTGAAATACAGAAGACATACTGCAAGATCCAAACCACAAAGACAGTTTGTGAAAAAGGACTTCAAAGAATTCTGGAAAAAGGACTTGTGGACAGACAAGACAAAGATGAACCTCATCAGAGTGATGGTGAGAGCAAAGTGTGGAGACCAAAAGGAACTGCCCAAAATCATCTGTTAAACATGGTGGTGCTGGGGGTGTTATAACTTGGGCAAGTATGACTGCCACAGGTCCTGGCACACTTCTCTTCATTGATGATGGACCTGCTGACAGCAGTCGCACAATGAGTTCAGAAGTGTAGAGAAACATCTGATCTGCTCAAGTGCAGTAAACGCCTCCAAACTCACCGGACGACGCTTCATCCTACAACAAGATAATGATCCGAACACACTGCTGAGCCACCACAAGGGTTTTCCAAAGCTAAAAAATGGGATATTCTGGAATGGCCAACTTGGTCAGCTGATTTAAATCCAACAGAACAGGCCTTCCATATGCTGAAGAGAAAACTTAAGAGCAATAAGCCCCCGAAATAAGCAGGAGCTGAAGATGGTCGCATTAGAGGCCTGGCAGAGCATCACCAGAGAAGACCCTCAGCACCTACTGATGTCTATGAATCGCAGACGTCAAGCAGTCATTACATGCAAGGGATATGCGATTAAGTCCCAAATATGATGGCTTTAATAGTCCTGCCATTGCTGTGTTCCAAATATTATGGTGCCCTGATATGGGGGGACCATGTAAAACAAAGTATTGTCATTTCTAAATGGTGCAACCAAAATGTATGCAAATCCCCTTAAATGAAAGTCTGTGATGTGAACTTTAATCACAATGTCTGACGTGTCTGATTTGGAATTTAAAACTATGGAGCGGAGAGGGGTAAATCAAGGAGAAATGTGTTTTTGTCCCAAGCATTATGGAGGGTACTGTATGTTTAATGGTTCATCTACCCATTAGTATTATTATTATTATTATTATTATTATTATTATTATTATTATATATTACTAGGGGTTCCCCTTGCTCATTTTGCTCGCCAACCCCCCCCGGCCTGCGCTACACACCAGCCACTTCACGTCTCTGCCACTTGTGTTATGAAGAGTGGGGCTTAACGCACCCCAAGGAGATGCGGTTGCTCCTCTGAAACCCCCTCTTAAACGGTGATACAAAGGGAAACAAATAGTTTTTGTTTTACCTCCTCTTTGCTCGATCAGCTGCTGGTTCGCTGCTGCCTCTGCTGCCATGCCGTGTGATCTGTATCTCGCACTGCGCTTCGAACATTTAAAAGCCTGTACAGCAGCTGTCCTATTCTTTGTCTTTTATTTCTCACCCCAGGTGTGGTTAAATCTGTTGGCACAAAGTCTTGTCTCGCGGGACGTGCGTTCTTGATATTTCTTAGTTTATAACTTAAAAACAGAATAAGAATCTGAAAATCTAACAAGATCACATTAAAGTTTGACAAATTCTGCAAAGAATGATACCAAACATATACAGTCGATTCTGGTTAATCGGACCAGCTGCTTATTTGGACCAAATCCTAAAGAACCAAAACAGATCATATGACATAAGCCTACTATTGTTCGCTTATTTGGACCAAAATTCCATTTAAGATCATGACAGAGAATAAGAAAAAGAAGCCACAAGTCGGCCGCGGAAAGCGGATGCAAGCGTAAAGCGGAAGACCAGGAAAGTGATGATGATGACCCTAATGAGTTAATGCAAGTGAGATAGAGATGCATTAAAGGAGATGCATTGAAACTTTGCGCCGCAATTTCATGCGGGAGGGAAATGAAGGCAGTCCCATTGATGCGTTAGATGTTTGTGGTGATTTTGTTCAAGTGCAGTGCGTCAACAGAATGCGTCAGATCACACTCGACAAGTTCTTCAAACGTTGACTGGAATTTGGTAATGTAACCTTTTTTATTGTGCTTTGCCTGCTGAGTGTCGTGTAGATCGTTTTGAAGAATTTGTAGATTTCTTTTTCAATAAACAAAGTTGTAAGCAACCGTACATGTGCGTAGTTTTTGTTTGTACGTTCGCCATACGCGTGTGCAGCACAATAAAAGTCATAATGACATTTTAATATGTTACTTATAGCATGTCCCGTCTTGGTTCCACATGTATAGGGCATGTTCGTGTAATCGGACCAGCCGGTTATTAGGACCAAAATGATCGCGTCCCGATGTGGTCCGATTAACAGGAATCGACTGTATATGTAGGTTTTAAAATAAACCCGAGTTAAAGTGTGACATAAAAACGTCATAAAATCGTTGCACTTTTAGTCTTAGGATTTTACTTATGGAGAGTAGATTATTATTATTATTATTATTATATTATTATGTCGGGGGGTCCCATGTCAAACTCTGTCCATGTATGGAGGGAGACATTATACAGTCCAATATCTGCATTTACTAAAGCCAGTATCAAAAAGAAGACCTTTAGAAAAAAGAAGTTGTTAAAAACATCAACATACTAAACAGGTTTCTTATATTTATTCTGATTCTTTATTTATTCTCCATTCATAAGAGAAGTAACTGTCAGAATCCATGTCACTGCAGTGTCCCTTTGCCCTCCTGACTGTGCCTTTTGTGTTTTAAGCAGCACACCACAGGTGCAGCGACTGAATGACGTCCTTCACTTCGTGTCGCACGTCACCCTCAGGCTCTTTCCTGCCTTGTGGTTGTTTCATTTGTTGTTTGCTTTTAATGGTCTGGCTATTTAAAGTGAACATTCAGCTGGCTATTAAAAAGACAACGGACCCCACGGTGCACCCCCCACCCCTTCCCCTGGTCGAGAGCAGGCTTTCAGGTCCTTGTGACGTGTTTTCCACACCAAGTGCTTCTTCGTTAGATATTTTTTAAAGGTATTGTATGGTAAGAAGCTGAATTCTTATTATTTCAGGATCATAATGAGCTGTTCAGAGTAGAAGATAAAATAAATGACCTCACCAATTTTAGCTCCCTAGGAAGTGGACCAACATGATATTAATGTTGCGGGAAATAAACTCCGACATAATGGCTGCAGCACAGGAAGCATGCAGCACTGAAATCAATTAAATCAAACTCCGCTTATGAGTTACGGCAATTTGTGGATTACTGATTTTCAAGAATTACTGTATTGTTAAAGTCCTGTTGTCTCTCAGCTCAGGCACTGTCTCTGGTCTCTGTCTGTGTCGGTTTTCTTCAGCCATTCTTAAAGATGCACATGTTGGATTTTGTTAAAATGACCCAGTTTGAATTAGATGGGGTGTGTCCAGTTATTGACTCACGTGCCATGAAATGCCAGCCCACTGGGGATATTTTGTGGCTGGTGATCCCACAGTGACAAGCAGGGTCGGATTAAGAGCTTTAGAGGCCCTTTTTGGTGCCCCCATATTATATGTGCTGCACTCACTCTCAGTGGACCACTGAACAGGACAGCCAATATGACATGAGCGAGACAAGAATGATCACGTGAGCCTCAGTGGACCGTGTGGCACTTACCAGATTCTAATTTTGTTGTAATTCCCAAGATTAATATTATAGACTAGCTGTATATGCCCGTGCTGTAAAAAACCTGGGGTCCTAGAAACTATTGAAATTGTCAGGAAAAAAAATTGAAATGTAGGGATGTCAGGTAATTGAAAGGAACTACTCGGGGCATCTCTCTCCCAGAGGGATTCGTTTTTCCGAGGTGCTCGCCTCGCTTGTGCATTAACAGCTAAGCGACTTTGTCTTTCTTCTGAGGTTTCCTTTTTCTTGACGTGCTCATCTTGCTTGTGTTATTAGCGGCTAAGCAAGTTTTTACCCCTTACCCCAACTCCACCTCTCACTCCCGGACAGACACACACACTTCCACAGAGATTAAGAGTGAAAGAAGAAGGTATGAGGTGAAGTAGCCGGTGTGCAAGCGAGTGAACAAGAGAGCAGGCTCAAAGAAGTAATGCCAGGCAGCTAGGAAGAGCGCCCTGGTGGTGTGTTTGACTGGCACTTGGGGGTGGAGAGATTGAGTCACTCTTGCTGAGTTTTTCAGAGGAGCAGAAGTGACCAGGATCGAGGATGGCTCGCCTTGGAAAGCAGTGGGAGTTGTGGAGGCTTGGGAGGGAGAGTCCCAACGTGAGCGCCCTGGTCGTTGGGGAACCCAAGTCTTGGTCTGGCTTGACGACTGTACATTAGCCAGGGGACAGAAGGCTACCGGACCACTTTTTAAGGCAGCTGTACCTGCTGAAAGAGGAGACTCCTCTGCTGCCAGGCCCGAGATGAGCCGTCAGAGGAAAGGCGAAGGCACTGGGATTTTAAAAGGGGACCTGCTTCCAGCCATTGTTTTTAAACTTGTTTTAATTGGATTTTTTGACCTCCATGTTTTGTTCACCCTGTTTTTTATGGCTTATTTATTGATGGTTTGAGCACTTTATTTGGCTTTATTTTGACTGTTTTAAATAACCTTTGCACCTTTTAGCACTGTCCCCTTGCTCAGTTTAATTTGTCCCCGTCAGACCAGCTCATCTGATTCCATTACTGATGGTGTCGGGTTCAAGAGGCATGCATGGAGCAGGACCCGCACCGTCACAAGACCACTGAGGTCAGGGCCAGGCGATCAAACCATTTCTAATTTATTTACACCACTTTCTGTGTTCACTTTGACATTAAAAAGTCTTTTCTGTTGACCAGTGTGTCAAAAAAGCCAAATTAAATCCACTGGGATTCCATGTTGTAAGACCCTAATTTATGAAAACTTCCAAGATGGGGTTGGGTGGGGGTTTGGGTGAACACTTGTTCCAGGCACTATAAATGTTCAGGGCCGCAGTGGATTTGAACCTCTTAGGCTTCCAGACAGTAGGATAGGTGATGGGACTCCACCATATTTCACTTGTCTTTGCTTTCTGGTGTGAACATTTGGCCATTGGCAGTTTGTTCTCCAAAGATCATTTGCTGAAGTGCCCAAAAAAAAAAAAGGTATCAGCTGGAAATTGAGAAGGATGATTCACAACCACCCCGAAAACCCCATGGAGCACTTTCATCCCTTTAAAGAAATCCGCCTTCATTAAAACTGTACTAAACAGGGAAAAGAAATGGTCCACTGTTCTCTAGGTATGCCCAGGGCACCCTGGGTTTGTAAAGAACCCAATCCTGGCACAAATCAAGAAATCAGCACTCGGTGGGAAGGCAGGTCGCCATATGGGACGCACTCCAGTGCATTCTGCTGCCGTTCCTGGAAGAGACGGACACGTCGGCTTGAATTTAATTCCAGATTGCCTCAGCTGTGTTTGCTTTGCTACAAGGGAACCACAACAAACATTAGGGCAGGAGCTGCCAGGTCCTCTGGGTCCTCTGCTAGTATCCCCCACCTGTCCAGATCCATCCTGCACTGTGCATGCGGCTCTGGCAAACTCTCCTGATCTGACATTTTATGAAGATGATGAACGCCAGGTGAGGGGACTCGAGGATGATCGGAGTTCTCCGTGTTCCAGGATACAGTCGCCAGTTAATAATTCTAGAGTCGTGCATTGCAGAGGAGTTGGACAATTCTAAAGAATTGTCCGGGATGAAGACCCCTTTCTGTGTACTGCACCCTAATTTGAAGTCATTGGTGAGACTCAAAGACTGCTTCTGTGATAAGGATGTGAGCAACGCTGCAGCACCCCAAGGCACAACAACAACAACATTTATTTCTATAGCACATTTTCATACAAATGATGTAGCTCAAAGTGCTTTACAAGATGAAGAAACAAAAATATAAAAATAAAATAAGGCAATACTAATTAACAAGGCGGCACAGTGGTTTGCTTCCCGGGTCCTCCCTGCGTGGAGTTTGCATGTTCTCCCCATGTCTGCGTGGGTTTCCTCCCACAGTCCAAAGACATGCAGGTTAGGTGTATTGGTGATCCTAAATTGTCCCTAGTGTGTGCTTGGTGTTTGTGTGTGCCCTGTGGTGGGTTTGTTTCCTGCCTTGCACCCTGTGTTGGCTGGGATTGGCTCCAGCAGACTCCCGTGACCCTGTGTTAGGATATAACGGGTTGGATAATGACTGACTGACCCATAGATTACTTCAATAGCAGCAAAACAAATTAAAGAATTGGGTGTAATAAACTCTCAAAGAGCAATTTATGATATACCAACGGGTTGGAAAATGACTGATTGACTGACTAATTAACAAAGAATAAAGTAAGGTCTACTGGCCATGAGGGCTGAAAAAAAATAAAAAACAAAAAACTCCAGAGGGCTGGAGAAAAAAAAAAACAAAATCTGAAGGGGTTCAAAGGCCACAAGACCACCCAGCCCCTACTGGGCCTGCCCAAGGAACAGGCCTGTCTATTTTACTCCTCATTCTGTATGCCTCTGACTGTAAATATACGAGCAGCTCAACCCACTTATTACTGAAGAGGGTCATAGGGGGTGCTGGAGCCTATCCCAGCTAGCATGAGGCGCAAGGCAGGACAAAACACCCTGCACACAACACCAGTCCATAATAGTGTGGACGCATACACACACATCCCAACCACACATTAAGGGCCAATTTAGTATTGTCCATCTACCTAACCTGCATGTCTTTGGATTGTAGGAGGAAACACACAGAGACAAGGGGAGAACATGCAAACTCCACACATGGAGGACCCAGAATGTGAACCCTGGCTTCTTTACTGCAATACAGCAGTGTTACTAGTGCACCGCCGTACCACCCCTCTAGCTCATGTCACTGGCAGAAATTCTCAAATAATGCTGCACTTATGGGGGGAGTATTGATAAAGGGGATGAGACAGAGGAGAGGAGTCAGCTGAAGGACTTTGAGAATTGTCTGCAATGTAACATCAGCAAAAACTAGGAACTGACTATTGATTTTCAATGCACCAAAGAGCCTCTTTATTCAGGAGTGGATGCAAAGGTGGTCCATGTCTACGAGTACTTGGGGGTCCATATTAATGACGTGTTGGACTAGTCTCAGAAAAAAACCCAGGCACAGAGGATGCACAAACCAGTGTGTTTCTTCGTGCCGGTCCCAAGCCCAGATAAATAGGGAGGGTTACATCAGGAAGGGCATCCGGTGTAACATTTTGCCAAATCAATATACAGGACTAGTGTGCCTTTAATGTGAGAAGTGACATCCTTACATCTTCTACACCTCTGTGATGGTCAGTGGGATATTCTATGTTGTGTTGTTCTGATCTGTTAACATCACTTCAGGAGAGGCCCACCGAATCAATAAGCTACTTATAAGGGTAGGCATAGTAATAGGATGCACTCTGGACCCACTGGAGGTAGCAGAGGAGTAGAGAATTAAAACAAAACTGAGTGCCATTATAAACAATGGTGCATATCCTCTCTCTGACACAACAACACTGAGGACTTTCAGCCAACAGAAGTGCGTCAGGAAATGCTACGGGGGCTCCGTTATAGCAGCGGCAGTACGTCTGCATAATGCCTCACTAGGACTGGCAAGTCAGAAGATTTTTCTTTCTTTTAAAAATGTTCTTCCTTTTCAGTCATTCTGCTGTGTGTTCATACCATAGTGTGTGTGTATATATACGTATCTTTCTATCTATTTATGTATTTAAAGAGCTTCTGTATAAAGTCAAATTCCCACTGGAGACACATTGAGTTCTATCTACAGTTTCTAAAGATATTCTATCTATCTATCTATCTATCTATCTATCTATCTATCTATCTATCTATCTATCTATCTATCTATCTATCTATCTATCTATCATATAGTGTCTTTCACTATCTATCTATCTATCTATCTATCTATCTATCTATCTATCTATCTATCTATCTATCTATCTATCTATCTATCTATCTATCTATCTATCAGTTATATAGTGCCTTTCATTATCTATTTACCTTCCTAGGCCAGAGATAACAAAGTTTCTGATATAAGAAAGTTCCATGTTGACTGACATAGGACAACGAGAAGCAATATAAAAAAACATGTATAAAAATCTCACAAGTGCTATTTCGGATGGACTGGCATCCCGACTAGGATGGAGGCAGGTTCCTGTCCAGGGTGGGAGGCTGTAATGGAAGGACAGAAGGTGACTGCATACTAGGAGTTATAGATGCCTGCAGGCTGGGAATTGTAGTCCTAATGAAAAGCCCCTTTGAGGATCTTGGGTGCCACCAGGGGAGCGGCAGGAGATCATTAAACCCTCTTTGAAGGGCTTCCTCCTGACCCCGAAGTGCTTCCAGTGTGCAGTGCTGTGCCATCAGAAGCCGAGTTTCTTGCGTGAGTAGTCAGAGTCGGGAGAACGGATGAGACTAAATGGGATGTGTGGAAAGAGTATTTCGTATTATATTGTTGTTTAATGGATTATGGGGTATTGTAAAATAAAAAAATACCATTTGTTTGGTCCCAGGGCTGTGTTGTGTAGTGTGTCTGTTGGTTTGGGGTGCTGCTAGGCCCCCTTCTGGTTGCAATTGTTATGCATAATCCACACGCGAAGTCATCCAGTCAGGTGCTCACAATGTTCCTAGCACATGCTGTAGCAATGTTCCCATAACCCTCGGCGAGTGTACGGTATCTGAAATTATCAATACGATGGAACTAAAACTGCCACATAGCGATGAGTTTGGTTTAAAATAGCTTGCGTGTGACTCATTTTGTTTTGATGCTTTTCTGGTTATTCTGACCCTCAGACTTTGATGTTCAGATAGCAATATAATGAACTTGGCACTAACCTTTGACCACATCTCTTTACGTTATACATTTCCTCTGATTCTTTCGAGACAGTACAGTAATGAGCTCAGACGCGAATGAGCAGATTTTCATGATTCTCTACATTGCACAGTGCTATTAATGTATGGTTTTGGAAACTTGAGATTGTATTTTCAGGAATTACGGCTCTTTTTAGGATAGACATCTCTAGAAAAAAAGTAAAACAAAGTGTCTAGTTGGTAACTTTCTGCTGAAGATTTTGTAGGAGGCACTAAGCACTAAGGCACTAAGCTTTATTATTGTCTAAAGTTTTTATTCATAGCAAACTAACAATGGAATTTACTTATAAAAAAATGATGGATTTCAAGGAGTATATAGAATTAAAGATGTTTCAGGTTTTGTATTTGAAATGGGAAAGCTTGGGTGGCATGTTGGTGCAGTGGGTAGCGCTGCTGCCTCGCAGTTAGGAGACCCAGGTTTGCTTCCCTGTGTGGAGTTTTCATGTTCTCCCCGTGTCTGCGTAAATTTCCTCCCACAGTCCAAAGACATGCAGGTTAGGTGCATTGGTGATCCTAAATTGTCCCTAGTGTGTGCTTGGTGTGTGTGTATGTGCCCTGCGGTGGGCTGGCACCCTGCCTGGGGTTTGTTTTCTGCCTTGTGCCCTGTGTTGGTTGGGATTGGCTCCAGCAGACCCTTGTGACCCTGTAGTTGGATAATGGATGGATGGATGGGAAAGCCTTTGTAGAAATGCCAGTAATTGTTTCCATGTGAGAAAATATTTCTTGTATGTTATTTAATTGTAAAGAACAGTTTCGTTAACTCGAGTGCGACTTGGAATTCTACATAATTACAGTGAAGGCCGAGTCAGACTTGAGGTGACTTGTAATGAACTGCTTTACAGTGCAAAGCCCAAGCAACCCTCAGGGCAGTGTTCTGTCGCCTTCTAGTGGATGAAACGGCCTCATGCTGCAAAGAAATCCTGACTCGCTCTGTGTGTTTTGTCACTGGATGGTAACTCATGTAGCAGATAGAGGCGTGGTCCACCTCTAACACCCTCAGGTACCACTCTGAACACCAGGTGAGAGTATAATAACTATACTTTTTATTATTATACAGTGCACAAAGCACCCTCCACTCTACACTCATAAACCACAAATAAATTAACCACAACAACATTATTCTCTTTCCTCCTCGTCCAGACACTTCGCCCTCCTACCTCCCAGCTCAGCTCAGTGTCTGGACTGGCCCATAGTCCTTTTATAGCCCCTGACCCCGAGGTGTTCCCGCCCAATCAGTCCACAGTCCCTTATTCCTTCTGGGTCAGGGCAAACAGTCCTTTTCTTCACCCCGGGAGCACGTTGTTTCTTCCTGTCACATGACTATGACATACTCCCGGGTTATAGGGCACATGCGAGCCTACGAGCCCCCCTACAGTGAGGCCTGGTGGCCCCCAAGGTATCCAGCAGGGCTGTGTATAAACACTACATAGTCCATGATGCCCTGCTGGAACTCGGGGCACGATCCTGCTGTCGGGAGACCTCCTCCTGGCGGCCTGGTGCTGAGCAATGCCGGCAATCCACCACACTCATCAATATTTATGAGTGGGGTGGAGCCTTCAAATGAGCAGCTGAAAAGGTTAATTTTAAAACAAACTGCAACTGAACTATTTGCTGAAGTGAGCGATTCTGTTGACAAGTTTGTGCTGGTCAATAGAAATGGACACTGTAAAAAAATGAAATCTAAACAAGTGAAAAGTGTTTACATCTTGATAATAAATCTTGCATTCATTATTGTAAGAATTATGAAATGATCAAATAAATTAGTATTTAGCTTACTTTAAGAAACCTTGGCAAGTAAATTTGCAGATGCATTTTTTGCAGTAGGGGGCACCACTGAACCCCAAAGCTCAGACACAGTAAAGTCCAACACACTTGTAGGTTAAATAAAAGATGGTTGTTGCATTAAACATCCATCCATCCATTATGCAACCCGCTATATCCTAACTACAGGGTCACATGTGAATTTCCCCTTGGGATTAATAAAGTATCTATCTATCTATCTATCTATCTATCTATCTATCTATCTATCTATCTATCTATCTATCTATCTATCTATCTATCTATCTACCTCCCATTCCAAAAATCACTCTTCCCAAGACCAGTCGTAACATACACCAAATCAAACAAGGTCTTCCTTCTTCCTTCCTTCCTCCCATTGAGTGTTGCCCCCTTCCCTCGTGACTCTGACTCAACTAATGTGAGTCAGATTTTCAGGCTGGACCCAGGAGTGCTTCCAGTGCCAAGGCATGTTTTCGTGGAAGTACTTCCGGGTCACATAGAAAGTAAGGAGGTCCCCCCCATCCCCCAACAGAACCTTCTATAGGCACCCAGGGACCCTGACAGGGTTGTACTTCCGTACTCAAACTCCCAAGTACCCCTGCATGCAATGCCAGTGCTAGGTTATTTTGAGCCCTAGACCAAGCTTGTTAGTGTGCCCACCGTCTGTTCGGTTGCTAACCCATGCGGCTGGGCATCCCCCACCCCCAACCCCCCAACAGCGCCTTGTATAGGCACCCAGGGATCCCAACAGGATTGTACTTCCAGACTCTATCTCCCAACTACCCCTGCAAGCAGTGCCAGTGCTGGGATATTTTGTGCCCTAGGCCAAATTTGTTAGTGTGCCAACCGTCTGTTTGGTTGCTAACCTGTGCGGCAAACCCACACCCTTATGATCTGCACCCTAGGTGAATGCCTAACTCACTTTAATGGTGCCCCAGTCCTGACTGGGCTGCCACAAGAGGCCCACTGTCACCTATTGTATAAGGAAAGGAATTGCTCCCAGCTGGTCCAAGCCACCTATTAGTCTGGCCGGGCACAAAGTTATTACTTCTTCCAGCTGGCCAATTCATCTGTCCTTCTGTTTTGGCCTCCCACCCGGGTAAGAAACTGTCTTCCTTCCTAGCTGGGACGCCTGTTCTGCTCCTACACACAGATAGTGAAACTGATGCCTATGGCACTATGCGAATGAACCGCCACGATATGCCTGGTGAATTCGCTCCCATGAAGCTTCCTGGCAAAAAAGGAGAAACGATTGCAATCAAGTAGAAGGACAAGGAAGATGCTGTCCCCCTAAGCAGTGTTCGTAATGCAGCAGCTGTCAATATTTGTGTCTGGGGACATGTGGAAGTCATTACGCCTTGTGCTGTGGCAGCCTACAATAACACAAAGGGGGCACATCGATCGGGTGGGCCAGGCTTTGGCATTCTATCCTCTCATGGGCAAGCAACAGAAAACACATTATGAGAAAGTGTGTAAAGAAAGACACCCTGACTGCGACGTTGGTGACGGTTTAAAAACTTGTCATGCGCAAAGGACGTGTGCTTAATCTGGACCTGTACAGCAGGGGACCCCAAGCATACCTCTCCTACTGTATTTGTATTGACGTTTTAGTGCTTAAGCGTTTCTGTTACACATAAAAAAAGTTTTCTTGTTGAAAAAAATTCAACGTTTCTGGTTCATTTTTGCAATAGTAATCATAACACTAAGGAGGTTAAAATAATACAAAAGTTTCCATCTGTGCCTCCCCTGTTGAGCTATTTATTATTACAGGGTTATGGGTTGGCTTGGCTAACTCATGGATTTTAGACATAAAAGGTATAAACAGCTGCCACTTTTTAAGGGTACAACTGGACTCCGTGATGGTGCTGCAGCCACACACATACTTGGTGGTCCTCAGAGACGCAGAGTTCGTGCTATGAAGGAGCGCCACACTGGTCCTCTTCCAGGGTGCCTTTGCGCGTTTCATCATCCTGGGTGTATTTTTAATGTGGCATGCTGAGTATGCTAACAGCCTGTGCCCAGCAGTCCCTGAAGTGCCAAGGAATGGCCAGCAGGCACAGTTACCAGAGTGGTTTACAGTTATGGGAGACGGCCAAAGCTGGCAAGTGTGCCACACAAGACCCTCTCACTGATGCAGTGTTTAAGTGGCATTTCTTTTCCATTGTGATATTCTGACTTCAAAATGACCCAATATACAAACAATGTTTGCAATGCGCCATCTGTTGGAATGACAAATGCAATGCATTGTATTACTAAAAATGTTTGTGATGTGCTGTCTTTTGGAAATAAATAAATGCAATTGAGTACAGGCTGAATTATGGAAAGGATGCAGGATGTGATGGAGTCAATTCTCTTAATCAGAGTTAAAGTCCTCCCTGTAAACGATTTTCTTTCTCAGTGAGATGTTTTATTGTCATGTTTGCATCAGCAACTGTTAACAATAAAAGTGGTAAAGTGGTTCTTCAAAATGATGCCATAGGAGAGCCATTTTTGGTAACCACTAGAAGGTTCTAGGACAGTGTTTCCCAACCTTTGGGGTGTCATAGCCCACTTTTTCACATGCCAGTGTGTTTGGCTGGTTTACCTTGGTGCCGATCGTCAAAGCAGGTTTGTGTCCTGCGCGATCACCGGAGCTTCAGATGAATCAAGTGAGATCGTCAAGTCCCTTTCTCCTCAGTGAATCGAGTATGATTGTCAGAGCAGGAGTTCAAGAGGTCGTCCAGGATCAGCTGAGATCCAACCTGCAGCTGTGAATCCAGCACGATTGGTGGAGCTTTGGATTTTTTCTCCAGGGTTGGCCACAGCTCACCTGCAATGCTGCTGTGGCCCACAGGCTGACAAACGCTATTCTAGAAACAACCTTCATTTATTTACAGTTAGGTGTATACGTATTTGGACACACACACAATTTTCACAATTTTGGCTCTGTGTGCCACCCCAATGTATTTGAAATGAAGAAATCATGATGTGATTGAGATGTAGACTTGCAGCTTTAGGGGTTTAACAAAAACATTGTAGGAGTGGTTTGGAAAAGACAGACATTTTTTTTACATGTCCCCCCATATTTTAAGGGGCTCAAAAATATTTGGACAAACTAACATAATCATAAATATAATGATCATTTTCAGTACTTGGTTGAAAGTCCCTTGCAGCCTGAACCCACGGCCATCTCCAAGTGCTGGCTTTCCACCCTTCTGATGCTTTTCTAGGCCTCTACTCAGATAAATTCAGGTGCTGCTTGATCGTTGGACTTTCTGCCTTCAGTTTTGTCTTAAGTAAGTGAGATGCATGTCCAGTTGGGTTGAGATCAATTGATTGACTTGGCCATTGAAGAATCTGCACAAAGCAGTGTTAATGTTTGCAACACACCATCTGTTAGAATAACAAATGCAATGCACACATATGTTTCTGTATAGGCTATGTTTGCAATGGGATTTGAAAAAGTAGTATTAATGTTTGCGATGCACCATCTGTTGGAATAACAAATGCAATACACACAGTATGTTTCTGTATAGGCAATGTTTGTAATGGGAATTGTAAAAGCAGTGTTAATGTTTGCAATGCGCCACCTGTTGGAATAACAAATGCAATGCACACAGTATGTTTCTGTATGTGCCATATTTGTAATGGAATTGTAAAAGCAGTGTTAATGTTTGCAACGCACCATCTGTTGGAATGACAAATGCAATGCACACAGTATGTTTCTGTATATGCTATATTTGTAATGGGAATTGTAAAAGCAGTGTTAATGTTTGCAACGCACCATCTGTTAGAATAACAAATGCAATACACACAGTATGTTTCTGTATATGCCTTGTTTTTAATGGGAATTGTAAAAGCAGTGTTAATGTTTGTGATGCACCATCTGTTGGAATAACAAATGCAATGCATTATATTACTAAAAATGTTTGTGATGCACTGTCTCTTGGAATGACAGAGACACTGCAACCAGACAGACACTTGGACGCTTATCCTTTTATTAAGTTGAATTTTTGTTTTGAGAGACTTCTTTTATAAATATTTTCAGAAAATGGCTTGAGGTTGTGATACATACTTATAATTTAAACACTGAAATAATGGAAAAGTATGGTCATGCTTGGCAAATGATACCATATGGAAAGGCAAAGGCTTGGCAACAGCGAATGCAAAGTGAAGCTTATTTAACACCTTTCACAATCCACATTAGAAGAAGTCCCTCTTTATATAAACTATACATTGGTAATTAATTTTTACTGTTTCTAAATTGGATTTATTCTTATGTGCAGTGCAGTTTACAGGAAGCTACTAGAATTTGTATTCAATTATCATCTCAGTATCTTTAAAAATATACACAGTATAGTTTTCTCTAATACAATAACAATAATAATATAATTGCATTTTGTTCTAGTAAATTAGCAGTTTTTCATCTTTTATCTAGTTAGCATGTTGAGTGAACTGGAATCATTTCTCTTTGCAAAGTTTGCCAGCCGCTTTTTATTTTGTAACCGCAATATACCGCATACACTGACAGTGTGTCACTCCCTGACAGAACATTTGCATTAATAATATCGCCATTTCTGTATCATATGGAGAGACCGTGCAGCACAAAGAAATGTCACAGGAATGAGAATGACTTGCTGTAGCATCCATGGCTGATGACTTTTCAATTACTGACCCAACAGATTTCCTGTTGAGCTGAAAGGTCACCAGAAATACCAGCACACCAGTCACAGGAGATGGAGTCACTGCACCCAATGATCGGAGCGCACTGATAACCTTTAAAGCACATTACAGCAGAAGATCACACTCGTTACTAACATCCTTGAGCTGATTGGATCTCCGTCGTTATTACCGTTATCCAGCCATACATCAAGTTCCTGAACTCCCTTCTTTTAATTTCAGTAGCACTGGATGCACAGAATGGGAGAGTGAAGTTCTGCACAGCGGCACCTTAGACATAGGAGAGATCGGACTTCGGGCACCTGTGGTCATAACAGAGTGAAGACAGAGAGACACAGACACAAGAGTCTTTAGAAAAAATACTAAAGCTGTTTGATTCACAGTCTTGTGCCATGCAATACATCCATCCATTATCCAACCCGCTATATCCTAACACAGGATCGCAGGGGTCTGCTGGAGCCAATCCCAGCCAACACAAGGCACAAGGCATGAAACAAACCCCAGGCAGGGCACCAGCCCATCACAGTAGTTCCTTAATGAGAAGCCAATTCTTGCTGTTAATTAAACCCGTTATTTAATTCCACGGCTTGCTGCTGCTCTCATTCTGCTACAGCAGACATTTCCCAAACTGTTGATTTTCTGTTTCTGATTACTGACCTGAGAGATCAACCTGACGGAGACCCTCACCTTTCTTTATGTTCAGATAATGTGGTTAGCTGGTCACCTGTTTGCCTGTTTTGTGTCTCATTATTGTTTGGCTGCTAATTAAGGAAAAAGAAAGAACTAAAGGGTCTGAGTCGAGTTCATTAAAACAAAGGCAAAAGAAGTTAATTAGCAGCAAAAAAACAGGTCACTAATTAAGAAGGTGGTTAGAATGAAAACCTGCAGCCACTGCAGCCCTCCAGGACTGGAGTTCAACACCCCTGCTCAAAGAGGACACGAAAAACTCACCCCAAAAAAAATAAAGGCAGAAATCTTGGGAGGGGGAATTCAGAGAGAGAGAGAGGGAAGTTAGACTAGGCATGCAATGGGTGTCCAAAATGTGGGAAATGCAACACACAAAACAGAACACAAGGAATCCTCTTCATAGAGCTAGATGGTGTCACAGCTTAAAGGCACTGATGATGGTAATTCCTCACCGATTCACAAGGTGGTGCTGTTACCAACCTCTCTGCTATTCCTCCCTTTACAGACCTGGGGCCTCATGCATAACGGCGTGCGTAGAATTCACACTATAAAAGCGGAAATGTGTGTATGCACAAAAAAATCCAGATGCATAAATCTGTGCGACCGCCAGCTTCCATGTTCTTTCTCTCCATAAATCCCGGTTAGCGTGAAAAGTAACGCACGTGCACGCGCCTGCTGTCCCGCCAAGTCTCCTCCCAGAATTACGCCTCTTTCAATATGCAAATCAATATAAACAGCCCTTAAGCTCAGCATTCTGTGAAAAGGCAATGGCAAAAGTACGGGAGGAAATAGAAGAATTTCAACAAATACCAAGTGGAGGCAAGGAATAATGTACTATTTGTTGGTTTAAACAGTGGTATAAACAACAAAAGGAAGTTGATGGAGTGACAGAGTGTCGGAGAAACTCAAAAGCTCAAGTTCACAAAATCGCACAGTGCCCGAAATAAAAAAGAAGTTCTCAGATATCAAAGTTGCCATGAAAAGGCAAGTCGTAGCCCACCGTCTGAGTGTCATATGAAAGCTTATTAGGGTACAGAGAAAAACATATAGGCACACAGTGGGGAAAAAAACAGGAAATGTCAACTTTAATCTCTAAATTTTCATGTTAATGACATACAGTGGGATGCAAAAGTTTGGGCAACCTTGTTAATAGTCATTATTTTCCTGTATAAATCGTTGGTTGTCACGATAAAAAATGTCAGTTAAATATATCATACTAGCCAACCCGCGGCGTAGCATACGCCGCATAATCAGGCTGCTTTTTAAATGATTTTTAAGCACAGAGGAAAAAATAAACATTTCAAAAATCCGTAATTTAATAAACCACCAAGAAAAGTAACATTGCAACAATGCAATGAACCAACATACAATTGTCCGTGACTGAAAACCGGAGGAGCGCCATCGCGCTTTCTCCTTCCAAAGCGAAGGACGGGGTTGAACGGCGCTCGTTTAGTATGCACTGCCCGCTTGTGTGCCCGCCCCCAACTCCCTACCTGAGTCGCTTTCGTCTGTGTACAGTCCACACGCACCTTTGAGTCACGTTGACTGTTAATTTTCCAAACACCGCCTCAATCGGTTTCCACGTTGATTTTTCATTGTTCTTTGCGGTTCCGGCTGCTTTTTTTATATATATAATCCACCAAGTCACCTGACCATGGGGGGCTTTACAAAGGGCAGGGACGTAATCAGTGCGAGCGTATGACCCGCACGTACTGGGAATTTCGTTCGTGGGGAACAATTGGAAGCCACGGTCTCCATCACGAATGGGGTTCAGCGGCTTACCCACACCTCCCGCCGGGTAGACACCGTTGATCGATTCAGTGTAGCGCGTGCAGTACCGGACATACAAGTGCATCACAGACCTGTTAATGCTCAATCTCACGCGGCTGAAAGCCACTTATCCCTCTAAGAATTTGGGCGTCGACGCTGTTGGGTCGTGTAACTATTTAGCAGGCGGGAGTCTCGTTCGTTTTCGGAAATACCCAGCCAAATCGCTCCACCAACTAAGAACTGCCATGCTCCACCACCCACAGAATCGAGAAAGAGCTATCAATCTGTCAATCCTGTCCGTGTCCGGGCCGGGTGAGGTTTCCAGTGTTGAGTCAAATGAAGCGAAAGGCTCCACACCTGGTGGTGCCCTTCTGTCAATTCCTTTAAGTTTCAGCTTTGTAACCATACTCCCCCCTGAACCCAAAGACTTTGGTTACCCAGTTGGCTGCCCAGCGGGTCATGGGAATAACGCCGCCGGATCGCCTGTTGCGGGGCCTGCATTGGTGAAGCAGGTGAGGCGGTAATGAAACAGAGGCACAGGGCTTATTGGTTTTTAAAGACTGCTTCCTTCATTGGGTTTTAACCAATGCACGGAACGAACCAACACACAATCGTCCGTGCGGCGCTCAGGATGGAACGGGAGGAGAGGAGAAGGACATCCACTCCGCTCCCTCCATCATGCTAGTCTGCTGATTTCTCGTTCAGTATACACTGCCTGCTCATGTGCCCACCTCCAACTCGTCACTAGAGTCGTTGTCGTCTTTACACTGTCCAGATGCAGCTGTGACTCACGTAGACTTTTCATTGCTCTGTGCGGTTTTGGCTGCCTTTCTATATATAATCCACCAAGACGCCCGACCACGGTGGGAGGGGGGTGTGTACAAAGTGCAGGAGTATCTAAGAAGACGCATGTTTGTCGTGGACGCGAATTGCTGTATGTAGCGTGTAAAACAGTTTGCTATAGTGCACGCGGTCGTGCGTCGTAACTGAAAACTCGTTTTTAAAGACTGCTCACTTCATTGTGTTTTAACTTCAGTTGTAAAGGAACGTTTTAAGGATCCCATGGGATGCCCCTCGCAAACAGTTTTACACGCCGCATATGGCGATTCACCTCCGCGAGAAACATGCCTCTATTAACAGTCAACGTGGGTCGGAGCTGCATGTGACCTCTACGACAGACGAATATAAATGACTCCGGTTTTTCTGTGTCATCGCGTCCGAGTTGGTGGGCGTGGCTCTGTGAGTTGTCGTCGTATCCAATGGTCTTGGAGTTGGTGGGCGTGGCTCCTTCCTGCATGCGCCATAGGTGTCTCACTTGTCGGCGGCTTAGTGAATCCATGCCCCTTCCGGCGTGCTTTCCATGGTTGTCTTGCCTTAGTGAATTATATGTATAGATAGGAGACACACACAGTGATATTTGAGAAGTGAAATGAAGTTTATTGGATTTACAGAAAGTGTGCAATAATTGTTCAAACAAAATCAGGCAGGTGTATAAATTTGGGCACCAGAAAAAAGAAATGAAATCAATATTTAGTAGATCCGCCTTTTGCAGAAATTACAGCCTCTAAACACTTCCTGTAGGTTCCAATGAGAGTCTGGATTGTGGTTGAAGGTATTTTGGACCATTCCTCTTTACAAAACATCTCTAGTTCATTCAGGTTTGATGGCTTCCGAGCATGGACAGCTCTCTTTAACTCACACCACAGATTTTCAATTCTATTCAGGTCTGGGGACTGAGATGGCCATTCCAGAACGTTGTACTTGTTCTCCTGCATGAATGCCTTAGTGGATTTTGAGCAGTGTTTCGGGTCGTTGTCTTGTTGAAAGATCCAGCCCGCGCAGCTTCAGCTTTGTCACTGATTCCTGGACATTGGTCTCCAGAATCTGCTGATACTGAGTGGAATCCATGCGTCCCTCAACTTTGACAAGATTCCCAGTCCCTGCACTGGCCACACAGCCCCACAGCATGATGGAACCACCTCCATATTTGACTGTAGGTAGCAGGTGTTTTTCCTCCATGCATAACGCCCCTTGTTATGCCCAAATAACTCAATTGTAGTTTCATAAGTCCACAGCACCTTATTCCAAAATGAAGCTGGCTTGTCCAAATGTGCTTGAGCAGACCTCAAGTGGCTCTGTTTGTGCTTCCTCTGCATCACTCTCGCATACAGCATCTCCTTGTGTAAAGTGCGAATGGTTGAGCGATGCACAGTGACTCCATCTGCTGCAAGATGATGTTGTAGGTCTTTGGTGCTGGTCTGTGGGTTGACTCTGACTGTTCTCACCATTCGTTGCTTCTGTCTATCCGAAATCTTTCTTGGTCTGCCTTAACTTGAACTGAGCCTGTGGTCTTCCATTTCCTCAATATGTTCCTAACTGTGGAAACAGACAGCTTCAATCTCTGGGACAGCTTTCTGTATCCTTCCCCTAAACCATGATGGTGAACAATCTTTGTCTTCAGGTCATTTGAGAGTTGTTTTGTGACCCCATGTTGCTACTCTTCAGAGAAAATTAAAGGAGCAGGGAAACTTACAATTGACCCCCTTAAATACTCGGATTCACCTATGTATGGAGGGCAGGGGTCACTGAGCTTACCAAGCCAATTGGAGTTCCAATAATTAGTTCTAAAAGTTTGGGAATCAATAAAATGACAACGGTGCCCAAATTTATACACCTGCCTGATTTTATTTGAACAATTATTGCACACTTTCCGTAAATCCAATAAACTTCATTTCACTTCTCAAATATCACTGTGTGTCTCTCCTATATGATATATTTAACTGACATTTTTTTTCGTAACAACCAACGATTTATACAGGAAAATAATGACTATTAACAAGGTTGCCCAAACTTTTGCATCCCACTGTAGTTTATTTTGTCATTAAAGCAGAACATCATAAACTTCATCTTAAAATCATTTAAATTACTAGTTTCTAAAATCACATCGTAAACTAAAGTAGCACATTAAATGCTTTGTCAATGTCAATTTATTTATATAGCACATTTAAAACAACATAATAATGCTGTGGCCAAAGTGCTTTACGATAATAGAATAAAATAAAAAAAAAAAAAAAAAAACAAAAACAATAAACAATAAAACATAAATAGTAATAAAATATATGAACATAAAATAAGATAGATAATAAATAGAAATAATGTTATATGATCACAAAGAGGAAAACCATCAGTATTACTGAAGGTCACTGAATGCAAGTGAAAAGAAGTGAGTTTTTAATCTCACAGTTCAACTGTAGACGACTCCTTAATGTGATGAGGTAGAGAGTTTCACAGGCGAGGGGCAGCAGCTGCGAAGGTCCTGTCCCCCTTGGTTTTACATTTGGTACGAGGGACAACAAGAGACAACTGACCAGAAGATCTAAGCACTCTAGATGGCTGGTGTAAAAAACACATTTCAGATAAATAGGCAGGAGCAAGCCCATGTAAAGATTTAAAAACTAGCAGCAAGATTTAAAAATCAATTCGAAAACTGACCAGCAGCCAGCGTAAAGAAGCTAAAATAGGAGAAACAGAATCACACTTCCTTGCCTCAACCAGAAAGCGAGTGGCAGCATTCTGGACCAACAATAAGATTTGTTAATCCTAGAATACAGCGAATTGCAATAATCGAGGTGAGAAAAAATAAAAGCATGAGTAGCTTTCTCAAGATCTTTAGAAGATAAAAAAGGCTTGATCTTACCTAATAAACGAAGCTGGAAAAAGCAACTCTTAACTACAGAATTTACTTGTTTCTCAAAAGAGAGGTTACTATCAAAGATAACAGCAAGATTGCAGACTTGAGGTTTGGAAAAGGCAGAGAAAGAGTCGAGAAGTCCAAGACCAATTTGGGCTTTAGCTGATGGACCCGCTATAAGCACCTTCGTTTTATTTTGATTCAGATCAAGAAAATTATTAGCCATCCAGGATCTTAGTTCAGAAAGACAGTTGTGCAGTTGATTTATTGCAGAGTTGCAGACGGGAATATAAACCTGAGTATCATCAGCATAGCAGTGAAAAGAAATGTTAAATTTCCTAAAAATCGCTCCAATAGGGTGAAGGTATATAGAGAATAAAATGGGACCCAAAATGGATCCCTGAGAAGCACCACATTTAAGAGGAGCAGTGGACGAAAAAGAGGAATTTAAAGTCACTGAAAAGTGTCTACCAGTTAGATATGACCTGAACCAGTTGTCAGGGATGCCAGGGGCCATGACCCGGCCGGGACGCCAGGAGGGACCGGAAGAGGGTCAGAGCCCGGCCTGGATCACGTGGAGTTAAGCCTTCGGGTTGCTTTGGGGGCCACGGGTCAAGGGCATGGAAGCCCTTCCCTGTAGGGCCCCGTGGTCACTGCCAGGAGGCGCCCTGATGTCTTGGAGAGCTGTTGTCCCAGCACTTCCGGAAGTGCTGGGGGGAAGACCTTGGGTGTTACCCGGAGGGCTGTCAGGAGGACAGCCGGCACTTCCGCCACGCTGGGGCGTGGCCAACGGAGGAATGCCGGGAACACCTGCTGCTCATCCGGGCACTCTATAAAAGGGGCTGTCCTTCATACATTCGAGGCTGGAGTCGGGTGGAAGTAGGACGAGGCAGGAGCAGAGAGAATGAAGGCGGCCCGAAGAAAGGCATCGTGAGGCCAGGACTTTGGGATAGGGGTTTGTGCACTTGTGTGGGTCTGTGTGACCAAAGGACTGGGGTCTTTGTGACCAGAACAATTTGTATATATTGTAAATAAACGTGTGGTGGTTGTGCAAAACAAGATGTCTGCCTGTCTGTGCCCGGGTGCCGTTGACACAGTTTAGAGCAGCCCCTTTAAGCACAACAAGATGTTCGAGCCGCATCAGCAATATTTCATGGTCAATGGTGTCAAAGGCAGTGGACAGGTCAAGGAGGACAAGGACTGCTGCATCACCTGAGTCAGTAATAAGAGAGATGTCGTTGAACACTTTCAGGAGGGCCGTTTCAACACCATGATAACGCCTAAAACCAGATTGGTAGATCTCAAATAAATTATTGGAGTTAAGGTGATCGACCAATTGATTATAAATCATTTTTCTAGAATTTTAGCCAGAAATGGGAGCTGGGAAATTGGACGAAAGTTGGTTAAAATTCCAGGATCTAATCCTGCCTTTTTTAGATGGAGACGGACTGCAGCATGTTTAAAAAATGAGGGCACAACTCCCCAACTAATAGAATCATTTATAATGGCTAGGAAAGATGGGCCCAACACATCAAAGGCTTCCACTAAGAGACGTGGTGGTACAATATCGAGGGGGCTGGAAGCTGGTTTAAGGGTGTCAATAGTTCTTTTTAGCATTTGATCAAAGAAATCTAGAACAATGTCATGATTAACAGTAGGAAGTTCATAACCAGTTTGAACAATGTCACGGTGGATAGTATCAATTTTGCTGGCAAAGAATGATAGAAACGGCGCGCATGAATGAACAGTGCTATTTAATCTCATCATAGAATGAGGGTGAAGGCCGTATTAATTGAATTAAATAAAACCGTAGGATTGTTTGAATGATGGGATACTAAATCGGCAAAGAAGTCATGTTTCAATTTCTTAACTTCAGCCTGGAAATTGAAAAGAGAAGTCCTGAAAATCTGTTTAGAGACAGTCAGTCCATCTTTTTTCCAACGCTGTTCGGCAGTTTGACATTTGTATTTGATCTTCTATGTGCTCATTTGTGTGGGAATCACTACGTGCTTCTTAAACCGGCTTTCTCTTCCTCCAACAGGACACAGAATCCATTACATTCGTGATAGTAGAGCTCTCTGAATAATTAAAATACTGAGATGATACTTGATATCATTTTCATGATGTTAGGAGTTAAAGCATGTTATTAAACATGGGAACACGGTGGAGCAGTGATTGTTCTTGCCTCACGCAAAATGCTTGCTGCGCTGTGCACAACCTTCGATGAAATAATTTATTGTAAGCAGTACTGTCTCTTTTAAACATACTAACCTCCAATTCCTGTCCTTCCTTTTATTCTCCAATTGCCACACAATCAGCTCTGTAATAGACGTTAAACCATCTGTAAGCTTAGAATGCAGATTCTTCAAAACATTTAAGGAACATTGAAATATCTTCGTAGTACGTGTTTAATTATTCTATCTTTCTATCCTTATAGTGTCACGCCAGCCCCAGCAAGAATACAGCGCAAGACAGGAACAATCCCTGAACTAGCTAGAGCTGCGACATCGTGTCCTCACATGTTTAATTATTAACAATATAGATTATTTAAATGATGTTAACATTTTATCTGTATAATGTAATGAACATATTTTGCTGCATTTCATCTTAAAAATGATATCGTCATCATATGTAAATATGTACTTTATAAAGTGGCTCAGGTTGTTCAATATTATAACTGTATCGCAAGTTCACAGTGAGGTAATTGTACAAATAAGTACAACGAGTTCTACAAGGGACACTTGATGGACTGATTGATTACGTTTATAGTTCTTGAGATGAAACTGTTTCTGAACCGCGAGGTCCATACAGGAAAGGCTCTGAAGCGTTTGTATTATGAGAGCAGTTCAAATAGACTGTGTGCATGACTGAGGCAGCATGTGCTTGATGCTGTATACCAATAATTATCTTTCCGATCAGATTGCACACTCAGGTACAGTGGGATAAACAGTCTGAGTGGTGCAGTGAGAGTAACAATGCTAAAGCAGCTATGGTATTTGGAATAGTTTAGCCATTCCGTGGACTATTATATTGTTACAGGTTAATTACAATCAGATGGCTTAAACTAATAAACAATATGCTGTTAATTTCAGTGTACATGATAAAGCCGTGTCAGGGATGTGGATCTAAAAAAGAAAACGAAACTACACTGAAACAAAAGCACTGCTTTGATGCTGGGTGCCGCCAGTTTGCAAAACCAAGCGAAGATCTTGCGTACGCCAAGCATTTAGCATTGTGCATGGCTTTACGGCAAGTTTAGGTTTTAAACATCGCGATTTGAGCGTGGAAACGTCAGTATGCAACATTTTTGTGCATACGCACCATTTAGACATGAAGCCCCAGATGATTGTTAGCCCTATCACCTTGAACATCACGCCCGGTGTTCTTCCCCCGGACCCACCTCTTCCTGCCTGGCCTGGACATAACCAGAAGTGTCGCCATCTTGGAGCAGTCACTTTAGACTTGCATCTGTGAACATGTCTTATTTCCTTTTTTCAACGCGTTTATACACCGCATTTATTTTCAATTATATAGGGTTTGCCTGCGGTTGCCTTAACTCTTTATGCATGTCTGTGTTTTTTATTACAATCAGGGCTGGATTAAGACCTCAAGAGGCCCTAAGGGCTTAAATGATGTTGGTGGCCCATATAAATGAGCTGCACTCACTTTCAATGGACGACTGAATGGGACAGACGATATGACTGAGACAAGAACAACAATCACATGAGCTTCAGTGGACCATGTGGAAGTTAACAGATTCTCATTGTGTTGTATTCCCAAGATTTATATATCATTAACCTCTATTATTACTATTTTAGTATTATTTTTATTATTGTATATATATATATACACTGTATATGTATATATACACGTATATATATATATATATATATATATATATATATATATATATATATATATATTGTGGACTTGACCCGAACACAGACAGGCGGATATGTTCTTAAACACCACCACACGTTTATTATTTACAATATTTACAAAAGTCCAGTGTCACTCAGAAACAAACAAACCCCAACACAGTCCTGACCTCACAATGCCTTTCTTTGGGCTGCCTCCACACACCTCTCATGCCTTGTCCTTCTTGCACCCGACTCCATCCTTGAATGAAGGGAGATGGCCCCTTTTACTCTCCCGGATGAGCTCCAGGTGGCTCCCGGCATTCCCTCATTGGCCACGCCCCAGCATGGCGGAAGTGCCGGCTGTTCTCCCGGCAGCTCTACGGGTGTCCTTCCTAATCTTCCCCCCAGCACTTCCTGGTGTGGTGGAAGTGCTGAGGGAACAGGTCCCCAAGGCATTGGGGCGCCTCCTGGCAGTGACCACGGGCCCCTGCAGGGTGGGGCTTCCATGCCCTCAACCCGTGGCCCCCAAAGCAACCAGGAAGGCGGCCCCACATGATCCAGGGTGGGCGCAGACCCACATCCGGTCCCTCATGGCGTTCTGGCCGGGTCGTTGCCCCTGGCATCCCTGACAATATATATATATATATATATATATATATATATATATATATATATATATACTCAGCAAAAAAGAAACGTCCCTTTTTCAGGACTGTGTATTTCAACAATAATGTTTTAAAAATCCAAATAACTTTACAGATCTTCATTGTAAAGGGTTTAAACAATGTTTTCCATGCATGTTCAATTAACCCTAATCAATTAATTAACATGCACCTGTGGAATGGTCGTTAAGACCTTAACAGCTTACAGAAAGTAGGCATTTAAGGTCACAGTTCTAAAACGCAGGACACTAAAGAGACTTGTCTACCGACTGTGAAAAACACCCAAAGAAAGATGCCCAGGGTCCCTGCTCATCTGCGTGAACGTGCATTAGGCATGCTGCAGGGAGGCATGAGGACTGCTGATGTGGCTAGGGCAATAAATTGCCATGTCCGCACTGTGAGACGCCTAAGACAGCGCTACAGGGAGACAGGAAGGACAGCTGATCATCCTCGCAGTGGAAGACCACATGTAACAACACCTGCACAGGATCGGTACATCCGAATATCACACCTGCGTGACAGGTACAGGATGGCCGCAACAACTGCCGAGTCACACCAGGAACACACAATCCCTCCATCAGTGCTCAGACTGTCCGCAATAGGCTGAGAGAGGCTGGACTGAGGGCTTGTAGGCCTGTTGTAAGGCAGGTCCTTACCAGACATCACCAGCAACAACGCCGCCTATGGGCACAAACCCACCTTCGCTGGACCAGACAGAAGTGGCAAAAAGTGCTCTTCACTGATGAGTCACGGTTTTGTCTCACCAGGGGTGATGGACGGATTCGTATTTATCGTCAAAGGAATGAGCGTTACACCGAGGCCTATACCCTGGAGCGGGATCGATTTGGATCGATGGCTAGGGCCATTCCCCCCAGAAATGTCCAGAAACTTGCAGGTGCCTTGGTGGAAGAGTGGGGTAACATCTCACAGCAAGAACTGACAAATCTGGTCCAGTCCATGAGGAGGAGATGCACTGCAGTACTTCAAGCAGCTGGTGGCCACACCAGACACTGACTGGTACTTTTGATTTTGAGCCTCCCTTCATTCAGGGACACATTGTGAAACATTTTTAGTTTATGTCTTATGGTGTTGACTCTTGTAGTGTTCATACAAATATTTACACATTAAGTTTACTGAAAGTAAAAACAGTTGAAAGTCAGAGGACGTTTCTTTTTTTGCTGAGTATAGATGTCATTTTCTTCATTTAACACAAGAATCCCTGAAGCCTATGAAAAAACTCATAATCTAAACCCACCTTAAATTTCTTCGCACCTCTCCATCAGCGTCTTTTGTTTTGTAAATGTGTCGATCAGCACAAGCAGCAAGCAGCCTGCTATCCCATCCTACCCCTCCTGTTAAATGGCATTTGGCATGGGATTCATGTTAATGTTTATGGTATGCCATGTGTTGGAATAAGAAATATAATGAACTTAAGAACTGCAGACTAGCTGTGCTACCCATCTAAGATAGGCTGAAATCTAATTAATCAGCATAGACTTCAGCATTAACTTCTGCAGTGCACTAAGCAATGCATATGTCTCTGTTATATAACATTTGGCATGTGTTTTGCACAAGCAGTGTTAATATTTATGACATCTGTTGAAATGAAAAATGCAATGCATTTTATTACTGCATATCATCTGTACAGCCATCTCTGATAGGTTGAAGTCTAAGTAGTCAACATAGTCGTCATATTTAATGTTTGCAGTGCACCATGCAGATCACAGTTCTCAGTTATAAGCTATTTGGAATGGGATTTGTAAAAGCAGTGTTGTGTTGCACCATTTGTTGGAATGAAAATGCAATGCATTTAAGTACTACAAATGTTTGTGATACAACATTTTTGGAAATGACAGAGACACAGCAACCGCATGGACACACAGACAGACATACAGACACTTATATTTTTATTAAGGTGGACAAGACTGAAACATAAGAAAATCGAATTAAAAAATCAGCTGTGCTAAGTATTGGGTAAAAATGGCTGGAGCCTACTCCAGTAGCATCAGGTACAAGGTAGGAATTAGCCATTTAGAGAACACCAGTCTACTGCAGGTCACACACACACAGTCATACAAAACCAGTTAGTGCGGTCAATTAACTTACTGGTCTTTTGGGATTTGGTTGAAAACTCAGCTCCTGGAGAAAAACCTGAAGAAGCATATGCAGAACAAACACATTTTACACATAAAATCGCCAGCTCAGGGTTCATTTTCCAGGAGTTGATGATGCAGCAGTGCTTAGCACTACTCGACCATGATGATTAATTAAAAATAAACCGAACTGAAGTGAGTGCACTTTCTTTCAAATAGGATTGTCACACAGTACGATGACATGGTAATGGTGTCCTGCCCTCATCAAGCCCCCAGCATGCTTTGCCATCATTTGAGCCTCAGATTACTTTATGGGTGTCTGAACTTACTCTGGGTGCCAGAAACAATGATAGCTTAAAGAGGATCCAAAGGCAGGAAACATGAGAATGAGCTATGCGGACAGCCTGTTCCTCAGACATCGCAATAAATGCCAATGGTGGGACTGAGAGATCAATCTTAACACCGTGTCAGCTGTAAAGCTTGCATGATTCTCTGCTTTCAGCTCCAGATACTAAGAAATGACCCTTTGAAACATGGCAAATGCTGAAATCTACGCTGTGGTGTCTGCAGTGGTTGTGAAGGTAAAGATACACATGTCTACAGCACATTTAGCTTCATTAAACTATGCGAACGCAGACTCCATAAAAGTATTAAAAACTCCCGAAAAGTTCAAAGTCAATGGTGGCCGGGCCTGATGCTTCTCTGTTTATGGGGCAAATGAAAAGTGTAGCAGCACACATTCAACAGCCCAAAGGACAAAAATAAAATTTTCTTGGCCATTTTTACTGTAAGAATGGCGAAGTCCAAGTTAGTTTGTTTTGGAAAGCTCATGAATTAAAGGATATTTCATGTCAAAGGTATTTAATTGCAATTCTATTTCTTTTAAGGCTGATTTTTTTTTTCCGCTTTTGTCCCAGGGCTGAATATTTTTCCAAAAAAAACTCCTGAAAAGCACACAAAGCAATGGTTTCCTACATAAATCAACATAAAATACATTTTTATGACAATTATCAATCTGATTTATGTTCCACTAGCCTCTACAGCATGTAAATTCACACACTTATTACATACCCGTTTGTCTCATCACTCATAAGCTGAAAGGCACTTTCTGGAAAAAAAAAACAGCTTGAAGGAATCGAGTGGCTGGTAATCCGTGGTGTCCACTGGCACGTTGTGTCGTTTCATGAAGTCCAGTTGCCAGTTTTCCTCTCACACATCTATGTCTGTGTAGTCTTCCCATGGCAAATGTTGGTGTAGGTGCGTCAGCTGCATGAGCGTGTTCAGCACTATGATCAGCTGGGGGCCGATCAGCTGATGCAGGTACCTGAGTTTCGTTTTCAATTTCCAGGTCATCTACAACGAAATCGGAATTCGATAAGTGTCTGATGTGGACAATGGCCGGGTAGTTTATCCCGGCCAATACCCCCTAGGCGCCAGATGGAGTCCTCCCTGCATTGCAGCAGGGCATCATGGACCTTGGATTGTTCATTCACAGCCCTGCAGGATACCGTGGGGGCCGCCAGAGGACGCTGCAGGGAGGCTCAAGGACTTGTATGTTCCGTATAGCCCGGAAATACTTCACAGTCAAGAGGATGGAAGAAATAAAGTTCTTCCGGGCTGAAGAAAAAGAGGAGTTTTTCACCTGACCCAGAAGTGATGGGGAATCACATGGACTGGGGGATCAGAAGCACTTCCGGGTCAAGGACTATAAAGGATTATGGGAAACCCCAGCGAGTTGAGCTGAGTTGGGAGGAAGGGTGAGAACACGTCTGGGAGTTGGAGGATTATTGATTGTGTGATTACTGTGATTGATTATTGTAGTATTGAAGAATAGTGGCGGTGGAGGTGCTTTGTGCACTTTATAGTACAAATAAAATAATTATTTAGACTTTTATCTGTTGTCTGGGGTCTGGTCCGAGGGTTCAAGGGGACGACAGCGCCCCCTATCTGTCACACTGATAAGCCTGAGGAGTCATCTCAAGTGAAGACTGCCGCAAACAGCTGGGGACCAATCAGCTGATCGATCGTTTCGTTTTTCGATCTCCAGATCAGTTGCATCCAAATCGGAGTTCGATAAGAGTCTGTTTCAGCAAGAACACTAAATAAATAAATAAAGTGCACGGAGTATTTTGCTTTACACATTCGCTTTGTTCTCTCTCCCGATGTCGATGCCATTCTAGACATTGTTCACTCTGCGCTACTCACACACACAACGTCAACTCAACAAATCTAACAGTCCTCCTAGCAAAGAGAGTCTACCTGTAACGCAACGGTGAGTTTTATCGACATTTACAGACTTATCGTCCTCTGCCTCTGGGTTGTCAACTTTAGTTGCTAACTGCCCTCAACCCCATGTGTCGACAAAAGTCGAAATCGACCCCAAAAGGGTTAATTTTCCATGTGAAATTGTGTTATAAATTGAAGCATCTTTAATAAATTAAAAAAAAATCTAGCCTGTTTCTGTGCTTTATAATGACGGTGACGGTACCAGTTTCCGACGTGAAAATCAATACAAGTCAAGTTCGTCAAGTTGGGGAGCATACACTGGTATAGTGCGTTGCTGCACCCACCACATGACGTAACAGCTCGGGATCCCGGTTGGCAACCCCCCAGGCAGACATGCAGTCCAGTCCCACCCTCTGAAACTGACCCTCAATCTGCTGCAGCCAGGCGTTACTTGGGTGACCCCTTGGCCTGGTCCAGCCACTCGGGTCCCCAACAACGAGAATCTTACGAGCTGATCACCCTTGGGGAAACACGCCACATGGCCGTAGTGCCGTAACCCTTCACAATGCAGGTAATGTGCCTCATTCGGGACTCCATGAGCAACACAAAGTCAAACCAACGGTACCCAAGGATTTTCCGGAGAGACACAGTAACAAATGAATCCAGTCTTTGTCTCAGGTTACTGGATAGCATCCACGTTTTGCAACCATATAGCAAAGCAGGAAGAACCGGGGATCTAAAACTTACTTCGTCCTTTTGCATAGATATCGGGAGCGCCACACACCCCTTTCCAGTGACCTCATGACCCCTCATGCTCTCCCAATCCGTCTACTGACTTCACAGGAAGAGTCACCAGAGTCATGAATGTCACAGCCAAGGTAAGTAAACCTCTTGACAATACCTTAAAACTTATCTAACTTATCACCTTGAAGCAGCATAGGTTTTGATTTAGGGAAAAGTGCTTTCAGCATTTCTGATGCCTGCTTATGAAAAGCAAAGTAACCTGGAAGTTATACGTTTTATCACAGATTCTTTCTTGAATTACCAATACATTCATTCACCGAAATGTGTGTGAGGCTTCCAAACAGGACCATAAAGGCAGGGCCTTAACTTAACCAGTCTGCCCAAGGAGACTCACCCCAAATTCAGTGATCCTCAAAAATGCTGAGGAAATTTGAAGCTGGCAAAATAATTAGAAATGTCCCAAAAAATAGCAATAGTTTCACCAGAAGAAGGATAAATGCAAACCTTTAACTGGTAGTTTTATGGTCTCCAGACTATGAAAAAGCCATCCATCCATCCATCTATTAACCAACCCTCTATATCCTAACTACAGGGTAAGTCTGCTGGAGCCAATCCCAGCCAACACAGGGCACAAGGAAGGAAACAAACCCCGGGCAGGGCGCCAGCCCACCGCAGGAAAAGGGCATAGTAGCAATGGAAAAAGTCCAGAGAAAAGCAACTAGGCTGATTGTGGGGCTACAGGAAATGAGTTATGAGGAAAGATTAAAAGAGCTGAGCCTTTACAGTTTAAACAAAAGAAGATTAAGAGGAGACCTGACTGAAGAGTTTAAAATTATGGAGAGAATCAGTCCAGTGGATCGAGACGGTGACTTTAAAATTAGTTAATCAAGAACACAGGGACACAGTTGGAAACTTGTTAAGGGTAAATTTCTCGCAAACATCAGGACGTTTTTCTTCACACAGAGAATCATAAACACGTGGAGTAAGTGACCAAGTAGTGTGGTAGACAGTAGGACTTGAGGGACCTTCGGAACTCAACTTGATGTTATTTTAGAAGTATTAAGTGGATAGGACTGGCAAGCTTTGTTGAGCTGAATGGCCTTTTCTCATCCAGATTTTTCTAACACAGAAAAAACAAAATGGAAATTGCAATGGATGATTGACAACAAAGAACATGTAGAAAGTTATTAATATGAATAATTTCAATGATAAAGATGGCCAAATAATTTACATGGACAACCAGCAATAACCTAAAGCAAAGCTCAGATTGCTGGTGAAACTAAGACAATAATGAGGTATAAACTCTTCTGCCAACTGCAGGGCATTCTTACGACATACCCAAACCATCTCGACTGGCTCGTCTCAATCCAGAGGAGCAGCGACTCTCCTCTCAAATCACTGAGCTTCTCACCTTATCGTCCTGTGAAGAAACCTTAATTCGGTCACTTGTACTCACAATCTCATTCTTTCAGTCCTGACCTACAGCTCATTTACCCATAGATGGGGACAGGGAAGTCGATCAACAGGTAGAGAGTTTTGTCTTTAGACTCAACTCTCCCTTCACCACTGTGGACCAGTACAGCGCCCTCAGAACAGCAGCCGCTGCTCCAATCCGTCACATTTAACACACTGCTGAGGCCTCATCTGGAGTCCTGTGTGCAGTTTTGGTCTCCAGGATACAAAAAGGACATAACAGCACAAGAAAAGATCTAGAGAAGAGCGACTGGGCTGATTTGCAGGGCTACAGGGGATGAGTTATGAGGAAAGAATAGAAGAGCTGAGCCCTTACAGTTTAAACAAAAGAAGATTAAGAGGAGACCTGAGTGAAGTGTTTAAAATTATGAAGGGAATCAGTCCAGTGGGTTGAGACGGTGACATTAAATTGAGTTCATCAAGAACATGGGGACACAGTTTGAAACTTGTTAAGGGCAAATTTTGCTAAAACATTAGGAAGTTTTGCTTTACACAGAGAACTACAGACATTTGGAATAAGTGACCAGGTAGTGTGGTGGACAGTAGGACTTTGGGGACTTTCAAAACTTGACCTGATGTTGTTTTAGAAGAATTAAGGGGATAGGACTGGTGAGCTTTGTTGGGCTGAATGGTCTTTTCTCACCTTGATTGCTCTGATATTCTAATGGTATGACCAGGGCATACAAGACATCTTCATAAATAAAGTATAGAGACTGAGAAGGAACTTTTTCTTACAGTCCGTCTGTATGAAAAACAGTGTCTATAATGATATTCTGTTGTTAACTCTCTCACATTAAGTTATTTAAGTTAACTCTTTCTGGACTGATGTTGACTTTTGTCAAAAGGAGTTGACGATGGTAATCAACTGTAAACGGAGACAAAACCAAGCGTTATGTTTTAGTTGGTCTCTCGTTGCTAGACGGAAAGTTAGCATAGCTAGATAGAATAGCTTCATTGGTTTGACCGAGATTTACTGCACTCGTGCGAGTAGCAAGGCGCAAACAAAGTCAAAAATGGCACGGACATCTGGCGAGAGACCAAAGTGAACGTGTTAAGCAAAATACTCAGTGGACGATGTTTTGCCTGTTATCTTTGAACTGGAATATGACTTGTCGGACTCGGATTTTCATACAAGTGATCGAAAACGAATGGGGGGTTCCAGCTTCAGCTGATTGGTCCCTGGCTAATCTTGGTACTGACAATGTTTTCCAGGGAGGACTGCCACTTAATGATAAGGGGTAGAAACCAGATTATAATGCACTGTGACTGCTGCTGCTGTCCCAGCCACACAAAGACAGCCTGGCAGCAAGCCTGCCGCACATTCTTGGCAAACTGGCAGCCACAGCATGCAGCAACATATGTTTCATGTTGATTTCTATGTGAACCCATTGCTTTTTAGAAACTATGTTTTTTTGGGAAAAAATTTTCAGCCCTCAAAGAGTTAAGTCATCTACTCCCCATTTAATATTTTGTATTATTATTATTTACCAGTAACGGCGGACTGCATGATAACGTGCAGTGAATACACTTGACTTATAGATTTCCTCGTCTTTATTTGTACGTTTTGCATTCATTTGCTCAGAGGTTGACACGTTTGCTGCTTCCTGAGCAGTTCTTCTTTTCTCCATCCTAGCGGCCCGCTTCTTCTCTTCTTCCGTTGGCATCTTTTCATGTTAAAACTGATTAAGTCAGTGTTTGTGTTGCGATTACTTAGTACGTTTTCTTGAATTTTTCACTTAAGCTGGCACTTAAGACTTCAATCTGCCTCAAGAATGATTTAAGATATGAAGAGGTAGGGGAAGTGACGGCGAATGTGGTAGGGAATGAGAATGGCGCCCGTATGCATGCACCGAAGGGGGCAAAGTTATTAATAAAAATAAGAAAAGATCATGATGACACACGTTCTTTGTTAAGGACAAGTCTCTTGAATCGGTGTTTTCTCCTCGTTGCACTTTCTTTATTTTATCTCTCTCTTATCATTTGCTATCGTGGTCTGGTCCAAAAATTAGACGTCACCTTCCGGGAGTGTGTCCGCTTTGTACCGAGCGGGCCAGAAGGAGTGGGGCTACTTTGATTTTGTTCCCCTCAAATGGCGGTTTCTGGAGGCTGTGAGAGGAAAAGGGAGACAAGACTGTTAGTGACAGCGCCCCCTCTTGTCCCAGGGTGGTACCACATGCCTCAGGTGAGCCTGGAAGGTGACCCCCTGGTGTACATGTGTGACAGAAGGTTACAGAAATTTATTAAAAAGGCTGCTTGCCTTTGATCCTTGTGGTCAGCTGCCTCTACCGCTTTTAGGGGGTAGAGTCTGTAAACCTTCATCCTGTTTTTAACAACAAAGATTATCAAGAACAGTCTAAAATGCAAAAGAAAAAATATCCAACAGCTCACCCTGCTGCTAACTACTCCATCGAGACGGTGCAGGCAGGCCTCCTCCCTGACTGACTGACTGACCCACCGACCGGCTCCTAATGCATACGCCATTCCTTTTCACCCTCATCCCAACAAGCATACGTGACACTAATGACTTTTTATTACACCTGAGGGCTGAAGTCACCAAAGCCATTATGGCCTTCTTTATGTTTGTCGAGACCAATTAATTCTCCCTTATATGGTTAAGCCAGGGTCTGTTAATGACATTAATGAATCAAGTCTCTGGAATTTGAACAAGCGATTTTTTTGGCTTTGTGCCTGACTTGCCAAAGAGTTTGATGGATTTCGTACGTTTGCCAAATCTCATTAAAATTCCTTTGTACAGTAAAATTGCGCTTCTCAAAAAGTGATTTAGGGCCTCCTTTGCTCTTAGCCCGCCTTCACCAGAAAGATTAAAGAGTGGGTTAAAGGAATACCCCACCCAATAATGACATTTGTTTTATATGTTACTTACCCTATGTGTTTATATTGGTACCAGAGAAAAAATTTTAACATCAAAATTGTAATAGAGAATGAAGGCTAAAAAAGTTTACAAGATATAATACAAGTCAATGGTGATCAATGATGTAAAAAAAACGTACGTGAACAAAAAAGAAAAAATCTTATGTTACTTGTGTTGCATAATCCACATGTCAGTTATTGCTTGACATGTCCACGGGGGCGGACCCTTAAAGTGATGGACAGGTAGCCCTGCCCCTTGGGATCCACCCACACAATACAAGAAATAAAAGAGAACTTCAAAACACACATAGATACTGCGTAATAACTAAACAAAATGAACAGTCAATACATAATTAGACAAATGAACACGATAATATAATTAAAAGGGGAAAATAATCAACAGTAATGAAATGTGAATAATGAAAACAAAATGAAGCAATTTAAACATACAGTTTTTCTAATTTTGGTTCTGTACATTACCACAATGAATTTTAAATGAAACAACTCAGATGCAGTTGAAGTGCAGACTTTCAGCTTTAATTCAGTGGGTTGAACAAAACGATTGCATACAAATGTAAGGCAACTAAAGCATTTTTTTAACACAATCCCTTCATTTCAGGGGCTCAAAGGTAATTGGACAAATTAAATAACTGGAAATAAAATGTTAATTTCTAATACTTGGTTGAAAACCCTTTGCTGGCAATGCCAGCCTGAAGTCTTGAACTCATAGACATCACCAGATGCTGGGTTTCCTCCTTTTTAATGCTCTGCCAGGCCTTTACTTTCAGTTGCTGTTTGTTTGTGGGCCTTTCTGTCCGAAGTTTAGTCTTCAACAAGTGAACTTCATGCTCAATTGGGTTAAGATCAGGTGACTGACTTGCCATTCAAGAATTTTCCACTTCTTTGCTGTAATAAACTCCTGGGTTGTTTTGGCTGTATGTTTTGGGTCATTGTCCATCTGTATCATGAAACGCCGACTAATCAATTTGACTGCATTGAGCTGGATTTGAGCAGACAGTACGTCTCTAAACACCTCAGAATTCATTTGGCTGCTTCTGTTCTGTGTCACATCTATATTAATAAAAGGCAAAGCCTTCACTCACTCACTCACTCACTGACTCACTCACTGACTCATCACTAATTCTCCAACTTCCCGTGTAGGTAGAAGGCTAAAATTTGGCAGGCTCATTCCTTACAGCTTACTTACAAAAGTTAAGCAGGTTTCATTTAGAAATTCTACGTGTAATGGTCATAATGGTCAACAACGTCCGCCATGTTGAACTTTCTTATTTATGGCCCCATCTTCACGAAATTTGGTAGACGGCTTCCCTGTGCTAACCGAAACCGATGTATGTACTTATTTTGGTGGTTTGACGCCACTGTCGGCCACCATATTGAACTTTCCAACGGTCTTTGTTACTTATGGGCCCATCTTCAAGAAATTTGGTACGCGGGTTCCCAACACTAACTGAATCCTACTTATGTTCATATATACGTCCATAGCCTGCAGCTTGGTCGCCGTGTGTGGCGGCGTTGGGTCCCCCATCCCAATGCCTCCCACGTTGTTGGTTGGTCGTCCGTCGCTCCGGTCTCTACATTCCCTTCCTTGCTTTGCCACGGGATTCATGTCTCCCTGCTGATAACTGCAACCTTTTTATTTAATCCACGGCTTCTCTGCTGTTTTATTGTTTGTTTATTACAATTATAGTTATTATATAGGTATTTTAGACTTACTTTACATTGTTCAGGTACCCATTTCCTTTATCATTCCTACTGTACACCCATTAACATGTCTATCGAGGTGATCATCATCGATCAAACAACTGTCACATACCGAGTGGTTTCCATTCCCGGAGATGGCACCTACCTTTTCCATTCTCTTTATTACATATTGCACGGCCATATTAGGCTCGCTCTTGATATCTGGAGGAACATTGTGTCTTATGTATTGAATGACTGGGACAGGTTCAAGGTGTGGACTGATGACAATACAGGAGATAATTAGACTACACAGGAGCACTAGAAGAGTGAAATGCTTAAGCCCTTCACCTATGGATCTGCATGTGAGTTGATGGCTGCCGCTGAATTGTTCGGTTGTCGTTTTCAAGTGTACCGAAATGGCCAAATATTTTACACCTTTCGACAACCGCCAATGCCTCTTAAACATCTTAGATTCACAGGTGACGATTTCAGTAGTGGATACTTTGATGTTTATGAATGTTTAAATTCTCAAAAGCTGGATGTGAAGTTATCGATGAAACCGGTTGTATACTTACAACGCTTGACAGATGCTGAATGTCACTTCAACACAAGTCCTGCAAATACTGTCGTAATTGAAACAAACCATGAAACTCAAACCGATTATGACAGCAGCAATCCAAGCTGTGAGATTTGAGACAAGATTACTGTTCACATAGCCAACTGTACGTTGCATGCTCAAGAGTAACTCAGCGCACAGCTTGGTCATATTACAACCGGAGGGCCGAACTCACAATGTGGTATACAAAGAGATCCTTAACAAATAATTATTGGCATATTTTCCCTCAGTTTATAAAGGTTTACTTTTCTTCTTAATAAAAATTTTAAGGCAGTACTTCACCGCTGCGAAGTTTGGGTATTTTACTAGTCATCAATAAACACTAGTGTCCCAGTGCCACTGGCAGCCATGCACGCCCAAGCCATCACACTGCCTGACTCCACCGTGTTTTACAGATGATGTGGTATGCTTTGGATGATGAGCTGTTCCACACCTGCTCCATACTTTTTTCTTGCCATCATTCTGGTAGAGGTTGATGTTGGTTTCATCTGTCCAAAGAATGTTTTTCCAGAACTGTGCTGGCTTTTTTAGATGTTCTTTAGCAAAGTCCAATCTAGCCTTTCTATTCTTGAGGCTTATGAGTGGCTTGCACCTTGCAGTGCACCCTCTGGATTTACTTTCATGCAGTCTTCTCTTTATGGTAGACTTGGATATCGATACGCCGACCAAGCCCTGGAGAGTGTTGTTCACTTGGTTGGCTGTTGTGAAGGGGTTTCTCTTCACCATGGAAATGATTCTGCGGCCATCCACCACCGTTGTCTTCTGTGGACGTCCAGGTCTTTTTACGTTGCTGAGTTCACCAGTGCTTACTTTCTTTCTCACGATGTACTAAACTGTATATTTTGCCACTCGTAATATTGTAGCAATTTCTCGGATGGGTTTTTTCTGTTTTCGCAGCTTAAGGATGGCTTCTTTCACCTGCATGGATGGAGAGTTCCTTTGACCGCATGTTGTCTGTTCACAGCAAAATCTTCTACATGCAAGCACCACACCTCAGATCAACTCCGGGCCTTTTATCTGCTTAATTGATAAGACAGAACGACGGACTTGAACACACCTGCCCATGAAATAGCCTTTGAGTCGATTGTCCAATTACTTTTCAGCCCCTGAAATGAAGGTATTGTGTTAAAGAAATGCTTTAGTTGCCTCACATTTTTATGCAATCGTTTTGTTCAACCCACTGAATTAAAGCTGAAAGTCTGCACTTCAACTGCATCTGAGTTGTTTCATTTAAAATTCATTGTGGTAATGTACAGAACTAAAATTAGAAAAAAGTTATCTCTGTCCAAATATTTATGGACCTAACTGTACCCAGCAGACAGAGGTAGGACAAAAAGCTCAATGTAGACAGTGAATGAAGATTTAAACCTGAGATTGTGGAGCTTTTGGGCGTGGGTGCACCACAATCTGCTCCAAAATTATCCAATAAGTTTTAAAACCTTCCAGCTTGACATGAAACAATCACAGCAGCACAAGGTATAAGGTAGGAACTAACACTTGCGGGAGAGTGTGTTGGTCTATCATAGACTTTTATTATTATTATTTGTAAAGGACAGCACTTATTGGCTGGCATCCCAACCAGGATTGACCCCCATGCCCTTACCTGGCTGTGAGGCCAATACAATGAGAGGCTGGGGAGAGGCTCTGTATCTAGGCTGTATGCTCCCTCAGCCCACCAGATGGCAGCATCCCTGGTCTTCATTACCATTTGGACACACACACAGGGAATGCTGGGAACTGTAGTCCAGCGGGGCACACCTGCTGAGGTCTGTGGCTGCCGCTAGGGGGTGCTGCAGGGAGTAACACTACTTTTTGGGACCTCCATATTAACCGGACAGACGATGGCCTGGAACTGGAAGTACTCCTGGGTTTTCACTAAAAAGGAGCACACTGCCTTGTCCAGGCGAGTCGGAGTTGGGAGAGAAACTGGTCAACACTTGACTAGGAGGAGCGGAGGAAATAAAAGAGAGAAAGAGAAAGAACAGAGCATTTTAAACAACATATAAGAAATCTTTTTGTAAGACATTGCTGCTAATAAACCATTTTATTTTTACTTGGTCTTTTATCATTGTGGTTGTGTTTGGAGTTTGGGGTGTTACAGTGCTCCCTACTGGTCATATATTATTATTATTATTATTATTATTATTATTATTATTATTATCTCTTATACAGTGGAACCTCGGTTCACTACCATAATTTGTTCCAAAACTCTGGTCGTAACCCGATTTGGTCGTGAACCGAAGTAATTTCCCCCATAGGATTGTATGTAAATGCAATTAATCCATTCCATTTTTTTAAGATTTTTAAGCACAAATACTGTATAGTTAATTATACCATAGAATGCACAGCTTAATAGTAAACTAAATGTAAAAACATTGAATAACATTGAGAAAACCTTGAACAACAGAGAAAACGAACACTGCAAGAGTTTTCGTTATAGCTCATTAAAATTAAAAACACTTTTTTTTAATGAGTTTTAAGCACAGGGGAAAAAATGAACACTTGAAAAATCCGTAATTTAATAAATCACCAAGAAAAGTAACATACGAACTGATCGCTGTAAATAGAAGTGAAGTGGAGGTTAAAATCCAATAGAAAAAAGTCTTCATTAAATACAACGAGGTTAAAACAATGCTTGGGTCTGTCTCTTTAAAAACAAGCCTGATCCATTCTTTAACTGCCTTCTCGGCCTTATGCGTCCAGCCGTCTCTCTCTCGCATGCGCGCGTGTGTGTGTGTGTGTCTGTCTTGCTCGCTACACAGGGAATGCACAGGGAGAGACTGAACACGTGTAGAAATCATTGGCGGGTACGAACCGAAAGGGAAACTGGCTTGTTCGTATACCGAGTGTGTGGTCGTGAACAGATGCAAAAGTTTGGCGAACTTTTTGGTCGTAAACCGTTTGTACGTGTTCCGAGACGTTCGTGAACCGAGGTTCCACTGTATTTATTTCTCTTCTGGTTTGTCCTGCTTCCTCTTCAAAACCGGTCCCTCCACACACAGCCCACACGACATTTCTCGATTCCTGTTCGTCCTCTTCCAAACCCTTCCCCACGCTGCCTTTGGCTTCTCGTATGCCCCCACACCGCTTTTCTCGATTCCTGTTCCTCCTTCAGACTACTGCATTCCCCGCTCCTCTCTCATGACCCCATTGGTGTCACGTCACCGCTCTATATCTAACCTGACCGCGTGACCTTTCACTTCGGCTATGTGTGCACTTGGGAGTGTTTTCTGTAGCCTACTACAGGAAGGTACTCTCTCGACCATTGACATTGGTTTCGCTCCTTGCTATTTTCGTTATACTGTGACAGTTGTTTCCTAAGCCTTTGTTATAAAATGCACGACAGTATCTTCTCTGTCGACGGGTTTTTGTACAACGTCATCTGTATTCCTGGATCCGGCAACTTCCTGTTCCTGTTCGCCTCGCTTGTGTATTAGCGGCTAAGTGAGTTTGTCTTTCTTTGACGGTTTCATTTTGCCGATGTGCTTGCTCCCCTTGTCTATCAGCAGGTAAGCGAGTTGCTCTCTCATTGGAGGTTTCGTTTTGCCAATGTGCTCGCCTTGCTTGTGTATTAGCGGCTAAACAAGTTTGTCTTTCTTCACCAGTTTCATTTTGCGGACGTGCTTGCCCCCATTGTCTATCAGCGGCTAAGCGAGTTTCTCTTTCCTTGGCGGTTTCGTTTTGCTTGTGTGCTCGCCTTGCTTGTGTATTAGCGCTAAACAAGTTTGTCTTTCTTTGGCAGTTTCGTTTTATGGACGAGTTTCTGTCTCCTTGGGTTACCTCCTTGTGTATTAGCGGCTAAGCGAGTTTGTCTTTCTTTGGCGGTTTCATTTTGCCGATGTGCTTGCTCCCCTTGTCTATCAGCGGATAAGCGCGCTGCTCTCGCCGCAGAGGTTTTGTTTTACTATTGTGCTTGCCTCGCTTGTGTATTAGCGGCTAAACAAGTTTGTCTTTTTTCGCCAGTTTCATTTTGCGGACGTGCTTGCCCCCATTGTGTATTAGTGGTTAAGAGAGTTTCTCTTTCCTCTGCAGTTTCGTTTTGCTCATGTGCTCGCCTCACTTGTGTATGAGCAGCTAAGCGAGTTTGTCTTTCCTTGGCGTTTTGGCAACAGAGGCGCTTTCTTTCCGCGTCATGCTGTAGCCTCGTCCTTCTTTCTTCTTCCGACTCATTAACTTGGGGCCACCTTGACGCCACCCGGGCTGGACAGACAGACACACACACTTCCACACATAGGCGTTTATATATAAGATTATTATGATTATTATTATTATATGTGAATTACTTATTTTGTTGCTTGCTTTTGATATTGTTTGGTGGTTACATGGTTATGATACTGTTCTAGAGTTTAAACTAGAATATAGCTTGTTGTTGTTTTTGAAGGGAATGAATCAGTGACTCAAACTTTCAAGTCATTTTGGGGAACTGAATGACATGAATCGTATCACTACAAAGAATGATTCTACACATCAGTAATTGTTATACTAGGAGTTTACTATAAAAAGAGAGTTTGAGGCAACAGCACTAACCACTGTGCCACAACGACACCCAGTGAGCGGGCAGCATGATGACAATATGTAATTATCAAAAACAGGAAATCAGAGAAAACGCTTACGCCACTTAGCCCCGCCACCCGAGGTGTGGCACTGGGAGATGCCGTAACCTCTCACCAGATATTCCAATTTAAACTGAAAGGACCTGTGGCAAAGTCTTCCTTGGGTCTTCACGCTTCTTTCTTCAAAAGACGGAGTGCTCTCTGCACTGCCAGGCCTCCAAAACCACCCAAAAGTGTTTTAACCAGTGATAGGCATCTGTTTACTGGAAAAATGGCCAGTTTGTTTGTTCTACATTAAACAATTTTCTCTTAGAAGAATCAGAAAGTTACATTGGCAAATATGTGCTTAGTTAAAGAAAAGAATTTCTCCCCATCAAGGACACGCTGTGTATATCACTTTCCACGTTTTATTACTGTAAATGGTTGAACGATGCATTTGTCATGACCTCTGGGAATAAATGTTTCAAATCACAAAGAGAATCGAAAAGGGTGTGCAGGCATCAAGGCAGCAAACATTCTGTTTTTTTAAAGCAGTTCCCATCACAGAGGATTGACTCAGAAATGCTGCACAGTCCACTGAGCACAAAGCCATCAGCCAATAAAGACATCCACCACACATCTGGCTTTTTCCATGACATGATTGTGAAGGGACTGGAACCTGTGCCAGCAGGAGCAAACTCAGAGCGGAAAGCGAGTCGAACACAGGACATCCTCGACCAGCTTAGAGAAAAGAATGAATTGAACACGACGTGGTAAGAGACCTGAAGAAAACCCAATGAAAAAGTAACCAGAGTACAAGTCAAAGGAGGATATGCTCAAGCTTCATAACACACTGGTGACCCTCAGGAATGAAAAAATCCATCTTTACATAGAAAACGTCTTTGCATCCTATGAAGAATTACATTTCAAATTTAACTTGCCAGCAACACATTTCTTTCACTATCTTCAAATTAGAAACTTTGTAAAACAGAACCTGCCCGATTTTCCTCACCTCCTACCTTCCTCTATGCTGGAAAAAATATTGATCAGTTTCGAGGACTCAGACAGCATTTCTGCAATATATAAAAGAATTTTACAGTCCCTGCCTTTGAAAGATCCAAGAGGACAGTGGGAAAAGGATCTCTCACTCAACATCTCAGCAAAGGAGCGGAAAGTAGCAATGCAGGGAATTCACTCAAGCTCCATATATGCAAAGCGTACAATTATTCAACTTAAAATTATATATCAAGCACATCTGTCTCGTTTAAAATTGTCCAAAGTGTTTCCAGGGCAGGATCTAACCTGCGAACGCTGCAATCGAGCTCCAGCCTCACTGGGTCACATGCTTTTGGGCCTGCACCAAATTAACATCATTCTGGACCAAAATCTTTAAGTGCCTTTCAGACAGCCTTGGTGTCCCAATCCCTCCTAACCCACTAACGGCTGTGTCTGGTGGACTCACAGAGGGGCTTAAAGTGGAGAAGGACAAACAAACTGTGAGTGCCTTCACTACACTATTGGCACGTAGACTTATCTTGCTCAACTGAAAGAATCCTAACTCTCCTCTTTGAAGTCAGTAGGTAACTGATGTTTTATACTCTTTGAAACTGGAAAAAATCAAATTCTCACTTAGAGGATCTGTGCAGAACTTTCTCAAAACCTGGCAGGATCTAATCACTAATATTTTACAGTAGATTAAGCTCTTAAAGCATTGAGGAAGCAGAATCTCTTCCCATTTCTTTTCCTTCTCCTTTTATCTTTATCTGCTTATTAAACTCATCAATTTACTTATTTTTTACTAACTTTTAAGTTTTACTCTGTTGGCCATGCTCTCTTTCTCAGGGGTGGGGGTTGATTTGTTTTCAATCCTATTTTTTGTAAAAATTGATCTTTTTGTATGGAATGATTACAATAAAATCAATAAAATTAAAAAAAAAAAAAAGAAAAATCCAAAAAGAGATCTGACTCCAAGATGGCGGCGGAGCAGGTTTTCACTCTGGAGGACAGGAAGAGGAGGGTTCAGTTGTTTGGGAACTGGAAATGATGTCATTGGTCTGGAGGCTGTCAATCACTGTGTCTGCAGAGTGGAGGAAGAGAAAAGGCATTAAGCAACAGCGCCCTCCCATGATTGGGAGTGTAATCACATTTATATGAACCTTGAAGTGTGCGACAACCCATAAGACTGAAAAAGCAAATATATTAATATATTAAGGAGATCTCTTTTTTGATTTTTCAATCCTTTGTGTTGTCACACACGTGCATTCCTATAAATGTGATTACACTCCCAACCAGAGGATGGTACTGTTGACTAATGACTTTCCTCTTCCTCCCTCTGCAGACACAGTGATTGACAGCCTCAAGACCAATGATGTCATTTCTGGTTCCCAAACATCTGGACCCGCCCTTTCCTGTCCTCCAGAGCGAAAACCAGCTCTGCCGCCATCTTGGAGTCAGTTGAATGGAGACTCGCATCTGAAAAGACAGTTTATTGTTTTCTGTTTTCATTTTCAAATCTGCCAGTTATATGGGGTTCATGATGGCGCCCCCAACTCTTTATCTGTTTCTGTGATTTATTCTTACACTGGTATTTAAATAACTTTTAATTTGAAGTAGTTTACATTTACACTCTCGAAGTTTCACAGTTTTCTCATATGTACACTACTACACACTAGATTTAAAGAACGACATTTTGAAAGGCAATGTCACTTCAGGGTATAGTTACATAATCTATTCTTATTTTAAAATAATTTCTTTACATAATTTGGCATATTTATATATTAACACACTGTTTCAACAATCCTCATTTAGAATGCAGTGCTCTTGCAGAAAATTACGTTTTCTCACTGAACGATGAGGCCGCTCTGTCACCCGTCCCTGACTCAACACCTGCTCAAACAAGATAAATGGACGAAGGCTCTGCCAGTATTCTCATTGCCGCTTTGAACCATGACGTCAAAGTTGCTTGCCTGATGCTTTTCCACATTTCAGCTGATAACTGACGAGCAAACACGAGAGCCACCTGAGTCTTGGTGACATTAATAAACATCTCCTCAGTACATGGGGCAGAACTCGGGGCACCCCATATGTTGACTAATGTCAGCAGCCTTTGACAACGTGTAGAGGTCCTGAGGTCTACATGGCGGTAATAAATAATACCAGTAACGGCGTACTGCACGATAACATGCAATGAATACACTTGACTTATAGTTTTCATCCTCTTTCTCTGTACGTTTAGCATTTGTTTGCTCAGAGGTTGATTCGCTTGTTGCTTCCTGAGCAGCTCTTCTTTTCTCCACCCTAGCGGCCTACTTCTTCTCGTCCTTCATCGGCATCTTTTCTTATTATAACTGATTAAGTCAGTGTTTGTGTTGCAATTACTTAGTATGTTTTCTTTAATTTTTCACTTAAGCTGGCATTTAAGTCTTCAATCTGCCTCAAGAATGATTTAAGATATGAAGAGGTAGGGGAAGTGACAGCGAAGGTGGTAGGGATGAGAACAACGCCCGTATGCATGCACCACACAGCCACCCCGCTGGCCTATGCCGAGAGTTGATTCTACAATTAAATACAATAAAAATTAAAGGAGGAATAACCTTGGAGGTCAATCATCACTCCATAAGTGAACAATAGACATCACGTAGTATATGTGTACCAAATTTCAGGTCTATAGATAAAACGGTTTGCGAGCTACAGGTGACTTAAAATCCTGGACAGACAAACGGACAGCCACGGTAGCATATTATATAAGAAGAAATGATAATAATAAAACAAAAAAATATATAATATGTGGTCTATGGCTGGCTTGTCATCACGGCCAATACCCCCAGGCCGCAAGATGTAGCTCTCCCTGCAGCATGGAGGTGTCACGGATACCAGCAAGGAATAATGGACTTTGCAGTTTTCCCCTACAAACCTGCTGGATACCCCAGGGGCCAACATAGGGTGCTGCAGGGAGGCATAGAGAGTCATATGTGTCCTATAACCCAGAAGTGCGTCATAGGCAGAGTGACAGCAGAAGTGACGTACTTCCGGGAGGAAGAAAATTACTTTTTATCTGACCCGGAAGTGATAAGGATCACATGGACTGGGGATCGGAACACTTCCGGGTCAGGGACTTTAAAAGGACTGTGACAGCTCCCAGACGGCGAGCTGAGCTGGGAGGAAGGGTGGCTAAGTGTCTGGGAGTTGGAGGATTGGTTTATTGATTATTGAGAATTGTTTATTAATAAGTAGTGTGGAGTGGAGGGTGCTTAGTGCACATAATTGTTATAATAAAGAAGAATTATTGGACTTTTACCTGGTGTTTGGCGTGGTACCTGAGGGTTCAAGGCAGCGATAGCGCCCCCTATCTGTCACAAATAATAATAATAATAATAATAATAATAATAATAATAATAATAATAATAAATACAGCTGGCTACTGTAGCATTAGATAATATCTGTTGAACACACAATATTAAAATTATTACAACCACAATGCTACTCCATTGTTGCCCCAGTAAACCGCTAGCTTCAGTGTAGTGACAACTGATGTAAAGTTAACTGGCTTACTGGAAGTTGAACATATTTAGATTTCTAAAACAAACTTGCAAGTGCGGCACGAGCTGCTTCGTCATGCTTTTGTTTTTTTGGTTTCTGTGCTTCTCACTGGTCTTGACTTGAAACCATTTCTCTGCTCGTTAATAGAAAATGATCATAGCGGGAGACTGACTATGACGTTAATTTGACGATTCATGAAACAGCAGTAACCCCAATAGAGTTTAACTGCTGACCTCCAGAGCTCCGCTTCGTTGAGATGGTTGTGGCCTTCCATTACACGTCAGAGATGTTACTCGATATGGTACTCGATATTCTGTATGTGGTTAAGATTAAGATTGTGGGTGTAGCGACAAAAATCTGCAATCCAATTGGCTATCCAGTGGAGCTCCTCACTCACAGAGGTCTGCCAACCCCCAACGGATCCCCCCACATCAGTCCTTCAATCATGGGCCCCATGTGCAGTGCATGATCTGCATATAGGATGGGCTACCAGGGATAGTTCTAGACAGACAGGAGTTCCCAAGTCCATTCCTGACCTCTAGGTTAGCTTAGACAATCACCTGTGGGGTGGTTACCAGCCACGTTTTTAAAGACAGAACCTAGCTGAGTGTGGAATTAGGAGGAGAGTTCAGGATGATCACTTCATTGTCTGAAACAAGAGAAGACAGAAAGTGGAGGGGAGAAGGAGACCCCAGTTAAGATGCCATCCACCTGACCTAATAGACAGGGCATGGAACCCAGAAGAGGAAGGCTAAGAATGAATGGAGGGCTAACTTTTTTATTCATTCATTCATTTTTGTTCATTCTTGCATCCCAATAACCTGTTCTTACTCATTTATGTAAGTATGTATTGTCACACACGTGCACATGGGAGGTAGCTTAAAGGACCAAAAGAAGGTAATTCCATGCCTAGCCGGGGTGCAGTTAACCTTTTTCCTTTATCTCTACAGACCGGACATGGGAAACTCTGCCCGATTTTGAGTATGTCACTTCTGGTCCCACCCTGATAACGTCACTTCCGGCACCGCCCTGATGATGTCACTTCCGGCCAACCAAACGATGACATCACTTCTGGTTCCGGCCCCAAGAACGTCACTTTTGGTTCCTCCTTCACTGCCACCGACAAGCCATAAAAGAAACCCAACCACCTCTTCGCAATCAGTTCTGTTGTGGACTCCATCTGTACACTTCCGTGCAACCAAAACCTCATTTTTGCAGCCTCAATCAAGTATACGGCTGGCTGCTGCCCCAAACCTCTTTTGGTGTCAAGGCCTATTTATTTCACAGTATGTTTTATTTATTTCAGTGGCTCCTTGGCATCCTTTGGATTCAGGTATGCCTCAAAAACACACCTAGTGAGCACAAAGTATAGATTTATTGTAACGTTATTTCTTCTTTTACTGTCTCCTAAGGTATCAACAAATGAATTTGTATCCCGGTGGTTCATCATCCTGTGATTTATCCACTAGGCCACACTGCCTGCCTAGCTAAACCCTCGTGTTTTAATATTAGTGATTAGAGAGTTGCCGAATGTGACTGAGCACAAAGGGCAGCATCTCGATCAAATCGCTAGCAGCTTATCTCTGACATCCTGAAGACACGCTGGAAAGTGGTCTTCTGCCAAATTCTGCAAAGGGGCTTTTCCAGGAAAGTCAGCCATTTCAGCACAGGAAGTCAGGAGATGTCTGGCAGCTGCGGAACTTCCCTGCCTAAAAAACTTTCTGACAGAACCCATGGGATGCCTTTGGTTCCTGCACATCAACATAAAGATTTATCCACTTGTAAGGCCACGGGGTAAATAGGAGAAGAAACAGGACATCTCAGCAAAACAGGGAGCCTCCCCTGATCTCAACTCTTATTGGATAATAGCCTGAAATCGAGAGAATTGTGAGGGAATGTATTACAGATCTCTCTTTGGCTCCTGTCTGTTTTTGCAGATCCCAAGCTGAATTGTCAAAATCTAACGTTTAGTGTAGTAGCCTGTGGTATAGCGGGTCCGCAGCTTAAAAGAAAAGGCCCATTTTTAAGTAAATAATCACTGCACTAACGGCGTAAAGAGAGGGTGTGGTAGTGTGGCCGGAGCAGTTCTCGGATGCTACGTGTTGCAGGCGTTTCCTCACTTAAGTTCACAGGTGAGGACAAATCCGTATCTGTAATTGATGCAGGGAACTGCTAATCACCACACCTGTGCCATGTCCCCATTACAAATAGGAGAAGCTCAAGCGCTGAGGGGGAAGAAGAAAAAAGATTGAAAGAACGGAGGTTAGAGGAGGAAGAAAGGGAAGCTGGAAGCTGAGAGCCGGTATGGATGTGAGCAAGCGAGCGAGCGAGAACAGGTTAGCTGTAAGAAGGAAGGCAGTTGGGAAGTGAGCCTTAGTGGAGTGTTTAGTTGGCACCCGGGGGCAGACACATTGGGTCACTCCTGCTGAGTTTTGCAGAGGAGCAGATCGAGGACGGCTTGCCGCGTAAGGCTGCGGAAGGCAGCAGGAGTCGGAGGCTTGGGAGGTGGAAGCCCCAACGTGAGTGCCCTGGTCGCTGGGGAACCCAAGTCTCGGTCTGGTGGAGCCCAATGGAGCCATGGACCGAAAGGCAATTAGACCAGTAGTAGAAGTCAGCTGCAGGTAGGGCAACTCCCCTGGTGCATGGACTGGACGGGACAAGAAGGGGAGCCGTCAGTTGAAGAAGGTTTTACTTTTAAAGGACTGCTTCCAGCTATTGTTTTAACCTTGCTTTTAATGGAACTATTTATTGGATTTTAACATTCACTATTTCACCCTGGTTTTAATGGATTATTTTTTTTTAATATGTTTTTATTGTGTTTTATTTGAACACTTTGTTTTGGGTTTGTTGTTTTTAAATAAAAGCACTTCTGCACTTTGCACCTTTCCCCTTGCTTTCGTTTGGTGTCCTCATTGTCCAGCTCATCCAGTTACATTGCCGAACGGAAGGTGGGAGCATGGAGCAGAACCCGCATCGTCACATAGCCAACCTGCTTACCCTGAAGTTGGGTGAATCTTGTCACAAACGTGCATTTGGGAGGCAGCTCAAAGGCCTGAATGAGGGTAATTCCACGACAGACTAGGGGGTAGCGGAGTGTACTGATCCTTTCTCTCTTTCCACTGCAGACCAATTACGAGAATTTCTACCTGGGTCCAATGACCTCACTTCTGGTTCTGGCTCTGATGACCTCACTTCCAATTCCAGCCCCCTGATGACCTCACTTCCAGTTCCAGCCCCCTGATGACCTCACTTCCTTTGCTCTCCCTTACAACCGCCATCTTTGCCTCCTTAGGTCAGTTCCGTTTTGAACTTGTATCTTTACACAATGTACTCCCAATTTATCTCTTTCACGGCCATGAAAAATTATATGGGTGGCTGCCCCAAACTTTTGTGCGACTCTATTGTCTCATCTTTGACAGACTGGATGAATGATTGACACTGACCTGTTACACAGGTACACTCAGCTTCATTCGATAAGCCCCAGGAATGTTCACACTACACTTTACAAGCCAGAGAATATTCAAGTAGGCAGGTGGAGAATCTCAAAGCATTGGTTAAATGGATAGTAGTCTTCAGTGGATTGTGGAGAGAGACTGCGTTATGATGGAAGGGATTTCTTCACCATAATCTTCACATGGGCTACCACGCTGGCTGGGGAGCAAGCCAGAATCTTCATTGGTGTAGCTTCAGAGGAGGCAGGCTCTCAAACCTGGCCACAAAACTAGGAGCTCCAAAACACATTAACAAATGCCCTACAGGGGGAGGGTAACCGTAAACCTCTGGCTATACAAAAAGGAGCAGGTGAAGGATCTTAATAAAAATAAAAAAGGATTATTTTCAAAAAGCTCTGAAATTGACAAATACTCAAGACCACAGTAACTGCAAATGGATATGCCTGAAGACAATCTGACAGCAAACACAGTCCCAATACAGAATCCAACGAGAGGGGTCAAAAATAAAGAGGAGGTCAGAAATCCAGTAATGTAATGTTTAAGAATAATAATCTGAAAAACACAAGAGGACTCACCAACACCAAGAACAGACAAAGTGGGTTATCTCAGTTCAGATGTCCATGTGGACAGGGCCTTAGGGTCCATTGGAAGTCCCTGGGAACCTAGACAGCTAAAGAAAGCTGGAAAACGAGAAAGAGGATCTTCCATTTCAGTTTACGTAATCCCAAGTGATTATAAAATAGAACCGAGAAACAGGAAGAGCTCTTTGCCTTTATCAGTAATGAGGAGCAGAACGGTGTAGGAGAGGCCGTCTGGTTGGAAGTGGATTCATGTTTTAAAGACATTAATTTTAAAATACATTTTTCCGAGGCACCATTTTGTTATTTGCTGTGTACGATGCAAGATAGCAGGATGCTGCTAGGCAAAACATATGGGAGTCTCACATACCGTATATACTCGCGTTTAAGTTCTCCTATGGATAAGTCAGGGCTTGATTTTACTGTATAATTTCTGGTATTTTATAATATTGGTTGTATATGTCGAATGTGGAAAACTCACGCTATTGGTCAAAGAGATTACGCTATGCTAACGCCCACCTGAGAGAGTAACGGAGCACACTGACCACAAGGTAATACCCAAACTATTCTGAAGTAAAGTTTATACTGTTTGTGTTTTTTGTATCTCACACCCTCATACTTGTTTATCATAAGAGCATCCCTTATCTACGATGGAGCATTCGACCAGAAGAAAATATGAAGCTGGTTTTAAATTACAAAAGAAATTAGTAACTGCGCTGCTGCAAGAAAATTCGATGCGTCTGAGAAAATGCTCGAGATTGCAGGAGTCAAGAAGATGAAAAAAAAAATAAAATATTTAAGTGTCATATTTTTGAATGCTGCGGTGGGCTGGCGCCCTGCCCGGGGTTTGTTTCCTGCAGTCCCTGTGACCCTGTAGTTAGGATATAGTGGGTTGGATAATGGATGGATGGATGGATGGATATATATATATGTATATATATATATATATATATATATATATATATATATATATATATATATATGTGTGTGTGTGTATATAGAATATATATATATATATTGTGGTGGATGGCCGGCCGTTTATCCCGGCCAATACCCCTAAGCGCCAGGTGGAGCCCTCCTTGCAGTATGGAGGTCCCCAGAAGACCAGCAGGGCATCATGGACATTGTAGTTTTTATACGCAGCCCTGCTGGATGCCATGGGGCCACTAGGGACGCTGCAGGAGGAACAACGGATATTTTCCCTACGCCCGGAAGCACACATGGACAAGGGGAATGACGTGCTTCCGGGGTGAAGAAAAGAACATTTTACCTGACCCGGAAGTGATTAAGAGTCACATGGACAGGGGATTGGGAACACTTCCAGGTCAGGATATATAAAAGGACTGTGGGAGCTCCCAGACGGCGAGCTGAGCTGGGTTTAAGGGTGGCAACGCGTCTGGGAGTGGAGGATTGATTTATTGTTCATTATTAGTGATTGTTTAATGAGTATAGTGGAGGAGAGGGTGTTTTGTGCACTGTGGCATTTGAATGAAGTCAATTTGTGGACTTTTACCTGGTGTCTGGAGTCGTGGACAGGGGTTCAAGGGAGCGATAGCGCCCCCTATCTGTCACAATATATATATATATAACATATTATAATATAATATAATATACTGTGGTGGGCTGGTGCCCTGCCTGGGGTTTGTTTCCTGCAGACCCTGTGACCCTGTAGTTAGGATATAGTGTGTTGGATAATGGATGGATGGATATAAATATGTGTATAATATATATATATATATATAGTGACAGATTAGGGTTTTTCTCGCACCCTTGTACCCTCAGACCACACGTCAGACACCTGATAAAAGTCCAAATAATTATTTATTATAATAATTATGTGCACAAAGCACGCTCCTCTCCACACTTCTCCAATAATAATCACAAATAACAAATAAACCAATCCTTCACTCCCAGACGCTTAGCCACCCTGCCTCCCAACTCAGCTCCTTGTCTGAGAGTTCCCATGATCCTTTTATACTCCCTGACCCGGAGGTGGTCCTGCCCAACAGTCCACAAGTCCTTATTCCTTCCGGGTCAGGGTAAATAGTCCTTTTCTCACCCCGGAAGCCCGCCGCTCTTCCTATGACGAACTTCCGGTCATAGGCCACGAAGAACTCTTCGGTCCTCCCTGCAGCTCCCTCTTGTGGCCCCCATGGCATCCAGCAGGGTGGTGCATAAAAACTCCATTGTCCGTGATGCCCTGCTGGTCTTCTGGGGACCTCCATGCTGCAAGGAGGGCTCCACCTGGCGGCTTGGCGGTATTGGCCAGGATAAACAGCCGGCCATCCTCCACAATATATATATAATATAATATATATATAAATGTATATAACATATTATAATATAATATAATATACTGGGGTTTGTTTCCGGCTTTGCACCCTGTGTTGGCTGGGTTTGGCTCCTGCAGACCCCCGTGACCCTGTAGTTAGGATATAGCGGGTTGGATAATGGATTGGTGTACAAGTACAAGGTTTCAAGAACCGACTTATACATGAGTATATACAGTATACAGGTCAGCATCATACACTAGTATGCCATTCTTTGTCCTTATCAAATTTTATTTGTACCAGGCCTCCAAGATTAAGTGATGGAAGAGATTTGACTCTGTGGCGTGTATTAGAGTAGTATGATAGGATTATTAGGGTTTTCTGTGCTTCTCTGCTACTCTTGTGGTAGAAATCATTTTTCTTAATTAAAGAAAGAAACTTATCCTGTAACAAGACAAATCTGATAAAACCTTTTTGAGTCAGTAATCAGGCATTCCATTCATTCATTACTCTTCAGCTAATCCCTGGATGGGGAGCATTCTTACACAGTATGATCAGAGTGGTCAGATGGATCTTATAAACTATTGAATTTACATGCAGTGTCAATCAATGCCTACATTTCATACTTTGATTGGTTAAAAGACATGAGGTGGTTAGAGCACAACCTGCCAGTGGCACGGTTGGCTTGCTGAATGCCCCCTGTGCAGTGCCCTCAGGTGGGCCCCTCCTGTCCAGCATAACTCTTAGCAATTTATTCACTACTAGATCCTGGGGACCGGCTGGGCAGAGGCGCCCGCGACTGCATCACTATCGGATCAGATCACACGCTGGTGACAAACCGGCTCTATAAATGGACTTTGTAATAACTTTTTTAATCGCTTTATTACAGCAGCACTAAGTTAGCAAAAATAAAATTAATTGTGGGAATGGAATGTGGGAGGGGGCGGCATGGTGGCGCTGTGGGTAGCGCTGCTGCCTCGCCGTTAGGAGACCCGGGTTCGCTTGCCGGGTTCTACTTGCGTGGAATTTGTATGTTCTCCCCGTGTCTGCGTGGGTTTCCTCCCACAGTCCAAAGACATGCAGGTTAGGTGGATTGGTGATTCTAAATTGTGGGTGTGTGTGCCCTGTGGTGGGCTGGCGCCCTGCCCGGGGTTTGTTTCCTGCTTTGCACCCTGTGTTGGCTGGAATTGGCTCCAGTAGAACACCCGTGACCCTGTAGTTAGGATATAGTGGATTGGATAATGGATATATAGAAGATGTAGACCCGCTTATTTTTCCAAGACAACTTTGTGAAGGAAGCTGATTAAAATGTCACGTAAGCTAGAAAGTAAAAACTGTTCTGTGCTATAAAATGAAGTCATTTCAATTTGTAACAAATACAAATGACAACACCGGCTGAAAGGATACGACTACACAATCGACTTGTTTCACACAAGTTCTGAGAAAATGGACTTTATAAAGTCAGGTGTCAATGGTTCCAAGAAATTTGCTTTGTTGGTAGTTCATTACTTGGTCATGTATATTGCTTGTTTGTCTTCAGAAGTTTCTACATTTTTAAGGTTTCAGCAGATAGCACCTGATCTGCAGCTACTACCAGACTCAGTATTTTCAACCATTTCCCTCACTGCACTGTCTGCATAACCTGCTTGCGACAGTTGTGACGATTCACCAGCATCAGCATTCTCAGTTCCTACCGCTGGCCCTCGCTCATTTTGAGAAAGTTAGAACTCTGGGTAACCTTAGTGTTTTTTAAATCCTGTTGCAGGCGTGCCTTATGTGTAGCAGCACCACTCTTATAATGTTTGCTACTGCTCAACATGGCGTTGTATGGCGAGAGTATAAAGAGCATCAGATCGTCCTAATATTCGGCATTTGCCGACTAATGAGGACCATAACCTAACAACAGAATTGCTATGATTTATCATTTACGAGTTCGAATTTTGAAAATTGTTGACATCAGATCAAAGTACAAAAGTAACAATTACTTACGATAATAATGTATATTTACACTATTCATGTGACATCCTTTAAAAGTTCTTCCGTTCACGTCTGCTATGGCATGCCAATGTCACCAAATTTGGGAATGTGCACTTCTCTGTAAGGCGGACAAAGATGTGTTGTGCCTCCGAACTCCTGAAGTCTAAATTGGCCGAATACGTAATATCATTATGGACTGAACTGGACTTATCTGGTGATGGTGCAAACATGTCACTGAAACTGTGAATTATTAAAACAATGAACTGTGCTAGTGATTTAAGTTATTTGATTTTGTAAAAAATCTATACAGCCCCAAGTGCGCCCCCCAAGCTCATAGGTCCTTGGGCTTTGCACAATCTGCACAATTCATTGCTACGCCACAGCAACCTGCCTAAATGAAAGGGGTGTTGTTACCTTATGATAGATAGATAGATAGATAGATAGATAGATAGATAGATAGATAGATAGATAGATAGATAGATAGATAGATAGATAGATAGATAGATAGATAGATAGATAGATAGATAATATGAATGGATAGATAGATAGATAGATAGATAGGCAGATAGATAGATAGATAGATAGATAGATAGATAGATAGATAGATAGATAGATAGATAGATAGATAGATAGATAGATAGATAGATAGATAGATAGATAGATAGATAGATAGATAGATAGATACATTGATAGATAGATAGATAGATAGATAGATAGATAGATAGATAGATAACATGAAAGGCACGATAGATAGATAGATAGATAGATAGATAGATAGATAGATAGATAGATAGATAGATAGATAGATAGATAGATAGATAGATACTTTATTAATCCCAAGGGGAAATTCACATACTCCAGCAGCAGCATACTGATAAAAAACAATATTAAATTAAAGAGTGATAACAATGCATACAATAACTTTGCATAATGTTAACGTTTACCCCCCCGGGTGGAATTGAAGAGTCGCATAGTGTGGGGTCTCCTCAGTCTGTCAGTGGAGCAGGACGGTGACAGCAGTCTGTCGCTGAAGCTGCTCCTCTGTCTGGAGATGATCCTGTTCAGTGGATGCTGTAGATTCTCCATGATTGACAGGAGCCTGCTCAGCGCCCGTCGCTCTGCCACGGATGTCAAACTGTCCCGCTCCGTGCCTACAATAGAGCCTGCCTTCCTAACAAGTTTGTCCAGGCGTGAGGTGTCCCTCTTCTTTATGCTGCCTCTCCAGCACACCACTGCGTAGAAGAGGGCACTCGCCACAACCGTCTGATAGAACATCTGCAGCATCTTATTGCAGATGTTGAAGGACTCCAGTCTTCTAAGGAAGTATAGTCGGCTCTGACCTTTGTTACACAGAGCATCAGTATTGGCAGTCCAGTCCAATTTATCATCCAGCTACACTCCCAGATATTTATAAGTCTGCACCCTCTGCACAGTCACCTCTGATGATCACGGGGTCCATGAGGGGCCTGGGCCTCCTAAAGTCCACCACCAGCTCCTTGGTTTTGTTGGTGTTCAGTTGTAGGTGGTTTGAGTTGCACCATTTAACAAAGTCCTCCATTAGGTTCCTATACTCCTCCTCCTGCCCACTCCTGATGCAGCCCATGATAGCAGTGTCATCAGTGAACTTTTGCACGTGGCAGGACTCTAAGTTGTATTGGAAGTCTGATGTATGTTGGCTGAACAGGACCGGAGAAAGTTCAGTCCCCTGTGGCGCTCCTGTGCTGATGACCACAATGTCAGACCTGCAGTTCACGAGACACACATACTGAGGTCTGTCTGTAAGATAGTCCACAATCCATGCCACCAGGTGTGAGTCTACTCCCAATCAGTCAGCTTGTCCCTAAGGAGCAGAGGTTGGATGTGTTGAAGGTGCTAGAGAAGTCCAGAAACACAATTCTTACAGCACCACTGCCTCTGTCCAAGTGGGAGAGGGATCGGTGTAGCATATAGATGATGGCATCCTCCGCTCCCACCTTCCCCTGGTATGCGAACTGCAGAGGGTCGAGGGCGTGATGGACCTGTGGCCTCAAGTGGTGAAGCAGCAGCTGCTCCATGGTCTTCATCACATGTGACGTCAGAGCGACAGGCTGGACACATGGACTGTTTTCAAGGCTGTTTTTGGTATCTCCGTGTCCTCAGCAGGTCCACTCGCTGTTGCCATACTTACTAGAATTCAATTCCAGCTTTGGCCAACTTGCCATTTTTAAAGGAACCCCTGGAGTGGGCACTGAACCCACTCATTTAAATAATGAATGCCAGAGTGATGAGTTTTATTTGATTAACCTGATTCTTAATGTAACTTCTCAGCACCTGTAGCCACCCTTGGCTTTGTTACATCATGTTAATGTATTTGGGGGAGTTAATATAACATGTGCGTCTGGAGTGTGTTTCTGATTTTACGACATTGGCCGTTATTAATTTAAATCTCATCCTTCGGGTTCCGACCTTAGCTTGTTATGACTATTCTGCTCCATCTCCAGATTCTACTGCTGCTCCCATACTGTCATTACAGCCTCATCCTCTGACTCTTTTCATTACAAATTCTCGCCGTCTCTTTTTAAGCCGGTACAGAAATTGGCCAAAGCGGAAATCAACAGCCACATCGCCCCCTAGAGGTGACTTCACCTTCAGAACAGCTGCATTAATTTTAATTCAATTCACGTTTACCATTCCAAAAGGAAAATTTGATTCATCAGCTTTTTTAATTAACAGAGAGACTTAAACACAGCAAACACGAACTGAACCATCAAATGTATAGTTTGTACAAATAAATAAAATATAGGAGGGGGCATAATAATTACAGCAAGACATCAGATCCTTAAGGCTTGACCATTGAATGTTCTTTATTTGTGCTTTCATACTTTTGTGATGTGTACGCTGTATTGTATTGTACAATGCATCTGTTTTAGCTCGCTAATCATAACACAGCAAATAAAGCAGGCGCCCTGCCGTCACTCGGTGGTATTTTTCCATCTGTTGTTGCAAACAGCCTGGCCGGCTGCTCACTGTCATGCTAATTTACCATGATATTAAGTATTTAGCCATGGTGGTCAACATAACAGGCACACTTTAAACTAAAGTTTGATTAATATAGTGATCTGGATGTTGTCAAAGCTTTCGAACACCAAGATTTATACTTTAGGACATTTCATTTGAAAATACGAGTCACCAAACGTCATTGCTTTCATGCATCAAGTAAAATGTGATACTCGCCAAACTTTTTGTTTTTACTTATTATTTTCCATACGGTGTCAAATATTCCTTGTGAGAGCACAACGGCCTAACGGGGTAGCACTGCTAACTTTAACATGTTCAGTAAGGCTGTGCTATTGAGTTATAAAGGTGGTGTGACCACTAGGGGGCGTTGCAGCACCCCAAACCCCAGACACAACCTCACAGATACAAGTTTAAATAAAAAGGATTTTTCTTCCAAATGTCTTGCATAAAGGCTTCAAAAAGGACATAAATCAAACACAATCCAATTCTTCTTCTCTATTTCTCTTCTTCCAACCCTCCAGGCAAGCTTCGCTCCCTAGTGGCCCCCATGGAACCTAACAGGGCTGCCCTGAGGAACTACAGGACGTTAATTGGAAGATCTTAAAAAGTAGAGATTGTGAATCCCTTCAACTTTCCCTGGTGGCCCCCATGAACCCAACAGGACTGTCCTGGGGGACTACAGGTCCCAGCATGCTCTGCAGGCATCCATAAGTGAATCCTAAATCAGGGAGGCTGCCACCTAGTGTATTGGGGGAGAAAATAATCATCAATCCTTACCTAAAGCAAATCCCAACCGAGGGTAAGGATTCTTGGTCACCCCCGGCTGGGATGCCAGTCCCTACATGCTGTCTGTTCCGGTGGTCTAAGGATGCTGGTGTGGATATTGTGCCTCAGTGTGGTGAGTGCTATGCTGCGGGCTAGAGACTCATCCAAGGTGTCCTCCTTCAGGCCCAAGACATTGAAATAAAAAGAGTCACAAAATGGATGATGAATTAGTTGCTGTGCACTCAGTTACATTCTTCTCTTCTTTGTTTTTTTAACCTTTACAAAGGATTTCACTTTCTGTATACTTTATTATGCTGTAGATTTTGTGAGGGACTCTCTGAAGATGGAAGGACAGGGGGAGACAGCATGCACAGGACATCATTTCCCCCAGAACATTAATTGGCAAAACCCCAGGTTGCAGCAGTGTCACGGATTCCCACAGGGCATCATGGGAATTGGAGTTTGTCGCCTCAACCCTGCTGAGTGTTCTGCAGGGACTGGGGAGCCCTACTGTAGCGGTCTGGTGCTGCTAAGATTCTAGGGACGCACCCAGCCTTGGCCCGATCTATACACACTCACAAGCAGAGACAAAAAACAACAGGTGATAAAACAATTAAAGAATGTATTAAACACTAACAAATGAAATATAACTATACGCTAAATAATCTCACCCTAGTCCCTTTATGGCGATGTACAATAAACACGAAAACAAACCACAACAATATACACTCACTCTAAAGTCCATGGGAAACGGCAACGGTTGGAATGCAAAGATGGAGTTGGATAGTCCAGAGATCAGCACGTTGAATAGGAATGTAAAGATAGTCCTACCGGTATTTCCTGATGAAATGAAGACAGATAAATGGAACCAGGAGCGCTCCTTTCTTCACAGGATGACAACAAATCCTCAGACAGTCCTCATGTGCAGGAAGACACCAGACAGACCATAGCCCAAAACAAGAGACGATCCAGGACAAAACAAGAATCCACAGGTATCAAAACGGAAGGCAGACAGACAGGCAACTCCAGACACGAAACACAAAAGACCTCCTGTTTTTGGTATCACTGGCACCCTTCAAAATGTCGTGCTGGCTTCCTTGTACCCAACAGCCCCTACTCCCTCAGAAGATGACCAATAACATCCACTGCAGGGACTGCTGGGAGTTGAAGTTTCAATCCCTAGTAGCACCGCTACACTACTGCCTGGGGCTAATGCCTCATGAGGAAGTGTTTTTGGACCACGCGTACTGAACTTCCAGGTGGTACATTAAAGAAGTTGCCTGCCTCAGATGATCAAGCCAGAGTCGGGTGGAAGGTGGAGGAGGCAGCGACCAGTGAAAAATGCAGAGAGAAAAGAAGACAAAGAGTGTGTTCTTATTGTGCTTAATTGTACTTGTGGTGGTGGGAAACGCTTGCTTGAGAGAGTTTCCCACAATAAAAGACTCTTTGTGTCTTTTAAACTTGTGCCCGTGCCTGTTTGTATCAGGTGTTTGCAGAGCTGGAGCACCCCCCTGGTGTCCACAATTTAAATTTAAAAAGGATACATTTTCCATTTTTGCTTCTCAATAACCCATAATGTGTTTTCAGAATTTTTTTTTTTAATCAAAAGCTGAAATGTCTCATTTATATAAATATCCATCCATCCATCCATCCATCCATTTTCTAACCCGCTGAATCCGAATACAGGGTCACGGGGGTCTGCTGGAGCCAATCCCAGCCAACACAGGGCACAAGGCAGGAACCAATCCTGGGCAGGGTGCCAACCCACCGCAGGACTATTTAAATATCCCGACCCTTAATTCAATACTTTGGAGGAGCCCATTTGGCAGCAATTCCAGCTTTGAGTCTTCTTAAGTAAGCTTGGCACACCTGGATTTAAGCAGCTTATCCCATTCAGATCCTCACCAGCACCAGTAAGCTGAATGAGAAGCGTCTGCAAGCTGCCATCATCAGGTCTCTCCACAGATGTTCGATGGATGGCAAGTCTGGTCTACTCAAGGACAGTCAGAGATGTCTTCTGAACCCTCTCCAGTGTTGTATTGGTTGTATGCTTCAAGTCACTGTCATGCTGAAAGATGAGCCATCACCCAAGTCAGAGGAGTTGTGCCCTCTGGAGCAGGTTGTCTTCAAGGACCTCTCTGGATTTGACCGCATTCGTCTTTCCTTCAATTCTGACCAGCCTTTGTTGCAGCTGTGACAGGAGTTATATCTTATGACACCGTCCTGCAGCTCCTCATGTAGCAACCTCATCCTGATCATCGAAAGCAGCATTCTCCAATTAACCAAGGTGGGCACGGCCATCAGCAGTGTGTCTGTCTGCGGAGAGAGTGTTGACCTTGTCGAGAGGTTTACTTACCTTGGCAGTGACATTCATGTCTCTGGTGACTCTTCCTATGAAGTCAGTAGACCAGATGGGGGGTCATGAGGTCGCTGGAAAAGGGTATGTGGCACTCCTGATATCTATGCAAATGGACAAAGGTCCAAGTCTTTAGAGTCCTGGTGCTTCCTGTCTTGCTATGTAGTTGCGAGACATGGACGCTATCCAGTGACCTGAGATGAAGACTGGACTCCTTCGGTACTGTGTCTCTCCGGAAAATCCTTGGGTACCGCTAGTTTGACTTTGTGTTGAATGAGCGGTTGCTCATGAAGTCCTGAATGAGGCACATTATCTGCATTGTGAGGTAGCGTCAGTTACGGCACTATGGCCATGTGGCACATTTCCCTGATGGTGATCGTAAGATCATCATTGTTGAGGATCCGAGTGGCTGGACCAGACAAAGGCAGATTGAGGGTCATTTCTGGAGTGTGGGACTGGACTGCGTGTCTGCCTTGGGGGTTGCCAACTGAAATCCCTAGTTGTTTCGTTGTGTAGTGGGTGCGGCAACGCACTGTACCAGTGCATGCTCCCCAACTTGACTTGACTTGCCACTTGACGACATGGCCTCCTGCAATTGTTCCATTGGTCATTGATTTGCATGACCGTTATTGCCTGATTAGTCCCCTTTCTTCTTTGTCTCAAGATGCTGAACCTACGTGAACTTTGTAGCAGCAGAGCAGTGACTATTAAAATTAACTAACCGTTCATTGTGTGCTGTAAATGTTGACAGCCTGTTTACTTTAAGGTTTAGTTGGTCATAGTGAGAAGTCAAGCAAAATAAGACTTTTTATTGGCTAACTCAAACGATTACAATGGGCAAGCTTTTAAAGCAGCTCAGGCCCCTTCTTCAGTCTCACTGGTGGTGAAAGAGCTGAGCGTTTAGGGAAGGCTGCAGGGATCTGAGGTATCTGGGATGAACTTCTCCAGGCTGGTGGTAAGGCTGTCCTGCTGGTATTGCAGCACAAGCCCAAAGCCTGATCAGTCCACCACCATGCTTAATAGTTGGAGATGTGTCCTTGTCCTGCCATTCGGCCCCCTTGCTCCTCCAAACATACCTGTGCACATTGTAGCCAGATAGTTTTATTTTGACTTCATCAATCCACAGGACTTGTTTGCAGAATGCGTCAGGCTGGTTTAGATGTTCGATTTCAGGTGCTAAATTGTTGTGGCGAAGACACAGGAAAGGTTTTCTTCTGCTGACTCGACCCTGAAGGTCACATTTGTTGAGGTGTCACTGCACAGAAGAACAGAGCATCACCTTTCCAGAGTCTGCTGAATCTCCCTGAGAGTCTTTTGCAGTCAAACGGGGGTCTTGATTTACCTTTCTAGCAATCCAAGGAGAGCAGTTCTTTCAGAAAGTTTTCTTGGTCTTCCAGACCTCAACTTGACTTCCACCATTCCTGTTATAGGCCGTTTCTTAATTACATCACATACTGATAAAACAGCGACCTGAAAACACTTTGCTATCTTCCTGTAGCCTCCACCTGCTTTGTGAACATCAATTCTTTTATTCTTCAGAGTGCATAGCAGCTGCTTAGAGGAACCCATGGCTGCTGATTGTTGGGACAGTTTGAAGAGTCTGAGAATTTATACAGCTTTGTAATCTGCATCGCCCGGGGTTTCCTAACGATGACTGTGGACAAGCCATAGTCATTATGAGCTAATGAGGGTCTGAGACCACCTTGGGAAAAATGATCAAAGATCTCAGATATCTTGGGGGCCCAAACTTATGCATGGAGCTCCTTTCCTTTATTCACTTTACAATTGAAAAGAAATGTGTCCTGTTTAACGCTATGCCGTCTAGTGATCAGCTCATCTTGTGCTCACTTAACTCTTTACAGTAACAGACATTTAAGGCAAAGGGGCCCAAACTGTTGCATTCCACTGTATACTCTGCTCAAAGAAATTAAAGGCGCACTTTTTAATGAGAGTACAGCATCAAGTCAATGAAACTCCTGGGGTATTGATCTGGTCAGTTAAGTAGCAGAGGGGCTTGTTCATCAGTTTCTGCTGCTTTGGTGTTCATGAAATGAACAACAGGTGCACTACAGGGGCAACAATGAGACAACCCCCAAAACAGGAATACCTGGAACCCTACAGAGTTTGGTTACACAACTGGTCAAGCTTCTCCAGGATGGCACATCAATACATGCCTCCCATTGCCAGAAGGTTTGCTGTGTCTCCCAGCACAGTCTCAAGGGCATTGAGAAGATTCCAGGAGACAGGCAGTTCCTCGAGGAGAGCTGGACAGGGCCCCTTGTAGAAGGTCCTTAACCCATCAGCAGGACTGACTGGTATCTGCTCCTTTGGGCAAGAAGGAACATGATGAGCATTGCCAGAGCCTACAAAATGACCTCCAGCAGGCTGGCCACTGGTGTGAATGTCTCTGACCAAACAATCAGAAACAGACTTCATGAGGGTGGCCTGAGAGCCCGACGTCCTCTAGTGGGCCCTGTGCTCACTGCCTGCCCAGCACCGTGGAGCTCGATTGGCATTTGCCATAGAATACCAGAATCGGCAGGTCCACCACTGGCGTTCTGTGCTTGTCACAGATGAGAGCAGGTTCACCCTGAGCACATGTGACAGACGTGAAAGGGTCTGGAGAAGCCGTGGAGAACGTTATGCTGCCTGTAACATCATTCAGCATGACCAGTTTGGTGGTGGGTCAGTGATGGTCTGGGGAGGCATATCCATGGAGGGACACACAGACCTCTACAGGCGAGACAACTGCCATAAGGTATTAATGATATTAGAAATACAATAGTACATCTCCCCAATACTGATCCTCTTAAACCCCAGTACTCCATTATTAACAAATTCAATTCTTTCACCAGGATAGATTTACCTGATTTATATAAAATAATTTCTCAACTGAGACCCTCCACCTGTGTCCTTGACCCAAAACCAACAAGTTTTTTCAAAGAAGTATCAGGCATGCTAATTGATAATATTCTTGACATACTAAACTCGTCATTAGATATGGGGGTCTTCCCAGACTGTCTTAAGAATGCTGTAGTCAAGAAAAATAATCTTGACCCCTCTGCTTTTGAAAATTTTAGCCCTTTTTCTAACCTGCCTTTCTTAAGTAAAATTCTAGAGAAGGCAGTCATTACGCAGCTTAATGACCACCTCAGTAAACAGGCTATCCTTGATAAGTTTCAGAACAAATCACAGCACAGAAACTGCACTCGCTAAAGTAGTAAATGACTTGCGGGTAAATGCAGACAGAGGCCGTTTATCTGTTCTCATCCTTTTAGATCTGAGTGCCACATTTGATACCATTGATCATAATTCTCTTAGAAATCGCCTTAGTCAATGGGTGGGCCTCTCTGGCAGGGTCTTAAATTGGTTTAAATCCTACCTGGCAGGTAGAAAATTCTTTGTTAGTTGTGGCAATTATACTTCTATATGGTGTTCCACAAGGCTCTATCCTGGGTCCGCTGCTCTTTTCGATCTACATGCTTCCGTTAGGTCAGATTATCTCGGGGCATAACGTGAGCTACCATAGCTACCCTGATTCTCTTGATTTACTGACACAACGTCTTACTTGTGTTTTTCTGAATAGATGAGTAATTTTCTCAAACTAAATAATGAGAAAACAAATTTTAGTGATTGGCAATAATGGATATAATGAGGTTATTAGTAATAAACTTGATGCATTAGGATTAAAAGTCAAGACGGAGGTAAAGAATTTAGGGGTAACTATTGACTCTGACCTGAATTTTAAATCACATGTTAATCAGATTACTAGGACAACATTTTTTTCACTTAAGAAATATAACAAAAGTTAGACCTCTTATAACATTGAAAGATGCTGAAAAATTAGTTCACGCTTTTGTTTTCAGTCGACTAGATTACTGTAACGCACTCCTCTCAGGACCACCCAAAAGAGACATCAGTCGATTGCAACGAGTGCAGAATGCAGCTGCTAGAATCTTAACTAGGAAAAGAAAATCGGAGCACATCACCCCAGTACTGATGTCACTACACTGGTTACCTGTGTCATTTAGAATTGACTTTAAAATGCTGCTTATGGTTTACAAAGCCTTCAATAATCTGCTCCATCTTATATTTCAGGATGTTTTACAGCTTACACTCCAAATCGTAACCTTAGATCTTCAAATGATTGTCTGCTTAGAATTCCAAGAGCTAATCTTAAAAGAAGTGGTGAGGCGGCCTTCTGCTGTTATGCACCTAAAAACTGGAATAGCTGACCAATAGGAATTCGCCAAGCTAATACAGTAGAGCACTTTAACAAACTGCTAAAAACACATTACTTTAACATGGATTTCTCAGAGCTTCATCTTAGTTTTATCCTGATTATATTCAATTAATTATCATTATTATTCACGGTGGCTCCAAAATCTGTACTAACCCCTACTCTCTCTTCTGTACTTTTTCCGGTTTTCTGTGGTGGCGATCTGAGGCACCACCACCTGATCAAAGCACCGTGATGTCCCTACATTGATGGATTAAAGGCCAGAAGTCCACATGGCCGTCATCATTAAATTCTACCATGAGAACCCTGAATACCATGAGGACTGATTGAGGTCATTTATGTAAGATAGAATGCCTAGAGGGGGCTGGGTGGTCTCGTGGCTTCTGAACCCCTGCAGATTTTTATTTTTTTATTATGTTTCGGTCCATCCAACGCCACCAGGTTGCACCTCAGGCTGTCCAGGAGCTCAGTGATGCCCTGGTCCAGATCTGGGAGGAAATCCCTCTGGACATCATCTGCCGTCTCATTAGGACGTTGTCAGGCATGAATACAAGCACGTGAGGGCCATACAAACTACTGAGTACGATTTGGAGTTGCTGCAATGAAATGTCGGCAAAATGGACTCGTCTGCCTGCCACATCATTGTTTCACTTTGATTTTTTGGGGTGTCTTTGAATTCAACCCCTCTGTAGGTTGATCATTTTCATTTCCATCAAACGATGTGCCATCCTTTCATTTCTAACACATCACCATATCAGTCCATAGCAGTAGAGATAAGCCAGCAGGATTATTGTGTTTTCAAAGTGTGCCTTTGAGTATATAAATGTCTACGCGTGGAAGTGAGTCTGTCTGTCCGGCCCGGAAGTGCGAGGATACAGCATGAAGCTCAAAGAGCCAGCAAGGCGGCCCCAAGGTAATGAATGACGAGGCTGCAGCATGAAGCTGAAAGAAAACGACTTAGAGGAACCGCAAACGAGAGAGAAACTCGCTTAGCTGCTGATAGACCAGGGGGGCGAGCACATCGTCAAAACCAAACCACCGGCTCTGCGTTTCAAATTTTTTTTCTGGAAATTTCAATAGTTTCTAGGAGTCTGGGCTTTTTACAGTACGGGCTTACACAGCTAGTATGATAATAATAATAAAACTCCAGATGTCGTCTTACCGGTGCATTATATCATTTGAGCTTAACGTCCCTTGCCTTAAATTGAACAGTTTTTATGATATAACCTAACATTTTATTGGTCCTTTTAATTCCTTCTGTCCATTGCTTAATGTCGTAATGTTAAATGAAACAGTTGGGGTTTTTCAACACTGAGCCTGGTAAGTGTTATAATGAACCAGAACGGCAAAAAATAGATAAATAAATCTTAAAAACACAAGCAAGACACAAGAGTCTGCAAGGAAGATGAATGGATGCTGTACTTGATCACCAGATTTGTGCTCATGACTTTACCCAAGGGTGGCACGGTGGCGCTGCCTCACAGTTAGGAGACCCGGGTTCACTTCCCAGGTTCCTTCCTGCGTGGAGTTTGCTTGTTCTCTCTGTGTCTGCATGGGTTTCCTCCCACAGTCCAAGACATGCAGGTTAGGTGCATTTGCAATAGTAAATTGTCCCTAGTGTGTGCTTGGTGTGTCTGTGCGTGTGTGTGTGTGCGCCCTGCGGTGGTCTGTCGCTCTGCCCGGGGTTTGTTGCCTGCCTTGCGCCCTGTGTGGGCTGGGATTGGCACCAGCAGACCCCCGTAACCCTGTAGTTAGGATATAGCGGGTTGGATAATGGATAGGTGGATGGACTTTACCCAACGAGGGCGATTTGCGAAGGTTCTCAATGAGATCAACGTCACAACTTAAAGTCAGTGTCAATAAGTGATAGGCTAAGATTTTGAAGTCTCTGCTGAGTGTATCACTTATTATTTTGTTTCCCTGCGACACAATGTTAGTTCATGTTAGCGTAACTCGTATTATGAAAACAAAAGTTTTCCATTATGACTCATTGGAAGGAGTCCGATTTTGACATATGGCTTTTTCGCTTTCCCCCTCTGGCTGTGCTTTCCTCTCTTCACTCTTCGTTCCTTCCTTTTTTTTTTTCTTCAGCTCAAATCAGCACAAGTGTTTCTCATTCTTGTAATGTGAGATTTGTTATTGCAGATCATTGTGTGTAACACTCTGGAAGCAAACTCACTGCCAAAGGGATGGCGATTATTATTATCACATGTCAAACCCTCATAGCAGAATGGTGACGTACAATAAAGCCTGCTTTGTAATGCCATTTTAATTATGCTTTAAAATACTGATGCTGTAAATTGAAGATAATTAAGAGAGATAAAGATCTTGTTTGTACTGTCATAGGGGGTTGTAGGGGGGATTAGCGTTACCACTGTATCTTGTTACTCTGCGTGAGGCTTAACTTTTGCAAATATTTCTGAGTCATAATGGAGCCATCACCGTCCACAATTATGGAACATAAAAATGTCTAGAGAGTTACTTACAGTACAAGCTATGTGGATGGGATATCAAGAAAGCTCGATAAATGCAGTTGAATGTGGGCATCAACTGAAATGAGCAGCACTTGGTAGGTCACACAAGCGGCTAACTGAGGCCCTGCCAGGCCCGCTAATTGTCCGGTTGCGGAAGTCGCCCGCACCATTTCACCATAAAGTTAAGTGTGCACATCACTGCACTGCTCTTTAATCCAGGCAGGAGGGTTTCTCTTGAAAATGTTTAAATAGGTTGTTTGTTTCTGCTCAGATTATTGAGCCTTGTAGTGAGAGAAGGTGCGTGTTAGAGACTTGGAATATCTTTAAATGTGTGAAACGCATCACATGCTTGGCAGCGACTTCCACTGCCTACTGCAGTAATGCAGCGTTACACAGTACGCAAAGTGCCCAACGGCTCCACCTGGGTAAAAGTAGACATACCTTACTGGATTCTTTGTCAGTGAGGAAACTATTCAAAAAGAAGTTTGAAAATATCTCATATAAAGTGTACTTACAGTAGATTCAGAGAGTATTCATACCCCTTCACGTTGTGTACTTTATTGTGTTGAGGATTTCCATTGGAAATGGATAAAAATGCCGTTTTTGCTCATGAGTTTAACCACAATAACCCATAATGGCAAACTGAGCACATTTCCAGAAAGGTTTGCAAATGTATTCAAAATCAATAACTGACACCTCTCCTTTATAGACCCTGTGGCGAGTGGCTGGGGCTGCTGCCCAGCCGGGATGCCCAGGAGGACCGGAGGAGGGCTTGCGCCTCCTCCAGACCACGAGGGGGTGACCGCCCTGGTTGCTTTGGGGGCCACGTGTGCAGAGCTTTGAAGCTCAACCTTGTAGGGGCTCGTGGTCACCGCCAGGGGGGCGCCCCGCTGCCTTTGGAGCCACACCCGGAAGTGCTGGGGGGAAGAGGACTGGGGACACCCAGAGTGCTTCCGGGTGCACACCCGGCACTTCCGCCACACTGGGGAGTGCCGGTGGAAGCACATCCGGATAACTATAAAAGGGGCCGCCTCCCTTCATTCAGGGCTGGAGTCAGATGAGGAGAAGAACAAGAGCTTGAAGGAGAGGAGTGGAAGCGGTCTGAAGAGTGAGGCAGAGTGTGAGAGGTCTGGACTTTGGGGGAGTTTGGGGTTTGTGGTGCACTTTGTAATTAGTTGGACTTGTAAATAAACGTGTGGTGGTGCTGAAATGATGTCTGCCTGTATGTGTCCGGGGCTGAGTCCACAACCCTTAATTCAGTACTTTGCAGAAGCTCCTTTGGCAGCAATTCTGGGTTTGAGTCTCTACAAGTTTTACACACCTGGATTTGCGCAGTTCATTCTTTCTGGCAGATCCTCTCAAGCTGAATGGATGGGAAGTGTCAGTAATCTGCCGTCTTCAGGTGCCTTTGCACATATTCAACGGGGACAGTCAAGGACAGTCAGAGACTTGTCCTGAAGTCACTCTAGCACTGTCTTGGCTATATGCTTTGAGTCACCATCAAGAAGAGCCTTGAGCATGGGAAGGGGTTAGGTCAGGTTGGGGAGCAGGCACTGGTACAGCGCATTGCCACACCTACCACACAACGAAACATCTTGGGATCCCAGTTGGCAACCCCCACAGGCAGACACACGGTCCAGTCCCACCCTTCAGAAATGACCCTCTGTCTGCTGCAGCCAGCGACCCCTTGGCCTGATCCAGCCACTCGAGTCCTCAAAAATGACGCTTGTGCAATCCTGCCACATGGCCATAGTGTTGTAACTAACGCTCCCTCACAAGGCAGGTAATGTGCCTCATTCAGAAGGGTGCTACATAAATAAAATGTATTATTATTATTATTATTATTATTATTATTATTATTATTATTATTATTATTGTCCTGAAAGGTGAGCCATCACCCGGGTATGAGGTGTTGTGCCCTCTGCAGCAGGTTTTCTTCAAGGACCTCTCTGTATTTTACTGCATTCATCCTTCCCTCACTTAATAAGAGATAGCGCACACACATTTCTACGCAATTTACAACTTATAAATCCCAATTGCCTTGTAAATAAGCATTGTGAGGGCTAGGGGGTGTCAGTGAGCCCCAAACCCCCAAACACAGATACACAAACAAAGTTCTGGGCTCAATAAAAAGGGGTTCTTTATTCCAAATACATTAAATCAAAGACACATACACGTGGTCTCTTCTTCTTTCTATTGTCTCACTCTTCACCACACTGCTACTCCTCCAAAGCAGGTGCTACCCGTCTCACTGTGGGCATCCGAATGGGTACCGTAGTCCAGGCATGCTGTCACTTAGTATGTGGGGGATCACAATAAGATGAATTCACTGCTGTCCTTCTGTAATATTGGTGTAATACACTGTAATAATATTATAATAATAATATTATAACAGTACTATAATATTATTATGTAATAGTATTGTAATATAACACTGTAATAATAGTTTTGGTGTAATACACTGTAGTGATAATATTCTAATAATAATATAATAATAATAATATTGTAATAGTATTGTAATATTATTATGTAATAATATTTTAATATAACACTGTGATAATGATATTGGTGTAATACACTGCTGTCCTTCTTTAATATTGGTGTAATACATTGTAATAATAATATTATCTATCCATCCATCCATTATCCAACCCACTATATCCTAACTACAGGGTCATGGGGATAATATTATAATAATAATATTGTAATAGCATTTTAATTGTAATAGTATTGCTCTGAGGTTAAGGATCTGTGCTGGTATCCCGAAGGTTGCCGGTTCGAATCCCCATCACTGCCAAAAGAAATCCTACTCTGCTGGGCCCTTCAGCAAAGCCCTTAACCTTCAGTTGCTCCAGGGGTGCTGTACAATGGCTGACCCTGAACTCTGACCCCAAGGGGTATGCGAAAAACCAAGTAATTTCCTTTGGGATTAATAAAGTATAATATAATAAAAAAAATAATAATAATATTGTAATATAACACTGTAATAATAGTATTGGTGTAATACACTGTCATAATAATATTGTAATAGTTCTATAATATTATTATGTAATAATATTGTAATATAACACTGTAATAATAATATTGGTGCAATACATTGCTGTCCTTCTTTAATATTAGTGTAATACACTGTAATAATATTATAATAGTATTGTAATATTATTATGTAATAATATTGTAATCCAACCATCCATCCATTATCCAACTACAGGGTCACAGGGGTCTGCTGGAGCCAATCCCAGCCAACACAGGGCACAAGGCAGGAAACAAACCCCAGGCGGGGCTCCAGCCCACCACAGTAATATTGTAATATAACACTTTAATAATAATATTGGCATAATACACTGCTGTCCTTCTGTCCTCTCTGGCTAAGGATCCCAATTCAATTCCAGTCAGGATGCAGATCTCAGTGTATCGTCCTTCACAGCATACGTGAACGTGCCTTGAACACCGCCCTAAAATATTCATATATGGAGCATGCTAATCAACCTCATAAATATGCAAACACAATGATAGGCTGGTACAGCAGCCTCCCACCTGACACGTCGAGACCCCACCACCTGCATTGAAGAGTATCAGTCTGTACTCTGCAACCAAGAGCGTAAGATCACGTGCGGCATTTTATAGTGTCTCCTCTGTGCTTTGGGGGTCCGGAAAAGGTGTAAGGCACCAGCATCTGTACAGGTAGGCCCTATCACCTGACATGTTTAATGACATGATTGCTGTTACAGTCAACAGTGCAGGTTATAAGAAACACTGAGGGTTCAGTCAGTTACCTCACCAACAAGCCAGCCACCACATACACCACCATCACGTCTGTCAAAGCTACTTTGCTTCAGAATAAATGAATCACGAGCTGACTCAGGAAACAGGGACACAATGTTTGCCAGTCACATCTTGGCATCACAGATAACTTGTATGTTACTGGAATGTCACTGCTCCCAGTTAACCAAAGGCAGCTTCATTCTCTCTGGGTACCCTTATTGCAATATGAATGCAGTCAACTGCTCTGACTACATTACGAGAACCAGACACTGCAGCAAATGGACTTTTTATATTGTGTCACACATGTGCATGGGAGACAGTTTACAGGCTCAAGTACAGGTGTTTCTCAGCCGGGCCATGGGTTGGCGCTCTCCTTCGATACTTTCTCCTTTTAACCTTCTGCAGACCATCAGAAAAGCCCCCCTCCCAATGACATCACTACCGGTTCTTAAGATCTTGCATCCTAATGATATCACTTCTGGTTCTGGCCCATAAGATCCCTCCTGTTCCTGTTTCCCCAGCATACGTGCAACATCTTATGTCCGCTTGTCAGTCCCGTTTTGAACTCAAGTCTGTAAAGACCTAAACACTTTGCTTTATTTTCAAGTATGTGGGGTGGACTTCCCTAAAATTTTATGCCCTCTCTCGAGTATTATTACAATTGGCAAAAATACACTGAACGGCCTCTTTATTAGGTACACCTCACTAGTACTGGGTTGGACCCCCTTTTGTCTTCAGAACTGCCATAATTTTTCAGGGCATAAATTCAACAAGGTGCTGGAAACGTTCCTCAGGGATTTTGCTCTATATTGACATGATATCTTCACACAGTTGCTGCAGATTTGTTGGCTGCACATCCATGATGCGAATCTCCCATTCCACCACATCCCAAAGGTGGTCCACTGGATTGAGATCTGGTGACTATGGATGCCATTTGAGTCCAGTTTTGGTCTAAAGGCTATAAAAAGGACCTATCAGCACTAGAAAAAGTCCAGAGAAGAGCAACTAGGCAGATTCCAGGGCTACAGGGAATGAGTTATGAGGAAAGATTAAAAGAGTTGAGCCTTTACAGTTTAAGAAAAAGAAGATTAAGAGGTGACCTGACTGAAGTGTTTAAAATTATAAAGAGAATGAGTCCAGTGGGCCGAGACTATGACATTAAAATGAGTTCATCAACAACATGGGGACACATCCATCCATCCATTATCCATCCCACTATATCCTAACTACAGGGTCACGGGGTCTGCTGGAGACAATCCCAGCCAACACAGGACACAAGGCAGGAAACAAACCCCAGGCAGTGCGCCAGCCTACCGCAATAGGGACACAGTTAAAGGTAAATTTCACACAAACTTTAGGAAGTTTTTGTACAAACAGAGAAACACAGAGACATGGTATGAATAACCAAGTAGTGTGGTGAACAGGTGGACTTTAGGGACCTCCAGCACTCAACTTGCTGTTTTTTTTAGAAGAATTCAGTTGATAGGACCGGTGAGCTTTTTTGGGCTGAATGGCCTGCTCCTGTCCAGGTTGTTCTAATGTTCTAAGAAAAAGCATTTCCAAAGTGAGATCTTTAAGAAGTTTGTTCAAATGCCAGTAGCGATGGACACAAGACGATGACGGTGTGTTAAGTTTGCTCAGCTACATGTGGACTTATCTGGAATTCACAGTCCTGTTTGTCTACTGCAGTTGTTCATTTTCTACGATTCCTTCATTTCCAGTGATTTCTCCCCCCATAACAGTCCTTTGTTTTAAAGAATAGAATGAGAGTCGCACAATCATTAAAAATGTATACACGTGCCCAGAACTTCATTGTTCCCAAGCACTCACCATCTGTTACTGTCAGTGACTCATTAGCTTTGATCATTTCATAGATAAGGCAAACCGTAAATTAAAACGCCGCTTATACTTCTGCAGCTGTCCATGGATTCATATCTACACATTGTGACCTGAATGTCTCCACTTTATATTTGGCTTGACTTCTAACCTAAGATCACCCAAAAACAAAATATAGCATTGAAAATTGTGTGTGCCCCCCCAAAACAGTTGCCTTGGCCAAGGAGCGGAGCGATGAGATGTGGTGACCACCAAAGAGGGCACTTTGTTCAGAGCAGCACAAAATAATAATAAAAAAATGAAAGTTAAGGATGAGCCATTAGAGCCGGGGTGTGGAACTCCGGTCCTAGAGGGCCGCAATGGCTGGAGGTTTTCATTCTAACCACCTTCTTAATTAGTGACCTGTTTTTGCTGCTAATTAACTTTTTTGCCTTTGTTTTAATGAACTCGACTTAGACCCCTTAGTTCTTTCATCTACTCATGCATTATTTAACCTGCTATATCCTAACTACAGGGTCAAGGGGGCTTGCTGGAGCCAATCACAGCCAACACTGGGCGCAATGCAGGAAACACACCCCGGGCAGGGTGCCAGCCCACCTTATTTCTTTCTTTTTCCTTAATTAGCAGCCAATCATTAATAAGACACAATACAAGCAAACAGGTGACCAGCTAACCACATTATTTGAACATAAAGAAAGGTGAGGGTTAATTTATCAGGTCAGTAATCAGAAACAGAAAATCAACAGTTTGGGAAATGTCTGCTGTGGCAGAAGGAGAGCAGCAGCAAGCCGTGGAATTAAGAAACGGGTTTAATTAACAGCAAGAATTGGCTTCTCATTAAGGAACTGTCAGTCAGTCAGTCATCATCCAACCTGCTATATCCCAACACAAGGTCACGGGGGTCTGCTGGAGCCAATCCCAGCCAGCACAGGGAAGGGCGCCAACCCACCGCAGGGCACACACCAAGCTCAATTTAGGATCGCCAATGCACCTAACTTGCATGTCTTTGGACTTTAGACATGGGGAGAACATGCAAACTCCATGCAGGGAGGACCCAGGTCTCCTAACTGCGAGGCAGCAGCACTACCACTGCGCCATCATGCCACCCCATTAAGGAACTGGTTGGAGTTTGAAGCCCCAGTTTAGCTGGTCATCTGTTGGCTCGTTTCACGTCTCATTTCTGTTTGGCCGCCATTTAATGAAGAAAAGAATCAATTAAGAGGACTGAATCCTTAAAAACAGGGCAGTTATAATGAAGGGAAAAGGAGTTCATTAGCAGTGAAAACTGGTCAATTGTTAGAATGAAAACCTGCAGCCACTGCAGCCCTCCAGGCCTGGAGTTCGACATCCGCGCATTAGGGGGACAGTAAGTTCAGAAAGCGTTCAGACCATTTCCATTTCTACACACTTTGTTGTATTGCAGATTCAATTTGAAACGGATACATTTGTAGCGATCGGGGGGGTGTTAAGATTCACACCATCTTTAATGGTGATTTATTTTATAGCAGAGACCCCAGGAACACACCCAGCAATGCACATACGCACAGACTCACAGATTCACATAAAGCCACTGTTCAGCAGCACAATGAACTGATAAATAATAATGAATATATTAATGACACCATGAAAAAGAATAAACAATATCACCTAAAAAAATGTGTACACACATGGTGATAATTATCTATATACACTCACTGGCCACTTTATTAGGTACACCTGTTCAACTGCTTGTTAGCACAAATATCTAATCGGCCAATCACATGACAGCACCTCAGTGACATCATCAAGAGAATCTGCTGAAGTTCAAACCGAGCATCAGGATAGGGAAGAAAGGGGGACTGAAGTGACACTTTGAAAGTAGCATGGTCACTGATCTGAGTATTTCAGAGACTGCTGCTCTACTGCAATTTTCACACACAACCATCTGTAGGGTTTACAGAGAACGGTCCAAAAAAGGGAAAATATCCAGTGAGCGGCAGTTCTCTGAGCGAAAATGTCTTAATACCAGAGGTCAGAGGAGAATGGCCAGACTGGTTTGAGCTGATAGAAAGGCAGCAGTATCTCAAATAAGCTCTCATTGCAACTGAGGTGTGCAGAAGAGCATCTCTGAATACACAACAAATCAAACCTTGAAGCAGGTGGGCTACAGCAACAGGAGATTCCACCGAGTGACACTCCTGTCAGCTAAGAACAGGCAGCTGAGGCGACAATTTGCACAGGCTCACCAAAATTAGATAACAAAAGATTGCAAAAATGTTGCCTGGTCTGACGAGTCTCAATTTTTGCTGTGACATTCGGATGGTAGGATCAGAATTTGGTGTCTACAACATGAAAGCAATGATCCATCCTGCCTTGTGTCAACATTTGTGGTCATGTAATGGCATTTTCTTGATACATTTTGAGCCCCTTTGTACCAACTGAGCATTGTTTCAATGCCACATCCTACCTGAGTATTGTTGCTGACCATGTCCATCTCTTTATGTGTCTCTATTGAGTGTAATCATCTTCAGACGGCTCCTTCCAGCAGGTTAACACGCCATATCAATACAATACAATACAATACAATACAATACAGTTTATTTTTGTATAGCCCAAAATCACGCAGGAAGTGCCGCAATGGGCTTTAACAGGCCCTGCCTTTTGACAGCCCCCCAGCCTTGACTCTCTGAGAAGACAAGGAAAAACTCCCAATAAAAACCTTGTAGGGAAAAATGGAAGAAACCTTGGGAAAGGCAGTTCAAAGAGAGACCCCTATCCAGGTAGGTTGGGCGTGCAGTGGGTGTCAAAAGTAGGGGGTCAATACAATACAATATACACAACAGAACAATTCCTTAAGACAGCATAATAATAAAAATTTTAGAAGTACGGTTTAACAGTAGATGATGTGACATAATTAGGTTTGGATATTTTTAGAGTCTTGGAGACCTCATCCATCTAGCTGCCTCCCCATTTGGCCATGCCACGGCTGAAACGTTGCTCCGATGAAAGGACCCCTCTATATCACAAAGCTCAGATCATCTCAAACTGGTTTCTTGAACATGACAATGAGTTCACTGAATTCAAATGGCCTGCACAATCAGCAGATCTCAATCCAATAGAGCACCTTTGGGATGTGGTGCAACGGGAGATTCACATCATGGGTGAGCAGCCAAAAAAATCTGCAGCAACTGCGTGATGCTATTATATCAATGTGGAGCAAAATCCCTGAGGAGTGTTTCCAGCACCTTGTTGTATCTATGCCACGAAGAATTACGGCAGTTCTGATGGCACAAGGGGGTCTAGCCCAGTAAGGTGTACCTAATAAAGTGGCAGAGGAGCACACATTACTCAATAAACAATTAATGCTAACCACAAAGTCCAACACAGACCAGTATAGCTGAAGCAGATGAAGACGAATGGGTGAAATTAAATCCCCGTGAATGGCCCTTTGAAAGAAATGTCAGGTTTTGTCCTACCAGGTTCCCATTGCAGAATGAAGATTTGGTGTGATTGGGAATTCAGCTCCCCAGATGAAGACGAAGCCAACCAAGGCGAATCCACACTGACAAACATACATAGGACAGCAGAAACATTCAGACGAAACTGTAATCTAAAGTAGTGTTAGTTTGTAATCCAGTAGCGTGTGTGATGAGTCGAAATAAAACAGACAGATGATCGCGATCTCCATGGTCTTTTTTTGGTTTCACCTGATTGATGTCCTTCCCTGCAAACCCCTGCCTCCTCCAAATCCGCCCAATAGTGTTATACTGCTGGGGATGCTGGGAGGCTATTTTAAGTAGCACTGCTACACATTTCCCATTTCTACCCATCAATCTTCACTCAAGAACACGTAAAGACAGTGAAGACATTTTATGAGAAAGATTTGAAAATGTATTGAAAATCAAAAGCTGAAATCTCTTATTCATAGAAGCATTCATCCCCTTTGCTATGGAACTCCAAATTGTGCTCAGGTGCCTCCTGTTTGCTTTAATTCTGATGTTTCTAGAACTTGATTGAAGTCCACCTGTGGCACATTGAATTGATTGGACATCATTTAAAAAGGCACACACACACACACACCTGTGTACAGAAGGTCTCATATTTCACACTGCATTTCAGGACAAAGTTTGCACTGATTCCTCTTTTATACAGAGGAGCAGCTTAATTTATGTTTCAATTCCAAAAGTAATTTGTACCCTCATCCCTGGCAGTGTCAGATACTCCTGCTTGTGTTTGCCCCAATTCAGATCATCACCATTAATCCCATTGCCACCAAAGTTTCCAAAGATTAGCTAGGTAAGCACCTCAGGCTACAGTATGTTTAATTCCAGTGTTTAGTTGGTGCCCCCCATTGGAAGCTGCACCAGGTGCCTTTGCCTTTTTTACATAAAGAAGGTCCAACTACTCTGGGCACCTGCGGGCAAACGCCTTCATGTCACGTCAAACTCACCAGTTAAATGAACGGCCTCTTTATTTAAGAGACTTGCCCTGGGTGACTCTCTGCAATGTCATAAATACATAATAGGGTAGACTTTATTTATTTAAATAATTCTACAGGTTGATGTATTATTTTGTTATATTATGTACTTATTGTGAAAGGTGTGCTACAGTATAAGGTCATTTTCTGCTGGTTTGTAATGATGTTATATACTGCATATGGCGCCGTCTGCTTTATGTTAAGGCGGTGATGTAAAAACAAACTCCTAACATCTACCGTATGCTGCATGGCAATAAAAATTTTATTCGTTTATTCATTTGAAATTTCTGCAAGAGGTGCATGTGCTCTCACATCCTGCAGTGCATAAAGATCAGTTTAGTCTTTTTCATAGCTTGCACTTTTGTTACAGTAAGATGAAGACATTTAGTTATGACATCAAAAAGACCCAAACTTACTTAAGTGGTCTATTAAATTAAATAAATCGCAGGGTGGGATAAACACAAGCAGAGCACAAAGGTACCACATAAAAAATTTAGAATATTTCTACGAAACATTGAAAATGGCTGTAAAAACACCAGCACCGCTCAGAAGTTTGTTTTCAGCTGAAGTTACTATTGTTTGCTTCTGGAGGACTACAAGAAATAAACCAGCACTAATTCATCTGCTCATCTACAGTATCTCTCATAAACTGTAGAATGCCTTTCCTAGGTATCTATTTATCCATTATATAGTGAGGCCAGCAGGGGGCGCTTACCCTGTGGCCTGAATGTGGATCCCAATACCTCAGTGCAGTGATGGAGACACTGTGCTGTAAACATGGTGCTGTCTTTCGGATGAGATGTAAAATCAAGGTCCTCATTTTCTGTGGTCATGAAAGATCCCTGGGCATCCTTAGTAAAGAGTAAGGTGTATTCTGATGTCCAGGGTAAATTGCCTGCCATGGCCCAGACATTCTGGCCCCCTAATCATCCCATGCCTCTAATTAGCAGTATTGGCACAAAAGGCTGACGTTGCAACATCCCAGTGGGTGCTACACATTATTGGTGGGTGAAGTGGCTCCCTACTCACTATGAAAAGTGCTTTGAGTAGTGAGAAAAGACTACATAAATGTAAAGAAATATTATTTTTATTAGTGCCTTTCATGTCTATTCTATCTATCTATCTATCTATCTATCTATCTATCTATCTATCTATCTATCTATCTTATACAGTGCCTTTCACTTTATGTATTATATTATAGTGCCTTTCTATCTATCTATCTATCTATCTATCTATCTATCTATCTATCTATCTATCTATCTATCTATCTATCTATCTATTGTGACAGATAGGGGAACCCTCGGACAATATGCCAGACATCAGATAAAAGTCCAATAATTGACTTTATTAATAATCAACAGTGCACAAAGCACCCTCCTCACCACAATACTCATAAATTACACAATACAATAATAAATCACAATCCTCCACTCCCAGACGCGTTGCCACCCTTCCACCCAGCTCAGCTCAACTGTGGGATCTCCCACAGTCCTTTTTATAGTCTGTGATCCGGAAGTGCTTTTGAACCCTCGGTCCATGTGACTTCTTAGCACTTCCGGGTCAGATTAAAACTCTTCTTTTCTTCGTCAGCCCGGAAGCACTTTATTTTTTCCGTCCTTGTGACCTGTAAGTACTTCCGGGCTGTATGAGAAACAAACATCTCTGTGCCTCCCTGCAGCATCCCCTGTTGGCCCCGACATTATCCTGCAGGGCTGTGTATTAAAACTCCATAGTCCATGATGCCCTGCTGTAATTCGGGACCTCTCCACGTTGCAGGGAGGACTCCATCTGGCGGCCTGGGGGTATTGGCCAGGATGACTGGCCAGCCATTGACCACACTATCTATCTATCTATCTATCTATCTATCTATCTATCTATCTATCTTTTCTATCTATCTATCTATCTATCTATCTATCTATCTATCTATCTATTATATAGTGCCTTTTCTATCTATCTATCTATCTATCTATCTATCTATCTATCTATCTATCTATCTATCTATCTATCTATCTATCTATCTATCTATCACTTTGTCCCCAATTTTGGCTTTATACAGAAGCTTTTTAAAATAAATGTATTTATTTATTTAGTAGATAAATTAATACACACACAAACACAGAGTTAGGTCTGAGTGCACACCAGAATAATTAAAAAGGATGAAAATTAAGAAAAAGAAAGAAAACCCTCTGAGTTGGCAGTTGTGCCCAGGTAAGCAAACAACTCAACGAGTCAAAAAAAGAGGCTGGGGTACCACCCTGGTAACCCTCTTTAATTGTAACAAAACAGCTGACAAATGGCTCAAAGAACAAGCCATTTTAAAAAAGCGTTTTTTCAAAATGTTTAGCACTTGGTGTTCAGTAGCTCTGTCCTTCACTAGTGTCAGTTTGGTATTTGATGCCACCTTCTGGGGACAGGCCAGCTTTATAGGGCTGAGACCAGAAGGGACAGAGTTTGTTTTTTGTGCTTGTGCAGGGTCTGTTGTCCTTCTTGGGAATTTGCTGTGGAGGAGGATAGCCATGAGGACCTTAGCATCAACTCCCCTTCTCGCCCCGGAGTGGAACTGCTTACCTCACCAGAGCCAAGCAGGTCTCAGTCACAGTGAGACGTTATAAAGGTGTAATATGATTGGTATAATGGAGCCCCCAGCATTTCTTGACACACTTCTGCTGCATGACTTGTTGGCTGACAGTACTCAGTGAAGGCTGGGGGGCACCACAGAGCCCGAAACCCCAATCACAAACACACAAAACAGTCCCGGGTTTAAACAAAGAGTCTTTACTGTACAAAATACCTTTGTACAAGCAAATAAACATGTTGTTTCCTCTTCTTTCTCCTACTCTCTCTAACTCTATCACACTGCTCTCCTCCAATCGAGTGTTGCCTTAATTCCTCCCAGCTCCGACTCACCTGGAAAAGGTAGTGCAGTTCATTTTATGTAAGACCTGGAAGTGTTTCTGATGCCAGGGCTTTGCCCTTTGAAAGCATTTCCAGGTCATACTAAACCTCCCTGCAGCACCCCCTGGTGGCATCTCTGGTGCCCTAGTAGGGCTGCACTAACGGACTACAATTCCCAGCATTCCCTGTAGGTGTCTGAATGGGTACCGATATCCAAGGTTGCTGCCATGTAGCAAACAGGGGGGGAGACAATAGGCAAGAATTATTGCTCTCCCCTGTCCTTCCACATTATGGGTGTCCCCTCCAGGTACGGTCCCCAAACCAATTCCAGCTTCCGATGGTCTCTCCATTATTATATACCAGCTGGTCAGAGAAGCTTCTTTCCATCCTGCTGGCCAATTTGACATTTGCTTTGTCCTGGTTTCTAGTGCGGGTAGTAATCCATCCCTTTACCCACCCGGGGTGCCCGACGATCTTCTACAAAACACAATGAAGAAGCTTCCTCCTGCCTGGTTCTTCAGTTTGATTAACTATTTAAATACTCAAAGAAGTCCTAGTTGAAGACAGATTTTTTTTCTTTAATATATTTTCAATTTATTTCTTCTATATAACATCTCTCCTTAGATCGAGGACTGGCTGCATGATACCTTATGACTGTTAGATCATAGGATGAGATCACTTGAGGGGTTATTTATTCTTTTGACAGACATGTTAAACGTGCTGAAAAATTCATAACAGTTATTTGTAGAAGAAAAGTCAAAAGTCTGCTAAGCTGTAGATCTCTTTTTGTCAAACGTCACTTGGAGTTGAGCCAGATGCGATACAATGATCTAAACCAGCAAGTGTTTATGTTGGCTCGACTAAAGTGAGGCTTGCCAATGAGCCGAAAACAATGAGCTTCCAAGAGGGCAATTAGAAGAACAAGCAGCAGATGTGCTCTCAAGAGTCCACACTTCACTTCAGCCGTTTCATAGCAAGGAGCAGGTTTACTGGAGCCTTGGGAGAACAGATCCAGGAACGCCCTGTGCACCCCTCACTCGAGTACGCGAGTAGGCGTACTGCTTAAATGCTTGATTATTTACCAAAATAAGTCTAAAGCCGACCCAAGCCAAAACGCTGCTTTATGTTTTCACCACCTCAGAGGAAAAATGATTCTCGTTGTTGTTTCAAGCGGTTCTTGTGAAATGGTTCTATATCCTGATTGAACATCTTGAATTCTGTTTCCCATATTTAGTTTTGCCAGTCCAATGATAACCAATATGATAGTTTTCCATTTCATTGGTCTCCACGAAGGCCAAAAAAAGCTGAACTTCATCCCAGGAGTGAGGCAGGAGTTAACTACAACGAGAACATTTCTTTTTAATCACTGACTAGCTGTTCCCCACGACTCCACCCATGTAGTAGTGAGACAGGATAAACTTTAAAAATCAACTAAAACAAATGTAATAATTTATATTGAGAGCCTCTTGATATACAATAATTTTAATTTTGCTATTGGGGTGAGAAAGCAGCTGTGATCTCTTTGACAAAAATGTAAAAAGTTTGCAAGGTATCTCTGTCCAAGCGGAAGGTAGTGTTTTTCCACCACAAACAAAGAGCTCAGGAATGACCCGTATATTGTCCAGTGGACAAAGCAAAGAAAATAGTTGAGAAAATGATCAAAAGATGACTCAAAACAAGGCAATTGACAAATTGAAACAGGGAAATGGTGTTTTTATATAGAAAAAGATGGCTGCTGGAAAAGATGTGGCAGAAGATGACATTGTAAAAGGGTGGACAGAAGTGACATCATCAGCGGGAGACCGGCAGTCATGTTATTATTGATGTGATGGAAGTGACGTCATCAGCAGGAGACCAGAAGTGACACCATCCTCGGGGGAGTCAGAAGTGACGTCATCAGCAGGAGACCATAAGTGACACCATCCTCGGGGGAGTCAGAAGTGACGTCATCAGCAGGAGACCAGAAATAATGTCATCCTCGGGAGTGGGAAGTGACGTCATCAGCAGAAGACCAGAAGTAATGTCATCCTCGTGGAGTCGGAAGTGACATCATCTGCCGGAGACCGGAAAAGTGACATCATCCTCGGGACTTGGAAGTGGCATCATCAGCAAGAGACTGGAAGTGACATCATCCTCCGGGAGTCAAAAGTGACGTCACCAGCAGGATAACGGAAGTAATCTTATACTCGCCGAGTCAGAAGTGACGTCATCAGCAGGAGACCAGAAAGTGACATTTTCATCGGGAGTTGAATGTGGAAATGATGTTGGGCGGCCGTCTTGGGAATCTGGAAGTTGGTGTGAAAAGTATAGTGGATTATTTTTCTTCTTTTGGTCTGATGAAAAAGAGAGAGGCGTTAGTATCATAAATCAACCCTTCATCTTGCGATGTTTCACTCACCTCAGGGCTTGTTGACTGCCTCCTAAGCGCACGTGTGTGACAGTAGGTACACTCCAATGTCAAACGTCGCCACTGTATCTGATCTCCCCACGTGGGGAGAAGAGCACGTGGCCGTGATATCTGTGCCAATCAGCAGCTGCCCTCTAAAACACACGTAGCTCTGATCTCTCTCTCAAAAACATCAAACGTTACTCCTTAACAATCTCTAGATGATAATGTCTTAATGTCTTCTGAACAAAGAGGTATCGCTAGCTAAGCGGGCAACACGTGGCGAGAAATAGATCGACTCTAACAGAGGGTGGCACATGAGAGAGGAGGGCCCCACTCAGCTCCCTACTCCTGAGGTCCTGCCTCCCCTCGGCCTGCAGTCTTTCTCTCTCGGATTTGCGCGAATAAATTGGTGCTGCAACTGAACTATAATACTTAGCGAGATGAAAGAAGTCCCAAAATCAACCGGAATGTTCAAACAAGTTATAGAAACAAACCCAATCTAAATCCATTAAGTCAGGGGTGTCGAACTCCAGGCCTGGAGGGCCGCAGGTTTTCATTCCGACCCTTTTCCTAATCACTGACCAGTTTTCATTGCTAATGAACTCCTTTTCCCTTCATTTGAATTGCCCTGTTTATAAGGATTCAGTCCTCTGAATTGATTCATTTCTTTATTAAATGGCAGTCAAACAGAAATGAGACGTGAAACGAGCCAACGGATGACCAGTTAAATTGGGGCTACAAACTCCAAACAGTTTCTTAATGAGAAGCTGATTCTTGCTGTTAATTAAGCCCGTTATTAAATATCAGGACTTGTTGCTGCTCTCATTCAGACATTTAACTGCTGATTTTCTGTTTTTTCTGAGAACACTGGCAAAAAGGTTTGGTGTCTTGAGAGATCGGCCTTACTGAGACCCTCACCTTTCTTTATTTTCAGATATTGTGTGATGGGCACAGGTGAGCTGGTCATGTGATGGCTCGTTTTGTGTCTCATTATTGTTTGGCTGCTAATCAAGGAAAAAAAAAACAACTAAGGGGCCAGAGTCAAGTTATTTAAAACAAAAGAAGTTAATTAGCTGCAAAAATGGATCACTAATTAAGAAGATGGTTAGAATGAAAACCTGCAGCCACTGCGGCCCACCAGGACTGGAGTTTGACACCCCTGCATTAAGTAGTTTTCTTGAGATGAGAGGACAGACAGACAGACAGACATTGGATTTTATATACAGCATATAGAGATGGTCTGCTGTCCCAGATGGGGTGGCAGGCGTTCTCTTACCTGGCCTAGCAGGTCATGAGGATGGATGATGCAAGCAGATGGAAGAACATCCAGAAGAATTCTTTCAACTCATTGCTGACTCACGCACTCAAAGACACCATTGGAAATTAAGGGGAAAAGTAGTTAAGGCTTCTAAGAGACAACTGGCATTCCATATCAGGATGGATCCTGCTCCCTTTCCTGGAAATACAGCAAGGGAGCAGTGATATTCCCCTTCTGCTCCAGGACATGGACACGGAAAGATGTGCGGCAGTGGCAGCTACACTGGGTTTGAAGTCCCAGCAACCACATGTGGGACACAATGGGTTGGGCTTGGGTACCTGGAAGGAAAGAACAATGGGGGACTGCCTACTATGGGCAGAGCATCCCCCCGTACAATGAGTGGCAGCATCCTGTCTGGTAAGCCCCAACATAGAATCCCACAGGGGGCAGCATGGTCCCAGAGCCCCTTCCTTGTTTGGGTTTTACTGTGGGATCATGGAGGGGCTTTCAGGTACTGATAGCGCAAGGACCATTGGGCTCCAGCCTGGAGATTAAGCTTAAATAGATTAAGCTCTGGAAATACTCAAGGATCCGGAGTTATTAGAGAGCCAGGGTGTTGGAGTTGGGTGCAGAGATGGGCAACACTCATCTGGGAAAAGAGGAGGAGTAAATACTAGAAAGAGAACAAGCGGAAACAATGGAAAGGTACTTTGTTACATAAACACCTGGGACTTGTCTGTGCAATTGTGTCTGAGATTTGGGCCTCAGTGGCACCCCCTAGAGGTAACAGAGTGAAGCCATGAAACACGTCTTCAATGCAAGAGTTGTGGGAATCTGGAGGCAACTCCTGAGTCGTGGATGTGAAGCAGAAACTTTGACAACTTTTAAGAAGGATCATGATGAGATATTGGGACAGCTGAGGTATTAGGTAAACAAGCAGGCTTAATGGACTGACTAGTCTTCACTCATTTGTCAGATATCCCTAGAAAGAGGGGTAGCATTCCTTCTCACAGCTTGGAGGCTGGTTCTGAAGGACAATACAATGGTTGGAAAGACATCTCATCCAGCTTGTATGGTTTTCCCTTGGAGGCCATATCAACGGAGGCTCAATTGGTGGGATGGATGCCTCAATACTGGATATACAGAATGGAGGCCACCTCTCAATGACAACTCCTTCCCCCATTTGCTAGGTGGCAGTAGTCCTCTAGTGTGGCTCTTTTTTGGACTGACTGCATCACATAAACAGTGAAATGGAACAGGAATAAAATAAAACGTTTTCAAATTCCATCAAAATGATTTAAAAAAAATTAAAAGCATAAAATAAACCAAAACACAGGTACAAAACATGCTAAATGCTACAGTGTCCCACCGGAGCACCTGCTCTGCTTTAATTAGCCTCTTACACTTAACAAGTAATTAATTAGTAGAATTAGGGTCATTTTAAACAGCTGCACCCCAGCTGTTGTCATGGCTGCCATCTGCCCACCTGTAACAATGGATGGTCAAAAACAATTAAACGCCACATTCATCCTTTTCTGATTATTAAACCTTAACTGTGCACACAATCCGATATTCACCAAGGATTACTTCTCAAAGCAGGGAATCACTGTAGGCTGACCTGATGTGTTAACAATATTTAACATTAAAGTTCCTGAAGATAAAAAAATAGAGTCAAGTGTATAGGCACACCATCCCATCCCACACATTTGTTATCAGAAACCCCTAACTGCTGTAGCTCTGAACAAACAGTAGGGGCAGTAAAGACAGCTCAGGACTGCTGCAAGAAATTTTTGGGGTGCCAACCGGGTTGCCACTTTTATTCGATGGAAGACACTAAAATAAATAAAATAATCTGAAAACAGTGCCTGTTGGTGCGCGTCACTTCAGAGGGAATTCAGAACGAAAGATCAGATTAAGTTTTGTCTGCCTTTTCAGCGAAGCTCCATCTCATGGGTTGCTCTGACCATATACTGTATATATATATTTATATATATATATATACAGTAGATATTTATATCAATTATATACTTTGATCTTGGGAGGTGCTGCATAATCCTATATAAAAAAGAAGGCAGAAACAACATAAAAGGTTGGGGCACCTGAAGTGCTTTTAAGTCTATCTATCTATCTATCTATCTATCTATCTATCTATCTATCTATCTATCTATCTATCTATCTATCTATCTATCTATCTATCTATCTATTATATAGTGCCTTTCTATCTATCTATCTATCTATCTATCTATCTATCTATCTATCTATTATATAGTGCCTTTCTATCTATCTATCTATCTATCTATCTATCTATCTATCTATCTATCTATCTATCTATCTATCTATCTATCTATCTATCTATCTATCTATCTATCTATCTATCTATCTATCTATCTATCTCTATATCTATCTATATTATATAGTGCCTTTCTATCTATCTATCTATCTATCTATCTATCTATCTATCTATCTCTGCTTCCTTCCTGTTTCGCTGTCGCAGTGCTTGTTGGGAGTTTGTGTTGGCGGATGGCGGTTGTGGGGTGTGAGAGTGGATCCTGAGGTATGTGTTGTTTTGTTTAAACTTTAAATCAATATTCTCTTCTTTTCCAATTTTCTTACTTTTCTTTCTAAGTGTTGGTGGAAAACTTTTAAAAGTACTTATTGTGTGGCTTTAGGCCACGGCAGCCACTATGGCTGTAGGTTTGGAAATGTTGACTCGCATGGCGTTAAACTTGTATCGGAGGATTTTATTCCTTTGGAAAGTGGGGTATTGGACGAGGAGAAGTTATAGGATGTGCAAACATTAAATCAGCGCCTCGGATGAATGGATCCAAAGTTTTATTTTTAAGTTCTGTTGATTTGGTATCGACACTTGTCAAAAAGGAGTCGAGTCGATGGTGTTTTTGTACAGGTGTATCTGCTGGCGCTCCGCCCGTAGTTAATTTGTCGAATGTACCGCCATTTTTAAGAAATGAAGTACTAGAAAGAGAATTGGAGCGTCACGGTCGCCTGGTATCAAAGATCCGATATATTCCCCTTGGGTGCAAAGCTCCTGCAATAAAACACGTATTGTCTTTTCAAGGCAGGTGTATATGGTGCTAAACCAGATGGATGTGGATCTTAACATTACTATGCGGTTTAGGCTTGACGGTCACGACTACGTTATTTTTGTTACTTCTGACGAGATGAAATGTTTAGCATGTGGCAGTGGAGGGCATTTAGTTAAACAGTGCCCCGAAAAAGGGAATCGAAAAGTGGCACATAAAGGGGGAGAAGACGAACAAGGTGTACAGCAGGCTGGACCCTCCTCAGCCCTAGAAATTGCAGCGCAGGGGGTGTCCTTCTGTTCATTTTATAAAGATTTTTTGGGATCTCATTGGTCCAGACTTCCTAGAAGTGTTCACAGAGAGCATCAGGACGGGTGTCTTACCCCAGAGCTGTCGGAGAGCAGTAATAACCCTCCTTCCTAAGAAGGGAGATTTGTGTGAAATTCGAAACTGGCGGCCTGTGTCACTGCTGTGCGCAGACTATAAGGTATTTTCTAAAGCGCTGGCCAACAGACTCCGGACTGTCCTGACTAAAGTGGTGCATCCAGATCAGAGCTACTGTGTCCCTGACAGAACCATTTTTAATAATATTTTTTTAATTCGGGATATTTTGGCTTCCTCAGAGCTGCTTAATTTTAAAGTTGGCTTGCTCTCCTTAGATCAAGAGAAAGCATTTGATCGGGTCAGTCATTCCTACTTATGGGGTGTGATGAGGGCTTTTGGTTTTGGGGAGAAATTTGTTAAAAATATTCAGTTACTCTATAGTGACATTTCTAGTGTAGTGAAAGTCAATGGTGGCTTGTGCGCGCCTTTCACAGTTCAAAGAGGAGTTCGTCAGGGCTGCTCTCTTTCTGGAATGCTGTACGCACTGGCATTGGAGCCATTTTTAAAGGAGTTGCGAAGAGTGCTGAGTGGTTTGTCAATCCCAGAATATACAGTGGAGCCATTTAAAGTTACGACTTATGCGGATGACATTGTGGTTTTCATCAAAAATCAGGAGGATGTGGATAAGCTGACAGCTTGTCAAAGGACTTATGAGAAAATGTCATCGGCAAAAATAAACTGGGCCAAAAGCAGTGCTCTGCTAGTGGGAGACTGGGCTGGAATGAGTCCACCTCAGCTTGAGGGGCGTCTGCAGTGGAGCACTGGAGGATTATTATACCTGGGAGTCTACCTTGGCAATGGACACTTTGTATGTAAGAACTGGGAGGGATTACTACAAAAGGTTCAAGATTGATTGGCAAAATGGCGCTGGATCCTCCCCCAGATGTCCTATAGGGGCAGGATGCTGGTTGTTAATAACTTAGTGACCTCCAGCCTGTGGCACAAGTGCATCTGTTTGGAGCCCCCATCACAGCTGATCAAGCAGGTACAGGAGGCTATTGTGAACTTCTTTTGGGACGGTATGCACTGGCTGAGACGTAGTGTGTTGTACTTACCACTGGAGGAAGGCGGTCAAGGACTTATGGATGTTGGGAGTCGAGTGGCTGCTTTCCGTCTACAGACAATACAAAACTGTTATATTCACAGGAGCAGCACCCATGGACTTTTTTAGCTCGGTTCTTTCTTGACCAGGTTGGACAGATGAGACTGGGGAAGAATATAGTGCTGTGTGAAGTGGACAAGATCAATACCTCACAGTTACCGGCCTTTTATAAAAGTTTATTAAGTGCTTGGTCTCTACTGAGGGTCACAAGGGATTTTGAAAGGACTTCCTTGTTTTGGGTACTGGAGGAACCGCTGCTATTTAACCATCATGTCAGCTGCTCTTTGGAATTACAACATTTTGCTCGTAATTTTGCACAGTGCCATATTACTAAACTTCGTACTTAATTGATTGGGACAGATTTGGTTGGAAGGACACAACAACAATAGCAGAGGAGACAGGAGTGCACTCTCTGCGATTATTAGGAAAATTCTTGAATAGACTGAGAACATCATTGATCAAGAACTATTGTACACAAATAGAAGATCTGTTTATTACAAAGATTTGCCCTTCCAGTGACTGTGATTTTCCTGCACTTGTGGTGTCCCCGGCATGTGAGTGGACTGACAGTAAAACTAATGGCTCACTGTTCATAAGTAACCTGCTGGACTTATCACTGCAGTGTGTGACTGGAAAACAACTCTACAGAATGTGTGTGACTGTCAACCATCAAACTCAGCTGAAGACGCATCCTGATACACCGTGGAGAGAGAAACTCACTGTTCTGGAGGGAGCAAAGCCGGCCTGGAGGTCGCTGTACAGGCCACCATTGGCTCATCGGTGGGAGATCTGCAGTGGAGGCTGTTGCATGGCATTTTAGCGGTGAACTCCTTTTTAGCAATAATTAGTCCTGGGGTTACTGATACTTGTCCTTTTTGTGGTGAAAGAGAAACTGTGTTTCATTGTTTTATGTTTTGTATGAGGCTTCAGCCTCTTTTTACTGTCATCAGAAATCTGACCGTTAGATTGGGTTTTGTTTATAATGAGGTGGGCTTCTTATTTGGGTGGAAGGCAACAAAACGAACAGGAAATAATGTGAACCTGGTGAACTTTATCATAGGGCAAGCAAAACTAACAATATGGAGAACCCGCAAAAATAAGATCAGTGGGGCTGGGCTTCAGGATACCATTGGGTTCTTCAAACAGTTATGTAAAAGTAGAATCTTAGTTGATTTTAATTTTTATAAATGTACAAAGAATTTGGAAAGGTTTAGGGATATATGGTGTGTAAATAGTGTGCTCTGTGAATGTGAAGACGACGAGTTACACTTGATGTTATAATATCTCCACACATATACTTAATTAGAGCGTGGTAGGACAGATTGGTTTGGAAATGTTTTCTTCATTTGTTATATTGAATTAGATTATTTTTATTTTTTCTGTATTTGTGTTTTTTTTTGTCTGTTGGGTGGTGCTATATACTGTTTTTTAACAATTATATCAATAAACGTTGTTTTTAAAAAATAAAAAAAATAAAAATATCTATCTATCTATCTATCTATCTATCTATCGATCTATCATATAGTACCTTTCTATCTATCTATCTTTCTATCTATCTATCTATCTATCTATCTATCTATCTATCTATCTATCTATCTATCTGTTTTATACAATGCCTTTCACTTTATGTATTATATAGTGCCTTTCTATCTATCTATCTATCTATCTATCTATCTATCTATCTATCTATCTATCTATTATATAGTGCCTTTCTATCTATCTATCTATCTATCTATCTATCTATCTATCTATCTATCTATCTGTTTTATACAATGCCTTTCACTTTATGTATTATATAGTGCCTTTCTATCTATCTATCTATCTATCTATCTATCTATCTATCTATCTTTCTATCTATCTATCATATAGTGCCTTTCTATCTATCTATCTATCTATCTATCTATCTATCTATCTATCTATCTATCTATCTATGTATCATATAGTGCCTTTCTATCTATCTATCTATCTATCTATCTATCTATCTATCTATCTATCTATCTATCTATCTATCTATCTATCTATCTATCTATCTATCTATCTATCTATCTAATCTATCTATCTATCTACTATCATATCTATCTATCTATCTATCTATCTATCTATCTATCTATCTATCTATCTATCTATCTTATATAGTGCCTTTAAGTCTATCTATCTATCTGAAAACTAAAGACCTGAAATATTCCATTGACAGAAGTACTCAGATTCTCAGCTAAGACACTTGAAGTTTGGCTCAGGTGCTTCCCATTCTATTGAACATCATTGAGATGTTTCTGCACCTTGGTTGGACCACCTGTGGTCAATTCAGTTGAATGGAGATGAAAGGCATCCAGGTCTCTATAGAAGGTCCCACAGTTGAGCAAAACCCAAACCAAGAAGTTGAGGGGTTTGCCTCCTAACTTTAGAGACAGGATTGTGTCAATGCAGAGATCTGAAGAAGGCTACAAAAACTTTCCTGGAGTGCTGAAAGTACCCAATAGCACAGTTGTCTTCATAATTCTTAAATGATAGAAGTTGAAACAACCATGACTTTTCTTAAAGGTGCCCACCTGGCCAAAGTGAGCGGTTGTGTAGAACAGTAAGAAGGTGGTAAGAAAGGTTAACCAAGAACCCAATGGTCACGATGTCTGAGCTGCAGAGAACCTGTGTGGAGATGAGAGAAACTTCCAGAAGGACAACCACCACTGCAGTACTACAGTATACTGATCTGGGGTTTATGACCGAGTGCCCAGATGACACAAGAAAGCCAACTTGGATTTTGCAAAAATGCACCTAAAGGGTTCTCTGGCCTGACAAAGCTAAGACTGAACTGTTTAGTGTCACTTCTAAGTGTCACATCTAAAGGACACCAGGCTCTGCTCTTTACCAGTGCATTAGCATTCTATTGTCAACAGGATGATGACCCTAAGCAGAAAGCAAAGACAATTAGGGTCAACTCTGGGAATGTTCTTGACTCTGGACTTGAACCCAATTAAAAATCTCTGGGGAGACTTGAAAACTGCCTCCCACCGATGGTCTCCATCCAACTTGATAGAGCTTGAGAGGACCTGCAGAGAAGAACGGCAGAAAAAAAAGTGAAACCTAAGAAGTCCCCAGGCTGCCAAAGGGGCTTCAACAAAGTTCTGAGGAAAGAATCTGTATACTTGTATCATTTGGGATATTTCCATTTTTTATTTTTAATACATTTGCAAAAAATTCTAAAATCCTGCCTTCTCGTTGTCATTCTGGGGTATTGAGTAATGAGAAAAAAATAATTTAAATGATTTCAGAACAAGGCTGCAGCATAACAAAATGTGAAAAAAGTGAAGAGATCTGAATACTTTGGGAATTCTCTGTAGACAGACAGTGACAGGCGAGAGTACAAACAACAGAGAAACGCGCATGCAAAGCTACAGCGAGTAAAAACAAGAAGGCCGTTGCTGGTGTGCATGACATCAGGCGCTCATTTTTAATGTTTTTTTCAGTTTGGCTGAAGCTTCACAAGCTCTCAGAGGACTCGGCGCTGCCAGTGCGGTTGGCTCATACATTTGTCTGGCAAATCGAAGCATTATGGTGTCACATGTGCAGCTGATCTCATTTCAGATCTGCGAGTACGGGGTCAGAGAAGCACTTCTGCTTGTTTATATTCATAATTTGAGCCTCACGTGCTTGGCTCACACCAGAGTCTTAAAGGTCATCTCCCTATCCAAATGTTTTTCTGACTTCCTAACACATGGATTGGGTGGATGAGAGGGAAATGTAATTATTGAAATGCCTCGGTATGTTTACAAAGCATTTAAGTCACATACTGTCACACATTTTCCAACATGGTGCAATTGTTTCCCCTCTTCTAAAAATGGAAGATTAAAATCTAAAAGGACTTGCTGAGGGTCACACAAGGACCTCATTGGTAGAAATTGAAGCTGTAGCCATGAAGCTATATTGTCCACATTCAAGGCAGGGCCAATTCAAGATGTTTTTAATATTTAAGAAAAAAATAAATAAAAGCAAGCAGAATTCAGTCTTAAGCTCAGGTTTATTAAAAAGTTGCATTGCATGGCGTTAAAACGTTTAAAATCGCATTTGTTAAATGTTCTCAGAGTTAACTAGTAGAGATAGATAGGCACTATATAATAGATAGATAGATAGATAGATAGATAGATAGATAGATAGATAGATAGATAGACTTAAAGGCACTATATAATATATATATACAGTATATACATATATACACAGATATATATATACACATATATATACAGAGTTATATATATACTAGCAGAATACCAGCATACTTGTGAAGTAGTGTGTTAAAGAAGCAATGAAAGAAAAGGAAACATTTTGAAAATAGCGTAACCTGATTGTCAATGTAATTGTTTTGTCACTGTTGTGAGTGATGAGTGTTGTTGTCATATATATATATATATATATATATATATATTTACACACACACACATAAAACATATATATATATACATATCTATACATATACACATATATATATACACATACATATCTACATATATACACACACATATATATACATACACACACATACATACATACACACACACATATATAAACTTATATATACATATACATACATATCTACATATATACACACACAGCTATTTCATATCAGTGCAATACGCTGTTTGTTAAAACAGTTGACTCCGCTCTTACGTTGCAATAACAAATCAAATCATTCAGTTGTCTTTGCTCATATGTCATTTTAGAGCTGGACGCCTGGCATCTTTTTTTGGCCACAAGTTCGTTTCTGTTTGCTGTGAGGTTCTGTGTTGTGGAGATTCTCAGGATGGATTGCAGGTGCTCATCAGTGAGGCGACTCCTGTGTGCTGTTTTGTTAGTCTTTATCAATGAGAAGAGCTTCTCACACAGATATGTGCTACCAAACATGCACAAGGTTAGGAGCATGTAAGAGGACTTTTGTTCTTCAAAGTCACCAAAGCGCCGTGCAAACTCAGTGCGCAATAACTCTAGCTTCACAATAACTTGCAGCATCATAAGGTAGACGATTGATTAACGCGTAAGTGTTACGGCAAGGCAGCTGAAGCTGCTGCATTATGGGATCTATAGTTTATTGTGTTACCAGGCCTACATATACCGGGCCATTAATAACAATAATACAGTATATAAAATGATCTCGCGGGCGGATATAATTACATGCGGGCGGATGTGGCCCTTGGCCCTTGAGTTTGACACATATGGACTAAATAGAACTTGAAAAGATATATTTTTTCAAATGTGATCGCCAAATTCAGATAGAGTTGACGTGCACTACAGCCTGCATGCCTCAATGAGTCATCCTCCCCTCGCTCTTACTTTTTTACCGTTCATCTAATGAATACACTGGAGTATGGCTTTACCAAAACAATCATTGATGCGAATAAAGTATCCATTATTCGAGTATGTAGATCGTTATATATATATACATATATATATACCGATATACAGCGGTAGAAGTAGTGTGTTAAAAGCTAGAAAAGAAAAGGGAACATTTTAAAATAACGTAACATGACTGTCAATATACAGTATTTGTTTTGTGAGTGTTACTGAGTGTTGCTGTCATCAAGGATTTGATTATCATTATTTCTTTCAATCAGGTTGCATTATTTGGTTAGGATGTGTTGTGTTCAAGTTACATTCCGTGTTTGTCAATCGTTGTAAAGATGACAGGTTTCTTTCATCGATTAGTTTCTTACTGCATCAATAAACAGCTCGTCTTCTTCTTTATCTGAGGACCTGACACACTGCATTATACGCGGTTTTTTTTACACTGTCTTCCTTTAGCGGGACATTGACTTTTCCACCGTGTGCTTTGTTTCCGAGTAGCTGGATTTATGAATATGCTTGTATGTATCAAGCAGCTTCATATTTTTGCTGCCTTTTCAATTGTGTATAGTGGTTTTGTTCAGCGATCTTTGGAACTGTTGCTTTTATCTGTGCACTGCATCAGTTCCGTGAGCCACTCGGTGTACATGCATCGAAGGTTCCCAGCTGTGCTGGTGCCATCTCGCATGGCTATGTCCATGGCTGTATTTCATATTACCTTAGTCCTGGCACTTAAACTTTCTCTGCGCAGTTTAAGCTGAGTTTGTGTCAAACACTGCTGACCATCTCATCTTCCTCTCCATAAGCACAGTCCTTCACCCGTGAATATTTACCCGTGGCAGTTTGCTATTGGATTTGCGCTGACGGATCTGCCTTATATGGGCAGGCACTAAATTACAAACGCGAGGCCAGCCTGTCTATGAACTTAATTTAAAGTGTAGGTTTACATACGCGGCTTTGTTTCGAGTAGCAGAACTCATGAATATGGTTGTATATGTCACCTTTCCTTTCGCTTCTTATTGTTTTAAGCTGCCTTCTCAATTATAAAATGCTTTTTGAGGTCTTCCTGGTTTTTCTATGTACTGCGTGATTCACGTGGAGGCATGATGATGTCACGAAACTCCAGCTTCCCACGGCGTTGAAGCTCATCTCCATTACAGTAAATGGAAAAACTGCTTCCAGTTATGACCATTCAGCCGTAAAATTTGAAATGAAACCTGCCCAACTTTTGTAAGGAAGCTGTAAGGAATGAACCTGCCAAATTTCAGCCTTCCACCCACGCGGAAGTTGGAGAATTAGTGATGAGTCAGTGAGGTGAGTGGTGAGTGAGTGAGTGTGGGCTTTGCCTTTTATTAGTATAGATATACATATATATATATATATATATGTATATATATGTATATACACACATACATATATATATATAGCAAAATACGTGCGCTTCAAGCGGGCGGAGAATGTAGTGTATTAAAGAAGCAATGAGAAAGAAAGAGAAACATTTTGAAAATAGCGCAAACATGATTGTCAATGTAATTGTTTTGTCACTGTTATGAGTGATGAGTGTTGCTATCATATATATATATATATATATATCCATACATATATACATATACACATATACACATATATATACACACACACATATATATATACATACATATATACACATACATCCACATATACAGTGGTGTGAAAAACTATTTGCCCCCTTCCTGATTTCTTATTCTTTTGCATGTTTGTCACACAAAATGTTTCTGATCATCAAACACATTTAACCATTAGTCAAATATAACACAAGTAAACACAAAATGCAGTTTTAAATGATGGTTTTATTATTTAGGGGAAAAAATCCAAACCTACATGGCCCTGTGTGAAAAAGTAATTGCCCCCTGAACCTAATAACTGGTTGGGCCACCCTTAGCAGCAGTACACTGCAATCAAGCGTTTCGCGATAACTTGCAATGAGTCTTTTACAGCGCTCTGGAGGAATTTTGGCCCACTCATCTTTGCAGAATTGTTGTAATTCAGCTTTATTTGAGGGTTTTCTAGCATGAACCCCCTTTTTAAGGTCATGCCATAGCATCTCAATTGGATTCAGGTCAGGACTTTGACTAGGCCACTCCAAAGTCTTCATTTTGTTTTTCTTCAGCCATTCAGAGGTGGATTTGCTGGTGTGTTTTGGGTCATTGTCCTGTTGCAACACCCAAGATCAACTTCAGCTTGAGTTGTGAACAGATGGCGGACATTCTCCTTCAGGATTTTTTGGTAGACAGTAGAATTCATGGTTCCATCTATCACAGCAAGCCTTCCAGGTCCTGAAGCAGCAAAACAACCCCAGGCCATCACACTACCACCACCATATTTTACTGTTGGTATGATGTTCTTTTCTGAAATGCTGTGTTCCTTTTCGCCAGATGTAGCGGGACATTTGCCTTCCAAAAGTTCAACTTTTGTCTCATCAGTCCACAAGGTATTTTCCCAAAAGTCTTGGCAATCATTGAGATGTTTACAGTATACTGATCTGGGGTTTATGACCGAGTGCCCAGATGACACAAGAAAGCCAACTTGGATTTTGCAAAATGCACCTAAAGGGTTCTCTGGCCTGACAAAGCTAAGACTGAACTGTTTAGTGTCACTTCTAAGTGTCACATCTAAAGGACACCAGGCTCTGCTCTTTACCAGTGCATTAGCATTCTATTGTCAACAGGATGATGACCCTAAGCAGAAAGCAAAGACAATTAGGGTCAACTCTGGGAATGTTCTTGACTCTGGACTTGAACCCAATTAAAAATCTCTGGGGAGACTTGAAAACTGCCTCCCACCGATGGTCTCCATCCAACTTGATAGAGCTTGAGAGGACCTGCAGAGAAGAACGGCAGAAAAAAAAGTGAAACCTAAGAAGTCCCCAGGCTGCCAAAGGGGCTTCAACAAAGTTCTGAGGAAAGAATCTGTATACTTGTATCATTTGGGATATTTCCATTTTTTATTTTTAATACATTTGCAAAAAATTCTAAAATCCTGCCTTCTCGTTGTCATTCTGGGGTATTGAGTAATGAGAAAAAAATAATTTAAATGATTTCAGAACAAGGCTGCAGCATAACAAAATGTGAAAAAAGTGAAGAGATCTGAATACTTTGGGAATTCTCTGTAGACAGACAGTGACAGGCGAGAGTACAAACAACAGAGAAACGCGCATGCAAAGCTACAGCGAGTAAAACAAGAAGGCCGTTGCTGGTGTGCATGACATCAGGCGCTCATTTTTAATGTTTTTTTCAGTTTGGCTGAAGCTTCACAAGCTCTCAGAGGACTCGGCGCTGCCAGTGCGGTTGGCTCATACATTTGTCTGGCAAATCGAAGCATTATGGTGTCACATGTGCAGCTGATCTCATTTCAGATCTGCGAGTACGGGGTCAGAGAAGCACTTCTGCTTGTTTATATTCATAATTTGAGCCTCACGTGCTTGGCTCACACCAGAGTCTTAAAGGTCATCTCCCTATCCAAATGTTTTTCTGACTTCCTAACACATGGATTGGGTGGATGAGAGGGAAATGTAATTATTGAAATGCCTCGGTATGTTTACAAAGCATTTAAGTCACATACTGTCACACATTTTCCAACATGGTGCAATTGTTTCCCCTCTTCTAAAAATGGAAGATTAAAATCTAAAAGGACTTGCTGAGGGTCACACAAGGACCTCATTGGTAGAAATTGAAGCTGTAGCCATGAAGCTATATTGTCCACATTCAAGGCAGGGCCAATTCAAGATGTTTTTAATATTTAAGAAAAAAATAAATAAAAGCAAGCAGAATTCAGTCTTAAGCTCAGGTTTATTAAAAAGTTGCATTGCATGGCGTTAAAACGTTTAAAATCGCATTTGTTAAATGTTCTCAGAGTTAACTAGTAGAGATAGATAGGCACTATATAATAGATAGATAGATAGATAGATAGATAGATAGATAGATAGATAGATAGATAGATAGATAGATAGAAAGGCACTATAAATAATAGATAGATAGATAGATAGATAGATAGATAGATAGATAGATAGATAGATAGAAAGGCACTATATAATAGATAGATAGATAGATAGATAGATAGATAGATGGCACTATAATAGATAGATAGATAGATAGATAGATAGATAGATAGATAGATAGATAGATAGAAAGGCACTATATAATACATAAAGTGAAAGGCACTGGGGGTGGTGAGTGCACTGACTCATTTTCTAACTGTCTTGCTGACCATTCACGGGAAATTCTGCCTGGTCCTGATGACATCTCTTCCAGTCCCGAACCTACGGAGGGGAACCCTTCCAGTTCCGGTCCTTTTGATGACATCACATCCGGGTCTCAGCCTATGGAGGAAGATACTTCCGGTTCCAGCCCCTTTGACATTATATCCTGTATGGGCCTTTAAAAACGCCATCTTACCACCAGTTGAACAGTTCTGTGTTGGACTCTGACTTGTGCACATCAGTGCGATATATTTTCCTAAAACGCAATTGCAGCCAGGGATAATACATGGGTGGATGTCCCAAATCTTTGTATGACTTTTGTGTCTAATTCTTGTGACAATAGATAGATAGATAGATAGATAGATAGATAGATAGATAGACAGATAGATAGATAGATAGATAGATAGATAGATAGATAGATAGATAGATAGATAGATAGATAGTGTCACACACTAAGAGGCAGCCAACAAGCCATGAAATGAGTGAACGATTGTGAGACTGGGGGTAATATCGGGTATTAACTCTTGGCTGCTTTTTCCACCAGACTTACCTAAGAAAAACAAATTACTTCACTCACCGAAAGTCCTGGATTCCCAAAATGTCTCCTCTTCCATTCCATCACTTCCACCTCTGACTCCTGAAGATGACATCACTTCCGGACACTCCCCGATGACATTCCTTTCCGACCCTACATGATGATGTCACTTCTGCTGACCTCACTCTTGTCGACGTCACTTCCGGTTATCCTCTGATGACATTACTTCTGTTCACACAGTCATGACATCATTTCTATGAGTACTTCCTTCCAGTCGCCACTTTCTATATATACACAAACTCCTTCTTAAACAGAATCAGACTTAAAGAGAATGACAAATGTGATTTTTGTGGGCAAAGGGAAACCGTTTTTCATCTGTTTGCAACATGTGTAAGATTAAGAGTTTTTTTTTAAGTTTTTAACTGATTTGTGTAAAAAGCTAAGATCAGATTTTAATATTGTGATGTTTATTTATGGGGCTGCGTATAATAAGAACAACAGGCACAGGACACAGTTAATGAACTTTTTGCTGGGAGAAGCAAAACTAGCAATTTTAAAAAGTAGGAAAAATAAACAATATGGGAAAGGAACTGTGGACATCCACTTACTGTTTAAGCTGAATATTCACTCGAGAATCAAACTGGAATTTACATACTATAAACTGATGCACAAAATTCATATTTTTGAGAATGTGTGGTGTACGAAAGGGGTACTGTGTGCTATTGAGGAGGGTGAACTAAAAATCAATTTATAACTCGTTGGAAAATTGTAAAAATTGAAGTTATTTGTAGCAAGAGATACTTTGTGAACACCACTGGGAATTGGGGCTGACTGGGCCGTAGTTGTATTTTCTATGAACATAAATGAGGAGGGAACTGGGGGGAGATGAGAAAATCTAAAATATTTATATGATAACTGAGTGTGGGGTTACACAGGGTTAATCGGGTGTTTTTACTTTTCATTTCTTTGTATTGGTTATTTATAATACGTTTTGTTGTATGTGTACTTTAATATATATTGACATTTGTTATTTTTTTGGTTCAATAAAGTACTTTTATCTATCTATCTATCTATCTATCTATCTATCTATCTATCTATCTATCTATCTATCTATCTATATAGTGCCTTTCATATCTATCTATCTATATAGTGCCTTTCATATCCATCCATTCATTATCCAACCCCCTATATCCTAACTACAGGGTCACGGGGGTCCGCTGGAGCCAATTCCAGCCAACACAGGGCGCCAGCCCACCGCAGGGCACACACACACACACCAAGCACACACTAGGGACAATTTAGAGTCGCCAATGCACCTAACCTGCATGTCTTTGGACTGTGGGAGGAAACCGGAGCACCAGGAGGAAACCCATGCAGACACGGGGAGAACATGCAAACTCAACACAGGGAGGACCTCCTAAATATGAGGCAGCAGGGCTAGCCACTGCGCCACCGTGCCGCCTCTTTCATATCTATCTATCTATCTATCTATCTATCTATCTATCTATCTATCTATCTATCTATCTATCTATCTATCTATCTATTATATAGTTCCTTTCATATCTATCTATCTATCTATCTATCTATCTATCTATCTATCTATCTATCTATCTATCTATTATATAGTTCCTTTCATATCTATCTATCTATCTATCTATCTATCTATCTATCTATCTATCTATCTATCTATCTATCTATCTATAAGGAACAAGGGCAAAAGTGTATAATTCTTAGATAAACAAGGCACAAAATTTCTAAGTCAACCCTGGAAACATAGTCTATAATTACTTTGTGAAATGAAGGTCAGTCTTCAGACAAATTCTAAGAACACTGCACATGTCTTTAACTGCTGTGGCCAAGGCTATCAGATATCATGAGGAAACTGTCATTCATCAGGACAGAAAAAGGACAGGCAGGCCAAAGGTCACCTCCTAATCAGGCAGAGAGTTCATTAGAGTCAAGGGTCCGTGAAACTGGCCACTAACTACCTCAGAAACACAAGCTCGGTTTAATGTATCTCGAAGTAGAGACGTTTCAGCATCAGCTGTTCAGATGAGAGCTTGTGATTCTGGCCTATAAGGAAGGCTTAACTATTATTATGAATGCAGAATAAAATAAAAAGACCTGCCTTGGCTAAACAATACTGAAACTGGCTCTATGAGGAGAAAAAGAATGTTTAATACTGAGATGGATCAATATGTTTGGGTCCAACTGCTGAGTATCTGTAAGACACAGATGGGGCGAGTGTGCGTCTGCTCCATGTTTGGTCTTGGGTGTCAGTCCCAACACCAGAGGTTGTTTTACTTGTGACACTTAGTGATCATCCTCATCAAATCCAATGCAATTTCACCCAGCACAGCTATCACGACATTCTACAAAGGCAACAAGGTAACAACCCACAACACACCTTAAAGTTTTGCAAAAATTAGTTGGAGAAAAAGGAAGAAGGACAACTAATGACAGGTCTCCACATTTCAACCATATGGACCTTGAATTGAAGGAAATGGAAAGAAGAGGTCTTCTATTGTTTTGTTATAGCTTGTTTCTATTTACAAATATTTACAGAAACTTACACAAGGTCAAATATTGTCAATTAAAAGAGTACTTCATCCAAAATGATTTTTTTTTAAATGTTACTTACTCCATGTAACCCAGCCACAGCGGATGTACAAACCAGTGTGTTTCTTTGTGCCGGTCCCAAGCCCGGATAAATGGGGATGGTTACGTCAAGAAGGGCATCCAATGTAAAATTTTGCCAAATCCATATGCGGACAGATGATCCGCTGTGGCAACCCCTAAAGGGAGCAGTCGAAAGAAGAATAAGAAGTTACTTACCCCATGTAGTTTGTAGTGATGTCTGCAAAAACATTGCCTTGTGTTTTCATGCAGAATGGAGAGGACGTTTTCTGATGTAATACAACCCAATGGTGAGCAATACAATGCAATGACAAACAATGCCATGATGTCCATGGACAAAAGAAAAAACTCACTGTTGTATTTCAGTCAGGTTTCCTCCGCGTTCAACATATTTTTTGTGAATTTTGTTAATTTATTTATGTTATTTAGTTTCTGTATGTCAGTGTGTATTCTGCCATGTTACTTGTGCATTATGGGTGGTTCTCCAAGAGATGGGGCTACCTGCCCATCACCATCAAGGAACTGCCGTATAAAAGCTGAGGAAAACCCGCAGTCTCTTGCGGTTCATTGTGAATGTGCTCATGGTGTAGTGAGTTCCTCTAGTGTTACTCTGTGCTTTTGTGATCTGCTGGATTTTTGTGACCTTTTTGCTCTTTTCCTTGACTTTTGGGATTGACTTTTAAATGCATTGCCTTCTGTGCCTTTGTGCTCTTTGAAGCTTATTTTTGTTAAAATAAATCTTTTTATTTATAAATATTCCTCATTGCCAGGGTTTGATATTATTTCCCCCTCTAATGGACACTTTGAATATTTTTAGGACTTTACAGACTTTACATGCTTAGGAACTCTGAAATTTATAGCCCAACACTCGTGTTATTTATATTGCATAATTCACGTTTCAGCTATCTTGCCGTATGCACAAAAAGACTTTGACTGAAATGTATGCAAAAGCCCTTAAATGGAAGTCTGCAATGTGCATTTTAAACACGTCTGAATTGTTTGATTTGCCTTTTTCGGACGTGATTAAAGTGCATTGTGTGCATTGTATGTCACTGTGTGCTGATATAACAATTATATTGATATATAAATGATATATATTGATATTATATTCATACGAGCTACGCTAACCAGTCAAAGACAAGTCATTGAATAAATTTAACCCTTTCGGCACTGGATTTTCTGTTTTTATGGGAAAAATTATTTTGTGAGATATTCTACCTTTGGGGTGTCTAGGAATCTCAAAAATAAAAAAAAAAACAAAAATAATATCACTACAGTAATCCCTCCTTGATCGCAGGGGTTGCATTCCAGACCCCCCTGCGATAGGTGAAAATCTGTGAAGTAGAAACCATATGTTTGTATGGTTATTTTTATATATTTTAAGCCCTTATAAACTCTCCCACACTGTTTATAAATATTCCCTGCACAGTTATACAGCATAAACCCTTTGTATTCTCGTAGATATTAGGTGAGATTCATTGAAATTATGTATGTAAACACACTGTTTATATACAGTAAAACCTAAATATTATTTTAAAGATATCAAGTGTCTCCGATATCACATATGTTACAGCCATTACGATAGACAGGCCACCAGCAATAAATACGTACAATGCAAGAAAAATTGTATACAGTAAATGTGTGTACAGTGACACTAAACTTACGTACATGTACTAAGTACTGTAAGTACAAAATTAATTATGGTTACTCACCAACAATGACACGATGACTTGTCCGATAACGAGGAGTTTAGTTTTACTGCACAACAAAGGAGAGCGTTATAGCTCTTCTAAAGGAGCCTCTTCAGGTGACTGTGTAGCACCGCCGTTGTTCTTCTTCAATCCAAATCCGTAAAGCAGATTCCATCCAGACTACTGCCTTATTACATCCACTTACAACTCGTTTTGCACCCTGGTTAAAAGGACACTGCGGCCGTAGATCTTATATTCCTTTCCTACTTTTTAAATAAAAAGAATCGTAGCCTCATTAATGCCGTAATGGCATCCTACATCCTTCCTTCAACATATCCAAAAACATCGTTAACATCTTCTGTTGGCGCTTGGGCACGGCCCCTGAAGCAGGAGCACATCATTTTGGAGCCATAATGAAGGGCTTGACTACGCACAAAGATAAACATAAAAGAGCACAACTCTTTACACAGCGAAACACGTTGATGCTGAATGAGCGAGACGAGACTTCCTGGTTAACGCCGCAGAATCGAATTCAGCACTCCATCGCTGGGCCATTCAGCACACAGAAACTTAACTGCGTGCTCTGATTGGTTAGCTTCTCAGCCATCCACCAATAGCGTCCCTTGTATGAAATCAACTGGGCAAACCAACTGAGGAAGCATGTACAGGAAGTAAAAAGACCCATTGTTTGCAGAACCCGCGAAGCAGCGAAAAATCCGTGTTATATATTTAGTTATGCTTACATATAAAATCCGCGATAGAGTGAAGTCGCGAAAGTCGAAGCGCGATAGAGCGAGGGATTACTGTATTATTATACAATAGTTGCCCAAATACTTCAATCTTCTTGAGGAAATAAAATTGAAAGTGGAGCTACTTACTATGTGGTGCGCACTGTCCGGAAACATCCATTTTCACTTCCGTGTTTCGCGGACTGCATGCCAGTCTCTCCAGTCTGCACTAATAGTTGCACGCCCGGTCCCAACGGCTGCAAACATACCTGCGCTTTACCAAAACAGCTGCATATTTATGTACTAGTAATAGGATGTCAGGGCCGAGAGGGTAAAAGTGTTCCTCCTGTGCCTCTTCTTGGTATCCTCCTGTGTCTCAACCTCTCTTACCGCATGTGTACCCTCAGTGTCCTCCTACACCACTTTTCAGTGTCCTTGTGTGTCTCCCCCTCGATTACCTTACGTGTACCATCAGTGTCATTTTACACATCTAATTGGTATTCGCGTATATATATCAACATCTGTATAATCAGAGCCCCCCTGTGCCTCTTCTTGGTATCCTTGTGGGTTTCAACCTCTTTTACCACAAGTGTAACCTCAGCATCCTTTAACACCACTCCCCGGTATCCTCACGCATGTCAGCCTCTTTTACCACAAGTGTACCATCAGCGTCCTCCTAATCCTCTTCTTGGTATCCTCACGTCTTTCCCTCTCCTACCTAATGTGTACCCTCAGGGTCCTCTTACATATCTCTTATCAGTATCCTCACATGTCTCAATCAGTGTTCCCGTATGCCTCTTCTTGGTATCCTTGTATGCGCTCCACTTCCCTTACTGCACGTGTACCCCTTGTGTCCTTTAACACCACTCCCTGGTATCCTCACGCATGTCAGCCTCTTTTACCACAAGTGTACCATCAGCGTCCTCCTAATCCTCTTCTTGGTATCCTCACGTCTTTCCCTCTCCTACCTAATGTGTACCCTCAGGGTCCTCTTACCAAATCTTCTCAGTATCTTCACAAGTCTCAACCTCTCTTACTGCACGCGTATCATCAGCGTCCCCGTATGCCTCTTCTTGATATCCTTTTGTGTCTCAGCCTCTCTTACTGCACGTGTACCCCCTTGTGTCCTTTAACACCACTCCCTGGTATCCTCACGCATTTCAGCCTCTCTTACCACAAGTGTACCAACAGCATCCTCCTAATCCTCATCTTGGTATCTTCACATCTTCCCCTCTCCTGCCTAATATGTACCCTCAGGGTCCTCTTACCAAATCTTCTCAGTATCTTCACAAGTCTCAACCTCTCTTACTGCACGCGTATCATCAGCGTCCCCGTATGCCTCTTATTGATATCCTTTTGTGTTTCAGTCTCTCTTACTGCACGTGTACCCCTTGTGTCCTTGTACACCTCTCCCCAGTATCCTCATGCATTTCGACCTCTCTTACCACACGTGTACCATCCGCGTCTTCCTATGCCTCTTCTCAGTATTCTTGTGTGTTTTACCCTCTCTTACCTTATGTGTCCCTCTCAGTGTTGAGCCTACACCTTTCCTCAGTATCCTTAGGTGTCTCGAACTCCCAGTACTTCCTCTCTCGATGACATTCCTGTGAGGCCTGCTTCTCAGGCTCTATCATTTCAAGGCCTCTTGCTTGCCTCCTGTCCCCTATTTGACTACCACCAATGGTACGCAAGCCCCCATTACCCACTGCGGAAACATATTTTTGTGAATACTTCCCATCTTTGACGGCGACTCGGGTTGTGCATCATTAGTAACACTCAGTACGTAATTTGTTTTATTGTCGATGAAGTGTTCCATTTTAATGAAGAAGGGGCCTGAGTTGCCTCGAAAGCTTGCATATTGTAATCTTTTCAGTTAGCCAATAAAAGGTGTCATTTTGCTTGACTTCTCACTACATTCATAATGGCTAACACGGTACAACACTCTAATCTGTTTTTTTAATCTCTGTTAAGAATGATGTTTCTTCATCTCTCGGACAGACCCAGACAACCTGACTTACAGACACACATTGTATGGAAAAACTCATCAGAAACTTCAAAAGACTTTGTTGGACAGTTATCTTATCCAAAGATCTTGACCATATATTGTTCTCCTCTCTTGCTTAATGAATCTCAGCCTGAAGAGGTCTATTATTTTATTATATTATTATTATATACAGATTTTATTTATTTTTATTTTATTAATATTATATATTTTATTATATTATTATTATATACAGATTTTATTTTTTCTCCAGCTTTTGGAGTTTTTTTTGTTTTTTCTGTCCACCCTGGCCATCGGACCTTACTCTTATTCTATGTTAATTAATGTTGACTTATGTTTATTTTTTATTGTGTCTTCTATTTTTCTATTCATTTTGTAAAGCACTTTGAGCTACATTTTTTGTATGAATATGTGCTATATAAATAAATGTTGAGTGATTGATTGATTGATTAACATTTAAGATGTCGGAGTTTGCATGTTCTCCACATGTCTGCGTGGGTTTCCTCCGGGTACTCCGGTTTCCTCCCACAGTCCAAAGACATGCAGGTTAGGTGTATTGGCGATCCTAAATTGTCCCTAGTGTGTGCGCCCTGCGGTGGGCTGGCGCCCCGCCAGGGATTTGTTTCCTGCCTTGCGCCTTGTGTTGGTTGGGATTTGCTCCAGCAGACCCTGTAGTTAGGATATAGCGGGTTGGATAATGGATGGATGGATTTAAGATGTCTCACTTAAAGGTTTTCAAATGCTGTATCTGTCCTGGTGTGTATATAAACATGGCGAAGTCCAGTTTCTGTATTAACATCTCGCCTGAAGAAGCTGCCTGAGTTGCCTTGAAATCCTGCATATTGTAATCTTTTTAGTTAGCCAGTAAAAGGGGCAATTTTGCTTGACCTCTCACTGCATTCACAATGGCTAACACTGTGCAACACCCTAGTAGTACTAACTTTTTTGCAGAAATTTAAAAAAAACAAAACTGTCACAGAGGGTGGCATGGTGGTGCAGTGGTAGCACTGCTTCCTCGCAGTAAGGAGACATGAGTTTGCTTCCTGGGTCCTACCTTCATGGAGTTTGCATGTTCTCCCCATGTCTGCATGGGTTTCCTCCCACAGTCCAAAGACATGCAGGTTAGGTGCATTGGTGATTCTAAATTGTCCCTAGTGTGTGCTTGGTGTGTGTGTGTGTGTGTGTGCCCTGCAGTGGGCTGGCACCCTGCCCTGCACCCTGTGTTGGCTGGGATTGGCTCCCGTGACCCTGTGTTAGGATACAGCAGGTTGGATAATGGATAAACTGTCACAATCAGGAACTGAACTTTGCAAGCCTATTGTATGATGTCATCATCCCTATCACTGAGCAACCAAAGCAAAACCGACCAATCAGATTGTTCAGGGGAGACCGGACACACCCACATAAACAGACTAGATTTTAAATAAATAGAAATGCTAACTACTTGTCTGTTTTAATCAAATTAAAAATGTCAAAACAAAAATATCCATGCAAAACTTTTATTAATGAATAACCTGCAGCATTATACAATGTAAGCATACTTATAAGATGATATTATGTACATGTTTATAAATACAAACATTTTATTATGCTCTGAACAAAAATAAATGGCAATCCCTTTAAAAATAGGCCATACAGTACATACAGTATAGGTTTCATAACTTTACATACTGAGCTTAAGTGAACAAAATAATATTTGTATACTCACAGAGCAGTCTGTGTCTGTATATTTTTATACATATGGATAAATACATATCTGCACTCTCAAAAATGTGTTTAATTAGAGATAATGAAAAGAGCAATTGCCTTTAATCCTTCAAAAGCTGACATGCAGATCTGAAATTAAAAACAGAAATTCATAACATGTACTTAATGTTGTATGGAAATAGAAAACAATTTGCTGACTTAACATTATTTGAAATGCAAAAAACTTTAAGTAAAAATAGTGACCACGTTAAAAAAAAAAAATGCAAGAAACACCGGAGATAAACTGCTGAGGTACAAAGACGACGAAAGAAGACTAACATCTGAGTAGGTTACTGGGTGGGCATCCAAAGAAGAGCCGGCTTTTAAAAATGACAAACTTCATCTCATTTCACAAAAACTCAAAATGTCAAGTCTTCAAGACAGTGGGGTCTGTACGCCTAAATATATTAGCAGATGTTGGTAAAAATGAAAAGGAAGAATTCCAACATTTCTTCACAAGCACTGCCAAATACATCATTTAACCATCGATGTTGTACATTTTGAATAAAAAAAAAATGAATTTATACAGACGTTTAGCCAAATAAAATAACATGACAGCATTAAAACCGTTTTAACATTTAAAATGTCGCTGGAGGCATGATCGGAGTGGTAGCATTTTTCAGCATTTTTATTATTGCCTGACTGAATATTAGCCCTAAAACAGAATAATTACATTTTCAAGGAATATACAATACACACATATATTAACACGGGTAAAATATGTCTATTGCATAATGGCTGTGCTGGCTTATCTTAAAATGTATACAAAGAAGTGTAAGAAAATATGAATTCGACGTAGAACATATGCTACAAAGAGCAGTTAAAGTCTCCATACTAAGCAGCAGCTTAACTGATGTTAGGCAGGAAGAAGCGTGAGATTAAAGTTACTATTCATTTTTTGATTTATAGTGCAGCTTTTACCCCATTGCTCTTTAGCTGCAGTTAGAGTATTTTACCACAAGGTGGTGCACAAGTTAAACATTAAAATAACTGGCTGTGCAAATTACCCATAAGCTCCAATCGCTGGCAGCACCGAGCAGATACATAAAAACTGTTAACTTCCTTAATATATGGAAACGTCTTTCCCGAAATAGGATTCATATGTCAACTTTGGACTGCATATTAGTACATATAAAACAATTTACAAGAAAGTAAAAGCTTTCTTTTTAGGAATGAGTTATTTCAGCAACACTCTTAATACCAGTACACCAATACGCTTCATAAATATTTCATGGATTAATTAAAATACAAAATTTAAAAAGAAATGAGTTAAATTGCTTATGGTCTACTTGTGTATGCTGTGGATCCATCCATCCATTTTCTGAAGTTTCCTTTCAAGTGTTTTAGCAAATGACAGTAGATTAGGTGTAAAACCAAGAGCTCACTCATTGTGGGACACGACTCCTTCACAAAGTACATTCACATGCTGGGCCAATTCAGAATCACCAGGTAACCTTCTATTGCATTTGGAGGAGACCCGAGTTACCCAGAGAAATCTTAAATACACGTGGAGAGAAGGTCGTAAACCTACAGAATAAAATGAGAAAACACGTCGCTGGAACTGTGAGGTGAGAGTGTGAACCACCGCGCCACCTGAATGACCTACTGAAACCCATTCATTCCTTCATTCTTTATCTTTACCTGCTTTTCCCATCACTGACTTGAGAAGAGTCAGAACACACCCTGGTTTTCTTTGGTACAGAGCATACATCCAACTTAAGATGTGGCACCAGACCACTCATTACAGGGCACACTCTCACACTTGATCAGTTTTATGTTGCTCATCAACCTATCCTGCACCTTTTTTTTATAGAAATGAAGAAAAAAAAAACCCTGAGAAAACTCACTTGGACAACATACCAAGTCTACGTACGTAACCAGCAACCAGGCTGGGATCTGAACCTGTGCTTATCACAAGACCACCATACTGCTCCTTACAAAACAATCCAAGTAACGCGTTCACACATTTGCATTTGCTCTAAGGCACAGACTGAAGTTTTTGGCTCTTTCAAATAAAACATCACCAGCTGTTGATGTCACTTACTGTGTTTTTCTGTTATTAAACTGCAACTCATGGATTAAGAATCCTAACAATGCATTTCTTGACAATTGTAAAATGCCAAACAAAGCCAAACTGTAGCTTTACTCTATTAAAGTAGAGTTCAGAAATCCTAAATTGGTTGCCTGTCGACTCCACGTTAGCCCAGTAAGGAATGAGCCTGGGGATGTGCGTTAATAACAGTGCCCTGCGATGGACACACATATGCCATTCAGGGTGGGCTCCTGTCTCTCCCCAATTCTGCTTTGATGTGCTCGTATTTATCAAGTATCTCAGAGCGAGGACATGAAGGAGACAATTCTAACAGGCTCAAAAATCTTACAGTGACACAAATTTGGTTCTACTGTTAGGACTGGGTGTAATAGCACTTTATCAGTTTTCCTAAAGTAGGAAACTACTCCTAACTTCACCAGGAGAGCTCATGAGCTGTCCTGACACACTAGGAGATGACATTCAGGCAGAGATCGGCACACACATTCAGGTAAAGGTAGAACATTTTGAAAACTCTGGACAACCATGAACTCATATATCGATCTGAGAGAGCTGGAATGATATTCATACCTAGCTGTGTAAGCCAGTGGCGGGTGGCATTATTGGCCAAAAGGCTCAGTACAATTCGTGTGTAAGCAGCGGGGTTCAGAAAAATGCCACTCATGAATGAAAAACGTAAAATTCTCAGATTTTTATCTACAAATGCTTCAAAAATAATTTTCAGACTATCCCTCTGTGACGGCATCAGACACAGCAGTTGAGGCAATAACAAAAATAAACAGAAACATTACACGATAATAATATCTAAGAAGATAAATAACTTATTTACAAATTTGTTTCATTATCAGTCCAAATGCGTTCTTGCTGTGCGCAGAAAACATCCTCACCTATCACTTGTACACTACACTGGTTCTGGTTTTCGGAGCGTAATTATATTAAACTAATAATCAGAACACGGCTTATCAGTGCGTCTATACTATATTCTTGTCTGCTTATAAATAATTATATGTGAAAATGTATTGCTGTATCTCTATGTATGAATAAATCTATGCAAATTAATCTTTATTTTTCTTTATACGTCATTTTAATTTTTTATTTGAGTAGGTTAACATATTCAGATATGCTGGAGGGCAGCAAATTGAAGCACCGCCCCGCCCCGAGCAGCATGAACTTCAGCTACGCCACTGGTGTAAACCCGTGCTGTAAAAACCCCGGGCTCCTAAAAACCATGGATTCTGGCACTTTAATCAATCAATAGCCTCCGTTGTCTAGAGTTTCTCTCTCCTTGGATGTTTCGTTTTGCTCATGTGCTCGTCTCCATTGTCTATCAGCGGCTAAGTGAGTTTCTCTCTCCTCGGAGGTTTTGTTTTGCCGATGCGTTCGCCTGGCTTGTGTATTAGCGGCTAAGCGATGTTCTCTTTTCTCGGTGATTTCTTTTCTCGGTGATTTCGCTTTGCCGACGTGCTTGCCTTCATTGTCAAGTGAGTACTCTGTCCTCGGTGGTTTCATTTTGCCAACATGCTCACCACACTTGTGTATTAGTGGCTAAGTGAGGCTCTCTTTTCTTGGTGGTTTCGTTTTGCTGACATCCTCACCTCCATTGTCTATCAGCGGCTAAGTGAGTTTCTCTCTCCTCTGAGGTTTTGTTTTGCCGATGTGTTTGCCTAGCTTGTGTATTAGAGGCTAAGCGATGTTGTCTCTCCTCGGTGGTTTCGTTTTGTCGATGTGTTCGCCTTGCTTGTGTATTAGTAGCTAAGCAAGGTTCTCTTTTCTTGGTGGTTTCGTTTTGCCGATGTCCTCGCCTCCATTGTCTATGAGCAGCTAAGTGAGTTTCTCTCTCCTCGGAGGTTTCGTTTTGTCGATGTGTTCGCTTTGCTTGTGTATTAGTGGCTAAGTGATGTTCTCTTTTCTCGGTGGTTTCGTTTTGCCAACGTGCTTGCCTCCATTGTCTATCAGCGGCTAAGTGAGTTTCTCTCTCCTCGGTGGTTTCGTTTTGTCGATGTGCTCGCCTTGCTTGTGTATTAGTGGCTAAGCGAGTTTCTCTTTTCTTGGTGGTTTCAATTTGGTGACAGAGTCGCTTTGTTTGAGCTTCATGCTGTAGCCTCACACACACTTCCATGCGTAGACATTTATATATAAGACTAAATCTTCGATGTCACATGATAGCTCCAGTTACACGAAGAATCCATGCGCTTCATTAAATAAATAGAGTCCAGCTGAGTATAAGGGGGGATCAAAGTGTCACATAATCAGGAACACTGTAAGAGTGAACGTGACTTCAGAAACAGTACTGGCTAGTTTCAGTAGTCGTTATTCCTCAGGGTGTTTCCAGTGGCCATAACAGCGGAACGGTGATTCTTCCGGAAGTACGGATGTGGATCATTTATTGTTAAATAAACCTGCCTGTAATCGAGGTTAACTCACATTTGGTGTGTGCCGCAGTCTTTCCATCTTGGTGCATGTTACGATATTATTCTTGGTGTCGTTGCGAAGTGGCCTGATTTAACACACAAGTTCTTCATCAGATAGTATTAACCTTTTATTTGAACTTAATTGCATCCCTTTAAATATTATTATTATATTTGTGGTGCAGTCTTAATATTATAATAATATGTCACCATGATTTCCAAGGACACTACAAAGTGCGTTCATGAGCGCCATTTTGCGATTTGTTGGTGCCGTAAAATTCAGACGTCATTCATTCTAGAATGTGAACTCTTAACTCCTCACTGCGAATGGATAACGTCTTCTCATGTCCTACTCTGAGGTAGAACAAGTTCTTATCCTAGTCAAACGTTTGTGCAATTCCTAGGAGTAATTCTGAGACACATTTGACGAGTAAGGATTCTTTGCTGCTACAGGGCCTGCCTGGTTCAGTCAATGGATGGACGGATAGAAAATAAGAACAGAAGAAGGGTGGCACATTAGAAGAAACCACTCATTCTGTCCAGTTGGTGTGGTTAGTGAATAGGTACGTTGTCCCAGTTCAGCTACTGCAATAGGCACCGTACAGAATTTACAACATACAATACTGAAAATGAAAGTGAGAAGAACATACACAAGCTTTATGATTACTTATAAGCCAGAAGAAAAGTGAACTTTGTTTTAATGCTGTGATCTCTGGAAAACACCATTTTAATTGATATTTTTTGTAAATGCTCACAGAAAGAAATATCCAACAATGTTATTTCCTTGATAAAACCTTGGCAGAAACAACTGGGGCCTTTTTATATTTTAGATTTGACCAATAAAAAAGGGCTTCATAGATAGCAACCACGTGGAACTTTGGGGAACTTTCTGAAATTACTTCTTCATGGCAGTGAAATAGCATATTTAGGGCATACAGTATAAACAATGCTCGTGTCGAAGAAAGGCAATCCTGATAGTAAGGATGGAATGAAGGCAATAGTGAAGGAAGCCCAATCACAGTGTCGCAGGAAGTGCTGATCTTTAACAGTAGTGGGACTTCTAGCTTTTCAGTCATGGTCTGGTCTGGTCTGGTTCAGACTCTCTCAACTCGGCTGGGGTCATACCATTCTAAAACATAAATAAAAGTTATAAATAAAATTTAGTTAATGATGTCGAGCTGTGAACAAATGAAAAAGTCCAACTTGAACAAACGTCAAACTTCTGCTTCTAGAAACTGATAAAACTGGGGAATCATAACATAATGTTTGGTACAAAGACACATTTTTCCTTGGTTTACCCCTCTACGTCACAGACTGAAAAAAAAACGAGTCTAGAGGAGACCAGGCAGCGCTCATCACCTTGTAATAACATTTTAGTGGTCAAGCGGCAGTGATAGCATCATTCTGTGGGGTTGTTAGACAGAGGCAGGAACTGGCAGACTGGGCAGATAGTACAGAGATACCCTGACTGAAATCTAACTCCAGACGTCTCTGGACTTCTGACTGGGTCAAAGGTTCACTTCACAACAGAACAATGACCCTAAGCACAAAGCAAAGACAACACAAGAGTGGCTTAGGGACAACTCTGGAAATGTGCAGAGACCGGACAGGAACTCAGCTGAGACCCGAAAATAGATGACAACCTACAGTCTCCATCCTAACTGACAGAGCTTGAAAGGAGGTGCAGGGAAGAATAGTAGAAAATCCATAAATCCAGGTGTGGGAAGCTTGTCATGTCAGGCCCCAGAAGACTCCAGGCTGGAATTGCTGCCAAAAGGGCTTCAAGTAAATACTAAGATAAGGTGACTAGAAAATGTCTTCAAAAAAAGTCTACAAACACACCTGAATGTTATGGCATGGCTACGTTTCTTACTTGTTAATATGATTTTTTTTATATACTCAGCAAAAAAAAACGTCCCTTTTTCAGGACTGTGTATTTCAACAATAATGTTTTAAAAATCCAAATAACTTTACAGATCTTCATTGTAAAGGGTTTAAACAATGTTTTCCATGCATGTTCAATTAACCATAATCAATTAATTAACATGCACCTGTGGAATGGTCGTTAAGACCTTAACAGCTTACAGAAAGTAGGCATTTAAGGTCACAGTTCTAAAAACGCAGGACACTAAAGAGACTTGTCTACCGACTGTGAAAGATGCCCAGGGTCCCTGCTCATCTGCGTGAACGTGCATTAGGCATGCTGCAGGGAGGCATGAGGACTGCTGATGTGGCTAGGGCAATAAATTGCCATGTCCGCACTGTGAGACGCCTAAGACAGCGCTACAGGGAGACAGGAAGGACAGCTGATCATCCTCGCAGTGGAAGAGCCCAGATCGCAATCCCATTGAGCACGTCTGGGACCTGTTGGATCGCAGGGTGAGGGCTAGGGCCATTCCCCCCAGAAATGTCCAGGAACTTGCAGGTGCCTTGGTGGAAGAGTGGGGTAACATCTCACAGCAAGAACTGACAAATCTGGTCCAGTCCATGAGGAGGAGATGCACTGCAGTACTTCAAGCAGCTGGTGGCCACACCAGATACTGACTGGTACTTTTGATTTTGAGCCTCCCTTCATTCAGGGACACATTGTGAAACATTTTAGTTTATGTCTTATGGTGTTGACTCTTTTAGTGTTCATACAAATATTTACACATTAAGTTTACTGAAAGTAAAAACAGTTGAAAGTCAGAGGACGTTTCTTTTTTTGCTGAGTATATATAAGCCAAATATCAACCTGGGGACAAATACAGTGCTATCTATCTATCTATCTATCTATCTATCTATCTATCTATCTATCTATCTATCTATCTATCTATCTATCTATCTTGCTTGATGGATGGCCGGGGCCCATGCCTGGCTGGGATGCCCCTGCACCATATGTACAAGAGAGGCAAGGGTGGGAAGCCCAGTATCTCCCCCTGGATGCTAGATGGCAGCCACCCTGGGTTGCAGCGGTGCCTCGGACTCCCCCAGGCTTCATGGGGGTTGGAGTTCTGTGCTGCCATGTTGGGTTCTGTAGGCGCCGCCAGGGGATGCTGCAGCAGGAGCTGCAGGCCCCTTTTGGGCATTGGTTTTGCCACACCCGGAAGTGCAGCCGGAATAAAGGGATCCAGTCGGAGTCGGGTGGAAGGAGGACAAAGCTTGAGGAGGAGTGGTGGTAGAAGAGAGAAGTGTTGCGTGTCTTTGCTTGTGCTTTTGGGACTGAGTTGTGGCAGGAGGGATTACGGGGAAGACGTGCCCTCCAGCTGAAGAAAAATAAATATTTGTTTAATTTTTACACATGCCTCTGTGTGAATTTGTGTTGGGTCAGGCTATATAGCGCCTTTCTTACACTATCTATTTATTATATAGTGCCTCTTCTATCTATCTATTATATAGTGCCTTTATCTATCCATCTATCTATCTATTATATAGTGCCTTTTCTTACTTTCTTTTTATCATATAATTCCTTTTCATTCTTTCTTTTTTCTTTCTATTATAAAGTGCCTTTTTATCTATCTATCTATATATCTATCTATTATATAGTGCCCTTTCTTTCTTTCTTTCAATCTATTATATAGTGCCTTTCCTATCTATCTATCTATCTATCTATCTATCTATCTATCTATCTATCTATCTATCTATCTTACTTACCCTATGTGGTTTGTAGTGAAGACTGAGTAAAATTCTGTTACCTCTGTTCTCCATGAAAATACAAGATTACATTTTTTCTGCCATCACTACAAACCACATTGAGTAATTAGCATAAAAATATTATTTTTGGGCAGAGGATTCCCTCACACTGTGGTGGGTTTCCTGCCTTGCACCCTGTGTTGGCTGGGATTGGCTCCAGCAGACCCCCGTGACCCTGTAGTTAGGATATAGCGGGTTGGATAATGGATGGATGGATGCCCTCACATGTTTGTATAATTCATTTCATCTCATCATATATATTCCATGGCATACATACAGCAAGTTATGGACATATCTAATATGTGCTTACCTGAGATAAACACCCCATCTTCATCATCTCTCTGCACCTTTCTCCTAGTGAGTACTGAAAAATCCTGGGTAAGAGTTATAGTCTTCCTGGTTACAGTGCCATCTCTTTTTGAGCCGTTATTCAATGTCTCCTGTATATTTAAAAAGGACAACACATCCTCCACATCCTGCTGCTGTTTAGTTGGCTTCTCATTTTCACCTTCATCGCCAGAGTCGGAGCTCTTGATGCTGAGTCGTCTCATGCGAGACACAGAGTCTACCTCCTTCATCCTCACGATGCGCTCCATGACAGTTCGACTTGGTGATGTGGCCAGCTTTCCTTGAAGAGCTTCAATCATCCTTGATGGGACTCGACTCTTCCTTTCAGAGACAGATGTTGTGCACGCCTTTTGTTCCCCTGTACCAGGCAGATGTTTCAAAGATACTGTTGTACGTCTCGTTTCAGTCTCACTGCTGGTTGCCCTTTCATTTCTTCCCTCAGTTCTTTTATTTTCCTTATCTTCCTCATCTTCATTTGAACACAATTCCTCCGCCTCTCTACTGACATACCCTGACCTCCAATTGTCACATTCCAGCCCATCTTTCACACTGGCAGTGGTCTTTCCACCACCAGATTCACTAGTTGCCATCAGTTTGTCTGCCTCTGTATCTTTATATTCTTGGTCTGCGACACCCAAACTCTCAACTGCTACCTCAATCCCAAGAATTCTCGCAGCTCTTGCTTCTAGGGTCTCATTTTCTGGGATACCCTTTGCACATTTTATTTCAAATAACTCATTAAGATTTTCACTTTGAGCTGCTAGGGCCTTTGGGTGGATCAATGAAGCATGACTTGATTGCAATTCTTCCAAATATTTATCTTCTAGGGTCAAATTTTTGATCCACTGGCTAGTTTCCTCGTCATCTCCAATAGGACCACCTAGCTTTTCACGGAGCACCGACAAGCCGTTTACACTGATTTTTGCCGGTAGCCTGTAAACACATTCAGTTGCCATGAATCCATTGCTGTAATGACCATCTAAACCGTTTCCATCCTCCTTTGTGGACTTACTGATCTGCTTCTTTTGTGTTTGGTTGTAATTTGTCGCACTGGATAAGACCTCCTGGGGCAACTGTCTGACGGTGGCTGCCTCGAGGGAGGTCCAGCACACAGAGTCAACATCTACATACTCGGGTTCCCTTGGAAAGGGGGTGTCTTGTTTAATTGGTCTGCCGAGATTTGGAAATTTGGGTCTCTTCTGAGGATTTCTACTAGGGTCCCCATTTTCGGAGACACCTTTCTTTCCACTGTTTCTAAGAACATTCGACCGTTCTTGTTTTTGACTCGGAATTTCTGTCCGCACATCGGCGGGCTTATAGTTAATAACTGTCCGAGAGTCCGTAAAATCTTCAGCCATACCAACATTTTCAAGTAACTCATTGCTTTCTATCTGGGTCCAAATTTGATCTTGAAGCTCTTTGTTGAAGCTTTCCAACTCCCCAATTGCATCCCAGGGACGACGGCTAACTGGTTTAAGCAAAAACTGACCGAAAGCCTCTTTTCCATCACTGGATGGACTTTTCGGTTCCGGCTTGCTCCCCCTGATAGGTTTCCTGTCTATAAGGTTATTCTCCATTGATTGGCTTTTCTGTTGTGAATTTTTATTTACCTGATTAGAAAAATTGGTTGTCCACGAAAACGCACTGTTGCTAGAGGGGCTCAAGAACGTTTGCCCTTTCATGGGATACCCATAATGGTTCAACGGATTACTTTTATTGGGGAAATCTCCCTCTTTTGTCTGAGCGATGGAATGATTTGGATTTTGTGCTTGACTCATTATGGCACCTTTGGGCCGTTCAGTAAAGCTTGTCTGAGTTTGCTGGTCCTTATACTGATCTCCAGGCCAGGATCCCGAATATCTGAGTTCTTTATGCTTATTTGGTTGGCATGGCTTAAGTTCATCTACCTCCTTATAATTACCCTCCGGCGGTCCCGACTGTGGTTTCCTAATGCCTCTGTAATTTATCATGGACCCTGTGAGTGATTGTAACTCTAAATCTGTCGAGGAGGTGCTCAGCAGATGCTGGCTCTGAAGGTTTCTCAGATGTTTCCCTGCAGCATTTTGCTCCGCGTTACTTTTGTTGTTATTCTGATCTGTTCTCTCGTTGTCAGGCTGCGAATGAACTGGCATGGAAACCAGGCAGAAAATCGTTTCGTTCTTTTTCCGTCTTGGATTTTTATTCTCTGGCTTTCCTTCCACTTCAAACTTTTTGAGTTGGGTTACGGTATCAGAACATTCGTGGTCTTGCTGTTGATTGTGCTGTGCTGATCTGCTGCTATGACCAAAGCTTGAAGGGTCTTTGTGATAAAAGACAGAGCTTTGGTCAGACATTGCAGAGTCTTTATTGCCTTTCTGAATAGCATTTTGCCATTTAATGTCCTTAGCATTCTTAGACGTAGGTAGTTCACCGGGCATGATATATTGTGATTCCGCTTGGATTATAAAGGCACTGTCTTGTGTAGATTGTCCTACTATTTTACCTGCAAGATTTTCTTTACTGGTAGAGTTACTCAGCAAATTTTCACATGATCCAGGGGGCAAGTGTTTAACACGCGGATCATCAAAGGGAATATATTGTACACATCCTAAATGTTCATCTTTATAAAAAGGATACATCTGTTTCCTGCTCGGGATGTCTGTGTCTTTCTGATATTCTGCCCAGGATGGACACTTCCCAGTGTCCTTGCCTACATGGACCTTTTGAACCTCCATCCTTTCTTTAGGATTAGGCACTTCAATAAAGTTCTTTTGGTTACCTTTTGGTTGCAAAGGTTTTTTATAAGATGGAGGAGGTACATAAACCGGAGGCTCCAAATTTGAACCCGCAGAATCCTGTGCAAAAATGTCACTTTTTGTTTCCCTGCTCTTTGCAAAATTGGATACCGTGGTACCTTTTGGCTTTGAATCTTGAGTTCCAGCAATGAATTCTGAACTGTTTCTTAGCTGCTGGTGTGTCTCATATGAAGGAGGCTTGAGTGGCCTGCCAAATCGTGGCTTTGGCAAAAGTGCAGCGTGACTCAGTGACTTACAGTTTTCAGTGTAATGCTCCTTACTGGAGGTCCCGTCGGGAAATTTATTGCTCGTTCCTTTTAACACCTGCTCGACGTCGTCTTTGGACAACTCTACGTACTGCAGATTATCGGGGGATAAGACTCTAGGAAGTGATTGGGATTTCCCTTTTATCTTTACATTAGCAGCATCATCGGAACATCTCTGGTAAAATAAGCCCTGTGCTAACTTGTCCCCATCATTGTCTAAAAATGGTCTCCCTAGACCAACAGCTGGGGTCCATTCGTCAGTTCCAAGGCTCTGCCACTTTCTATCGCTTGTGAATCTCCACTGATCTGCTACTATATTATTCTGCTTCAAAAAGCCATCATCTTCTCTCCAATCCCTTTCCCTTTCTTCATCCATTGGATGTTGACCGGGGTCTTTACTTGTCCTTTCTGCAAAATGATTTGTTTTTGGCTCCCTGCTGTCTGTGTAATCCAATAAAATCGTGAAATCCTGGCCCCGTCTTCTCCAGTAAGCCACATCCCTCTCAGTTTTCGTCTGGGAGGAATAAACTCTAGCCGGTTCATCAAAGACTCTGGGATTTAAATTGGAAAAAGAAATAGCGTTAATTCCAAAACTAATAACTTCCAAAACTAATAACTGGGAGCAACCGAAAATTCTTCTGAGCTACATAATTATTTATAATTCATTCTGTACACAGAAGCAGATTGAACTAGTAATGCAAACTGAATGATGGTAAGCTGTACTTTCTTTTAGAAAAAGAGAAGTATTTAATCTGACAGAACCACCAATATGGTGCTTTCACAAAATCATTACGAGGCTGTTAGATCACTTCTAACACATCACAATCCACCTTAATAAAAGGATAAAAGTCTGTGTGTCTGTGTATCTGTCTGGTTGATATGTCTCTGCCATTCCAACAGATGGTGCAGCAGAAATATTTGTAGCAATAAAATGGACTGCATCTGTCTTTCCAACATATGACGCTTCACAAACATTAACACTGCTTTTACGAATACCATACCAAATGCATTATAACAGAGACATTTGCATTGCATTTGTTATTCCAACAGATGGCACAACACAAATATTTATAGAAGTAAAATGCATTGCATTTGTCATTCCAACAGATGACACATCACAAACATTAACACTGCTTTTATGAATCGTATATGGAATGGCGTATATCAGAGGCATATGCATTACATTTGTCATTCCAACAGATGGTGCCTCACAAACATTTGTGGTAATGCATTTTATTATTATATTACAAATAACATTCCAATAGATGGTGCTCTGTAAACGTCAACGCCAAACGTTAAAGTTGGCTATTTAGATTTAGCACAGCTAGTCCACATTAACCCTAAGGATAAAGTGTTTGTGTGTCTGTCTCTGTGTTCATCCCTTTGCCATGTCTCTGTCATTCTGACAGATGACGCATCACAAAATCACAAACACTTATAGAAATAGAATGCATGGCATGTCATTCCAACAGATGGCACATCACAAACATTTTTCGAAACAGAATGCATTGCACTTGTCATTCCAACAGATGACGCATCACAAACATTAGATGATCACTGCTTTTATGAATCACATATGAAATGGCATATAACAGAGACATATGCATCACATTTGTCATTCCAACAGGTGGCGCATCACAAACATTTGTAGTAACGGATTATATTATTACATGCATTACAAATAACATTCCAATAGATGGTACTCTGTAAATATCAATGCAGAGGTTCAAATTGACTATTTAGACTTAGCACAGCTAGTCCACCTTAACCTTAAGGATAAAGTGTCTGTGTGTCTGTCTGTGTTCATCCGTTTGCCATGTCTCTGTCATTCTGACAGATGACGCATCACAAACATTTGTAGTAATAGAATGCATCACATTTGTCATTCCAACAGGTGGCGCATCACAAACATTTGTAGTAATGCAATTTGTTACTACAAATGTTTGTGATGCACCATCTGTTGCAATGACAAATGAAATAAATTTTATTATTGCATGCATTACAAATAATATACCAATGTCATTCCAACAGGTGGCGCACCACAAACATTTGTAGTAACAGATTATATTATTACATGCATTACAAATAACATTCCAATAGATGGTGCTCTGTAAATATCAATGCAGAGGTTAAAATTGACTGTTTAGATTTAGCACAGCTAGCCCACCTTAACCTTAAGGATAAAGTGTCTGTGTGTCTGTCTCTGTGTTCATCCGTTTGCCATGTCTCATGACGCATCACAAACATTTATAGTAATAGAATGCATCACATTTGTCATTCCAAAAGATGGCGCATCACAAACATTTGTAGTAATGCATTTTGTTACTACAAATGTATGTGATGCACCATCTGTTGGAATTACAAATGAAATTCATTTTATTATTACATGCATTACAAATAATATATGAATATGGATGGTGTTCTGTAAACGCTAATGCTGAGGTCAACATTGACAGTGTCTTAGATGGGTAGTGCAGCTAGACCACCGTAACAAAAGGATTTATAGTAATAAAATGCATTGGATTGCATGGATTTCAGCATAAAAGAATGTGTACGCCAAAAAACAGGACAATTAGGCAAATGAAAATGTAATTTATAAAACCTGGTGCATTTCTACACAATGTAACTTTACAAATCACAATCATCTTGTGTATAGGTGAATGTGGCTCGAACCTTGCATGATTGCCATCCTGAAACAACCTTACATGGACTATTCTAATCAACCTGATCCATATGCAATCACAATGCTGCAGGAATTCATTGGCACCTGATATATCGAGACACTGCTCCCTTCATTTGAGGAGTCCTGTGGTGCGCTAAGCAAGTGGGCACACAAGAGTATGCATGGCATTACAGCGCCTCTGCTCTGCATTCTGGGGGGTTGGGAAAAGTCGTAGACCACCAGCATCTGAGTGGGTAGCCACTGTCCCCTGGCACATGTAATGACATGATTACCATTACAATGAATAGTGCAGGTCATATGAAAAACTGAGGGTTCGGGAAGTTCCCTTACTAACAAGCCAGCCATCACTTAGAACACCACCAGCAAGTCATCTGCCCCAGCTACTTTGTCAGAAAATAAACGAATCAAAGGTTGACCCAGGCCACTGAGCCACAATGTTTGCCAGTGTCATCTTGGCATCACAGATGAGTTCTGTGTTAATGGATTGTGTCACAGACGGCCGGAGTTCTTGTCTGGCCGGGACGCCTCTTCATAGAGAGGACCAGGGGCGCAAGCGTGGGCAGAACAGTACCTCCCCTGGGATGTAGATGGCAGCCCCCATGGGTTGCAGTGGTGCCTCAGATTCCTGCAGAGCTTCATGGGAACTGCAGTTATCTTGTTGCGATTCTGAGGGTGCTGCCAGGGGGTGCTGAAACAGCTGCTGAGCCCTCTTGGGCGGGTTTTCTGCCACACCCGGAAGTGCTTCTGGAAGTAGGTCAACGAGCATATGGAGAACTTCGGGGGGGAGAGGGGCGTTATAAAAGGAGCCAGCAGTCACCACTCCGGGAGTCAGAGTCGGGAGGAGAAGAAGAAGAAGAAGAAGAAAGACAAAAGAGTAAAAGTAAAGGAAAGTATTGTGCAGTTTTGTGCTTTGGACTGTATTGTGGCTTGTGGGAATGGGGAGGACGTTACCCACCGGTGAAGAAAGAAAATAAAAATATTTATTTGTTTATCAGTATGCCTACTGCATCTGTCTATGTCGGGTTAAGTGCAGGTATAGCGCCACCTACTGTCGCAATTGTTAATAAAAAGCAGCTTCATTCTCTAGGTGCCCTTATTGCAATATTAATGCAGTAATTTGCTCAGAATACGTTAGGAAAAACGGACGTTACTGGAAACCGCCTTTTAATGTGGGCAGTATCATATATAGGGCAGAGGGGACTGGGTAGTCTAATGGTCTGGAATCCCTACAGATTGTATTTTTTTCTCCAGCCTTCTGGAGTTTTTTTTTTTTGTTTTTTCTGTCCACCCTGGCCATCGGACCTTACTCTTATTCTATGTTAATCAATGTTGACTTATTTTATTTTCTTACTGTGTCTTTTATTTTTCTATTCTTCATTATGTAAAGCACTTTGAGCTACTTTTTGTATGAAAATGTGCTATAGAAATAAATGTTGTTGTTGTTATAGGCAAAAGCCTGCTATGTTTTATGCATGTAGACCTCATCATACAGAAAATGAATTTATAGTCCATCATTCAGTTAAAGGTTTCCAGCACAGTGAACATGACGGAGTGAAGCTTGGCTGAGATATCCCCAAACCAGTCAACCAGTTTCCTGAGAAGTGATAACAGGTAGCCGAAATAAACTGACGAAAACTCAAAGAAGGTCTTCAGTGCAAATATGCAGCACGGGAACTAAAATAGAGCCTATACATCATGTTGATCAAATGTTGAGGCTACGTCAGCACACATTATAATAACAGCTCCGTGTTATGACCTATTATACAGTATGCATGAGCTGTCATTTAGCTGGTTTGGCTGCATTCATTTCCCTTTCTTGATCAGGGGTGTCGTCATTTCTCAGTTTCTCGGAAATGTCGCATACGGATGGGTCAGAGTTGTCATAAATACACTCACAGCCTCCTGTCAAGTTTTCTTTTATAAATCCTGACTTTTGTGTGGAAAGTTGTGTCGGCACATTTCGTCTCATGTTCAAGTTTTGTAAATCTCCAGTTCTCTTGTCTTTTAGTTGTCCTCTTGTACCTCCTATGTTCCTTCTTTTGGATCTTTCTGCACTAACAGTATGTCATATGCAGCATAAACTCTTCTTTTAGGCATCATAATAGCTAAGCTGGCTTTACTCTCCAGATGGAAGTCTCCTGGTTATCTTTTTGCCAATTTTATAGAAATCCTTCTTTTATAATAGATAGATAGCAAGATAGCTAGATAGATAGATAGATAGATAGATAGATAGATAGATAGATAGATAGATAGATAGATAGATAGATAGATAGATATGAAAGGCACTATATGATAGATAGATAGATAGATAGATAGATAGATAGATAGATATGAAAGGCACTATATAATAGATAGATAGATAGATAGATAGATATGAAAGGCACTATATTATAGATAGACAGATATGAAAGGCACTATATTATAGATAGATAGATATGAAAGGCACTATATTATAGATAGATAGATAGATAGATATGAAAGGCACTATATAATAGATAGATAGATAGATAGATAGATAGATAGATAGATAGATAGATAGATAGATAGATAGATAGATAGATAGATACTTTACTAATCCCAAGGGGAAATTCACATACTCCAGCAGCAGCATACTGATAAAGAACAATATGAAATTAAAGATTGATAACAATGAAGGTATAACTGACAGACAGTAATTTTGTTGCTTTTGGAACTTTCAGCATCTCGGATTAACTGCTCATCCAGTGGATATCGATGACTGGTCAGCCTCTGCTCAGTTAGTCGATGACAGGATGGCTGTGGACTGCTAATTGTTTTTTTTCTTTTTTAATTTCCTCTCACTCTTTCTTACTTTTATTCACAGAGTTCACAGAGATGTATGAGTTGTTGGGTGTCAGAAAGGGGTCTTTTATATGATTGGTAATTTGTAAACCATTAGATATGTTTGGTATCTCTATATATATAAAAATCCAACATCTGTCTGTCTGTCCGCTTTTGACGAGTGAACTACTTAACAGATTTAGATCGGGTATCTTATATATAAATGTCTATGCGTGGAAGTGGAGTCGGGGTAAAGGATCCGCCTACGAGGAAACAGAAAACTAAATGTCTATGCATGGAAGTGTGTCTGTCTTTCAGTCGGGCCCGGAAGTGCGAGGCTACTACAGCATGAAGCTCAAGAGAGCCGGCAAGGCGGCCCCAAGTTAACGAGTCGGAAGAAGAAAGCGACTCCAAAGTTGCCAAAGTAAAACCACAGAGAAAAGAGAGAATTTCTTATGCAAGAGAGACAAGCACATCGGCAAAACGGTATCCCTTTTACTTTTCCTCCCTCCGCTAATACACAAGTGAGGTGTGCACGCCGGCAAAACGAAACCTCCTAGGGGAGAGAAACCCAAAGTAGTTCCATTCAATTACCTGACATCTCTATATTTCAATTTTTATTTTCAGATGATTTCAATAGTTTCTAGGACTCCATGCTTTTTACAACACGGGCCTACACAGCTATTTTTCTATAATTTGCTTGAATATTCCGGTTGATTTTACGACTTCTCTCATCGTGCTAATTATCATTGTTCGCTTGCGGTACCGATGTATTTGTGCAAATCCGAGAGAGACGCAGCAGGTTGAAGAGAGGGGGTGCGTGGTTCCCTCCTCACTCACGCACCAGCCTCAGGGCGTAACCTTAACCCCACTTAGTAATCGAACAAGAGAACTACTTAACGGATTTAGATCTGTTTTTTTTTTTTTCTAGAATTTGCTTGAACATATCGGTTGATTTTACGACTTCTCTCATCGTGCTAATTATCATTGTTCGCTTGCGGTACTGATTTATTTGCGCGAATCCGAGAGATGCAGCGAGCCAAGGGGAAGGGGGGTGGTGCCCTCCTTACTCACACACCAGTCTAAGGGCGTATCTTACATCCACTTAGCTAGCAAACGAGAGAACTACTTAATGGATTTAGATTGGGTTTTTTTCTAGAATTTGCTTGAACATTCTGGTTGATTTTACGACTTCTCTAATCATACTAAGTATCATAGTTTGCTTGCGGTACCGATTTATTTGCGCGAATCCGAGAGAGATGCAGCGGGCCTCGGGAAGGGGGGTGGTGCCCTCCTCATTCATGCGCCAGCCTCGGGGCGTATCTTACATCCGCTTAGCTACCGAATGAGAGAACTACTTAATGGATTTAGATTGGGTTTTTTTCTAGAATTTGCTTGAACATTCTGGTTGATTTTACAACTTCTCTAATCGTGCTAAGTAACATAGTTTGCTTGCGGTACCAATTTATTTGCGCGAATCCTAGAGAGATGCAGCGGTCCGAGCCAGCCTTGGGGTGTATCTTACATCCGCTTAGCTACCGAATGAGAGAACTATTTAACGGATTTAGATTGGGTTTTTTTCTAGAATTTGCTTGAACATTCTGGTTGATTTTACGACTTCTCTCATCGTGCTAATTATCATTGTTTGCTTGCAGTACCGATTTATTTGCGCGAATCCGAGAGAGATGCAGCGGGCCAAGGGGAAGGGGGGTGGTGCCCTCCTTACTCACACACTAGTCTAAGGGCGTATCTTACATCCACTTAGCTAGCAAACGAGAGAACTACTTAATGGATTTAGATTGGGTTTTTTTCTAGAATTTGCTTGAACATTCTGGTTAATTTTACGACTTCTCTAATCATGCCAAGTAACATAGTTTGCTTGCGGTACCGATTTATTTGCGCGAATCTGAGAGAGAAGCAGCAGTCCGAGAGGAGAGGGGCGGGGCTCCCTCCTCACTCACGCGCCAGCCTCGGGGCGTATCTTACATCTGCTTAGCTAGCGAACGAGAGAACTACTTAATGGATTTAGATTGGGTTTTTTTCTAGAATTTGCTTGAACATTCTGGTTGATTTTACGACTTCTCTAATCATACTAAGTATCATAGTTTGCTTGCGGTACCGATTTATTTGCGCGAATCCGAGAGAGATGCAGCGGGCCTCGGGAAGGGGGGTGGTGCCCTCCTCATTCACGCGCCAGCCTCGGGGCGTATCTTACATCCGCTTAGCTACCGAATGAGAGAACTGCTTAACGGATTTAAATTGTTTTTTTTTCTAGAATTTGCTTAAACATTCTGGTTGATTTTACAGCTTCTCTAATCATGCTAAGTAACATAGTTTGCTTGCGGTACCAATTTATTTGCGCGAATCCTAGAGTGATGCAGCGGTCCGAGCCAGCCTCGGGGCGTATCTTACATCCGCTTAGCTACCGAATGAGAGAACTATTTAACGGATTTAGATTGGGTTTTTTTCTAGAATTTGCTTGAACATTCTGGTTGATTTTACGACTTCTCTCATCGTGCTAATTATCATTGTTTGCTTGCAGTACCGATTTATTTGCGCGAATCCGAGAGAGATGCAGCGGGCCAAGGGGAAGGGGGGTGGTGCCCTCCTTACTCACACACTAGTCTAAGGGCGTATCTTACATCCACTTAGCTAGCAAACGAGAGAACTACTTAATGGATTTAGATTGGGTTTTTTTCTAGAATTTGCTTAAACATTCTGGTTGATTTTACAGCTTCTCTAATCATGCTAAGTAACATAGTTTGCTTGCGGTACCGATTTATTTGTTCGAATCCGAGAGAGACGCAGCGGTCCGAGAGGAGGGGGCGGGGTTCCCTCCTCACTCACGCGCCAGCCTCGGGGCGTATCTTACATCCGCTTAGCTACCGAATGAGAGAACTACTTAATGGAGATAGATTGGGTTTTTTTCTAGAATTTGCTTGAACATTCTGGTTGATTTTACGACTTCTCTAATCATGCTAAGTATCATAGTTTGCTTGCAGTACCGATTTATTTGCGCGAATCCGAGAGAGACGCAGCGGTCCGAGAGGAGGCGGCGGGGTTCCCTCCTCACTCACGCACCAATCTTGGGGCGTATCTTACATCCTCTTTGCTAGCGAATAAGAGAACTGCTTAATGGATTTAGATCAGGCTTTTTTCTAGAATTTGCTTGAAAATTCCTGTTGATTTTGTGACTTCTCTCAATGCGCTAAGAATCACAGTTCGCTTGCAGGAGTTATATATTCACACTAATCCATGACAGAGGCTGCAGGTCAAGGGGAGGGGGAAGCGTGATATTAGAAGTGGGGAGTCGGTCTGCCGCTGCGTTTTGGAGCGTGCATTGCCTCTGCTTAGCTAGTGATACCTGTTTGTTTATTGATTTTTATAGTTTGTCCTGTTTTAGTACTATGTGGGTGGAGCCGCGGGGGACAGCTAGTATAGCAATAATAATAAAAAGTTGATAGGATCAAAAGATTGCTGCTAACTTTGCATGCAGTACATTACCCCTTTCTATAGTACCAGATTTCCCTGCTTATCCTGAATAAATAGATATTGTAGGTGCTTGACAAACTGTAGAATTTTAGGAAAACTGCTTTGAATAATAATTGTATAGAATTGTAAAAAATCAAAATAATATCTTATACCAGACAGCAAAGAAAATTCATATTTCCTGACATCACCCTGAGTAAGTCAGCTACAGGGACATTTGTTTCCTGCAAACCCGCTTCTTCCCTTTGGCCACTTTCTTCAAATGCTAGTAATGAATGTGGAATGGCCTCGATATGCCAATATTCAAAATACATTTTTTTATGTAAAAACTGCTGAACAACTCTCCCAGGGGGCTGCAAGAAGAAATCGGATAAAACAGCATGTTTCAGCTTCATGACTGTTAATGATATGTTTCTGCATTTGGGATTTGATTGAAGCATGACGTGAATGTGAAAAAAGTCATAGAAAGACTAAGATTAACTTCTAGACAGCAATGGGAATTAAAATGCTTGTAAATATAAAGATTTTTTTTTAAATTTGCATTATATATCCAAATATTTGATATTCTGGTAAAATGGCATTCAGAATATCTTGCTTTTCGTGCTTTCCAAGAGTTAACAGTAAAGCAGAACTGCCATCCATCCGTCTGTCCATCCACATTCCTAACTCGCTTATATGCTTCATTGGCTGTGCTCCTTCTCTTGAAGACGACTTGAAACGTAAATTATCAAGGTAGACCTCAGCATTTATGTTGGAATGCATTTTGGAACGTATGTATGTCGTACTATAGTGTTGTACCTTGGTAGCCATTATGGATGTAGGGAGAAGTTAAGCAAAATGAGACTGTTTATTAGCTAACTAGAAAAATTACGATATGCAAGCTTTCAGGGCAACTCAGGCCCTTTCTTCAGGCAAGATGTAGTGATTACATCTCGCCTGAAGGTGGGGCCTGAGTTGCCTCAAAAGCTTGCATATTGTAATCTTTCTAGTTAGACAATAAAAGGGGTCATTTTCCTGAACTTCTCACTGTAATGTATGTAATAATAAAATGCATTGCATTGGTCATTCCAACAAATGACGCACCACAAACATTTGTAGTAATACTATACTATAAACTATAATAAATACTGTAAATTAAACTAACACTACTGGTATTTAAAACCATTAAAGGCACTGATAAAGAATGTCCAACAACATTCTTTCACCTCTGCGGTGGGCTGGCGCCCTGCCCAGGGTTTGTTTCCTGCCTTGCGTCCTGTGTTGGCTGGGACTGGCTCCAGCAGACCCCGTGACCCTGTAGTTAGGATATAGTGGGTTGGATAATGGATGGATGGATGGTTTTATTTATAATGTGGGTTCTCTCTATTGTTCGGTGTCCTTGAGTGTTTCGAAAGGCGCCTACGAATAAATAAAATGTATAATTATTATTGGTTATAATCTCTATATATAATCTTCATTTGGATCTTGATCTTTGTTTGTCCGCAAATGAATTAGAAGAAGAAGCACTAGATGGCAGTAGAGAGACAGCTAAAACATAGCCATTGCAATAAGAATCTCCTCCAGGCTTATAAACTCAGCAAAAAAAGAAACGTCCCTTTTTCAGGACTGTGTATTTCAACAGTAATGTTTTAAAAATCCAAATAACTTTACAGATCTTCATTGTAAAGGGTTTAAACAATGTTTTCCATGCATGTTCAATTAACCCTAATCAATTAATTAACATGCACCTGTGGAATGGTGGTTAAGACCTTAACAGCTTACAGAAAGTAGGCATTTAAGGTCACAGTTCTAAAAACGCAGGACACTAAAGAGACTTGTCTACCGACTGTGAAAGATGCCCAGGGTCCCTGCTCATCTGCGTGAACGTGCATTAGGGCAATAAATTGCCATGTCCGCACTGTGAGACGCCTAAGACAGCGCTACAGGGAGACAGGAAGGACAGCTGATCATCCTCGCAGTGGAAGACCACGTGTAACAACACCTGCACAGGATCGGTACATCCGAATATCACACCTGCGTGACAGGTACAGGATGGCCACAACAACTGCCCGAGTCACACCAGGAACACACAATCCCTCCATCAGTGCTCAGACTGTCCGCAATAGGCTGAGAGAGGCTGGACTGAGGGCTTGTAGGCCTGTTGTAAGGCAGGTCCTTACCAGACATCACCAGCAACAACGCCGCCTATGGGCACAAACCCACCTTCGCTGGACCAGACAGAAGTGGCAAAAGTGCTCTTCACTGATGAGTTACGGTTTTGTCTCACCAGGGGTGATGGACAGATTTGTGTTTATCGTCGAAGGAATGAGCGTTACACCGAGGCCTGTACCCTGGAGCGGGATCGATTTGGATCGATGGCTGGGGCCATTCCCCCCACAAATGTCCAGGAACTTGCAGGTGCCTTGGTGGAAGAGTGGGGTAACATCTCACAGCAAGAACTGACAAATCTGGTCCAGTCCATGAGGAGGAGATGCACTGCAGTACTTCAAGCAGCTGGTGGCCACACCAGACACTGACTGGTACTTTTGATTTTGAGCCTCCCTTCATTCAGGGACACATTGTGAAACATTTTTAGTTTATGTCTTATGGTGTTGACTCTTTTAGTGTTCATACAAATATTTACACATTAAGTTTACTGAAAGTAAAAACAGTTGAAAGTCAGAAGACGTTTCTTTTTTTGCTGAGTATACTACTGAAGACTGTAGTACGCCAGTCACACCTCAAAACACAGACATTCAAACTAAACAAATTGTTGTGCTTTAAATTAACTAAAGAGATCTTCATTTAGATCTTGATCTTTGTTTGTCCTCAAATTCCACCCATCGTAGACCACCTTCCAGTTTAGTACGTTGTTGTTAGTCACGGATGTCAACAATGTGCCGGAATAACGAGAGGGGTGGTGGACAGTGTTACACTGGTTTGCTCCTGAGGCCTGGTTAGAGAATGAGATTGCCGAAGATAAAAGGTACGTGCCTACGTAACACATGAATGAAAGAAAGACAGTGGGTAAAATGAATGACAGCGTAACTGCACGTTCCGGAAATTATTATTGTTACGTTGTAGCCGGTGAGTGCTGCGCGTCTCACAGTTGTACCGTGCCTTGCTCACATGTCAGTGAAGTGATCCCTATTTATGCTTTAAAGAGCCTGGATACCTATGTGTTCCCCTTTTATAACCATTGCTCCGTGTATATTGCCTTACTCTTTGGATTGCCACAAAGCAACCTGCGAGATTGGAGAAAGGTTGAGAAGACATCGTGAGAGAAAACGATAAAGTCGTGAAAACGAGACGGACTGTGAATGGACAGAAGCAGAATTGCTCCTACACCACCACATAATTACTATTCGGACAGTGATTCTGAGTAGGCCATTCTTATCGAATCAATGTCCAAGGGTTTTCTTTTGTAATTTTGTTTCCCTTATAAAATATCATAATGCTGTGCGACGAAGGGCCCAGTTCACGACTGGCAGCCGCTTACACAGACAACTTTAACACGCGCAACGTAGTTGGGCACACATGGCTAGTTTAATTTTATTTATCAACAACAGAATACAGGAAAAAAGTAACAGACACGGCAATCTCTTCCTTCAAATCCCAGACACGTGTAATGTGAAGCCAAGGAGACTCCAAAATGGAGTCAATCAAAGCTCAAATTCGCCACTTTACCTGCACAAAGCCTACTTAACAGCAATCTCTAATAGTCGCAGGTTAATCTGAAAAGAACCAATGGTTCCATACGCTTAGAGTGTACTGTACGAGGCTTCCACCTATAACTGCGGTAAATACTCTGCACCCACAAACATTTGTTCCGCTGTTCAACTAAGTTAAGAGAATTGTTTGGACCAAAATGTGGAGGCGAGATAAAAATTTCTTAGAAAAGAAAATGTACCTTGTACGTGTGGTGTGAAAATCGCCCGCCGGCCGCGCGTCACCTTGGTTACCGCTGCCAGCTTTTCTCCTTTGGCTGATTTCTTTGCTTTCATTGTCACTGAAATATCCTTTTGCTGGTACTTGTCTGCTGCAGCCGTAGACCCCTGTGTCTGTTTCATACCCATTTGCTGTTCCATGACTGGTCCTGTTCTCTTTGATTTCATGGTGGTAATCAGCATATCGGCTCTCGTTTGATGAAGCAGCAGTTCTGGGCACTTTGTATCCATGAGAAATCAGCAGATCCTCCACACTATACATGGTGGGTGTTTTGTATTTTCCTTTTTTTTTTCTGTGAGCACATACTAGGCACTGCAGCTTGTGCCACAGTCAAACAATACAGAAGAAGCCATCACTGAAAAATATTGAAAAAAAAAAACAAAAAGGTAAGGCAATCTGCAACTGACTCTTGCTAATATTATGTCACGCATAGAATAACAGATTTTGATAATGTGCAAAACAATATACAATCTCCACAATTGAAGCTTTGCTGTTCATGGCAGTATTGGCAACCCTGACAGTTTAAATCAGTGTTTCCCATCCCTTTTTCTCCAATGGTGGCACACATGTAACAAAAAACATCCCACGGCACACCACTGTCTTACTAACTACAGACACATTATATCTCATAAACGTCCTCAAATACCCCAAGGAGCGGGACTACCAGAGAAGCCAGTAACAAAAGCAGCTCTGATACCAGCGTTCATAGACGCGGCACTTAATGGGCACGTTGGTGGCACCTCCCAGCTACGCGTCCCTTTTTCCGCCCCTCTCTATGCCCACTATCCACCAGCTCTGGGAGGCTTATTAGCGACCACACAGCCAGACAGATGGACCCTAGCAGCTAGGAGACGCGTCCGAAGTGCTCTAAGTGGTGTGTCTGCAACATAGCGATCACGGAGCTGCATTAATGCCAGCTTCTCCAGGTGGTGTCCTCCTCAGACAGGTCCCTGTCTCTTAGCTTTACATTATACATGTCTGGGATTTGAAGGAAGAGATAGCCAGGTTTCTTACTTGTGTTTCTGAATGGATGAGTAGTAATATCCATCCATCCATCCATTTTATAACCCGCTGAATCTGAATATAGGGTCACGGGGGTCTGCTGGAGCCAATCTCAGCCAACACAGGGCACAAGGCAGGAACCAATCCAGGGCAGGGTGCCAACCCACCGCAGGACACACACAAACACACCCACACACACTAGGGCCAATTTAGAATCGCCAATCCACCTAACCTGCATGTCTTTATGATTGTGAGTAGTAATTTTCTTAAACTAAATAAGGAAAAAACAGAAATTTTAGTGATTGTCAAAAAATGGGTATAATGAGGGTATTAGAACTAAACTTGATACATTAGGATTACAAGTCAAGACAGAAGTAAAGAATTTAGGGGTAGTTATTGACACGGACCTCAATTTTAAATCACATATTAATCAGATCACTAGGACAACATTTTTTTACTTAAGAAAAATAGCAGAAGTTAGATCACTTATAACTCTGCAAGATGCTGAAAAATGAGTTCACGCTTTTGTTTTCAGTCGGCTAGATTACTGTAACGCACTCCTCTCAGGACGACCCAAAAAAGACATCAATCAGTTACAACAAGTGCAGAAGGCAGCTGGCAGAATCTTAACTAGGAAAAGAAAATCCGAGCGCATCACACCCATCTTGGCGTCGTTACATTGGTTACCTATGTTATTTAGAATTGACTTTAAAATCCTGCTTATGGTTTATAAAGCCTTCAATAATCTCACTCCATCCTATACAGACATCTGAAAAAGTTTGGGAACCCCTCTCAGCCTGCATAATAATCTACTCTACTTTCAACAACAAAGATAACAGTGGTATGTCTTTCATTTCCTAGGAGTACTGGGGTGTATTCCAAACAAAGGGTTTTAGTGAAGCAGTATTTAGTCTTAGGAAATTAAATCAAATGTGAAAAACTGGCTGTGCACTAATGTGGGTCCCCTTGTAATTGTGCTGATTTGAATGCCTGTCACTGCTCAATGCTGATTACTTGCAACACCAAATTGGTTGGATGAGCTCGTTAAGCCTTGACCTTCATTGACAGGGGTGTCCAATCATGAGAAAAGGTATTTAAGGTGGTCAATTGCAAGTTGTGCTTCCCTTTGACTCTCCTCTGAAGAGTGACAGACAGCATGGGATCCTCAAAGCAACTCTCAAAAGATCTGAAAACAAAGATTGTTGAGTCTCATGGTTTAGGGGAAGGCTACAAAAAGCAATCTCAGAGGTTTAAACTGTCAGTTTCAACTGTAAGGAATGGAATCAGGAAATGGAAGGCCACAGGCACAGTTGCTGTTAAACCCAGCAGGTCTGGCAGGCCAAGAAAAATACAGGAGCGCACATGTGCAGGATTGTGAGAATGGTTACAGACAACCCACAGATCACCTCCAAAGACCTGCAAGAACATCTCGCTGCAGATGGTGTATCTGTACGTCGTTCTACAATTCAGTGCAGTTTGCACAAAGAACATCTGTATGGCAGGGTGATGAGAAAGAAGCCCTTTCTGCCACAAACAGAGTTGCTTGTTGTATGCCAATGCTCATTTAGACAAGCCAGATTCATTTTGGAACAAAGTGCTTTGGACTGATGAGACACAAATTGAGTTATTTGGTCATAACAAAAGCGCTTTGCATGGTGGAAGAAGAACACCACATTCCAAGAAAAACACCTGCTACCTCCTGTTAAATTTGGTGGAGGTCCCATCATGCTGTGGGGCTGTGTGGCTAGTTCAGGGACTGGGGCCCTTGTTAAAGTCGAGGGTTGGATGAATTCAACCCAATATCAACAAATTCTTCAGGATAATGTTCAAGCATCAGTCACAAAGTTGAAGTTATGCAGGGGTTGGATATTCCAGCAAGACAATGACCCAAAACACAGTTTGAAATCTACAAAGACATTCATGCAGAGGGAGAAGTACAATGTTCTGGAATGGCCGTCAGAGTCCCCTGACTTGAATATCATCGAAAATCTATGGGATGATTTGAAACAGGCTGTCCATGCTTGGCAGCCATCAAATTTAACAGAACAGGAGAGATTTTGTATGGAAGAATGGTCAGAAATACTTCCATCCAGAATCCAGACACTCATCAAAGGCTAAGGGAGGCATCTAGATGCTGTTAGATTTGCAAAAGGAGGCTCAACTAAGTATTGATGTCATATCTCTGTTGGGGTGCCCACATTTACATACCTGTCTAATTTTGTTATGATGCATATTGCATATTTTCTGTTAATCCAATAAACCTAATGTCACTGCTGAAATCCTACTGTTTCCATAAGGCATGTTGTATATTAAAAGGAAGTTGCTACTTTGAAAGCTCAGCCAATGAGAAACAAAAATCAAAAAAATTAAGAGGGGTTCCCAAACTTTTTCATATGACTGTATATCAGAATGCCTCTCACCTTACACTCCAAATCGTCACCTTAGATCTTCAAATGAGGGTCTGCTTAGAATTCCAAGAGCTAAACTTAAAAGAAGTGATGAGGCGGCCTTCTGCTCTTATGTACCTAAAATCTGGAATAGCTGACCAATAGAAATTCTCCAGGCTAATACAGTGGAGCACTGTAATAAACTGCTAAAAACCCTTTATTGTAACGTGGCCTTCTCATAGCTTCATTTTAGTGTAACCCTGATATACTGTATATGCATTTAATTATCATTTTTAATGACTCCACTATCCTTACTAACCCCTACATACTCTGCTGTTCTTTTTCCAGTTTTCTGTGGTGTTGATTTGCATCACCACCACCTGATCAAAGCACCATGATGCCCCTACATTGATGGATTGAAGGCCAGAGGTCAATTAATATTTGTGTCATTCTCAGATCTTTTGGCAATGGCTATTCTCAGAAAAAATAAGATATCAATGCAGATGAACTTCTTTTACGTGATAAGTAAACATTAATCTCAGTCAGATATTTTCCAAGAAAATGTCTGGGTAAGGATATCCATCAAAGGTTCAGTAAACAGTATTTAACTATTACATACAGTCTTGCCCAGATTTCCTGTGACCACCAGCTAGAATAAGCAAAATGAGTTGATATTTCACTGATGTAATCCAATAATTATTGTTTAACTTTTCATATGATTCACACTTAAATGCCATACTTAACAAATTACATAATGTGCTGTACAACAAGAGAACAGATGTGAAAATGAGACGTCCACAGTAAAAATATTTTACCAGCGACACACACAAGGTGGAAATAATTGATAACAGAAGGACATATCTCCATTAAAATTGATCAGCCTAACAACATTGTAGGAGGAAACCAGAGTTAGACCCAAAAAAAGGGGAGAATAAGCAAACACCACACCAAAGGTAACTCCACAGATCTGCTTGCTGAGACCAAAGATGGCATAAAATAACAGATACACATCGTGAAAACCGAAAAGATGGGTCTGCAGCTGAACATCAAGAAGACGAAAATTATGCCTAAGAATGGGGACGTCAAAATAACGATCAGCAATGAAGAGATCGAATCGGTCCAAAATTTAATTTTCCACGATTCAAAAATTGAGTCAGGGTCTGAGATGAACTGAAAGTTTATACTTGTCCACCCTGCATGGCTGAGTTTAACTCTTTTAGGGCCATTCTAGACGCCATTTACTCCACGGTACTCAGCCACACACCGGGATTTAACATCAAGTCAACGAGTCTAACAGTCCTCCTAGCAACGAGGGTATACCTATAATGTAACGGTGAGTTTTATCGACGTTTACAGCTTTTTTAAGTTTAGTCGACATCCGCCCTCAACCTATTGTGTCGACAAAAGTTGACATCCTCCCTAAAAAGGTAAAATAAAATATGGAAGAGCAAAGACGTCAACAGTGCTACCAAGTCCAGAAGGGTCAAAGCAATTGACCTGCAGATGGAAAACATGGTCATTGAAAACAGCACAAACTGGGGTGTTGGAGGAAGCTGCCAAGAATACCATGGACAGCAAAACTTCTAAAGGAAGTTTTAGAAATGAAAGCGCCTTGTCCCTGGCAGGCAAAGGCTGACGTACTTCTGTTATGAGAGCCAACTCAGTGGAAAATTCATCAATGCTGGGAGTGGTCAGTGGGACAAGGAGAACAATGTGGCAAAGAACATGATGGCTCAGTATTGTCAAGTTTTACCCTGATATGTGCAGGAAACAACTGAAGGAAGCTGTCAGAGTATGGAATGTGTGGAGACTACTCATCCATAAAGTCTATGAGAGATGGCCCTGGCTGAACTTAAAATCTACTCTAGGCAGTACAGGACATTCACTCCTTATTTATATTCTCTCAAATAAAAAACTGTTTTGATTGCTATATGATCCCTTCCACTGCAATGGACTGGCGCCCTACCCAGGATTTGTTCCTGCCTTTCACCCTGATGCTAGCTGGGATAGGCTCCATCCCACAAATCAGTGGTCTGGATAAAGTGGGTTATAAAATGACTTAACACCCCTTCCATACGTCATCAGCTTTGCATGTGAACTTCAGCTCACTATTCACCACTATTGGTAAAGTCTTAACCTGAGGAAGACTCCTAATGCCTCCGTGTGGAGGTCCAGGTTAGCGTCATGCTCCCTTGTCACTTCTGAGAGCCTTGATCGTCATGTACCAAGACGAGCCAGGCAAATGAGGACACACATACATTTAGCAAGGGATTGGTGCAATAAGTGCCAGTGCTTTTATTTAAAATCAATCCGAAAACAAAGTACAATTAGTGTCCCAGTAAATAAATAATCTGTACAATCAGTGAGTGTCCAGTGGAGGTTAAAATATTCAAATAAATAATCCTTTTAAATAACTTTAAAACACAAGGGCGAGCATTTTCTTTAACAACTACAAGCCTTGGTGCTGCTTTCTAAAATCTGACGGCTCCCCAGCTTATCCTCCAAGGCACAAGAAGATATCAGCCAGCAGGATCAGACAATCATTTGATCCCGCTCGGGCCCCTGTGGCCAGTCCACTGGAACGTACAGAGCATCCCACCGAGTTTTACTCTCTCCGATTCCCGCTGCCATTCCCTGGCCTTGTGAGGGAGTCCTCATAGAGTGGACTTGGTCACTCAGCAGGAGACACCCTCAGCCCACACCAAACGTCGGCCGCTTACTTCCTACCCAGGGCTCGCTTTCCTGTCCGCCTCTGTCTCGCATCGTCTCTATCTCGCTCCTGCCCATCTCTCCATTCCTTTTCATTCTTTTAACCTCCATATCTTCCTTTTTTTCCTTTTCTGCTGCACAGGCTCCTTTTCATCCTGCCTGACTGGGTGCAGGTGTGGTGCGAATGAGGAACTTGACTGATCCGCCTACATTCGCACGTGTATAAGAGATGTGGAAGCACCGCGATGTCCCTACATTGATGGATTAAAGGCCAGAAGTCCACATGACCATCATCATCAAGTTCTTCCATGTGAACCCTGAATACCATGAGGACTGATTGAGGCAATTTATGTGAGGTAGAATATCTAGAGGGGGCTGGGTGGTCTCGGAACCCCTGCAGATTTTATTTTTTTTTTCTCCAGCTGTCCTGGAGTTTTCTTTTTTTTTTCCTGTCCTCCCTGCCCATCGGACTTTACTTTTATTCTATGTTAATTAGTATTGCCTAATTTTATTTTGGAATATTTATTTTCTCTTTCTTCATCCTGTAAAGCACTTTGAGCTACATCATTTGTTTGAAAATGTGCTGTAGAAATAAATGTTGCTGTTGTTGATGCTGTTGAGATCAGCCAAGCACCCCAATCATCCTTGCACACAAAAGCACCCCATTGAAGCCTGCACTTCACGGGACACACGGCGCCGTGGACTTCTCATAACACTCCTGCACTGACTACCTCTTTTTTTTTAAACTTTTTTCTTGTTAGAAGAAGGAATGGCACGTTAAATACACAGTTTTATAGAACTTATTACATACTTTGTCAATTAACACTTAAGAATTAACTTACTGAAGTATGACGGATAGAACTACACTTGTGCTTGAAAGTTTGTGACCCTTTTAGAATTTTCTATATTTCTGCACTAATATGACCTAAAACATCATCAGATTTTCACTCAAGTCCTAAAAGTAGATAAAAGGAAACCAGTTAAACAAATGAGACAACAATATTATACTTGGTCATTTATTTATTGAGGAAAATGATCGAATATTACGTATTTGTGAGTGGCAATCGTATGTGAACCTCTAGGATGATCAGTTAGTTTGAAGGTGTTTTCAATCAATGGGATGCCAATCAGCTGTGAGTGGGCACCCTGTGTCATTTAAAGAACAGGATCTATCAAAGTCTGCTCTTCACAGCACATGTTTGTGGAAGTGCATCATGGCACGAACAAAGTAGATTTCTGAGGACCTCACAAAAGAGTTGTTGATGCTCATCAGGCTGGAAAAGGTTACAAAACCATCTCTAAAGAGTTTGGACTCCACCAATCCACAGTCAGACAGATTGTGTACAAATGGAGGAAATTCAAGACCATTGTTACCCTCCCCAGGAGTGGTCGACCAACAAAGATCACTCCAAGAGCAAGGCGTGTAATAGTCAGCGAGGTCACAAAGGACCCCAGGGTAACTTCTAAGCAACTGAAGGCCTCTCTCACATTGGCTAATGTTCATGTTCATGAGTCCACTGAACAACAATGGTGTGCATGGCAGGGTTGCAAGGAGAAAGCCACTGCTCTCCAAAAAAAACATTGCTGCTCGACTGCAGTTTGCTAAAGATCACGTGGACAAACCAGAATGCTATTGGAAGAATGTTTTGTGGATGGAGGAGACCAAAATAGAACTTTTTGGTTTAAATGAAAAGCGTTATGTTTGGAGAAAGGAAAACACTGCATTCCAGCATAAGAACCTTATCCCATCTGTGAAACATGGTGGTGGTAGTATCATGGTTTGGGCCTGTTTTGCTGCATCTGGGCCAGGACAGCTTGCCTTCATTGATGGAACAATGAATTCTGAATTATATCAGAGAATTCTAAAGGAAAATGTCAGGACATCTGTCCATGAACTGAATCTCAAGAGAAGGTGGGTCATGCAGCAAGACAACGACCCTAAGTACACAAGTCGTTCTACCAAAGAATGGTTAAAGAAGGATAAAGTGAATGTTTTGTAATGGCCAAGTCAAAGTCCTGACCTTAATCCAATCGAAATGTTGTGGAAGGACCTGAAGCGAGCAGTTCATGTGAGGAAACCCACCAACATCCCAGAGTTGAAGCTGTTCTGTACGAAGGAAAAATTTTTTTAAATTCCTCCAAGCCGGTGTGCAGGAATGAGCAAAAGTTACCGGAAACGTTTAGTTGATTATTGCTGCAAAGGGGGGTCACACCAGATACTGAAGGCAAAGGTTCAGATACATGCTACTCACAAATATGTAATATTGATCATTTTCCTTAAAAAATAAATGACCAAGTATAATATTGTTGTGTCATTTGTTTAACTAGTTTCTCTTTATCTACTTTTAGGACTTGAGTGAAAATCTGATGATATTTATAGGTCATATTTATGCAGAAATATAGAAAATTCTAAAGGGTTCACAAACTTTCAAGCACAACTGCATTCTCATTGGAATAACCTTTACCTTTTCATCCTGCACAGGTGAATGCTGATGCAGCCCTTCACTATCTCCATTAAATTCTGTGGCCTACAGGGGGCGCTGAACTCACAACACCAGACACAGACAGACACAGACTCAAGTTCAGCAACACACAGCTTTTATTCTGCTGTGGGAAACGCTTCCCAATTTATTCTTCCACCTGCACAGAACAGTTACACAGCACTTTCTTTCTTTCTTTCTTTCTTTCTTTCTTTCTTTCTTTCTTTCTTTCTTTCTTTCTTTCTTCTGCCTCCACAACTCCTGGTAAACATCATCTTCTCCCTTCTGACTGTGGCTCCCTGAATGAAGTGAGGCACCCAGGAGCACTCCAAGTGGCCTATTAGTGTGAGCTGGAAGTGCTTCCAGGTGTGACAAAGGCCCAATTACACAGAGCTTGCCAGTTCATGCGGTACGCCCTGGTGGAACCCATGGAACCCAAGAGGGTTGTGTGAAACTCCCATGAAACCCTGTGGGAATCTGAGGTACCACTGCAGCCCAGGGGGGGCTGCATATCTAGCACTCCAGGGGAGGTAACTCCTTGTACCTGTTTTCTCCCAGTGTCCTTCCATTATTAAGGTGTCCCGGCCAGGTAAGGGCCCTGGCCGTCCGCCACAATGCACATATAGCAATCACCAAACTGATACTAGTAACTGGAAGCAAACCAAAATGTTTTGCAGGTATGAATGACGTCTCTAGTTCCCTTTTTTTCCATTTCAGAAAATGCTGCATTTCTTTTGCAGTTTACTACCAGAAATGGAAATTTCCAACCCATCTTAGATTCATGCCGCTGCCTCGTACATTGTAAATCTGACACATCAAAGACAAACTGCAGGATATTTACTAAAATGTGGTTCTGATGAAAAAACATAATAATGCCTGCTTATATGGCCAGACACTTACTTGGACATTGTTGGAAAAAGATAAAAAAAATAAATAAAGTTTTTTGACATCTATCCTGACTTTTAAAGAATGCTTATAAATCTAATGTGGACGTTCAAAAGTTGGTTATAAAGATTTCTTCTGCTGGAGTTTCAGACATGGATTAAGTAACTACCTGTAAAGCAAATGGAAATAATATAAGTAAGAATGTGAAAAAAAGCTTTGTCAATATGTAGCACTTAAACACGGAGGTTAATAATTCTCTGCACTTTTGTCATCATTTTTTTTTTTGTGTTGGCTGTAACGATTTCCCCACACATATCTGGAGACATGTTGGGTCTGCTTGTGACGGTACGGGTTGGCTGCCTCTGCTATCACATCCTGGAACCCGGAATCATCGACAGCCATGACTGAGATGAGCCGGCAATGAGGACACCTAACACAGCAAGAATAAAGTGTAAGTGTGACAAAATGATTTTTTCTTTTCAAAAAGTGATGCAGCTGTGTTTGTCGAGGGTTTCAAAATAAATCAAAATAATTCAAATGCAGCAACCAGACAGGCATGCCTAGCACTAGTGTGACTTGTACATAAAAAACTCTAAGTGTCTTCCTTTTTAGTGAAATTCAGAGCAAACAGTTCATGCAAAAATGAAAGGAAAAGTTGATTAAAAGGCATCTTTAACTCTGCCACCTCCAGCTCTGTCTCCTGCTTTCTGGTCAGTGCCACCGTCTCCAGCCCATATTACATAGCTGGTCTCACTACCATCCTGTAGACCTTCCCTTTCTCTCTTGCTGATACCCGTCTGTCACAAATCACTCCTGACACTCTTCTCCACCCCGCCCGCACTCTCTTCTTCACTTCTCTTCTACAATCACCATTACTCTGTATTATTGATCACAAGTGTTTAAACTCATCCACCTGTGCCAACTCTACTCTCTCCATCCTCACCATTCATCTGACCTCCCTCTCATTTACACACATGTATTCTGTTTTGTTCCTACTGACCTTCATTCCTCGCCTCTCTGGAGCAGATCTCCAACTCTCCAGGGTCTCCTCAACCTGCTCCTTACTCTCGCTACAGGTCACAATGTCATCAGCAAACATCACAGTCCACAGGGTTTCCTGTCTAATCTTGTCTGTCAACCTGTCCATCACCATTGCAAATAAGAAAGGGCTCAGAGCCGATCCCTGATGTAATCCCACCTCTACCTTGAACGCATCCTTCACTCCTACCGTAGACCTCACCACGGTCACACTTCCCTCGTACATATCCTGTACAACTCTTACGTACTTCTCTGCCACTCCCGACTTCCTCCTCTCGAGGCACTCTGTCATACGCTTTCTCCAGGTCCACAAAGACGCAATGCAACTCCTTCTGGCCTTCTCTACACCTCCATCAACACCCTCAGGGTAAACATCACATCTGTGGTGCTCTTTCTTGGCATGAAACCACACTGCTGCTCACTAATTTTCACCTCCCTTCTTAATCGAGCTTCCACTACTCTTTGCCTTAACTTCATGCTGTGGCTCATCAGTTTTACCCCCCTTGTTTATGTTTAACACATAGAACTAAGTTTGTTGGTGAAAACACTGAACATCTTTTCTTTCTCCTTTTGCATTTTAACTACTAAAGGTTCAAGTTGTGACAGTAGGGGGCGCTAGTGCTCCCTTGAACCCTCAGGTACAACTCCAGACACCAGGTAAAAGTCCAAGACTTTTTATTATTTTTAAGCACAGTGCACCAAGCACCTTCCACACTACTCATATATTAAACCGCAAAAACACTACCACAATATTCTCTCTCCTCGCCCAGACACTTTGCTCCTCTCCCACCCAGCACAGCTCAGCGTCTGGACTGAGGCATCGTCTTTTTATAGCCCCTGACCCGGAGGCGTTCCTGTCCAATCAGACCACAGTTCCTTTTCCCTTCCGGGTCAGGGCAAACAGTCCTGTTCTTCACCCCGGGAGCACGTCGTTCCTTCCCGTCACATGACCGTGGCGTCCTCCCGGGTCATAAGGCACAAAAGAGCCCATAAGCCCCCGCACAGCGACTCCTGGTGGCCCCCAAGGTATCCAGCAGGGCTGTGTAAAAATACTACATAGTCCATAAGGCCCTGCTGGAACTCGGGGCACGATCCTGCTGTCGGGAGAGCTCCTCCTGGCGGCCTGGGGGTGAGGGCCGGAGCACGAAGCCAGCAGTCCTCCACAAAGTGAATTACCAAATTACAGATTTTGTTTTTATTGCATTTTTAGAAAGTGTCCCAAATTTTTTGGAAATGGGGTTTGTATAACACAGAGCTAACATTAAGAACATTCCATTATTTTTAACTTATAGGGAGTTAAACTGAATCTTCCATTATCTGTGTTAAGCTACATTATATTTAAGTTCAAAACTAAGCAAACTAAGGTAAATTTACCATTAATATTACTTTAAAGGATTTGGCTCTTACAAGTGTCCAAGTACAGTTATAAATATCGTCAGTAAATAAATACTCTTATAAAATCTGTGCATTTGCATCAGTTTATGAATAAATTCAATAAATAAGACCCACGAAACCCCTAAAAGAATAGCAGTCCCATCCATACAAAGCAATCCTTATGTGTATCCCTGCACTCCTACAGAGGAATATTTCAAATAAAATTAAATAAATAAACAACTGTGCAAATAAATAAAAGTACAGTACCGTGAAATGTGACCATAAACAAATAAATGTGTCATAAAATATGTTTTTGTTGCCTGTTTATTTATTTTATTTTGTCCGTAGTATTTTTCCAAAAGCATCATGAAATGCGACTTGAAATAAAAGGGTCACTTTCACTCGTCAAAGTCGAGAGGGTGGGCTCTAGAAAGGGTGGGCTATAGCGCATACTGTTTGATTGGTGAATCGTCTTCTGTAGATGTTTAATTGCCTAATTCAATACGTCTGTGCTGGAAATAGAGGTTAAAGAATAGACCAAGAATTAAATACAGAAATGCTTACTACTGCCAACAAAATTGATTCTGCCAAAGTTATCACATATTTTGGACAGAAAATTGAAGATTTATCAGGAGAAATTACAATGTTGGCAGCCCTTTCAGACTACGATATCGAGGAAAATATTAAAAAAAAAAAATCGAAGAAGTGGTGCAACGGACTAAGCCAGAGGTCAAGCGTGCCAGGAATGATTTTCAATGAAATGAAATATAGTAAAAAATGATATTTTAATTACAGTATTTGCACCCTCACCTACATTTTGCGTATGCGACTCACATGTGTTCAGAGCAGGCCGGGGTGCGTTAAAACAAACCTCTTGTTATTATTAAGTAATATACTGCTCTGAAATGACTCATAAAAGACAAAAACTTGATGTTCGCTCTTTTCAAGGCTCTTGGACGCATGAATATGAATTTGTACAACAAAAGGATCGTGCTGGGTGTGTGCGCTATGCTGTGAAAGTGTCGTGCGTCATCAGTGAAGTGTACAAAGACCTTATCAAACTAAACCTCAGTCCACGTTGAAAAACTCTGATGAGAAAAGTGAAGCTGTAAATAAGGCTGTCTGACACGTGAACCCTCAGAAGTCTGCGTGAAGCTAAAAGTGACCAATTACACTCCTGATATTGAGCAATGGAGCAAAGAGGTACAGGGAAAGGGTTCACATTAATCGATTAACACCTCTGATTAATAATAAAGAATGATTAATCAGAACTTTTTCTTATTCAAACGATGTATTTTGTATTGAAAAAATTGTAATTTAGAATTTGTAATACATTTTTTAATAAATGTGTTGAAAATTAAAATTTGACAAAACGTTCTGGTCACCATGCCACCAGTAACACATAGCGCAGAGGAGAGCAGCCAAGTGCCCTTTATCCCATTTAAGTGTTTTTCGGACCTGCCATGGACCCCTATGAGCCTTGTCACACTGTGGTCACAGTGGTAAAGGTCAGACCTCAATCACTCAGTTTTTTCTTGTTTTCTAGAAGCAAATACAGCCGCTCCACTCTCTGTGTGCACCAAAGGTGAGCAGCAAGCAGTGATCCGCTTTTTATGGGCTCAAATCTTTGTCGGTTCATGAAAATCACGGTGTAGACTTGCTCACTGTTGCCTACAGGAGGAGATGTGCGTAACACTTGTCCAATAACCATTCATAAACACTCCACCCTGTTAAAATATTTCTTCAAATTGTGAAGAAAACCTTCTATGGATTTCGGGCCGTACACCTTCAGGCCATAAAAAGCGGATCGCTACTCACTGCTCTTTCTAAGTGCGAAAGACGAGCGGGAGCAGCCATTTTTATTCCTATTAAACAACAACAGAAACTGACTGATCCAAGTCGAATCTTTACTACTGGGACCACAGACACTCCATGTCTACACAGGGAAAATGATGATAAAAGTGTAGATAATTCTTGGCTTACGTTCATAGTTACATGACAGATTATTTCATCATGTGAATTATGGCGGCCCTGCTTTCACACACTTTAACAGCGATTAGATGATAACACTGACCTTGATTTAAAAACAGTTAAGCGTTCGTTTTCTATATCCCACTTTCCTGATACCATCACCGTGATTTTGATTTTTCCACAGACACATCTGCTATTGACGTTAAAAAACTAGCCCACAGATTTACATGATCATCAAGTTATGACAGACATATTCTAAAGTTAGTGCAGAGTGCTCCCTCTGCCTGAACCATCATAATCAAATTCTGTTTAATATTCCCTCGAAATTTCATTTAATGCTTTTGTTCATACTTTTTTAAATGTTACCAGATTTTTAGGGAACAATAAGCACATTTTACTGTACAACATTTTTCCTAAAATATTTATTCTAACAACATAGCTGAATGTTTTTGACTAAAAATGGCACTCTGCCCAGAAATTTCTATGGGGCTAATCAAAGACAAAGGGGTTGTACAGTGGAAACATGGCTGCCTCACGGATCCTGCACCCTAGATAGATGATAGATAGATAGATAGATAGATAGATAGATAGATAGATAGATAGATAGATAGATAGATAGATAGATAGATAGATAGATAGATAGATAGATAGATACTTTATTAATCTCACGGGAAATTCACATAATCCAGCAGGAGTATACTGATACAAAAAAAACAATATTAAATTAAAGAGTAATAAAAATGCATGTAAAAACAGACAATAACTAATAATATTGTTAGCGTTTACCCCCCCGGGTGGAATTGAAGAGTCGCATAGTGTGGGGTCTCCTCAGTCTGTCAGTGGAGCAGGATGGTGACAGCAGTCTGTGTGAAGCTGCTCCTCTGTCTGGAGATGATCCTGTTCAGTGGATGCAGTAGATTCTCCATGATTGACAGGAGCCTGCTCAGCGCCGTCACTCTGCCACTGATGTCAAACTGTCCAGCTCCTGTCTACAATAGAGCCTGCCTTCCTAACAAGTTTGTCCAGGCATGAGGCGCCTTCATCTTTATGCTGCCTCCCAGCACACCACCGCGTAGAAGAGGGCGCCACAACCGTCTGATAGAACATCTGCAGCATCTTATTGCAGATGTTGAAGGACGCCAACCTTCTAAGGAAGTATAGTCGGCTCTGTCCTCTCTTGCATAGAGCATCAGTATTGGCAGTCCAGTCCAATTTATCATCCAGCTGCACTCCCAGATATTTATAGGTCTTCATCCTCTACACAGTCACCTCTGATGATCACGGGGTCCATGAGGGGCCTGGGCTACTTAAAATCCACTACCAGTTCCTTGGTTTTGCTTGTGTTCAGGTGTAAGTGGTTTGAGTCACACCATTTAACAGTCTTTGATTAGCTTCCTATACTCCTCCTCCTGCCCACTCCTGATGCAGCCCACGATAGCAGTGTCATCAGCGAACCTTTGCACGTGGCAGGACTCTGAGTCATATTGGAAGTCTGATGTATGTTGGCTGAATAGGACCAGAGAAAGTATAGTCCCCTGTGGCGCTCCTGTGTTGCTGACCACAATGTCAGACCTGCAGTTACCAAGATGCACATACTGAGGTCTGTCTGTAAGATAGTCCACGATCCATGCCACCAGGTGTGAATCTACTCCCATCTCTGTCAGCTTGTCCCTAAGGAGCAGAGTTGGATGATGTTGAAGGCGCTAGAGAAGTCCAGAAACATCATTCTAACAGCACCACTGCCTCTGTCCAAGTGGGAGAGGGATCAGTGTAGCATATAAGATGATGGCATCCTCCGCTCCCACCTTCTCCTGGTATGTGAACTGCAGAGGGTCGAGGGCGTGGCGGACCTGTGGCCTCAGGTGGTGAAGCAGCAGCCGCTCCATGGTCTTCATCACATGTGACGTCAGAGCAACAGGCCGGAAGTCATTCAGCTCACTAGGACGTGAAACCTTTGGGACTGGGGTGACACAAGATATTTTTTAAAGCCTCAGGACTCTCCCCTGTTCCAGGCTCAGGTTGAAGATGCGCTGTAGAGGACTCCCAGTTCCAATGCACAGGCCTTCAGCAGTCGTGGCGATACACCATCTGGACCCGCTGCTTTGCTGGCACGAAGTCTCCTCAGCTCTCTGCTCACCTGCGCTGCTGTAATTGTAATTGTTGAAACTATGTGCCTTGTTGTTGTTCATGTGCATTTTAATTATTCTCCGCATGTCTCCATGGGTTTCTTACAACATTCCCACCAGACACATTGTACGTGTGTGTGTTGTGACAGTAGAGGGCGCTGTCGCTCCTCCAAACCCGAAGACAACACGTTCAGACACCAGGTAAATGTACCAGAAATAAGTTTAATTTCTTATACTCTTATACTCGCTTCGCTCGCCAACCCCCGTGTTTGGTTTTCCGGATACACACTTTTAAGATTTTTTTTTTCTTTGAATTGTTGCTATTTCATTAGTTTTACTTTTATTTCAGAACTTCTGTAAAAACAATATTTGTAATGTTTTGAGTCCCAACATGCTGAATCTCTTTAATGAGGTCAGTGAGACGTGTTTAATGACTTTGTACCATAATTCAGGATAGATTTCTCTGTTTGGAATTTCAGCACAGACAAAGCGATCGACATCATCAGCAGTTAATAATTTTTTTTTATAAAGTAACCAATAAATGCATGTGCGGTAAACTCCATTTTTGTAATTCTCAAGATTCTTTATTTGTCACATGCATATACAGGACAACACGCAGTGAAATGCATCCTGATCCGCTTATCAAAAACTGTGCATATCAGTTAGTTTAACAAAAAGTCATAGATTGAAAGATAACAGTATAGTAGAACATAATAAATAAGTACAATTATGTGAATAAAGTAGAATTAAGTGTTAAGGTGCAATAGTGCAGTGATTATTGTGCAAAAACCAAAGTTAGACAGGTGCACAGTTAAATGAGGCAGTTAGTTTGTTTGCGCTCCTGCGATCTTTACTTTCTTTTTTTATATTTTCTAATTTTCTTACTTCCACATCCTTTAACTTTCTCCACATGTGTATAGCGACCAATGTTTTTTTTTTAGAGCCTTTCGAATTCCGCTGCTTTCATAATCTCTAACCTACTCTGCATGTGTTTAGCGCCAACGTTGGTGAACGTCTTTATGAAGTTCTACTTTGTCTTTTACTCTGTCTTTTAATTCTGAGCCGGATTGGACGTGCTTTTCTTCAATTCCACTTGTTCCGGGCAAATAATTAATTTCCTTATTTTCTGAATTTGCACCTCGATTATTCTTTTTCTTTTTTGCTCATTTTCTCTCCAATGCTTTTGAGTCGCTTTTCTCCGCGCTGCTTTCTTCTTTGCTTTATAACGTATTGTCCTTATACGCTTTATATACACTGAGACCCTGGATCTGTGTGTGCTCAAAGCCTCCTTTACACGACTGAAGGTTTTGCTGCCTCTTGGCTTATTTGATATTGATTGTAAGTATGGTGTGTCTTGCAATAATCTCATGTTTCACGTCATCGCGAGACAGTCTTGGGTCAATCTCTTGGCACAAAGTCTCATGTTTAAGGTCCCCGCAAGACGCTCCGTGGCCATCTTGCGGTTTCTTTTAAATGTCTTCCGTGATCTTCACGTGAAGATCATGTCTCGACGCCCTTGTGTTTCTCTCCAGGATTTTTTTTTTTTATAATAGAGAGATAATGTGCACAAAGCACCTCCACCTCCACAATACACAATAATAATTAATAATCAATAATAAATCTTCCTCTCCATCCAGCAGCTCCATTACATTTCCTGCCAACTCCAGCTCAGCTTGCTGGGTTTCCCACAGTCCTTTAAATAGTCCGTGACCCGGAAGTGCTCCTGTCCTTCAGTCCACGTGATTCACTAGCACTTCCAGGTCGGTTGAAAATTCACATTTTTCTTTAGCCCGGAAGTACTTCCGTTCTTCCGTCCCCGTGACTATAGGGAAAACAGAAATCCCAGTGTCTCCTTGCAGCATCCTCCGATGGCACCCATGGCATCCAGCAGGGCTGTGAAGTCATACTCCATCTCCCATGATGCCCTGCGGGAATCCGGGGCACCTCCATGCTGCAGGGAGGACTCCATCTAGCGGCCAGGATGTATTGGCTGGGATAAACTGTCGGCCATCTCTCACAGTGTATACTAGACAAGCAATTCTCAACTTTTGTGGGGTCATGACCCAGTTTTTTCCAATGATAGTTTATTCATAAACCCGTTTTGGTTCACTTTGGTGAATCACGACAGACAGCTTACGCCTTGGTGAATTGAGCATGATGGTCGGTGCAGTGACCCCACTCCACAATACACTTGTGACCCACTTCACAAAACACCTCAGCTTACCAGCATTATAAACAAAGGCAACTCGTGAACGACCAGCAACAACAAACTACCCAAAAGTGTCTCTTGACCAAGTGTTTGAGAAGCACTACACTAGACTGTAGATTACAGACTCCATAATGCACTAGTAAGACTGCACCTGGAGTGCTGTGTGAAGTTCTGGTCATCAAGCCTCAAGAAAGACATAGCAGCACTTGAAGTTGTGCAGACGAGAGAAACCAAGTGAACTTTTTCCCATTTAAGCGTTTTTAGGACCCTCCAAAGTGTAGGGGGGGGAGCAAATTGAATGCTATCGACAGAGCGTGTGTGTGTGTGTGTGGGAGTAGTCAACTGCGATCGCTGGAGTAGCAAATTCACGGTGACACACTGTGTCCCACCATGAGTCACTACCATTATAAACAACAGCAACTCATGACCCACCAGCATCAGCCCATCACGCGTGGTCTGCAACCCAGTGATTGAGAAACACCAATCAAAGCAATACACAGAAGCCAGTAAAAAGGTCAATCAAATTTTAGGTTATATCATAAAAATTGTAGAATTTAAATCAAGGGACGTTATGCTCAAATTATATAACACACTAGTAAGACAAAATCTGGAGTTCTGTGTGCAGTTCTGGTCACCACACCTCCAGTAACACATAGCGCAGAGGAGAGAAACCAAGTGCACTTTCTCCCATGTAAGTGTTTTTGGACCCTCCAAGGTTTTGGGGCAAATTGAGTGCTATTGACGGAGCATGTGTGTGTGGAGTAGTCAACTGCGATCGCTGGAGTAGCAAATTCACGGTGACACACTGTGTGACCCACCGGCATCAGCCCACACCGAGTGGCTGAGAAACACTGATTTAAGGAGTGCAGAGAAGTCATTAAAAAGGCAAATAAAATGGTTGGTTATAGCATAAAAAACTGTGGGATACAAATCAATGGACATTATGTTCACACAATATAATGTGTGCACCAGTGAGACTGCAACTGGAGTAATGTGCGAAGTTCTGGTCACCATGCTACAAGAAAGACATAGCAGCACTTGAAGCTGTATCCTAAAATGGGGGGACCAATTAGAAAAAGTGTCATCATTTCTATACGGTGTGAAAAAAATGGATGCAAATCTCCTTAACGAAAGTCTGCAATGTGCACTTTAATCACAATTTGTAATTTTAAACTGCAGAGCAAAGCGGGATAAAATCAAAGAAATATGTGTGTTTGTCCCAAATATTGTGGAAGGCACTTTATAGTCAAAGTTCTTGTGCAGTAACAAACTAACAGATTCACATTCAGGAAGATTTTTCTTTGACAGTCATAAAAATACTACAGTATAAGATGCAAACAGAATTAGACAACTGCATCCACGGCAATATACTGAGTGTGACAGGCTCTTATAAATGCATCAACACTGTGTTTAAATATTTCATTTTATGATTATAGGTATTAAGCCAGAGAAGATGAGACTGGCACTTTTTGTGCTTCTGGAAAAAATCATTTAACGTGCTGCAATAAAATTTATTAATTCATTGACAAAGGGCATCAAGATCAAACAATCTTTGTTTCAATGTGCAGAAATGATCAACATTACTAGAAAAATACAAATTTGAGTTCAGATGTTCATGCAAACAAATCAGAAAAATGCATGGATTAAGTATATATGTCTTATTGCTTAAAGAGCTTCTGCAAATCTATCTTATAGTGCCTTTCATATTATTTATCTATCTATAGGGTAGTCCAGATCTAATTATGCAATTTTCATTATGCTATAACTTATTAAGTTTATTACATAGAGAATTCACAAAAAAATCTTTTTGTTGCCGATATAGGGCAGCACCTGCCCTGCATTCCAAAATGGCAGGGAGACGGTTGTCAGTCAAACAGCGGGTGCGATGTGTTCGCCTTTTCTTGCATTAAAAGTTGCATAATTAGATCTGGACCACCCTCTATCTATCTATCTATCTATCTATCTATCTATCTATCTATCTATCATATAGTACCTTTCATATCTATCTATCTATCTATCTATCTATCTATCTATCTATCTATCTATCTATCTATCTATCTATCTATTATATAGTGCCTTTCATCATCTATCTATCTATCTATCTATCTATCTATCTATCTATCTATCTATCTATCTATTATAGTGCCTTTCTTATCCATCTATCTATTTGTTATGGCAGATGACCAAGGATCCTGCCCCACCAGGATGCCTGGAAGAAGGACAGACTGGGAGAGGGGCACTTTCTTTCCCTGGGCATAAGAGGGCAGCCCCCATGGATTCCATGGTGCTGGGAAGCTCAACCCTGTGGGGATCCGTGGCCACCACCAGGGGGCGCCTGGATGGTCCTTGAGCCCTGGAGGACAGGACAACACTTCCGCCACACCAGGAAGTGCTGCCGAACCAGGAATTATGTACACCCGGAGTGCTTCCATGTGCAAGGGCAGCACTTCCGCCACACTAGGAAGTGCTGCTGGAAAACCATTACAGAGCACCTGGAGCAGATCCGGGGTGAGAAAAAAGGGGCCACATCACTCCATTCGGGAGTCGGATTTGGGTGAAAGAGGACGGAGCTTAAGAGAGAGAAGTAGAGGCAGCCTGAAGAAAGGAAAAAGGACTGAGTATAGTGTGGTGATTTGTGCACTGTAGTTGGCTTTGTGTGTTCCACAATAAACAGTGTGTGTTTTGTACAGTTGAAGTTGTCTTTCTGTGCCGAGGCTGGTCTTTCACACTATCTATCTAAAAGTGCCTTTCCTATCTATCTATCTATCTATCTATCTATCTATCTATCTATCTATCTATCTATCTATCTATCTATCTATCTATCTATCATTTCAGTTCATTTAAGGGTCTAGACGTGTTTATTTAAAAAATTAAATATACATTACATTGTAGTCTACTTGTGCATTTAATTGTTTTGCAACTAACTACAGGTTTTAATTTTTCTACACTGAAAATATTATTCCAATGAATACTGATCTCCATACAGTACATTGTTCCCTAATCTGTACTCGAGTCCAGGGACATCCGCAGTTTCTTGGTATGATACATAATAACCACTAGAGGCCGCACATGCAAAAGAAAACACAACCATCTTGAGATTTTAATGCTGCACTGCACAACATTTTTTGGCCACTTTACAGTATTAAAGTTAAAATAATTAAAGCTCTAAGGCCTTGTATACTCCATAAGGCTTTTCTGCTATTCTTTGCTAAGATCCTCTGTGAGTTAAATTAATTTTAATTCATTCTGAACTCAAATCAAAATCATATCTAAATTTGTCACATACAAATTATACAACATGTAGTGAAATGTTTAGTTGCTCAACTCTAATGGCTATGCCTTAAAGAAGAATATAAAAGGAAAATAACTTATTAATATTCAAAAATCATTAACAGTATTATAAATACATATGTGATAAATAAATCTATCTATCTATCTATCTATCTATCTATCTATCTATCTATCTATCATATATGCCTATCTATCTATCTATCTATCTATCTATCTATCTATCTATCTATCTATCTATCTATCTATCTATCTATCTATCTATCTATCTATCTATCTATCAACACAAGGGAAAACCACTCAAAATGGAATCACAAAATACAAAGCAATAAACAATCTCTTCTCCAGTGCAAGATGTGCCTATTCAGGACGAGGATTGGCTCAGCTTTTTTGTTCAATGCCCCCCAACTACAACACCAAAACATTCTTTTTCATTTTCCTCTCTCTTCTTGCTGCCAGTAAGCCTTCACCCTAAATCTCCTTCTAACTTAAATCAAGAGAATCTCTGGCTTTCCTCTTCCAGCAGGTCAGACATAGTGCTTGATGGTTTGCAGGGATGGCGTGCTAGAGCACCCTTTACAGGTTTCTAAGGGACTCTTAAGGGTCTCTGAGGCAGCTTCTGGACTTTCCCCTTCCACTTTTTCCATTCGTTCTGCTACCTAACAAACTGGAGAGTAATGAGTGATCTTACCCTTGAGAAGACAACATTGTGCCTGTTCTCACTGGCCTCCCTCCAAATTAAACATTAGGTTCTCTGACGAGTCACTTGCCCTCTAACTTCCTGAGAGAATCTTTTCAAGCGTCTCTGCTGCACTGGTGTCCAAACAAATTCCACTTAAGAGGCATAATGCATTATACGCTGGACTGCACCTTAGCACCCATAGATAGTCAGATTGGTAGAAAGTACAATTTGTATACAATGGGTCGCAGGGGTCACTGTCAACCTGTAGTGCCATCAGTTGCACACTATGGTGGACTAGCAACCCATTTGAATTTTCCTATTATACGCCTGATTCTGTGAGGACAGGCTCCAGCCCCCATGACAATGTAATGGATTGTGTGGATCACAAAATGTGCATATGGATGAATTCTACTGTTTACAAAATTGAAAGCAAACATATAAGAGTAGGGGTGGCACGGTGGCGCAGTGATAGTGTTGCTGCCTTGCAGTAAGGAGACCAGGATTTGTATCCATGGTCCCCCTGGCCTGTGTGGGGTTTCCTCCATGTGCTCTGGTTTCCTTCCAGTGTCCAAATACATACAAGTTAGATGGACTGGCAATCTTAAATTGACCCTAGTGGGTGTGTTTGCCCTGTAATGGACTAGTACCCTATTCAGGATTTGTTCCTGCCTTACACCCTATGGTAGCTGGGATAGGCTGCAGCACCCCCATGACTCTGTTCAGGATAAAGTTAGTCAGTCAGTCATACTCCAGCCCACTATATCCTAACACAGGGTTGACGGGGGTCTGCTGGAGCCAATCCCAGCCAACACAGGGCGCAAGGCAGGGACAAATCCCTGGGCAGGGCACCAGCCCACCACACCAAGCACACACTAGGGACAACTTAGGACTGACAATGCACCTAACCTGCTTGTCTTTGGACTGTGGGAGGAAACCCACGCAGACACGGGGAGAACATGCAAACTCCACGCAGGGAGGACCCGGGAAGCAAACCCAGGTCTCCTTACTGCAAGGCAGCAGCGCCACCACTGTGCCACCGTGCTGCCCGTTCAGGACAAAGTGGCTTAGAATATGACTGACTGACATTTAAGAGCATAAGTTTAATGACAAGTGGTCACTTGCTTCTTGTAAGGTCAGACGCCATATTTCTGGTAAAATGTAATCTGCTTTCTTATTTATCCTTCCAGAGACTTACTGTATCTTTGCGAGCCAATAAGCAGATGATCACTCCTCCTAATCCGCTAGTTTTGTTTGATCCTCAGAATCCATTTTCCTCTTAAAAGCTTCAACTTCCACTCTCACACATGTCTCACCCAACACTGAAGTCTGAATGCGATAAGAAGTCTATGCTCTTCTTCACCTTCATCCTACTGCTTTGAACATTGCCACCACAACAAAGTACAGCACTATATGTGAAATTATTAACTGAAAACATGGAAAATGGGATACTCTTGTACATAAATATTGTGAAAGGACCACTAGGGGGCGTGCCAGCCATCAAACCCGACACTGACAGATGCAGGAGGCACACTGATAAAAACACAAATGTTTTTATTTTTCTTCACCACATGGGAAACGCCTTCCCCATTTCCCACAGGCACGACACAGTCCCACAAGCACAATAGCAGACAATAAACAAATCCTTTTCTTCTCTCTTTTCTCCTCCACTCGTCCTCGGCATGCTTCATCCACCTTCCATCCGACTCTGGCTCGCCGAGTACTGTCTGCTGGCCCCTTATATAAGGCACCCGGAAGAGCTTCAGGTGCTCGTTGCCCCACTTCCGGGTGTGGCAGAAGAACCGCCCACACGGGCTCAGGAACAGCTGCAGCGCCCCCGGATCCCAAACGGGGCTAAGTCCAACTCCAGCTCCCATGAAGCCCTGCAGGAATCTGAGGCATGGCTGCCACGCTGGGGGGCGGTCATCTTGCGTTCCGGAGGAGGCAGCACTCTGCCCATACTCTGCTCCCCAGGTTCTTCCAAGGCAGAGGTGTCCCAACCGGGCAAGGGCCCCGGCCATTCACGACAATATAGATATTAAATAGGTGTTTATGCTTTAAATCCAAAATATTGCTTTATATACTTTGGCGGACGGCTGCGGGTTGTGCCCACCTGGGACGCCTGGAAGGGCCAAGAGAGGGTTCATACCTCCCCTGGTCCACGAGAGGGCTGCCCTGGTCTGTATGGGGAACCGAGCATGGAAGCTCAACCCTATTGGGGCCTGTGGTCACCACAAGGGCACACCAGGAGGAGTCTAAAGCACCGGATCAAATTCCAGGGACCCCTCGAGTGCCACCGGAAGACCATCACAGAGCACCTGGAGCACAACCGGGTGGCTATAAAAGAGACCAGCTCCCTCGAGTAGATGAGCCAGAGTCGGGAGGAAGAAGACAAAGCTCGGGAGGAGAGGAGTAAAGGCGGCAAGAGAGGTCGAAATGGGAGAAACGGACTGATTAAGGGTGTTTGGTGCACTGCCACGGTGTTGTGTGCTGGAACTGTAAATACTGTAAAACCGTGTGTGTTTTCGGGACAGTCTGTGCCTGCCTGTTTGTGTCCGCATATTTCTCATTTTTAGTAAAACGTGAAAATTCAGTATGTGACTTTATTATCTGAACTTATACCCCTGTACTTAGCCTTACGCGCTCCAACACAAATACCTAAAATTGGTTAAGGCTCCGTATTTGTCATCTGACTCAGAGGGAGCTGTTGAGGTCAAGGAATCAAACACGGCCTTTCAAAGCTGTGCGTCTTATCCTCAGCCCTTCACAAAGCTCATCCCTAATCTTTTGTCAGTCCATTACCGGCAGATAAGTTCCTTTTCTAAAGTGTCTTAGATGCCATATGTCATCCATTATAAACCATAAACCCAGTCAGCAACCATCCAGTATTTTTTGTTTTTACTAGGCCATGGGTTTTGAGTGGGAGAAGTGGTGAAGGCTTCCTTATTTCACAAAAGGTGATCTTTAATCAGCTCTGAGATTTTATAAACAAGCTGATATATAATTTGTTACAAAAAAACCCCTAAAACTATAGTCTTCTGTCTTTTCCCATGTGCTCAATAATCTGACATATTCAAAGTCGTAACATTACAAAGCTGGGCCCCTTTTCCTTTGCATTAATCTAAATTGCTCATTTAGATCTCTTTCATCCTAATTATAGTCATGCAGTGCTTTCGTTTCTTTCATTTCTGAAAAGATAATTGAAGTTCAATCTAACAACTTAAAGCAGTGGTTAAAATGTATTTTTTCATAAATAGTACTTGTCTCATAAATAGTACTTGACTTAAAAAGAGTATGTTTATCTGTAACTACATAGGAGGAAAGATGCACTCACTGCAAACAGAGCATAAACTCTATTTTCAACTCATCAAGCTTCAGACAAGCTAAATATAATACAAATATGAGTCTACCAAAACAGAGGAGGAAGTGGAGGCAGAAATAATCTGGTAAAAAATATTATGAAATAATATAAAAACATTATGTGGACAGTGTATATCCTTTCTGAAAAGTTCCCATTCCATGTCCTTTTTTGGTCAATCACACGTCTCCAATATCATCACTTTATTTGTCTTATGGGGAAATTCGTTTTTTTTTTTTTTACAGAAGATTCATTAAATTAATAAACAGGTCCATAAATGAATATTCAGGGAGATTCACTTGAAAGGGGCCCCGAATATTCTGTTGTAACTCCATTAGGATGAAGCAATCTGAACCAAAACAATACGCTATATACCTTGACGTATGTGTAATCGATTGCGTTAACATGTGATGCTGGAAGTGGTTTCTGTTTTCTGCCAGACACATTTCGATGTGGCGCTCCATATTCCTGAACATATCGGCAAGCATCTCGGGGGGGGGAATAGCAGCAATTTCACATTGGATATTTCCCTTCAAATCTTCCACAGTGTGAGACTTGTTTCAATAGACTTTTCCTTTGAGCATACCTCTTCCATTAACTCATGATCATCCAGTTGATTCTGACATTGCTTAAATGAATTGGTGACCCACTTGGTTTGCACCATGAAGACACACTTCTCAATACTGTACACCACCATCCAGATGAGAAGTCGAGTGACTGGGTGAAGGAGTACGGGCGGTATGCACCTAGAAGTGGCAAACGGAGGTTAAACGTCACGACGGCTATCCAGTACCTACCTCATTGCTCTGGCTTGTTCAAAGCTCCATGTACTGACGAGCACCTTGCATGTTGTTTCATTCACATTGCTTTGTCCTAAAGAGAGTTATTACAGACTATTCAAGGCCTCTTTCGGGTGAATCTCCTTGTATGTTGACATGCACACCAGAATTACTAAAAAAAAAATTACAAAGAAAGAAAGTGTCCGCCTTGGCAGCACTAGTTTCAGTCAGGCATTACACAGGCGTATTCCTGTCGGTATAAAGAAGTCCCCATAGAACTTCCTGACACACTTCTGCTGAATAATTTGTTGGCTGAAACTCCTCAGTGTTAGTGTGTCACAGAGAGAGGCTGTACAGCTTTGTTCACAATGACCATCAGTTTTGTGTTCATTCTGTAATTCACTATTACCTCCAGCCAGTCCAGAAGACCTCCCATAACTGAGCCTTAACTCTTAATTAGCTTATTGATTCGGTCGGCCTCTCTTGAAGTGACGTTACCACCCCAGCACACCACAGTGTAGAAAATCACAGAGTTGTAGAAGATGTGGAGGATGAATGAAAGGAATGCAGTCTCCTAAAGAAGAAAAGCCTGCTCTGCCCTTTCTTATAGAGTCTCTCTATGTTTAATATATAAAAATTATTTGGTAAGGAATATAAGTAACAAGCTGGTTATGTTTGTAAATGATACCAAGCTCGGTGGATTGGCACATAAACTATAATTCATTGAATCATCACAGAGGGACAGCATACACGCTGGGCAGATTTATGGCAGAAAAAAATGAACATAAGTAAGGGTAATAATAATAATAATAATAATAATAATAATAATACATTTTCTTTGTAAAGCATTACTCATCTCTATATATATAAAATATATGTCTGTCCGCTTTTCACGAGGGAACTACTTAACAGATTCAGATCGGGTTTTCTTCTATAATTTGCTTGAACATTCCGGTTGATTTTGTGACCTTTCTCATCACACTATGTATTATAGTTCGCTTGCAGTACCGATTTATTAGTGCGAATCCGAGAGACACGCAGCGGGCCGAAAGGAGGTGTGGGGGCCCTCTTCACTCACGTGCCAGCCTCGAGGCGTACCTTATATCCGCTTAGCTAGCGAATGACAGAACTACTTAACGGATTTAGATCAGGTTTTTTTCTTTAATTTGCTTGAAAATTCTGGTTTATTTTGCGACTCTTCTCATTGTGCTAAATATCACAGTTCACTTGCGGTACTGATTTATTTGCGCGAACCCGAAAGGCATGCAGCGGGCAAAGGGGAGAGGGGCAGGGACCTCCTCACTCACACACCAGTCTCGGGACGTACCTTACCTCCGCTTTAGCTAGCGAATGAGAGAACTACTTAACGGATTTAGATCTGTTTTTTTTCTATCATTTGATTAAACATTCCGGTTGATTTTGCAACTTCTCTCATCACACTAAGTATCATAGTTCACTTGCTGTACCGATTTATTCACGCAAATCCAAGAGAGAGACGCAGCAGACCAAGGGGAGGGGGGGAGGGACACTCCTCACTCATGCGCCAGCCTCGGGGAGTACTTTATATCCGCTTAGCTAGCGAACGAGAGAACTACATATCAGATTTAGATCGTGTTTTTTTCTGTAATTTGCTTGAACATTCCAGATGATTTTGCGACCTTTCTCATCACTCTAAGAATCACAGTTTCCTTGCAGGAACGATATATTCATGCTAATCCTAAAGACAGGCTGTGGGAAGCATGACGTTAGGAGTAGGGAGCTGGGCAGGGCCCTCCTCACTCACGCACCAGCCTCCGTTCAAGTCGGTCTACCTCTGTGTACTGGGGTGCACCTTCCCTCCGCTTAGCTGGAAATACCTGTTTGTTTATTGATTTTTTTAACGTTTGTCCTGTTTCACTACTCCACATACATAGCCACAGGGGACGGCTAGTAGAAAATAAAAATGTTAGATATGAATACACAATTGGAGGTCTGAAAATCGAAAGTACACCTTATGAGGAGGATCTAGGAGTCACAGTCAGACAGTGTTCAGAAGCCATTCAGAACGCTAAGAGAATGTTAGGTTATATAGTCCCCTGAAGTGTGGCGTACAAGTCAAATGAGGTTATGATGAAGATTTATAACACACTGGTGAGACCTCATCTGGAGTACTGTGTGAAGGTTTGGTCTCCACGCTACAAAAAGGACACAGCAGCAGTGGAAAAAGTCCAGAGAAGAGCGACTGGGCTGATTCCAGGATTCCCGGTGGATGAATTATGAGGAAAGATTAAAAGAGCTGAGACTTTACAGTTAAAGCAAAATAAGATTAAGAGGAGACCTGAGTGAAGTGTTTAAAATTATGAAGGGAATTAGTCCAGTGGATCAAGACTGTTATTTTAAAATGAGTTCATCAAGAACACAGCGACACAGTTAGAAACTTATTAAGGGTAAATTTCACACAAACATTGGGAGGTTTTTCTTCACACAGAGAACTGTAGACACTTAGAATAAGAGACCAAGTAGTGTGGTGGACAGTAGGCTATTAAAGACTTTCAAAATGCAACTTGATGTTATTTAAAAAAAATGAAGTGGATAGCAATGGTGAGCTTTGTTGGTCTGAATGGCCTGTTCTCGTCTAGATTGTTCTACTGTTTTTTCAGACTTTGTCATTAAAGAATTTGTTTTGTTTCGTCATTTTGAACTCTGCTCTCGAGGCAGCCACTGGTCAATAAAAGTACAGCTACCCAGATTAACTTCACACAGCATTAAAAGTTAAATAACAAAGAATGAATGAAAAAAAACAAAAACAAATAGTTTTGGTCTTCCCTAACATCCATGTTTTGTTCCTTTCTTAAAGCTGGAGTCAGATTTAAAAGTGTAATTATGTTTCTCTTTCTTGTCTCCACTCCACAATATTAATTAAGAGCCATCACAGTTTTTGGCTGCCTGGAGATGACAGTGACACACTTTATCAAGCAGACCCACGGTGATCAAAGGGATAAGACACATTAGCATTCCACAAACCAGGCCTGGACTTGGCTAAGCCCTTCAGCTCACAATTTAGGAGAATAAAAGCCTGGCAAAACACTTTTTAAATATTTTTATGTAACACATGCAAAATACCACAAATACCACAGTGGAAGTCAGCAGTACAGCACAATAAGAGGCACGGTGGGGAGGCCCTCTGAAATGCACTACAACGGCCTTTACTGTGTTGATGCAGGAAATGTACTACAAAAATTCTAAGTGTAATTATGAACACTTTGTAAATGTCTAAAAAAAAAATCACACTCCTTAATTATATAAATTAAGATTGATTACACAGGTATACATTGTTTTATTTCATGTGATTTTAATAATGATTTTAACATTTTGCTAGATCTTTTCTGCCCACTGCCCCCAGCCAATTCCATGTTTTCCCCTAAAGCGTATATTTATTTATTTACTTCTGAATCGATTAGCTGTATTATCTGTCCTGTGAGTCTGTATCCTTGTTCTTTTATGTTTCTGCTGCTGTATGCATCTGAATTTTCAGGTCAGGACAGGTTGGGGAGCATGCACTGGCACAACGCATTGCTGCACCCACCACACAACGAAACAACTCAGGATCCCGGATGGCAATAATGCAGACACATGGTCTGGTCCCACCTTCTGGAAATGACCATCTATCTGCCGCAGCCAGGTGTTACGTGGGCATCCCCTTTGGCCTGGTCCAGCTGCTTGGGTTCTCAACAATGAGCGGGATCAACCTTGTGGAATCGCACCACATGGCCGTAGTGTCGTAACTGACGCTCCCTCACACTGCAGGTAATGTGCCTCATTCGGGAACTCCGTGAGCAACACAAAGTCAAACCAGCAGGATTATCCGAAGAGACACAGTACTGAAGGAGTCCAGTCTTCATCTCAGGTCACTGGAATAGTGGCCATGTCTCACAAACAGGAAGCACCAGGACTCTAAAGACTTGGACCTTCGTCCTTTTGCATAAATATCAGGAGCGCCACACACACCCCTTCCCATGACCCCCAGTGCTCTCCCAATCCATCTACTGACTTTATAGGAGGAGCCATCTGAATTTCTCCATGAGATTAATAGGGTGTTGTACCATGTTAGCCATTACACCCTTGTGATTAATAAAGTTTATCTAATCTAATCTAATACTGGGCACTGAATTCAAAACTGAAAACCATTTTTCTCCATCACATAGCATTTCTTACCAAAATACATTTTCCATCCATCCATTTTCCAACCCGCTGAATCCGAATACAGGGTCACGGGGGTCTGCTGGAGCCAATCCCAGGGCACAAGGCAAGAACCAATCCTGGGCAGGGTGCCAACCCACCGCAGGGCGCACACAAACACACCCACACACCAAGCACACACTAGGGCCAAGTTAGAATCGCCAATCCACCTAACCTGCATGTCTTTGGATTGTGGGAGGAAACCCACGCAGACACGGGGAGAACATGCAAACTCCATGCAGGGAGGACCCGGGAAGCGAACCCGGGTCCCCTAACTGCGAGGCAGCAGCGCTACCACTGCGCCACCGTGCCGCCCCAAAATACATTTTTTACCTGTTAATTACTTTTTTATTGTTTTCACACTATATTTAATTAAACCTCAAAAGTGCATTTTAATGATAATATGATTGATTTTAATATTTACTTATCAAATAATGCCTCGCAGTTAGGAGACCCGGGTTCGCTTCCCGGGTCCTCCCTGTGTGGAGTTTGCATGTTCTCCCCGTGTCTGCGTGGGTTTCCTCCGGGTGCTCCGGTTTCCTCCCACAGTCCAAAGACATGCAGGTTAGGTGGATTGGCGATTCTAAATTGGCCCTAGTGTGTGCTTGGTGTGTGGGTGTGTTTGTGTGTGTCCTGCGGTGGGTTGGCACCCTGCCCAGGATTGGTTCCTGCCTTGTGCCCTATGTTGGCTGGGATTGGCTCCGGCAGACCCCCGTGACCCTGTATTCGGATTCAGCGGGTTAGAAAATGGATGGATGGATGGACTTATCAAATAATCTATGCTTAAAGCAAAGCAGTGACGACAACAACAACATTTATTTAAATAGCACATTTTCATACAAAAAGTAGCTCAAAGTGCTTTACATAATAAAGAATAGAAAAATAAAAGACACAGTAAGAAAATAAAATAAGTCAACATTAATTAACATCGAATAAGAGTAAGGTCCAATGGCCAGGGGGGACAGAAAAAAATAAAAAGAAACTCCAGACGACTGGAGAAAAAAATAAAATCTGTAGGGATTCCAGACCATGAGACCACCCAGTCCCTTCTGGGCATTCTACCTAACATAAATGAAACAGTCCTCTTTGGATTTAGGGTTCTCACGGAAGGACTTGATGATGATGGTCACGTAGACTTCTGCCTTTTAATCCATCCATCATTGTTGGAGCATCATGAAGCTTTGAGTAGGTGGAGGTGGCGCAGGCAAAAGAGAGAGTAGGGGTCAGTACGGATTTTAGAGCCACCATGAATAGTTATTATGATGAATTGAACATACAGAGTATCAGGATTAAGTTAAAGTGAAGTTATGAGAAGGCCATGTTAAAGTAATGTGTTTTCAGCAGTGACACAATTAACTCCAATAAAAACTGCTGATATTCAGTGTGGTGTAGTGGTTAAGGTTGTGGGTTCACATCCCAATAATGACACTGTGTGACCAGGAGCAAGTCACAAATAAAAGATATGTAACTAAACGTATACAAAATGTTGTAAGTCACCTTGGATAAAGGTGTCAGCCAAACAGGTAAATAATATGTGGAGACCTGAAAGTTATGGGTAACCTTAATGGGTCAGCATTTGGTGCTTACAAAATCCCCATGTTTTTTCAAGGAGGTGTGCACTGCTAAAAACACATTACTTTAACATGGCTTTCTCATAACTTCATTTTACTTTAATCCTGATGCTCTGCATATTCAATTAATTATCATTACTATTCATGGTGGCTCTAAAATCCGTACTAACCCCTACTCTCTCTTCTGTTCCTTTTCCAGTTTTCTGGGGTCGCGACCTGCGCCACCACCACCTGATCAAAGCACCATGATGTCCCTACATTGATGGTTTAAAGGCCAGAAGTCCACGTGACCTTCATCATCAAGTCCTTCCATGAGAACCCTGAATACAACGAGGACGGATCATTTGTGAGAGGTAGAATGCCTAGAGGGAGCTGGGTGGTCTCGTGGCCTGGAACGCATGCAGATTTTATTTTTTCTCCAGCCGTCTGGAGTTTTTAAAATTTTTTCTGTCCTCCCTGGCCATCTGACCTTACTTTTATTCTATGTTAATTAGTGTTCTCTGATTTTAATTCTTACTTTGTCTTTTTTCTCTTTCTTCATCATGTAAAGCACTTTGAGCTACATTGTCTGTATGAAAATGTGCTATAGAAATAAATGTTGTTGTTGCTCAGAAAAAGCTACAGCTTGGTACAAGAAACACTATCAGATCTAGCTTGGTGGATCCAGATAAAGTGCGCCACCACCACCTGATCAAAGCACCGTGCAGTCCCCACACTGATGGATTGAAGACCAGAGGTCCACATGACCATCATCATCTACTGTATATACTCGCAGTTAAGTTCTCTCGCGGATAAGTCGGGACTTGATTTTACAGTAGAATTTCTGAAATTTTATAATATCGGTTGTATAAGTCGAATGCGGAAAACTCACGCTATTGGTCCAAGAGATTATGATAAGCTAATGCCCACCCGAGAGAGTAACCACGGAGCACACAGCCTTTTTTTATGTATTGTGCTTACGTGACCACATGGTAATACCTGAACTATTCCAAAGCAACGTTTGCACTGTTTTGTGTTTTTTTGTATCTCACACCCTCATACACCTTTATCGTAAGAGCATCTCTTATCTACGATGGAGCGTTCAATCAGAATATGAAGCTGATTTTAAATTAAACGTCGTTGAAGTAACGAAAGAAATTGGTAACTGCGCTGCTGCAACAAAATTCTATGTGTCTGAGAAACTGATGTGAGATTGGAGGAGACAAGAAGATGTAAAAAAAAAATATATATATATATATAAAATTAGGCAGTACTAATTAACAAAAAATAAAATAAGGTCTGATGGCCAGGAAAGACAGAAAAAAACATAAAAAAAAAACTCCAGAGGGCTACAGAAAAAAACAAAATCTGCAGGGGTTCCAAGGCCACGAGACCACCCAGAGCCCACTGGGCATTCTACGTAACATAAATGATCTCAATCAGTCCTCATGGTTTACAGGCTTCACATGGAAGAATTACCATATATACTCACGTATAAGTTGGGTCTTGAAACCCAAAAAATCGATCATAAAATCAGACCCCGACTTATACGCCCGTTCAAAAATACGACACTTGAATTTTTTTTTTCTTTACATCTTCTTGCTTCCTCCAATCTCGCATCAGTTTCTCAAATGCATGGGCTCATCGGACGTAACAATGACTCGATGGTTTTATTCTTGTTTGAAACTCTGGATTGTAAACCCACGGATTGTTCCTGTTTTAATGATTATTCATTAACGTACTGAATGTTTGAGCACTGTGCTTGTTTATGTTCCAAATAATAATTCATTACATTTATATAGCGCTTTTTTCAGTACTCAAAGCGTTATCCACACAAGGAGGAACTGGGAAGTGAAATCATAACCTTCCACAGTCTCCTTACTGCAAAGCAGCAGCACTACCACTGGGCCACTTGTGAGGACATACAAAGGAAATCAAAGTATGATAGCACTTAACCCTTGCTATGTGTGTCCTCATTTGCCCAGCTCATCTTGGGAACGTTGTCAACGGTGGCAGGTAAAAGAGGATCTCGGAAGGAACCAGTAGTGATCGAGACACAAAACCTTCAACTCTGACCCTTCAATTTATGGTATTGTTGACTCCTCTATTTGTAATAAGCCCCAATATACAGTACCAGTCAAATGTTTAGGGTCACCCAGAAATTTTCATGTTTTTGATTAAAATTGATACCCTTTTTGCTAAAATTGAACAGAATTTCTTGACACACTTTTACTGAATGGGCAGCACGGTGGCGCTGTAAGGAGACCTCCATGGAGTTTGCATGCTCTCCCCGTGTCTGCGTGGGTTTTCTCCCACAGTCCAAAGACATGCAGGTTATGTGCACTGGCGATCCTAAACTGTCCCTAGTTTGCGTGTGTCCTGTGGTGGGCTGGCGCCCTGCCCAGTGATTTGTTCCTGCCTTGCGCCCTGTGCTGGCTGGGATTGGCTCCAGCAGACCCCTGTAACCCTGTGTTAGGATATAGCGGGTTAGAGAATGACTGACTGACTGACTTTTACTGAATAATTCATTGGCTGAAAGTCCTCAGTGTTAGTGTGTCTGGGAGAGAATGTGCAGCGTTGTTCATAATGGCACTCAGTTTTGTTTTAATTCTCTCCTTTGCTATGACCTCCAGGGGGTCTAGAGTGTGCCTCAGAACTGAGCCTGCCCTTTTAGATTGTTAATTAGATGGACCTCTCTTAAAGCAATGTTACCAGCCCACCACACCACAGTGTAGAAAATCCCACTGGCCATCACAGAGTAGTGGAAGATGTGAAAGATGTCACTTCCAACATTAAAGGAACAGTATCTTAAGAAAAAGAGCTTGCAATGTCCTTTCTTCTGTAGTTCAAGACCAGTTTAACCTGTCATTGATGTGGACCCCCACGTACGTGTACTGTAGGTGTACACTACTCCTTGAATAAGGACCAGGTATAGAGGCTCTTTAGTATGGTGAAAGTCAATAACCAGTTCCATGATTTTGCCGATGTTGTGTAGCAAACAATTCTCAAAGTTCTCCCCCTGACTCATTTCCTTTGTCTCATCCCCCTTTATCAATACACACCATAAGTGCAGAATCATTTGAGAATGTCTGCCAGTGACCTGACCTGCTGTTATACTTACAGTCTGAGGTGTGCAGAGTGAAGAGAACAGCAGACAGGCCTGTTCCTGGTGGTGCGCCAGTGTTGCTCACATCCGTATCACAGACGCAGTCCTCGAGTCTCAACATATAGTTTATCATTATAGCTATGGCCATTACATCCATGTTTGAATCGTACCTTCTTTCTACCGACGTTGGTTTAGTGTGTTATGAATCAACTTTCCTGACTTTCCTGAAGATAAGGTATATCTGCATGAGGAGGACAGGTAGCCAGCTGGCATTTGTCTTCATGGCGTCTCTTTATGCAAAACAGTTTGACACCCACTCACCGGTTTTACTTCACCCTGTAGTTTTTCGTTTTCTTCTTCTTCTCTGTTACCCTTAAGCCTTGGTCATGCTCTGTATACTTATAAATTTGAAGCATGCCTTGTATAGTCATGCTCCGTGTGTGCATTGACCTTCCACGTTGATAAATCGTTTTTGTGCTGGGTGATATGTCAGCATCTCAGCTCATAAAATAATGTTACGAGCACTATGTAAAAAATAAGCTGTTGTTGTGAAGGTCAGCGTTGTCCAGGGCAAAATGCGAGGATTAAATTTATGAAAGCCAAGAGACCACATACAATACGTCTGACAAGAGGTTCACAGGATTGCAGTATCAGTGATTCCAAAAATGCACCGCCAACGACGTCGAGCAGTTATGTCTCTGAGCGAGGAGATGGGGACCATTGAAAGTTAAAGACTCCTTACAATCCGGACAACCTTTGAGGATGGAACTGCCCTGGAATGGTTAAGAAAGGAAGTGATGTATGCAACATGTGGACAACAGGAAAGAAAAGATCTTTGTATGCTGTTTAAAACAATTAATATTGCTCAGAAGAAGATGAAAATAATTCGTCAGTGCTAACTTCTATCTGCTCTGCTGCCCAGGTGCCTCCTACAGGTTTACTCAATGTCAAAGATACGTAGCACACTGTGCCAGGGTGTTGGTGCCAATGTGTTCAGTCAAGTGATAAATGAATTACACAGTCATAATATGTCATTTACTAACCCGCTTTAATGCAGACTAGGGTCATGGGGAATGCTGGAGCCTACCCCAGATGGCATAGGGCACAAGGCAGGAACAAAATCTGGGCCAACACAGGGCAAACACACACTAGAGTCAATTTAGTGCCACCAATCTATCTAAACTGCATGTTTTTGGACAAGGGGAAGAATCCGGAGCCGGGGTCTCCAACACGTCGCTCGCAAGCGACCGGTAGCTCACATCCCCTTTCCAAGTAGCTTGCCAAAGGGTTAATGAATCCTACATAAATTTGAAAACTCAATTAGTCAAATTAGGGGTAGCCGATCTTTCCAAAAAATCATACCACGATCATTTTAACGCAAAATCACGATCCACAATCTGAATTGCAATCTATCTTTAGATATTTTAATATCAGACAAAGTTGAATTCAATTGTTCTCTCATTCGCTAGTTAAGGAACACGCCCCAAAGCTGGCGAATGAGTGAGGAAGGCCCTCCCCTCGATCCGCTGCGTGTTTCTCGGATTCGCAAGCGAACTATAATACACAGCGAAATGAGAGAAGTCACAAAATCAACCAGAATGTTCATGCAAATTATACAAAAAAACCCGATCTAAATCCGTTAATTAGTTCTCTCGTGAAAAGCGGACAGACATACAGACAGACAGACAAACAGAGGATTTCATATATAGAGAGATGGAACTGATGATGGCAATGGATAATGAATTCTGAGGTGTACAGAAACATCTGATCGGCTCAAGTGCCAGCCAGTGCCTCCTAACTCATTGGATGGCACTTCATCCTGCAACAAGATAACGATCTGAACACACTGCTTAGCCAATACAAGAGTTTCTCAAAGCTAAGAAATGAAAAATTCTTGAATGGCCAAGCCAATCCCCCAATTTCAATTCAAACCATACAGGCGTTCTATATGCTGAAGAGAAAAGTTATAGGGACAAGACCCCCCGAAACAAGCAGCAGCTGAAGATGGCCGCATCAGAGGCTTGGCACTTGGTGATGGTGATGTCTATGAATCGCAGACTTGAAGCAGTCATTGCATGCAAGGGATGAGCGACAAATTCCTAAATATGATGGCTCTTACAGACCTGCCAACATTATGGATCCCTGAAATGAGGTGACCATGTCAAATGGTCTAAATCTGTTAAGTATTTCTCTCGTGAAAAGCAGACAGACAGACAGACAGACATTGGATTTTATATATTATATATTAGTAAACCTTCAAAATAATGGGCAGTTAAAGTCTCAACAGCATTCTCAGCATTTCTGGAGCTTCGCAGAGCCAGAGAACTATAAGAATCTTCACCACTGGGCTCTGAAAATGTCTGCGTTGTTTGGGTCTCCATACCTCTGTGAGTCTGACAGCCGGCCCTTCCACCACACCTGGGAGGGCCAGCAGAAGGCTTTCACGAGGCACCTGGAGCACGTCCGGGTGAGTATAAAAGGGGCCGCCTCCCTCCATTCGATGACTGGAGTCGGGTGGAAGAGGACGGAGCTCGGAGGAGAGGAGTGGAGGAAGTGAAGAGAGGAATTGTTGAGGGCCTGGACTGAGGGGGATTGGTGCTGCAGCACTGGACTGCGTGCTTCACTTTGTGTGTAAATATTGTAAATAAATGTGTGTGGGCTGAAACCAACAATGTCTACTTGTCTGTGTCTGAGCTGTTCCCCACAATATATATATATATATATATATATATATATATATATATATATATGCCCACTATGGTCTGAACACACACCAGAAGAACTAAAAAGGAAAAATAATAAAGGAAAGGCACAATATAATAGAGGGTGGCACAGTGGGTAGCGCTACTGCCTCGCAGTTAGGAGACCCAGGTTCGCTTCTCGGTTCCTCCCTGCGTGGAGTTTGCATGTTCTTCCCGTGTCTGCGTGGGTTTCCTCCCACAGTCCAAAGACATGCAGGGCCAGTTCAGAACAAGACTGACAGATGAACATTTAAATTACTCCATAAGAGTGAACCTCAGTGGCTCCACTCCACCAGACACTCCATGCAGTGCTAGTCATCTGACTAACTAAAAAACACATCACACCTGCATGTGTCTGCTGGAGCCAATCCCAGGGCGCAAGGCAGGAAACAAACCCCGGGCAGGGTGCCAGCCCACTGCAGTTGCACACACACACCCACACACCAAGCACACACTAGAGACAATTTTAGGATCGCCAATGCACCCAACCTGCATGTCTTTGGAATGTGGGAGGAAACCCATGCAGACACGGGGAGATCAAGCAAACTCCACGCAGGGAGGACCCGGGAAGCAAACCCGGATCTCCTTACTACAAGGAAGCAGCGCTACCACTGCACCACCGTCCCACCCATTGTGGGCACCAACATTTTGTAAATGTTCAGGCAAAACAAGCGTATTCAGTTTTTTTGGGTTGAAATCAGCTATGAAAATAAATGTTAGAAAACATTAGTAGCTCTCAGCCATTTTCATTTTGTAAAAGTAGCTCTCAGGGGAAAAAAGGTTGGAGAGCCCTGCCCTAGAGGAAACCCACACAGACATGGGAAGAACATACAAACTCCACACAGGGAGGACCAGGCATGCCAACCCTGGTCTCCTTACTTCACTGCGCCACCATGCCCCCCCCTCCCTTGCAGTGTAAAGGCATTTCGAGAAAACTTACTATTATGAGGCACTATTGTTCCAAGTTTCATCCTGTGAAAAAGTATAATAAGCACCTGACTTGTTACACAGAGAGGAAAACACGAATTTGGAAATCCCATGCGATATAAACATCACGTCTAATTATATATACTCGAGTGCCACTGGAAGCAGCAAACACTGATCATGCTAAACATATTTTGTTTTTTGCTTCACCAACTTGCTACTCAGGCAGTTTTCTGTGTAGGAAAATACCGACCTGTAGACAACCAAATAGTTCCAGCTGAAGAGTGCTCAGATCTAAAAGCTGTCGACATTTCCTACATGCCTTTATCATAGTTTACAAAAAAAGAGCCAGCTCTCCCACGAGCTGCAGAATCCCTGAGCATATTTCAATGATCTGTACCTGAGCCCACAGCTTGTTTACTTTAGCAAAAAAAAAAAAACGACTCTGCCATTAGGATCACTTAAAGCGAACATACTTTTTAAAACTGCAGCTGCCCATTGAAAGGACGTCCTCAAATTTACATGCTCTTTTAAACAACAGAGACGCTCCAAAACCAAAATCAATCTGAGAAAAGCATAGACAGCCCACCGTTACGTTTAAGACAAAGACACGTTTCTCTTTGATTTACCCCTCTGCTCCACAGTTTAAAATTACAAATTAAAAAATTCAGATGTTATTAAAGAGTACATTGCAGAATTTCATTTAAGGCTATTTACGCACATTTCAGTCACACCATGTAGAAATGGCAATGCTGTTTCGACACGGTCACCTCATTTCAGGGCACTGTAATGTTGGCAGGTCTGTAAAAGTCATCATATTTAGGACTTTGTCGCTCATCCCTTGCATGCAATGACTGCTTCAAGTCTGCGATTCATAGACATCACCATCACCAAGTGCCAAGCCTCTAATGCGGCCATCTTCAGCTGCTGCTTTTTTCGGGGGGGCTTGTCCCCTAAAGTTTTCTCTTCAGCATATGGAAGGCCTGCTCAGTTTGAATTGAAATTGGGGGATTGGCTTGGCCATTCAAGAATTTTTCATTTCTTAGCTTTGAGAAACTCTTGTATTGGCTCAGCAGTGTGTTCAGATTGTTATCTTGTTGTAGGATGAAGTGCCATCCAATGAGTTAGGAGGCACTGACTGGAACTTGAGCCGATCAGATGTTTCTGTACACCTCAGAATTCATTGTCCATTGCCATCATCAGTTCCATCTCTCTATATATAAAATCCAATATCTGTCTGTATGTCTGTCCGCTTTTCACGAGAGAACTGTTTAACAGATTTAGATCGGCTTTTTCTCTATAATTTACTTGAACATTTTGGTTGATTTTGCGACTTCTCTCACTAATACAGTTTGATTGTTGCACCAATTTATTTGCGCTAATCCAAGACAGAGGTTACGCGCCAAGGGGAGGGGGAAGTGTGATGTCAGGAGTGGGGAGCTTGGCAGGGCCCTCCTCACTCACACGCCAACCTCGGGGTGTATCTTACATCTGCTTAGCTAGCAAACGAGAGAACCACTTAACAGATTTAGATTGGGTTTTTTCTTATAATTTGCTTGAACATTCTGGTTGTTTTTTTGCGACTTCTCTCATTTCGCTAAGTATTATAGTTCGCTTGCTTTAACGATTTATTTGCGCGAATTCCGGAAGACACGCAGTGGGCTGAGGGGAGGGGGCAGGGACCTCCTCACTCACGTGCCAGCCTTGGGGCGTAACCTTAATTCCACTTAGCTAGCGAACGAGAGAACCACTTAACAGATTTAGATCGGGTTTTTTTCTATAATTTGCTTGAACATTCCGGTTGATATTGCAACTTCTCTAATCACGCTAAGTATCATAGTTTGCTTGCAGCACTGATTTATTTGTGCAAATCCGAGACACAGGCTGTGGGCCAAGGGGAGGGGGAGGCGGGATCCTCAGGTATGGGAAGCTGGGCAAGGCCCTCCTGACTCACGCACCACCCTCAGGGCGTACCTTACCTCCACTTAGCTAGTGAACGAGAGAACTACTTAACGGATTTAGATCGGGTTTTTTTCTATAATTTCCTTGAACATTTTGGTTAATTTTGCGACTTCTCTCAGTACTACAGTTCGATTGTTGCACCAATTTATTTGTGCTAATCCAAGACAGAGGCTGCACGCCAAGTGGAGAGGGAAATGTGATGTCAGGAGTGGGGATCTGGGCAGGGCCCTCCTCACTCACACGCCAACCTCGGGGTGTATCTTACATCTGCTTAGCTAGCGAACGAGAGAACTACTTAACAGATTTAGATCGGGTTTTTTCCTATAATTTGCTTGAACATTCCGGTTGATTTTGCGACTTCTCCAATTGCACTAAGCATCATAGTTCAATTTATTTACAGAAATCCAAGAGAGACATACAGCAGGCCGAGGGGAGGGGTGCAGGGACCTCCTCACTCACGCGCCAACCTCGGGGAGTAACCTACATCCGCGTAGCTAGCGATAGACAGAACTACTTAACAGATTTAAATCGGGCTTTTTCTATAATTTGTATGATAATTCCAGTTGATTTTGCGACTTTTCTCATTACGCTAAGAATCATAGTTCGCTTTGAGGAGGGATATATTAGCGCTAATCTGAGAGAGAGGCTGCGGGACGAGGGGAGGAGGAAGCCTGACATCGGGAGTAGGGAGCCAGGCGGGGACCTTCTCACTGTCCTGTTTCACTACTACGTGGGCAGAGCCTCAGGGGACTGCTAGTCATCAATAAAGAGAAGTGTCCCGGGACCTGTGGCAGCCATACATGCCCAAACCATAACACCCCCAGCACCATGTTTAGCAGATGAGGTGGTCTGCTTCGGATTTTGGGCAGTTCCTTTAGGTTTCCACATTTTGCTCTTGCCATCACACTGACGCAGGTTCATCTTTGTCTGTCCACAAGACCTTTTTCCAGAATTCTGCAGGCCCTTTTAAGGACTTTTTTGACAAACTGTAATCTGGCCATCCTGTCTTTGTGGTTTGCATCTTGCAGCGTGGCCTCTGTATTTCTGTTCATGAAGTCTTTTGCTGATAGTCGCCTCTGACACGTCCACGTCTGCCTCTTGAAGACTGTTTCTGGTCTGTCGCACAGGCTTTTCTTCTTTCCCATAGTGAGGACTCTTTTGTCATCAGCAGTGGAGGTCTTCCTTGGCCTACCAGACCCTTTGCGATTACTGAGCCCACCAGTGTCTTCTTTTTTCTTTATGATATTCCAGACAGCTGATTTAGGTCACCCTAAGGTTTCATCAATGTCTCTAATGGTTTTACTCTTGTTTTTCAGCCTCATGATGGCTTCTTTGACTTTCATTGGCACAGCTCTTGTCCTCATTTTGACCAATGGCAACTTCTAACTCCAAAGGGAAGAAGAAAGCCGAGGTACCTTATGAAGCAATGAAACCCACCTGAGTGATCACAAACACCTGTGACACCACAAACATTACGGTGCCCTGAAATGGGGGGACCCGGTAGAAAAAGTGTTGTCATTTCCACATGGTGTGACCGAAATGTGAAAGTCTGCAATGTGCACTTTAATCACAATGTCTGAAGTGTTTGATTATTAATTTCAAACTGTAGAGCAGAGGGGTACGTCAAGGAAGAGAATGTGTCTTTGGCCTAAATATGACGGAGAGCACTGTATAATGTAACTCGAATGACTATTTTCTTATCAACTGGATTTTCAGAAGTGAACCATTTTCTTCAAGGCCTGTTAGTAAATCAGATGCAGTAGTGTTCCTTATAAAAAGTTTGAAAAATCAGAACGCACTGTAAATGACACTTGCAGTGCTTGTATTTTATATTACTTTACAAAACACATTAAATAATGGAAGTGAACTACAAATGGCACAAATGCCCTCTTGATGGAAAGGCGATGACAGATAGACTGGATATCCCAGAGAAAAGGAAAAATTCTGTTTTCAATTCATTTATTTTTATTAAATTCAGAAGGAGTTTTGACTAAAAGCGTTAGCTTTGAAATGAGCGGCTCTTGCACCTTATTTAAGTTAAGCATTACGTTTTTTTATTTTTTTCTCTTTTTAGAAGATGGTGACCTACCCTTTCCTCTGCTTCTGGAATTAATGAGTAAACTTCCTTCAGGCAACCGGGAGTGTAGAATCTTAAAACAAAGCCTGGTAGTAGCAGGTTTCCAACAGGCTACAGAATGCATTTCCACTCGAGGATCAGAGAAACATCTGCATCATAAACTAAAGCACTGGGAGGAAAGGCAGGCTTTTGCTGGGGTCAGCAGCTGCCCACTTGAAGCGATCTAAACATAGAACCCTTAAATCAGACAGCAACAAACTTTGTATTAACCTAAAAATAACACAAAGAAACAATTGTTTCTGCCATGGATTTAACAGACATTTGCCTCCTGAAAGTTAATTGGGATGGACTGAGGTAAAAATTCATTACGACAAGAGACCAATTAGTCTCTTTGTCCAACTCCTCTCCCACAGAAGCTGAACAATGGACTGACATCTAGACAGTGAAATAAAGTAATAAGCTTCATAAAGTCCAAGGCAGGTTGTCTGCAGTTATTTTTTTTTTTTATTTTAATTTTAATTTATTTTTAACTGATTAAAGGAATTTGCTTTGCACAAAATGATCCATCTGACTTTATAGGAAAACAAGTTATAATTACAAAGTACTGTACTTTGAGAGGTAATTGTAGTTTTCAGTGATTGCGGCTTTTCCCCTAACAGTAATACATGCCAGACATCACCTTCTAGCAACAGGCTATAATAAAAAGTATTAATAAACATGGCCTATTATACAACATTTCAGACAGTTGATGCTGTTGTGCTACTGTTACAGTAGAATAATTTAGGACAGTTTTACTGCTATAATAATAAAAGGGATATATTTCTTAATATTAACATAATATTCTAAAATCTACTTAATCCAACAAGGGGATTTTTTTTTTTACAACTTTAAAGAACAGGTCATTTGGCCTAACAAAGCTCGCCATTCCTATCCACTTAATTCCTCCAAAATAACATCAAAGTTGAATTTTGAAGGCCCCTAAAGTCCTACTTGTTTCATCTGTCTGTTGTTCTCTGTGGGAAGAAAAACTTCCTAATGCTTGTGTGAAATTTACCCTTAACAAATTCCCAATTGTGTCTCCATGTTCTTGATCAGAGTCTCTATCCACTGGACTAATTCCCTTCATAATTTTAAATGCTTCAGTCAGATCTACTCTTAATCTTTTAATCTTTCCTCATAACTCATCCTCTGTACCCCTGAATCAGCCTAGTCGCTCTGTCTGGACTTTCTCTAGTGTTGCTATGTCCTTTATGTATCCTGCAGACCAAAATTGCACACAGGACTCCAGATGAGGCCTCACCGGTGTGTTATAAAACTTCAGCGTCACCTCCTTGGTCTTGTACTCCACACATCAAGGCGCTATATATAACCTGACATTCTGTTAGCCTTCTTAATGGCTTCTGAACATTGTTGGGACGTTGATCATGTCAAGTCCACTACAACTCCTTACTCCTCCTTGATGAACTCATTTTAATGTCACCATCTTCATCCACTCCACTAATTCTCTTCATAATTTAAAATACTGCAGTTAGGTTTCCTCTTAATCTCCTTTTGCTTAAACTGAAAAGGCTCCGCTCTTATTTAAATTCTGGAATCAGCCTAGTCATTCTTCTCTGGACTTTTTCCAGCACTTCAGTGTCTTGTTTGTAGCCTGGAGACCAAAATTGCACACAGGACTCCAGATGAGATTTAACCAGTGTGTTATAAAGCTTCAGCATCACCTCATTTGAGTTGTATTCCACATATCAAGGTGCTACATAACATGACATCCTGCTAGCTCTCTGAATGACTTCTGGACATTCTTTGACAGTTGATAGTGTTGAGTCCACTATGACTCCTAAATCCTTCTCATATGTTGTACTATTGAATTTTAGAACTCCTATTGTGTATTCAAACCTAACATTTTCACTTCTTGCATGTAATGCTTTACATTTACTGACATTAAATTTCATCTTCCACAAAGCTGCCCAAGCCTCTATGCTGTCCAAGTTCCTCTGTAATGATTCAATTGATTCTTGATTATCTGCTAAACCACCCAGCTTGGTATTATCTGCAAAACGTAACCAGTTTGTTATTTATATTCCTATCTAAATCATTCATATTTATATATATATATATATATATATATATATATATATATATATATATATATATATATATATATATATATATATATATATATATATACATACATATATACAATGGAACCTCGGGTCTCGAATGTCTCGGACCACGTACAAATCTGGTTACGAGCAAAAAGTTCGCCAAACATTTGCATTTGTTCACAACCACACACTCGGGTGATGAACAAGCCAGTTTCCCTTCCTGTTCGTACACGCCAATGATTTCCGCACGTGTTCAGTCTCTCAATGCGCATTGTTCTCAGTCAGATGTGCGTGCATGCAAGGTTAGTTGTCTTGGTTGTTTATGGTTAGTTTTTGTTTAAATTAAGGATTCTTCAAATTTTCATTTTTTTTCCCTGTGCTTAAAACTCATTAAAAAAGTGTTAACAGCGAACGGTTCATAAGGCTGTAGCATGAACTCTTGCAATGTTAGTTTTCTTGGTTGTTTATGGTTAGTTTTTTTATAAATTAATGATTTTTAAAAATTTTTTAAAAACTCATTAAAAAAAGTTAACAGTAAGTGGTTCGTAAGGTTGTAGCGTGAACTCTTGCAATGTTAGTTTTCTTTGTTGTTCAAGGTTTTTCACAGCGCTTCACAGCATGAACTCTTGCAATGTTAGTTTTCTTGGTTGTTTATGGCTGTAGCATGAACTCTTGCAATGTTAGTTTTCTTTGTTGTTTATGGTTAGTTTTTGTATAAATTAACAATTTTTATCTTTGTTGTTTATGGTTAGTTTTTGTATTTTTTTAAAATTTTTTAAAAACTCATTAAAACAAAAGTGTTAACAGCGAGCGGGTTCGTAAGGCTGTAGTGTGAACTCTTGCAATGTTAGTTTTCTTTGTTGTTTATGGTTAGTTTTTGTATAAAAGAACGACTTTTAAAATTTTCTAAAAACTCATAAAAAAAAAGTGTTAACAGCGAGTGGGTTTGTAAGGCTGTAGCGTGAACTCTTGCAATGTTGTTTTCTCTGTTCAAGGTTTTCTTAGTGTTATTCAATGTTTTTACATTTAGTTTACTATTACACTGTGCATTCTATGGTATAATTAACTATTTTTGTGCTTAAAAATCTTTAAAAAAATATATTTACATACAGTTCGTGCGGTCTGGAATGGATTAAATGTATTTACATGCAATCCTATGAGGGAAATTAGTTCGGGTTCCCGAGGTTCCACTGTATATGCTAAAAACAGCAGTATTGACCCTTGAGGCACAACACTCTTAACATCAGCCAATTGTGAAGAGGTTCCTCTCACCATAACCCTCTGCCTCCTGTGTTTTAGTCAGTTCTGTGCCCATCTACATACAACACCCTGAAACCCCCACTTCATTATTTTGATGTACAACCTTTCATCAAATGCTTTCTGAAAGTCAAGATAAATAATATCACATGCACCACCTGGATTGTATCCTTTTGTGACTTTCTCATAGAATTCACAACCTCCTTCACCTGAGCTCGGGGGCAAACCAGGACAGAGATGTGAAACAGGAAAAGGTCACAACCAGGGATGTCAAAAAGAACCGAAACACTGTAGCCAAAGCACTGGTAGAAAACTGAGGTCAGAGGAACGACGCCAAACTCCTAACCTAACTCAGAACCTAAAAGATCGATTTGAAAGCAAGGAATTCTCAAAGAAGGTTTAACAAAGGTTTATTATCTGTAATTCGGATAAAAACACAGTGAAATGGGCAACCTTTTAAACACATCGCTACAATAACCTGTGGGTTCCGACCTTGGGAGACGCAGCCCATAATGATGGAGAAAACTACTTAGGCAACAGGAACAAAGCTGTGGTACTCCCAAAAAACACAAAAGATAGCTGCCAGAAAGGAATGAAATCCCTAAAAAATTAAACAGTAAGTTTGGTCCAGCAAGGCGGTAATCAAATCTGGATGAAGTGCCAACCATCACCAGGCCCACCCATGTAACCACCACACAAGACTAATTTAGAACCATTGATTAACCTGACACACATATTGGGTCATGGGACATGGAAGGAAATTCATTCAAAAATCAAATTAAATTTAATTCACCACTGCAAACTGTAGTGAAATGCTTAGTTAAAAAAGCACAAAAAATATAACTATTGTAATAAACAACAACTCCCCCAAACACACACATTAACTTCAGGCTTAGATAATAATTGAGCGGCTGCTGTCTGATAACATGCTGAAGTAAGATGAGGTCAGACATGCCCAATTGTACAACGGGTTTACATTTAAAAGCATCAACATTTGGACAGAGCAGGTCCAACTTATTGTGTCCAAAAATGGCAGATGTTTGTTCAATCCAATGTTCCCTGGATGAAATCATCAGCATTCTGGGGCCAGAATGATTCATCAATAAAGTGTTGGTAATGAAGTGAATCTGGGGAGCCCCGAGAAAAACCCAGACACGCATGTGAAAAATGTATACACTCCCTAAAGACAGGGACTTGGCACAAGTTTCAAACCTGGCAGGCTCAAGCACTAACTACTGGATCATCCTGACCATCCCTTATTGACTACTTTGAGTAATGAAACACAAATTACAAAATATATTAGGATGATTAGTGTTCACTTACACTTCACATAACACTACTATCATGTTATATGCCCTCCAAAAACACCAAAATGCATTTCATAAATGTGAAAGTATCACAAACAAATGCTATATAACATATAGTAAATGAGAAATCATATATTACTGTAGAAATACTAGCAAAATGTAGTCCAGTTTTGCTTCTATAATGCAAAATAATTATGATCTATCGCAAACTGTTTAGTAAAGATAAACCACTTTACATATTAGGATGGTATATGTGTTCATGTGGCAGTATACTGCCATAAAATCACAAAATACTTATAATAAGGTCCACCTAGCTATTCTTTTATGACCAGCTAAATCCAGGTTAACAAGAGCCAGGACTAAGCAGGACCCAGTGCTGGACCGGGCATTAGTCCATGTCAGGGCACACTCACACTAAGACAGTAATGAATCACAAGTGCTTGAGAAGAAAGACCGAGAGCCCAAAGAAAACCAGAGGGGGCATGAAAATTACACAGTGACAGTCACTAGATTGGGATTGAATCCTAGTCTTCAGGGGCCTATCAGTAAACATTATTAATAAGAAACTATTAAAAATGATTTAAGAAAACTAACAATGTTTAGCAAATTAATAAATTATCATTGAGTGAAATATTGAGCACAATGTTACAGCATACTCCCTAACTGTCTATAGATAGATAGATAGATAGATAGATAGATAGATAGATAGATAGATAGATAGATAGATAGATAGATAGAAAGATTTAAAGGCACTATATAAAAGGTAGATAGATAGATAGATAGATAGATAGATAGATAGATAGATAGATAGAGATAGAAAGAAGATAGATAGATAGATAGATAGATAGATAGATAGATAGATAGATAGATAGATAGATAGATAGATATACAACAGATGGAGAGGCATAGATAGATAGATAGATAGATAGATAGATAGATAGAAAGGCACTATATAATAGATAGATAGATAGATAGATAGATAGATAGATAGATAGATAGATAGATAGATAGATAGATAGATAGATAGAAAGGCACTATATAACAGATAGATAGATAGATAGATAGATAGATAGAAAGGCACTATATAATAGATAGATAGATAGATAGATAGATAGATAGATAGATAGATAGATAGATAGATAGATAGATAGATAGATAGATAGATAGATAGATAGATAGAAAGGCACTATACAACAGATAGATAGATAGATAGATAGATAGATAGATAGATAGATAGATAGATAGATAGATAGAAGAAAGGCACTATACAACAGATAGATAGATAGATAGATAGATAGATAGATAGATAGATAGATAGATAGATAGATAGATAGATAACAGATAGATAGATAGATAGATTGAAAGATAGATAATAGATAGATAGATAGATAGATAGATAGATAGATATATAATAGATAGATAGATTGATTGAAAGGCACTATATAATAGATAGATAGATAGATAGATAGATAGATAGATAGATAGATAGATAGATAGATAGATAGAAAGGCACTATATAATAGATAGATAGATAGATAGATAGATAGATAGATAGATAGATAGATAGATAGATAGATAGATAGATAGATAGATAGATAGATAGATAGATATGAAAGGCACTATATGATGATTATAGGTAGATAGATAGATTCATACACGTCCTGATTTAAATAAAAGGTTTATTACTCACAAGTACCTCGACCAGGCTTCTTTATATACAGTCGATTCTGGTTAATTGGACCAGAGAACCAAAACAGATCATATTACATAAGCCTAATATTGTTCGCTTATTTGGACCAAAATTCCGTTTAATCAGACTAAAGAACGTGACAGAGAATAAGAAAATGAAGCCACAAGTCACACTGCGGAAAGCGGATGTAAAGAAGGTCAGCAACATCGGGAGGATCCCTGGGCTCACCAGGAGAATTTATGCTTTTATCAAAGGTCAGGAATTCGGAAAATTTGTAGCAAGTGCAAACCAATGGGGGTAAATATGCCTGCCCTTTCTTTCCTAAAACGGACCGCCCAGAAGACGGCGACATGAAGTCGAGCGTAAACAAGTGCAGTGCGTAAACAGAATGCGTCAGATCACACTCGACAAGTTCTTCAAATGTTGACTGGAATTTGGTAATGTAACCTTTTTTATTGTGCTTTGCATGCTGAGTGTCGTGTAGATCGAAGAATTTCGAAGAATTTGTAGATTTCTTTTTCAATAAACAAAGTTGTAAGCAACCGTACATGTACATGTGCGTAGTTTTTGTTTGTACATTCGCCATATGCGTGTGCAGCACAATAAAAGTCATAATGACATTTTAATATGTTACTTATAGCATGTCCCGTCTTGGTTCCACATGTATAGGGCATGTTCGTGTAATCGGACCAGCCGGTTATTAGGACCAAAATGATTGCGTCCCGATGTGGTCCGATTAACAGGAATCGACTGTCGTTGCACAAACCACCACACACTTCTTCTTCCTTTTCTATGTCTCTCTCAGTCTTCTCCTTCTCTCTTCACAAGTGTGGTTTGTCCATCCTTCACTCTTGACGCCAATTCACCTGGGTGAGGTGGAGTGACTCTTTTTATCTCAAACCTGGGGGTATTTTCGGGGTTAGGACATGGTCAATTGGAAGCAGGTGGAGGTCCCATTAAATAAGGGTGCAACATCCTTCGGTGGCACCCACAGAACCCAGCAGAGCTGCACTCCAGGACTACTGGTCTCAGCATGTCTAGTGGGTATCTGTCTTGGAAAGGCACTATATAATAAATAGATAGATAAAATGCTTCAGATTTTTTTCTGTTGTAAGTAATAATCTGTTGATTTTAATTTAAAAAAAAAAACCTTTCCTATTCTTTAGTGAGTATTTGGGTATTGTAAGAGACCACTGGCAGCTCAACCCGACTGGGACGCCCCTGCGTTGGAAGGATGGGGTAAGGCAGAATTTCAAGGACACTGCCTCCCCCAAAACGCTAGATGGTAGCTCCCCTGGAGTGTAACGGTGCCCCAGATTCCTGCAGGGCATCCTGGGACTTGGAGTTCGATTTCTCAACCCTGTTGGGTCCCGACTGGGGGAGCTGTCAAAGGACCTGGGGACTCATCCTTTTCTTATAGCCTGGAGGTAGTCATAAGGACGGAAGCCCCGATGTACTTCCGAGCTGAAGAAAAAGCCAGTTCTTTATTAGACCCGGAAGTACTAGCCGGTCACATGGTTGGAAGGACAGAAGCACTTCTGGGTCAAGGACTTCATAAAGGACTGCTGAAGACCCAGAAAGCGAGCCGGAGTCAGGAAGTGTAAGACAGAGCTTGCTGGGAGGTGTGGGGGAGAGAATTATCATTATTATTATTATTATTTTGAGAATTGAGAGCATTGTGTTCGATTAATTGCCTGTTCTTTGTGGCTGGGGTGCTTTGGATGCACTATTTAAGAAGAAGAAACATTAAATACTTCTTAGTGCTTTCACCCTGTGTCCTGTGTGTCTGTCTGTTGGGTTTAAGGGGCAACAATGACCCCTGGCATTTACAGTACATACTATTAATGAGTCTATCCATATGTAGCAAAAAATAGTTTTTAGCTACTGTAATAATAATAATAATAAGAAGAAGAAGACTACAGATCCCAAAAACTACAGACCTATCACCCATCTGTCTACGCACTAATACTTACTGCATACATAACAAACAAAACACACACACATCACAGATAATGATACACTTAACAAAACACACACACATCACAGATAATGATACACTTATTTCAAGGAACAACTCCTAATGAACTCTGTGATACTCCAGTAGGCCTACAAAAAATACAAAAAGCTACACACAGGATTTGTCGACTACAAAGAATCATTTGAGATTGTCCCACTCATATGGCTGGTAGAAGTATTAAACTTCCGCAAGATACACTCCGCTCTCATACACAGCCTACAAACACTAATGGGACACTAGAGGACAACACTACATGGACGTATGAACAGCACAGCAATACACAAAGAAGACAAGGCATCTTCCAGGGAGACTCACTTAGCCCTCTCTGGTTCTTTTCTTGATTATCGCCCATTATCAAACAGATTAAATAACACACAATATGTATGTAAAGTCAAAAACCAACAGCAACAATACACCCTTATCACATCTATTCTATATGAGCGACATTAAGATACTATATGCATGAACAACAACATTTATTTCTATAGCACGTTTTCATACAAATGATGGAGCTCAAAGTGCTATACGAGATGAAGAAATAAAAAATATAAATATAACAATAAGATTAGACGATATTAAGTAACAAAGAGTAAAGTAAGGTCCGATGGCCAGGAGGACAGAAAAAACAAAAAAAAAAACTCTGCAGGGGTTCCAAGGCCACGAGACCACCCAGCAGCCACTGGGATCAAACAATTACAACAGATATTAGAAATATAAACGTTTTCTTATTACGTCGGCAGGGTTTGTTGAGCAAATAGAGATGTACAGTACATATAAAGGGGTAAAACTAAACCTATATTTTCTTTCTGTGGCACGAGTTTAACTACTGTACATAAAAAAGAATTGTAGCAAATAAAATGATTTTAATTATTTGTTTAGGTGCTTTGGATTCCTCAGAAATTAGGAAATCTGGACAGGATTATTTGCACATGCAAGGTTTCTGTCCCACCCTGGTTATTTTTTAAAGAACGTGCTTAATTTAAGCATGTAAGGGATAACAGTGAAATAAATGTTTTATACTTAAGAAAAAAAAAACAAAACACAGAATCTATATATATAATTCACTAAGACAAGACAACCATGAAAAGCACGCCGGAAGGGGCGTGGATTCACTAAGCCGACTAGTGAGACACCTATGGCGCACGCAGGAAGGAGCCACGCCCACCAACTCCAAGACCATTGGATACGACGACAACTCGCAGGGCTACGCCCATTAATTCGGACGCAAGGACACAGAAAAAATGGCGTCATTTATATTCGTCGGTCGTAGAGGCCACATGCAGTGCAGGTCAGGTTAATGTCATGTACCTCCAAGCTACGTTGACTGTTCGCAGAGGCATGTTTCTCGCGGAGGTGAATCGCCATATGCAGCGTGTGAAATGGTTTGCGAGGGGTTTCCCATGGGATCCTTAAAACAATCCTTTCCAACTGAGGTTAAAACACAATGAAGTAAGCAGTCTTTAAAAACCGAGTTTTCGGTTACGACGCACGACCTCATGCACCATAGCAAACTGTTTTACATGCTACATACAGCAATTCGCATCCGCGACAAACATGCGTCTTCTTCACTCACAGACAATTATATGTTGCTCTCTCCAGAGTTCCATCTTTTCATTCACTTTCTGTTGTATCCTCAAACCCTCCCTTTTTAGACAACTGTATCTTTCCAGAAGTGTTCAACCATCAATAAATAATTATGCGGCGTTTGTTATGCTGCGGCTCCTCTATTGTGTTGTATTTTGCTCTCTCCAGAGTTCCATCTTTTCATTCACTTACTGTTGTATTCTCACACCAACCCGTTTTAGACAACCGTGTCTTTCCAGAAGTGTTTAGCATTCAATAAATAATTATGCATGACTTCGAGCGTGTGTCTATCCTGCGTGGGTAAGCCGTTGAGTCCATTCGGACTGCAAACCGTGGAATTCCCACTAAGTGCGACTCATACGCTCCCACTGGTTGCGTCGCGACAAACATGCGTCTTCTTAGATGCTCCTGCACTTTGTACACACCCCCCTCCCACCTCGCTACTACCGTGGACGAGTTGGAGGTGGGCACATGTGCGGGCAGTGCATACTGATCGAGAAATCAGCAGACTTAGCATGACGGACGGAGCTGAATGGACGTCCTTCTCTCCTCCCGTTCCACACTCCGCGCCGTGCTCCCCCATCCCTCCATCTGGCAAGTGAAGGCGTGATTGCGGTCCGCCAGTTTTCAGTCACGGACAATTGTGTGTTGGTTCGTTCCGTGCATTTTTACAATGTTGCTTTTCTTGCTGTTTTATTACATTACCGATTTTTCAACTGTTAATTTTCTCCCTGTGCTTAAAAATCATTAAAAAACCGGCCTGATTATGTGCCGTATGGTACGCCGCGGGTTGGCTAGTTAAATGTATTCAGAAGACATACACGTGGAGTTTGGACTGGAGATGTGTAAAGCAATTCATGTGGAGAAGGGAGTCATTAGAGAAGGTGGGAATACCCTCAAAAATGCAGCCGAATCAAAGCCATGGCAAATGGTGGACTTTACAAATATGTTGGGTTCCAACAGGATTAACTTATACAACACAAATTAAAATACACTCTATGCCACATCTTTCACAAATACTCAAAGCACACAGACACACATGCCACTCAACGAAAGCCATCCTTAAGTACGCCATACCTACCCTCAGGAGTTACACACTGGTCATAAGCAGGCCTACAACAACTACAAAGGAAAACACAAACACAACTCACCAAACGCAAAAAACAACACCCCTAAGCAGCCATAGAACGACTCCCTTTTATACGTGCTGAAAGAGGAAGCCATATCACAGATAAAAATGAATTTACACAACACACAGGTTAATAAAACAAAGCAGCATATCACAACACTAAACCAAGCAAAAGTCCATGCAGACACAAACTCAACACCACTTAACCCCCATACCACAGACAACATCACAGCGGATATAATGACCACCCAACTAATGTAACTTAAACACAAGCGTCTGCCCAGAAAACATGGCACGACAGACATCCTCATAAACTTCAGTACCATTATGTAAGGTAAGATTGGGTCAAGCAGTCGGCTAAGCCACGGTGACATACTTGCCGAGACAGAAGGGTTTATGTTAGCCACTCAAGATCAAGTGATAAACACGAGAAACTACAGTAAATATATACTTAAGGATGCTAACTTGCAGATGCGGCCACAAGGAACAAAAAAGAATCCAATACATCACATCAGGCTGTAAACTGCTGACACAGACAAGTGGGAAACGACAAGCATTAGACATCAAGAACTGGCACTGCAACACAAACTAGTCGCCACATACAAACCAGATTAGAAGTTCAAAACACTGGCACACATAAACTAAAATGGGACAGAATTGTACTGGCAGACTAAACTATCCACCATAAAAGATCAGACATAACACTGGTATACCAATTCAATAAAATGTCATATATTATTGACATTATCTATACTTAAACCTCCTATAACATTGCCAGATGCTGAGAAATGTATGCATGCTTTTGTTATTACTTGGCTAGATTACTGTAATGCATACGAAACATAGGGTGGCATGCTGGCACAGAGGGTAGCACTGCTGCCTCGCAGTTAGGAGACCCAGGTTCGCTCCCTGTGTAGAGTTTGCATGTTCTCCCCGTGTCTGTGTGGGTTTCCTCCTACAGTCCAAAGACATGCAGGTTAGGTGCACTGGTGATTCTAAATTGTGCTTGGTGCGTGTGCCCTGTGGTTTGTTTCCTGCCTTGCGCTCTGTGTTGGCTGGGATTGGCTCCCTGTAGTTCGGATATAGCGGGTTTGATGATGGATGGATAAGAAACATAAGAAATCTGACAAGCGAGAGGAGACCATTCAGTCCCTCAAGCCTGTTTGCTTAGCTAATAGCTATGCTATCCCAGTATCTCACCCAGGTTCTTCTTAAAAGCATTCAAGGTTTCTTCTTCAACTACATGTCCCTGAAGTTTGTTCCACAACTCTTTGCGTAAAGAAGTGCTTCCTGGTTTCAGTTCTAAAAGTACGTTTCCTTTAAATTTCCACAAATGTCCTTGAGTAGATGATTCACCCTTAAGACAAAAGAATGATGCTGGATCTACTTTTGAGGATTTTAAAGACCAGGATTAAGTTCCCATGCTGTCTCCTCTACTCGGGACGAAACAGGTTTAATTCTCTGAGTCTATGACAGTAGGACATGTCCTTAAGTCCCATGATGCACCTGGTTCTTCTCCTTTGCACAGCTTCCAGTGCTGCTACGTCTTTCTTGTAGCATGGAGACCAGAACGGCACACTGTACTCCAGATGTGGTCTTACTGGTGCATTATATGGCTTGAGGATAAGGTCCCTTGACTTAAATTTAACAGTTCTTATTTACTGTATATCACTCCTAACTGATCTACCTAAGAAAGACATCAATTGGTTGCAATTAATTCTGAATGCAACAGCAAGAATCCTACCAAGAAGTGGGAGGATAAGTTTGCGCCCCTATGTATATAGTTTATTATTACTAATAAGTATTAAATAAAAAGACTTACTGGGGTGATATCATAGGAGGAAACAAGTGTATCGAGCGAGAGTGTCCGATGCAAAGCATCAGCTTGCTTAAGGTATTTGACGAACGTTGCAACTATACATTTGGCTTTTTTTTTATTTTGCAATTTATTAATTTTCATTTTTCATCAGTTTGGTGCCCTTTCCCATTGTTCACCCATTTAAGTTCCTCATTTGCCTCACCCTTGTCCTGGCCCTGGTGCATCTCACCAGTCTTAGCATCATTACACTAGTTACCTGTGCCGTTTAGAATTGACTTTAAAATACTGTTAATGGGGCGGCATGGTGGTGCAGGGGCACTGCTGCTGCCTCACAGTAAGGAGACCTGGGTTCACTTCCCGGGTCTTCCCTGCGTGGAGTTTGCAATGCTCTCCCCGGGTTTACGTGGGTTTCCTCCCACACTCCAAAGACATGCAGGTTAGTTGCATTGGTGATCCTAAAATTGTACTTGGTGTGTGTGTGTGTCCTGTGGTGGGCTGGCGCCCTGCCCGGGATTTCTTCCTGCCTTGCGCCCTGTGCTGGCTGTGACTGGCTCCGGCAGATCCCCGTGACCCTGTGTTAGGATATAGTGGGTTGGACGATGACTGACTGTCTGACATACTATTAATGGTACTTAAAGCTTTAAATAATCTTGCTTCTTCCTACATTTTGCGGTGCCTGTACCACTACATTATAAGTCATAGCCTTTCGATCTTCTAATGGCTGTCTGCTTATTATTCCAAGAGCCAAATATAAATGGAGTGCTGTGACGATCGTCTGCTGTTATGCACCAAAAATCTGCAAAGCTTCGCCAATAAAGGTATGCCAGGCTAACACCATGAATCATTTTTAAAAATCTCCCAAAAAAACACCTTTTTTTAATTTGGCCTTCCCATAACTAAAATTTTGTTCCACCCTTTATGAATTAGACATGCACAGAATTACCATACTCTTCGATGAATCTGCAATCCTTATTAATCTTTGCTTTTCTTTGTGGTGGCTTTCTACATTACTGTTACCCCGATGGAGTTCTAGTTTAGCCACCTGTGATGTTTGAATGTTGGAATACCCCAACCTTCCACAAGACCCACTGTGTCGAATACTTTTAAGTTGAAGCCTTAAAAAAAAACAAATAATAAAGAGCTATTTAAAGACATTTATGAAAGGTAAAACGCCTAGTGGGGGTAAACCAAAATTTGGAATAATATTAGGTCAACCTGCAGCAGTGGCACTGTGGAGAACCACTCTCACCACTCCCCTCCATCTCCACCTTGCGGGAGGCACTGTAGCATCCACACCAGTTCTGAAAGGTTCTACAGCAGCTTATACCCCTCAACTGTTAAGATTCAGAACTCTTTGTTGCCCCTCTGCCCCCAGATCTGCTCATAATAGCTTATTTATATGCAGTACATTTGTTACACTTGTTACTAGTGTGTTTTTTTATTATTATTTGATTTGTTACTATCTGTTTGAAATTACTACTAACAACTCACTTACCTATTACTTATTTATTGATTTACTAGCCATGGTACAGTTATATGAAAAAGTTTGGGAACCCCTCTCAGCCTGCATAATAATTTACTCTACTTTCAACCTTAAAAGATAACAGTGGTAAGTCTTTCATTTCCTGGGAACATCTTAGTAGTGGGGTGTTTTCCGAACAAAGATTTTGAAGCAGTATTTATTCGTATGAAATTAAATTAAATGTGAAAAATTGGCTGAGCAAACTGTCAGTTTCAACTGTAAGGAACGTAATCAGGAAATGGAAGGCCACAGGCACAGTTGCTGTTAAACCCAGCAGGTCTGGCAGGCCAAGAAAAATGCAGGAGCGGCACATATGCAGGATTGTGAGAATGGTTACAGACAACCCACAGATCACCTCCAAAGACCTGCAAGAACATCTCGCTGCAGATGGTGTATCTGTACATCGTTCTACAATTCAGCACAATTTGCACAAAGAACATCTGTATGGAAGGGTGATGAGAAAGAAGCCCTTTCTGCACTCACGCCACAAACAGAGTCGCTTGTTGTATGCCAATGCTCATTTAGACGAGCCAGATTCATTATGGAACAAAGTGCTTTGGACTGATGAGACACAAATTGAGGTATTTGGTCAAAACAAAAAGCGCTTTGCATGGCGGAAGAAGAACACCGCATTCCAAGAAAAACACCTGCTACCTACTGTCAAATTTGCTGGAGGTTCCATCATGCTGTGGGGCTACTTGAGGGACTGGGGCCCTTGTTAAAGTCGAGGGTCAGATAAATTCAACCCAATATCAATAAATTCTTCAGGATAATGTTCAAGCATCAGTCACAAAGTTGAAGTTACGCAGGGGTTGGATATTCCAACAAGACAATGACCCAAAACACAGTCTGAAATCTACAAAGGCATTCATGCAGAGGGAGAAGTACAATGTTCTGGAATGGCCGTCACAATACCTTGCCTTGAATATCATCGAAAATCTATGGGATGATTTGAAGCAGGCTGTCCATGCTCGGCAGCCATCAAATTTAACAGAACTGCAGAGATTTTGTATGGAAGAATGGTCAGAAATACCTCCATCCAGAATCCAGACACTCATCACAGGTTATATGAGGTGTCTAGAGGCTGTTAGATTTGTAAAAGGAGGCTCAACTAAGTATTGATGTCATATCTCTGTTGGGGTGCCCACATTTATGCACCTGTCTAATTTTGTTATGATGCATACTTTCTGTTAATCCAATAATCTTAATGTCACTGCTGAAATCCTACTGTTTCCATAAGGCATGTCATATATTAAAAGGAAGTTGCTACTTTGAAAGCTCAGCCAATGAGAAACAAAAATCCAAATAATTAAGAGGGGTTCCCAAACTTTTTCATATGACTGTAACCGATTAATTAAAAAATATTTCCTATCTCTTGCCCTATGTGTACTATCAGCACCTTTCTTCTGTATCCGTGTGTGTCTGTCTGAACCTCTCTTCACTGGCGCTTCATTTCTCGAGCATGTTGACACACATGTGCGTCAGAGGGTCACAATTCAGGACTCACTTAAGGTATGCGGTACCACTCCAGGACGAGAGAGGGCGCTGTCACTAACAGTCTTGTCTCTGTATTTCCTCACAGCCTTGAGAAACCGCCCCTTGAGGGCAACGAGGCTAAGGAAGCCCCACCCCCCTCCAGTTCACTCAGTTTAAAAGGGAGATGCTCCCGGAATTTGGCATCTCTTTTCGGGCCTGACTGTTATATGTAGAATGAGTCTTGTCTACAGACCACTAAACCAAGGGAATTCTCCCAATGGGGGAGCGCTATTGAACACGTGTTTTATTTAAATTTTTGTTTTTGAAATGTGCCCTGCCTCATCATTTGCCCTACTACAATGTTCCCATAAAGCCTTCTTCTCAGATTCAGTCATAATTTATGAGGTGCCTTTCTCACCTCCTGTCTGGTGTGATACAGTGGAACCTCGGGTCACGAACATCTCGGAACACGTACAAATCGGGTTACGACCAAAAAAGTTTGCCAAACTTTTGTATCTGTTCACGGCCAAACACTCGGGTGACGAACAAGCCAGTTTCCCTTCCGGTTTGTATGCGCCGATGATTTCCGCACGTGTTCAGTCTCTCCCTGTGCATTCGCTGTGAACTCTTTGTGCTCTATTTCGTTTCCCTTCCGGTTCGTACGTGCCAGTGATTTATGAACGAGTTTAGTCTCTCCCTGCACAGTGTATTGTTCTCGGTCAGACGTGAATCACTCAGAGGGACTTTACCTCAAAACTGTAATCTCCTCTCCACTCAGTTCCTCCTCACTTCCTTCATGCCAGAACTCGACTCATGCAAGGTTAGTTTTCTTGGTTGTTTATGGTTAGTTTTTGTATAAATTACGGATTTTTCAAATGTTAATTTTTTTCCCTGTGCTTAAAACTCGTTAAAAAAAAAAAAAGTGTTTACAGCAAGCGGTTTGTAAGGCTATAGCATGAACTTTTGCAATGTTAGTTTTCTCTGTTGAAGGTTTTCTCAGTGTTATTCAATGTTTTTACATTTAGTTTACTATTACACTGTGCATTCTATGATATAATTAACTATTTTTGTGCTTAAAAATCTTTAAAATGTATATATATTTACATACAGTTCGTACGGACTGGAATGGATGAATTGTATTTACATACAATCCTATGGGGGAAATTACTTCGGGTCACGACGAAATCGGGTTGCGACCAGAGTTTTGGAACGAATTACGGTCGTGACCCGAGGTTCCACTGTACTTTCTGTCTATAAAGACGACTAACTCAGAATGCACTTTTACTCCTTCCTGTGCATCTTCCTCTTTCGTCTTGTTGCCAAAGCCAAACTGACCAATCACAACAAAGCCAAAACGACCAATCAGATTGCTCCATGGGACTGTACATACAGATCTAAGTGTTTAATTATACAGTATAATTGTTTAGTATTGTTTAGTTCTTTACTTGTCTTGCACTTGTTCTGTGTTGCACTGTGGTCCTGTAACTTCATTCCAAGGTATGCTCACACACACACACGTATATACTGTACATACACGCACTCTTACACCTTCATATATGAAAGAACACACAAATACGCGAGACAGACAGGCTAAATTACTTAGAGCTGTGTAAGGGCTACGGCTCTGGGACAGAAACCTTTCATGTGTCTATAGCTTTAGTTTTAATTGATCTGAAGCGTTTACCAGAACAAGTGATGACCTGAGTGAGACAAAAAACATATAAATCACAACTAGAAAAACACTGAGCCCTGTTTAACAATGGACTAAATACAGAACACAGGACTTACAGTATATTGTGCTGAGAAAGTCCTCAATTATACCTATAGAGATTTGGGTTTCAGTGCATACTGCATGAATACTCGTATGAGCGAGAACTTGTGTATACATGATTACATGCGGTAAACACAGACTTTGAAAGCTTCACCTTTTTCATTATCATCAAAAGCAACTCGAAAAATACCACCGACTTTAAACAATCAGTTACAAAACTATGCAAACAATTGTACCACTTGCTGTAATTTAGTGTTGTACTCATCTCTCACAGTGGGCAACCATGTGCATCACAAATGAACTAAGCTGCAACAATCTTCTAAGACAAAAGGTGTGAATTGAGGCTGACAGTCAGATGAAAGCTGCTGAGCTGATTGAATTTAGCGGGTGGAAAGTGACAAGAGACTGTGACAGTAAAACAGAGCGAGCAGTCAGCGTGATGGAGTGAAGAGAAACAATAAGAACAAACACAGGCAGGTCCCTGGGGTGGGGAGATGGGGGGGGTCCGAGGTTGACTGTTGATCAGAGAAGGTCATTAACAAGATCAAAGAGAAATAACATTCTGAAATAAATAAACTTTATCAAATACAAAACAGGAGAAATAAGGACTGCCTGTTATCTATCATGAAAAATGTATTGAGTAGCATCTTTTATTACAGAAAGAAAAAAAATATATATATATATATAGTATATTGTATGTGTATGTATATGTGTATGCTAATAATAATAATAATACATTTTATTTATATAGCACTTTTCCCATGCTCAAGGCACTTAAAACAAATTAATACAAATAGCTTCTGCATAGCAGAATAAACACAAAAGCATGAAATAGAATAAAAGAAAGAATAAACCAGAGTATAATACTAAAGTCAATACTAAAAGAAATGCCTGAACAAATCACATAATTTATGATATAACACACAAACAAATTATCCTCAGCATCTGGACAGAGAGGTAAACTGAAAGAAGGGGCAGAGAGTTAAGTTAAGTTAAAAGCCTTCTTGAACAGATGAGTTTTAAGTTGTTTTTCAAAAGAATGAATGGAGTCAGCGGATCTAATTAATTTCAGGACAGCATTCTAAACTCTGGGTGCTATACAGTAGTATATATACTGACATTCCAAAACAGATATTTGAGAAATATTTAATACCTTCCCATGTTATCCTGTAAACAAAAACCAAAGCCTATCACTACACTCAACCCCAACTCAATTGCTGGCCACTCTGTCTTTTACATTTTTGCAAAATTACAATTGAATGAATATTAGAAAACTTTTCACAAGATCTAGTTGAGCTTAAAGTCCTACTCTCTTTCCATCTCTCCACTGTTCAAATATTATCTATCTATCCATTATCCAGCCCACTATATCCTAACAACAGCACAACACAGGGTGAAAGGCAGGAAACAAACCCTAGGCAGGGCACCAGCCCACCGAAAGGCACACACACACCAAGGACAATTTAGGATTGTCAATACACCAAACCTGCATGTCTTTGGACTGTGGGAGGAAACCCACACAGACACGAGGAGAACATGCAAACTCCACGCAGGGAGGACCCAGGAAGCGAACCCGGGTCTCCTTACTGTGAGGCAGCAGCACTACCCACTGTGCCACCGCTTTAATAAACACTCACAGATTTAAATCATGGGATGAATGGCTATCATTTTCATCAATCACTAGGCAAGACTAAATGTTAATTTAATTCTTATGTGTAATATGTGTGGTATAATGTTTCACCATAAGTACTCACTGCTATATTATATTTATTTGTACTGAGTTTATGTTATTGGTTGTCTTATTTGTTGGTGTTTTTTTAATGTTATGTAGTGGTCTCTGTAAAACCTGCTGACAAACCAAATTTCCTTTATTGGACAATATAACTGAATTGAATAGATAGATAGATAGATAGATAGATAGATAGATAGATAGATAGATAGATAGATAGATAGATAGATAGATATGAAAGGCACTATATAAGAGATAGATAGATAGATAGATAGATAGATAGATAGATAGATAGATAGATGAATATGATGATATATATATATATATATATATATATATATATATATATATATATATATATATATATGTAAGTATTATAACAAATTGTTCTGCAAAAATGTGTCAAGAAATGCTACTGGGGCACCTTTATACTAACAGCAATATACCTGTATAATGCCTCACTGTTACTGTGACTGCATAGTCAGAAGTTTGCTTTTCTTTTAAAATTTTCTTTCTTTTTAGTCATTTTGGTGGATGTTCACCAAATATATATATTTACTTATCTGTCTATGTATTTATTTATTTAAAGAGCTTCTGTAAAAAGAAAAATGTATATAGTGCCTTTTCATAACTATCTATCTATCTATCTATCTATCTATCTATCTACCTATCTATCTATCTATCTATCTATCTATCTATCTATCTATCTACCTATCTATCTATCTATTTCTCATATAGTGCCTTTCACATTATCTATCTATCTATCTATCGTGCCTTTCACGTTATCTTTCTATCTATCTATAAATATATATATATATTTACTGTATATACAAAATGCCAATAGTTGTCTGTCTATCATGCAAAAACTTGTAAACCATTCAGCACTGAGCCAAGATTTGGAAGTGCAGGCTACCTCGGCCATGCAATTACATTTTGGGTCCTTCTCACAGCACACTGTGGTGCAGCCACATGCTGTAGTGGACAGGGGGAGAACAGCACAGGTATGTGGCATGGTTGACTGGAAAAGAATAAATTATATTGATACAATGCATTTGTGGGATGAAATGGTGATAAAGACTGCACTGCCACTTTTCTGCACTTACTCAAGCCCACTCACTTTGGACCAGTGCAGTATCACCAAAAACCTGTGGGAGGCATGTGGACGTGGGAGGAAAACAAATTACTTTTATAAAATTTTATGTATAGAGCATGCAAACTCTTCAAGAACCATAAGAATCCAGTGTCCTGAAACTGAGAGGCACATACACTCTCCACTAAGTCCCTGTTTATTTCTGTACTGTCATTACTGTTTTATTGATGATTTACAGCACAAAAGTATTGCCGTGCCAACCTGTTGGAAAGAAATTTGAATGTAAATGTCTATGTTTTCTGTTTGAATCCAATTTAATAAATAGTTTGAGGTTGATTAACTGTTGTTTCAGGCAATAAAAAATACACCTGCAAAGACTTGAAATGTCCGTGCAAGAAGTGCTACTAACTTGCTATTTAAGAGATGTCCATCACACCAATTAAGAGTCAAGTGAAAGCCACAGCCTGTTTGGGTAGCAAAAGGACAAATACGCCATCACTGCCTGGACTGGCCGCCAATCGGACCCCAAAAAGCACTCTCGCACACACACACGATATATGCACATACACTCCTAATACACGGATCGACTTGAAGGCGCCAGTACACAGTAATGGTCGCGAGTTGGAGGACACCTCTTAGCGTAGCTTATCTTGTGCTTTCCGCCGGCTCCTGTCTCTTAAAACCACTATGCGGAGCAGCAGCAGTTTCAAGTCTCCAGTTTTTCTAAACTGCGGCTCATGTCCGAACGGAAACGTTACCTTCGGAATACGTAATACTGTTAAAAGAGTATGCAACTCTATGGCCTCAAACTATAATGCAACATCACACAATAACCGGGCACGTTTTCGAAATCGTCTTATGCATCAATATGTGCCAGTCTAAAAGGACAACACTGAGACAGTTTTTGCTAAAGCCACCAGCCCGGTTGGCGGCAGGACTTTTACGCTGCAATACTCCGTATATCATGTCCTATACATATGTGCACTGCGCCGTAGTGCATACCCTCCGCCGCGCAGCTCACCAGAAAATCACACCGTTATCTCGATACATGTAACGGTAGCGAAGGCAAAAAATATACGCGCCCAGGATGGCAAGTTGGAGCGCCCTAACGTTAATCATTACCAGATGAGGCTCTGCCTTCAGAGTTGAATCCTACCCATTCCAACGGTTCTTAATTAAAAAAAATTACAAATATATAAGAGGCAAAACTTGCTCAAGGTGAAACTGTGTGCTGTGATAACAACGCGGTGCATGAGGATCTCACTCACCTCTCCGTGGCTGTCCGCTGCAGCCCGGCGACAGCGCTCGCTCTCGCGGCGGCTCCTCAGTCGGAGCTGTTTGCGCACAGGCGCAGGCGAGCAGAGCCGAGCACGCTTCATGCAGCGGCGGGGCCGCGGCGGTGGAGGCGCGAGCGGAGCTCCGACAGGAAACTTTTTTTGGCGAGAGTGCGCGTGCCTGTGAGTCTGAGCTGGAGTGTTTTGGGGAGGTGGTTAGAGGGTGTTGTACTTCAGCCTTTGAATGCTCTCTTACAGCTTTCTTTTACCCGCCCAGACTGCTTTAATGTTTTGATGCATTCCAAAGATTGTTTTTACACAGTTTAAGAAAAAAAAATATAACAATTATTTCAAAATATATTTAATTCACCGCAATTTAAAGGCTTATAACCAAACTACATATGTTGGTGATATGTAGTCTTTCCGTTTCGGCCAAAATAAATAATTTAAGGTCGGTTACGTAGTACAATCTTTTAAGTAGTATAAATAAATTGATTCATTTATCCACCCATTTTTTTCAAACCCATGATCGTACTTTTTATTACGACAGATCCGAAGAGATACGTGACATCATCTAGTGCCATCTATGCCAAGACGAGAAATGGCGTCATACGAAGCAAAATAAAGGAAGGCTGTTTCCAGTTTTCAAACAAGTGTTAAAGCCTGCGATCGGCATAAACACCCTTGACCCTTGACAACAGACGAGCAAGAAAGGATTCTATCGGGAAATGTGAGTTAAGGGGGCAAAAATGTACCTACATTCTTAAAATGTTACAGAGGTGGCCTTAGGGGTGTGCGGGGCCTTGGGCCGGTTACGTCAAACGCTGTGTGGACTGTATAAACTTTAATAAAAACAATGTTAACATAACATAATATTCAACTATTTTTTTTGCAAGATAACACGTGGACTTTATCACTTGAGAAAGTAACTTGACAAGTCCGCTCGAACGGGACTCGCGGACCTCAAAAGCGGGGCCTGGGGCGATCGCCCCACTTGCCAACCCCAAACGTCGCTCTTGCTTAAAAATAAGGGTTCTTTAATGGCACTTTACTGGGTGGTGTAGTTCTTTCTGTAAGCAGGAGTTCATGTTAGGAAATTCCAATAAAGTTAATTGATAGATTATTTGATGGAGTAGAAATTTGGTGGGTGGAGTAGGGAGAAAAAAAAGTGTTCTTGTGTAGCTCAGTGCTGTATCTCCACTGTTGTATTATTAAAGAAATAAATATAACTGGCAAATAGTCCACAAAACTGGGATGGCCATCTCTTTGTGCATTTCCACACATAGAAGACTCAGTCGGCTATGCTACCGAGGTGGCCCGCAAGCCAAGAAGAACCAACATGGAATTGTGATAAGGAGAATAGCGGACTCTTAACACCCGCTCTTACACTTCAATCACAAAGAACCATTTCATTCTGTGAATGGATCTTGTCATATGAAAGTAGTTCGTTGGACTTTGAAAAGGTTCCTAATATGTGAAAAAAAAAAAAAAACTTTTTAATGTATCATAGGCTACGTAGCAGGTGTGGCCTGTAGGGTCAGTCTCAGATCCCTGAGCCCAAGACACAATTTCACCCAATGCCCCTGGAAGTCAGACACCACCTGTCCTTGCATTATATCTTCCCTGTGGATCATCCCAGCCAGAACATCCATCCACTGACACTCCCCATCCATTATGATGGCGTCCCAGCCAGGTACCAAATCATCCATCCCCATTGGCATGCCAGCCCATCCTTGCCTTCCATTACAAGAGACCCAGACAGAGTGTACTGTAGATTTATGGGCAAGAATGGCAAATGTGTTGATTTAAAATTAATTCTACTGGGTGGCGCATGAAAAACCGAACCATCTGCGACTCCAACGTCGACGTACGTTTCTTAGTCCATACACAAAACAAAAATCCAGTTGTGTTTGAAGGACACGTTTTTACTTGTCGTCGTCTTTCATTTCTTAGACACAAGTCATTCTGTACGGTTTTATCAGTAGTGAGTGCAACACACATTGACAAGACCTGCGCGAAACATTTGCTTGTTGTGCCAATTCACGTGTCGATTTCCTAGGGTTTCTGGCCATCTGTTCCTGAATATCTGGTACGACCGCAGGTGTATGAACGGACAGGGCCCGATTCTTTTTGCTTTTTGCACTTCTTCACCAACTCGTGAATACTCCTCTTTGCTGGGAGGTTTATGCCAGGAAACCTCTGTGCGAAAATGTCCCGCGTTTCCTTAAAAGAACCGGTAGACACATACGCCTCCACTATTTCAATCCTCTGTTGCAGAAAATACATCTTCTGGATCTCTTTCACGCACGTCTGTACCCATTGGCTCACAGCATCCTTACTAATGCACAGTTGGGGCTGCTGACCCTGTCGCGACAACGAGGCTCCGCGATCGCGACAGTGCCCACCTATAGAATAGCTCGAGCCAGCCGGACGGAGACGGTTCAGTTTTTCATGCGCCACCCTGTACAACAAAAAGTGTACAGAACGTGAAGGGGTCTGAATATTTTCTGTAATTTCATTTTTATACCCTAATTTTTGGATGATATAAATCTATGGAATATTTCAGTATTGTTTTCATGGACTGTTAACAGATATAACTGTATTATTTTGTCAATTTTAGTGAAAGATTCTGAGTGTAATACTGCTAATTTTCTTCATAGAAGAATTGTGTGTGATCCTGTGACAAAATATATGCTTGTTTTTGAAAAATATACTTCCACCCTTTCTGTGAGATTTCAGTATAATGACTTTAACAAAAGAGAAAGATTATTTGTCTATATTTTTTAATGGTACTGGAAATTTTCAAAGATGTGTCTAGCTGATCATAATCAGACCCTCTGTGCCTTGGCTTTACAATAATTTCCTATTGCTTTAGCTCTATAACTGATATGATAGTTGTTAGGTAAGTTGTTTTGTATGTTTTAGGTAGATTTTCCAAAGAGAAGGGTACATTCAAGGAGAAACTGGAGCCTTCTCTGATTTATTATATTTCATTTATGACCCTGGGTCTGAAACCCATTTCAGGCAACTCTTTAGGAGGTCAGGTGAAAACCAGAGTAACTGGAGAAAACCCATAAGGGCAGAAAATGTGGAAACTCCATGGCAACAGTGATCAGTCGGGGATACTAATATCCACTGTGCCACCATGCCTCCCAGTATACTAAGGGTACCATCTTAATAATGATTTTCTCTATTCATACTAGGGGGCTTTGCCCCTTGCTCACTTCGCTCGCCAACCCCTCTACTTGCGCTACGTGCCAGCAACTTTGCATCTCTGCCACTCGCGTATGTGGATTTCACTTTCACTAAACAACAAATCTTTTAATTCTCGCAGATAGCCGTCTTCATTGGGAAGAAACACTACTTTTCCCTGATAGCTACACAAATTAGATGATCTACAATCTCTGACTTAAAGTTTAAAGCCAAACAATATCTACATACTACTGTCATATTACCTATGTCCATATACTGTATTCAATCTCTTTTCGCTTTTACCTTTTCATCAATATCGCATTGAATTTTGATTCCGTGTTTGGAATTACATCATGACAATGCAACGTATAACTGCCTGTGAGTAAATATTGTTTCTTTCTCTCTACACGAACTGTGTCTGACAATGCCATTCACAGAAATGAGAAATGATTGAACTGTGTGCGTGGTTGTAAATGTTTTCGATGTGGTAACTGTTTGGAAATCTTGTATAACCACTAGCTACCCCAAAAATACCCTAATATTTTGAAGAATCCTGCTGACTATGCCAAATGTTTTATTGTGAAAGTTATCAAATTGTCACAAAAGGCACTACACCAGACTCGTAAGTTTTATTTTCCATTCTTTCAGGAGCATGACGAGGAACAGGCCTGTCTCCTTTTCTCTGCACTCTGTTCAAATCTGACTATAAAATTAACATCAAGTCATGTCACTTGCAGAAATTCTTTGATGGTTCTGCTGTAACAGGCTGTATTGATAAAGGGAATGAGACATAAACTAGGAGTCAGGTGGATACCTTTGTTTCTTGGTGCAAAGAGAATTGTCTGCAAGTTACCATCAGCAAAATGAAGGAACTGGTTGTTCAGGGAGGCGGTGCACTGCTACAGACACTTGGGGCTCCATGTCAGTGACAAGCTGGACTGGTCTTGTAACACAGAAGGAGCAGAGAAGAAAAGACAGAGCAGACACTATTTCTTTAGGTGACTGCTCTACAGTAATGCGGGTGGTGGCATCCTTTATATGTTCTAGAACTCTATGGTGGCGAGTGTAATTTTCTGTGCTGTGGTGAGCTGGGCCTGCAAATATCATTTCAAGCGAGACCCCCTAAATCAGCTAGTTGATTAAAAAGGCAGGCTCAGTTATCTGACACACGGATCCTGCTGGACGAAGTAGCGGAAGAGAGAATGAAGACAAAACTGATGGCCATTCTAATTATACTGTACATTCTCTGACACTCTGACATTGAGGACTTTCAGCTAACAAATTATTTGGCAGAGGTGAGTCAAGAAACACTACTGGGACTTCTTTATACCTGTACGTCTTTGTAATGCCTCAGTGTGACCGTTCATTTCATCTTTAGCTATGTCAGATGTTTTCTTTCTTTTCAGCAATTCTGGCGTGAACTTGTTTGTTGTAATATTTATATTTTGAGCTTCTGTACAAAGTCAAATAAAGTTCTATCTATTGTAACATATGGCACATATCAGCCAGGGACCCTTATTTGGCTGGGATGCCAATGCAATTAAAGGTCGGGGTAGAAAACGTCTGAGTGCTTTCTCCCCATCACATTAGATGGCAGCATCACTGGGGTTAGATACCCAGACAGATACCCACCAGACATGCTGAGACCAGTAGTCCTTGAGTGCAGCTCTGCTGGGTTCTGTGGGTGCCAATGAAGGATGTTGCACCCTTATTTAATGGGACCTCCACCTGCTTCCAATTGACCATGTCCTAGCCCCGAAAATACCCCCAGGTTTGAGATAAAAAGAGTCACTCCACCTCACCCAGGCAAATTGGTGTAAAGAGTGAAGGATGGACAAACCACACTTGTTAAGAGAGGAGGAGAAGACTGAGAGAGACATAGAAAAGGAAGAAGAAGTGTGTGGTGGTTTGTGCAATTATATAAAGAAGCCTGGATGAGGTACTTGTGAGCAATAAAACTTTTATTCAAATCAGGACTTGTGTATGAATCTATCTATCTACATATAAATCATCATATAGTGCCTTTCATATCTATCTATCTAATATATAGTGCCTTTCATATGAATCTATCTCTCTATCTATGATAAAGTGCCTTTGATATCTATCTATCTATCTATCTATGATATAGTGCCTTATCTATCTATCTATCTATGATATAGTGCCTTTCCTATCTATCTTTCTATCTATCTATGATATAGTGCCTTTCCTATCTATCTATCTATGATATAGTGCCTTTTCTATCTATCTATCTATCTATGATATCTATCTATCTATGATATAGTGCCTTTCCTATCTCTCTATCTATCTATCTATGATATAGTGCCTTTTCTATCTATCTATCTATCTATGATATAGTGCCTTTCCTATCTATCTATCTATGATATAGTGCCTTTCCTATCTATCTATCTATCTATCTATCTATCTATCTATCTATCTATCTATAAGTTCATAGAGCCTGGAGAATGGAGGAGGCTTTAATGTGTTTTTTTAGGGGCGAAGAGAACTACACAAACAGAAAATGGCAGGGATTACCTCACCATCAGTTAAAGACAAATAATTGTTCAAAAGTGTTAAAGTATCAAGAAATACATTTAGTGCTGAAAACCAAATGCTGTAAGGTCATCGCTACTTATTAATGATAATCACGAAGGCATAGCATAATCATGAGGTCTGTCCAGAAACATTGTGGTGAATCCTAAAAACTGATGTAACGTAACCTGGCATGAATCAGAGTCTAAAATGATAGGTTGGCTCTTGTGTTTATGATGCGAGTGCTGTCTGCATGTCATGGATCATATTCCTACTCATGTGGGTTTTGTGATCCTGTCCTAAAGAAATACAGTTCTATAAAACGATGAATTTCTGGATATTCTTATTCAAATCAAAGTTTATTTGTCACATGCAGTTATACACACAGTACAATATGAAGTGAAATGCTTAGTTGCTGAACTCCAAGACCGTTCATTGAAATTTAAGAAACTAAACAGCAATTACTCGACTCTTTAAATATTAATACAGCATTATATTAATATTGTAAAAAAATACTTTCTAAAGAAATAAATAACTGAATATAGGAGCATTAACAATAGGTCTACATGTAGCTCTGGACACTGTCCTCATTTAGGATGCCGATGGTCTGTGACCTGCAGCTCCTCCTCAGACTCTCTGTACCGGTCCTCAGGTAGTGGTATCGTTTACCTGAGCACAGCACAGAGATGAGGTTGTTGTTGGGATGGCTGATATCATTTTCTTTGCCCTTGTCTAAAATCACTTAATGCAGATGTCCTGAAAGTTAGAGAGGGCAAATTAAGCTGACCGTACCACTCTTTGCAGAGCCTTGCAGACCTGCAGAGTGCTGTTTCTAAACCAGGCGGACACTTTGATGGAGGATTTAGAACATTTCTTTAGTCTCTGAGAGGGGAGCCTAAAGTCCCTGAGGTGTCTGAGGTGGTAAAGACGCTGTCATGCTTTCTTCACAAACAAGTCATAATGCTTATGCTTATGTGGTCCTCTATGATGTGGACTCCTATGTATCTGAACCTGCCCACCCTAATAGTGAGAGAGTGCTAGTACATCTGCTGTTTTACCCTGAAGACCACAATCAGCTCATTTGTCTTGCCAACATCCAGAAGATTGCTTTCCTGACACCACTTAATCCAGGTTAACCTGATCATTGTTGTTAGAGATCAGGACCACCACATGACATGACAGTCATCTGTTAGACTGAAAGAGACATGCATAATATTACATAAAATAAGAAGAAAATGGGGTTGTAAAGTAAAGCGTCACACTGACAAAAACAGACCAATGAGAATAATTAGCTTGAAATCTTGACAGTTTTGGAGTTCCTTTATACTCTACATGCACAATTATTATTTTTTTCTGTTAAAACTGACTGCCACATGGACAGTTGCGAAGGGGTGCCAGGCTGACAAGAAGCCACTAGGAGCAAGGGCACTTTCAAAATGGCACAGAGTCTCAAGGACAATTCTCTATGAAACTGACAGGAAAGAAAGTTCACACTTGATGGACTAGGTTAATGCAGCATATCAGTGTATGAAGGCTGAGCACAGTAGGAGATGAAGAAATTTAAAAGACAGAGAGAGAGAGAGAGATGAAGACAAAGAGGAAGAGAGAGAGAGAACGGAAGCTGACAAGTGACCAGAAGACCTCCCGACCAGCATGTGGCAGCAAGCAACTGACAGACTGGACCTTAAGACTCAGTCTCTGAAGAGAGGAAGCAGGTAAATATAATGGCACCCATCAAGAGTGCAGAGAAAATCCTAGTCTGATTGCCCAATAGTGAAGAAGCAGCTGCCCTTGATCCCAGTTGGCAGGACGTTCAAAACTGCTTCATGGCAGAGAGTGAAGGAAAGCTGAGGGTGAAGGCTCACTAATGAAAACAGTCGAGAGTGAGAGAGATGGGAGGTGAGAGAGGAGTGCTTTACTTTAGCACTTGGAAGGTGGACAAGCAGACATGCCACCCACCTGACAGGCAGAAGCATCTACTCTGAAAGCAAGCAAAGGACAACATAAGAAGGATTGGGGTTCCAGTTCCTTTATTAATAGATACCCGATTATTAAACTAAATCACACAGTTGAACGTAAAATAGATTGTCCATTTAACCGAGGCTGAGAAACCAGTAAGAAAAAAATAATAATTTGTGGCTCTGTGTTGCTCTAAAGATGGTCAGAAAATGAACACCGACTTCAAGTGACTGTGTTGGTTAAATACAGGTGGAATTTTATGGCTTCTGCAAGTGACCTCAGCAGGCATTGTAAGATTTTTCTTTGACCATTCTTTTGGAAACAGACGGGAAAGAAGTAATGGCTGGTGTCACACTCAAATCCTTCCCCGTACTAGTGCAACAGAAACCTGTAAAGCGCTCTGTATGCTGGCGTGTTTGACACTTACCTTCACAGTGCATTGTTCACCTTTCTTCGTTTACGTTACAATTGTGAGTTTTCTGGTTATTGATAAGTTCTGTATAAAATAACTTTTGCTTTTGTATATGTTTTATATTATTATTGCACTGGGTGTGACGAGGATGGACAGGATTAGAAATGAGGACATTAGAGGGTCAGCTCAAGTTGGACGGTTGGGAGACAAAGTCAGAGAGGCGAGATTGCGTTGGTTTGGACATGTGCAGTGGAGAGATGCTGAGTATATTAGGAGAAGGATGTTAACGGATATAGCTGCCAGTGAAGAGGAAAAGAGGAAGGCCTAAGAGAAGGTTTATGGATGTGGTGAGAGAGGACATGCAGGTGGATGGGTGTGACAGAACAAGATGGAGAGGACAGAAAGATATGGAAGAAGATGATCCACTGTGGTGACCCCTAACGGGAGCAGCTGAAACAAGAAGAAGAAGAAGAAGTTATCATGACTATGTTAGATCATTGCCATTTTTGAAAGTGTGTTTGTATCATTTTGTGACAATGTAACAAAGTTACGAGTGACATCATCACTACTTGGGTATTTAGGAGGAATTCTAGTTTGTGGCAGTTAAACTATCAAAAGCAAACTAAGTCAGAGTAATTTGGTGAAATTATGCTAATTCTTTAGATACTGAACTCATAGCTTTGGTGTTTGATTTTGATTCTGATTAAAAGTATTCCAGTTGTCATGATGAGTTTATTCAGAAAGACCCCAACCCTGACAACAACTTTACTCACTCTGTATTTTGTATGCATCTCATGTGCCCGTATTTATCAGGCATCTCCAAATTATTCCTAGGAGCTGAAAGTCTAAGATAATCTTCAGATAATGGCATAAGAAATAGTTATAAAGTGTCCCACACTGACTTCCAGCGAAGAGTAGGAGTTCATGTTTGAGAATGAAAGACATCGCAATTTTGTTGCCCCTGAAGCAACAAAATGGCACCCATAGAAGTGTTTTGTTATTTCCTTATGAGTCCAGATTGATTCATGCTTTCATCACTACCCTTCTGGACTAATGCAATGCATTTTTTGTGGCCTTCTGACTAAATATATCAATCGATTACAATATGTTCAGAATTCTGCTGCTTGTCTACTTACACACACTAAAAAATCTGCTCACATCACTCCTGTCATCTATGATTTGCATTGGTTACCAGTCTTTTCAAGAATAAAATATAAAATAATTCTCACCTTTAAAGCCCTTCATAGTTTAGCCCCTCATTATATGTCTGAGCTGCTGCTTCCTTACACTCCTGCTCATGCATTAAGATCATCGGACGTACCTAAATACAGGTTAGTAACTATGGGTGGCAGAGCTTTCAGTGTGATAGCCCCTAAAATTTGGAATGCTCTTCTTCTCTGCCTTCACGAGGAAAAATCTATTATTCATTTCAAACTCCTATTAAATTAGTATTATTCATTTTCTTGTATGTTATTTTTTTAGTCTTGTTAATGTGTTTATTGAATTGCAAGTGTCCTTGAGTGTATGAAAGGCACTACATAAATAAAAAATATTATTATTATTAGTTGAAGACTTGGTAGTAGCATGAGAAAACTACAAAACATCATCTTATAATAATAATTATAAGAAGAAGAAGAATTAAAGTAGTAGTAGAAGAAGAATTAGTAGTAGTAGTAATAGAAGAAGAAGGAGAAGAAGAATTAAAGTAGTAGTAATAGAAGAAGAAGAAGAATTAAAGTAGTAGTAGTAGAAGAAGAATTAAAGTAGTAGTAGAAGAAGAAGTAGTAGTAGAAGAAGAAGGAGAGAAAGAAGAATTAAAGTAGTAGTAGTAGTAGTAGTAGTAGTAGAAGAAGAATTAAAGTAGTAGTAGAAAAAGAAGTAGTAGTAGTAGCAGTAGTAGAAGAAGAAGAAAAGTAGTAGTAGAAGAAGAAGAATTAAAGTAGTAGTAGTAGAAGAAGGAAACATAATAAAGTAAGATTATTGTGCTAAGCTGCACAACAGCTGCCACTTTACAACAACATTAAGAATAATACAGTTAGTATTCATGACCACCTGTGTATTGATACTGTGATGTCACATTACGATTCACATATCCATGATCATCCAGGCTTGTGACAAGGATCTTTATGTGTGTGCCATCAGTCACACCAACAGCCACAGGAAAACCAGTGATTTGCATGAACGCAGCTTGCTTTAGCATAACCTGATGTGGAGTGGTGGGAAAATGTATAAATCTGTGAATTACTTTTCGTGTTGTAAGGGAATTCAAAGTTTTGTGCAAATTTGAGGAATAGTTGGTTGTCATATACTCAAATCATCACTATTGCAAAGCTAAATTTCCCCCATGGCCAAGCAATGTCATGTTACAAGCTTCTTCACTGCGTCTGACAGCGCATGGCTTCTTTGCGCAGATCGAGCAGTCAAGTGACGTGCAGGATTTGTTGTGATATTATTCCATCTCTGTCATATCGATATCTTTTTACAAGTTCCATGTTATCCAGTTTTTCCAAATATTCAGCCTTTCCTGGAACATGTGTGCCAGTGTCTGTTTGACTGTCATCTTCTGACAGCTTCTAGTGAGTTAGGGCAGCTCTCCTAAACATCTCTCCTAAATCCTCATAAAGTCAGGAGTAGTTTCTTAAATGACAAAAACTGATAAAATGCTGTTACTCCAATTCCTAAGAGTAGGACCAAATGTGTCTCATTCTGATATTTCTGAGTCAGTCAGTACCGTTTTCCTGCTCTGACAGGCTTGATAACAATGGGCACTGATCTTGTTTTAGCTCTGACTCTGACCACTTGCTCTTCCTGCTTTTCAGCATTACAGTTTGCTCATGTGTTGCTTCTTTATTTATGTCAAGCCTGTCTAACAATATACTGTAAATGTCTATTTTTTTTTTAACTTTTGGCTTCCTTGGCATAGTTTTGAGTGTAGAGAGCCACTGCGAGGGTGCCCTCTCCTATTGTACAATGTCATACAATTGAGTTATCCTGATTTGATGCCATTGCTCTTTTCAGCAAGTGTACAGCATATGCTCTGTTGGACAACAACAGAGTCAGCTTTCTTGTTCCTGCAGTTTTGACTGGTTATTTCTAGAGCAAACTAGCTCAATGTCCAGGCAGTTCCCCCCACACCCCCACAACACCGACACGCCTGCCTTAGTCATGCCAATAATAACTTGGACTGTTATCAGAACATGAAAACGTGAATACACAATATCTGCATCATATGTCAGAGACCACAGGATATGCTGATTGCCTAACTTTGGAAATGTTAACAAAAAGGAAGCCATAGTAAAATACCTGAGAAAGCACACAAAGTAACAGTACCACATCAAGTCATTTCCTACTTTCTCAGCCATAATTGTTTTTTCAGTGGCACTTCTTAGTACAACAGGCCAAAGACTGCTATCCAAATCCTGCTTAGAAACACACATTTGGTTAGACTTGTATAAAAATAGCTAATAATACAAAATAAGGGAACTATATGTTAAGAAATGTTATTTGATCTTAGGCTCTGTTCCACTGCAGCACTGATTTTGAACAAATCGGGTTTAAGAATATCGCGTTATGTTATGAAATAATACTATGCAGTGAGTGTCTTCTTGTCTGTCAGACACCAGAGTGCATGGCACCTGCAGTATCACAGGATATCGCCACAGGGGATGTGCTGAAGGCAGTGTCCCATTTTATTGTATAACATCAGATCTGTTTGCCCCAGATGTATCTGAGAACTTGTAAGTGAGTGAATATTTTATGTCTTTGACTAAGTCAATTAACCACACGAGTCTCTGTGCCACATGTTGGAGTTGGCACAGTGAGGAAAACACGCACTTAAAAGGAGTCCAATTGAGGATTTTCCTCAGAAAAGCTTGAATATTTTGGTCCAAGTGTAAATGAACTTCCCATAAAGGAAAGGAAATCTGTCTTGTAAGTTAGGCTGCATTTACTCAAATGGGGATCACATTGTTTGTTAAGCAACAAATATAAAAAAACAAAGTACTGTATACAAGGGTGGTCCAGATCTAATTATGCAGATCCAGATCGTCTGGATGACTTTGATTTATTCCAGTTCAGCGCAAAGACGATTCTTCATGTCGTCAGTTCGCACAATTCTCGATGGTCCGGGATTTTTCAGGTGATTTTCTATGTAATAAACTTAATAAGGGTTCACCGACAAAAGCGCGATAGACATATGCGCCCCGACAAAACCGTGACGGACAAATGAGCGCCGACAAACCCGCTAACTGGTTTTCGACAAATGCGCGCCGACAAAATCGCCACGACAAAAATCGCGAGAAAGGCCAAGAGAGTGGGACGCGTACGTGCGCATTATGTACACATTACAATATGTGCTAGGTTATAACTGTTATAACTGCGGATGGCATGCCGCGAACAAATAACTCAGTCGATGGTTGGCATAACGCGTCGTATACAAAGCGGAATTACCAGCAGTCAGGCAGCCAGCAAGTCTAAATATGCTCAACTATCAAGACGTCTTGCTGCAATTCTTCCTACATATGCAGGGCGTGATCTTAAGGACCATCTGAGTGCCGTGCTGATGGCATGTCGCGTCTCATAATATTGACTTCTAAAATAAACATTATTATATATGCTTTAAACTAGTAATTCATATTTAATGAAACTTTCACGATTTTGTCGGCGCGATTTTGATGGCGCGTTTTATTCGGCGCTATTTTGTCGGCGCGCATATGTCTATCGCGCAAATGTCGGGTCACACTTAATAAGTTATAGCGTAACGAAAATTGCATAATTAGATCTGGACCACCCTATATGTAGGGTGGTATGGTGGAATAGGAATTAGTCCTATTGTATGGCATTTCCAGGGACCTCCTGTGGAGTTTTCATATTTTTCCTATTTAGCTTTCGTTACCCGGGTGGGGTGTTGTACGCCCCAGTTGCCAAAGTTATGCGTATTTCTCAAAAATGGTGCGACGTGGAGCTTTGAAGCCTTGAGTAGCTGCAAGTTGACTAACGTATTGCACATGCGCGTCAGTCGGAGGTGGACCCTTCAGCTGATAACGTTGTATTACGTCGTTCTGGGTGTTTAGTACCCCACCAGAGTAATCCCGCCGAGTATCGTTGGTATTTCACACCAGAGCACCCAAGCATTGGCGAATTACATTTTTACGGTATGCTTTTGTTGCTGGGTTCTGTTTATAGCTTATTTGCTTATGACGAAATTCCACCGTTTACAGATGAGTTACGAGGAAGCCCATGATAGGCTTGTCAGACTTTTGGAGGAGGTTGAAAGTGAATCTGAATCGAGTGACCAGAGTGATTCCGAATTAGAACCAGAGTTAAATTCAGACGTAGAACGAGAACACATCAGCCACAGTGAACATGATACAAACTCATCTGAAGATGACGATGATGAAACACAGCAGGAAAGCTACTACAGTATGTAGGAAAAGACAAATCCTCCAAATGGTATAAGACACCACCTCGAAAGCAAGTTCGTACCAGAGCACATAACATAAAAAAGCAATCGCCTCTTACTATATTCTTTTCACTGGTGAATGACGCCGGAATAAACGTTCGTGTGGTGTACCACGAAAACACAGGTCATGCATTGCGGCGCAGACTTTTCATGGAAAAGCTTGCCTTGGACCTTGTTCAAGAACAACTTTGCCGAAGACAGGCCAGAAGTTCTCATCTCAGCAAAGAGATGGAACTGAAGCTCAAAAGAACAACCGGAGGAAAGTTCTGCTGCGAACCCACCACCAGCAAAGAAGCCGAAACAGGCAAGGTGTGAGGAATGTCCAAGGAGTAAAGCCAGAAAAACAAGATTTCAGTGCCATTCCTGCAGTAAATACCTATGCATGGAACATTTGGTTCCAACACTGCAATCAGTGCACCACAAGTTCCCAACAAACACAGGAATAGTGCAACTCTCCATGAAGTTGTGAACTGTGACCTCTTTTGAAACAGACAGAATGAATGTATACAGCATAGAGCAGGGGTGGGCAAAGTCATTCCTGGAGGGCCGCAGTGGCCACGGGGTTTTGTTCCAACCCAGTTGCTTAATTAGAAAACAATCCTTGCCAATACAGTAATTACATTTCACGGCTTGTTAGTGCTTTAACTCTGCTATGTCAGGTCATTCTCATATCCTAGATTTTTTTTTCCATTCTAAGGATATCATCCAAATACTTTGAAGTGTAAAACAGATGGGTAATTCTCAGTCCTTCACTTTTTTCTCTTCTCTTTCCTTCCAAATATTTAATTAAACCAAATAGTGCACAATAAATACACACAGGTGTAAAGGGGAACAAGCAAAATGGATAACTGCTGGTTTCTTTTGTCATTTGCATCTTATTGTTAATAAGGAGCAATTAAAAAACGAGAATGTAGCTGTTTAAGACATAATAAGCAATAAGGGTTCAAAATCTTAATGAGGGAGATAACTACAATGAAGCAGAAGTGTTTCTAGAGCAATAAGTGCTTCTTATTAAGCAATTGGGTTGGAACAAAAACCTGCAGCCACTGCGGCCCTCCAGGAATGACTTTGCCCACCCCTGGTATAGAGACATGAAACTTCTTTTTTTTATTCCCACCTGTAATTATTGAAAAGGAAATTTTAGACAATGATTTTGTAAACATGAAAAGCCAGAGAATGCTACATGTCCTAGTAAAGATTAATTAAATTGCATTTAAAATATTTTTTACTATCATTTCTCCATAAATAACAGTGGGGTGCAATACACCCCAGCCGAGAGTTCACGAAACCCGAGTAACGAAGGGTTAAGTATTTGCGCTGTCTTTCAAATTCGAGACATGTGCCTATTAGGTTGATTGCCCAGAAGACCCTAACCCGAAATGAGTAGTATGACTTTGGGAGAAACGGCGTGTGTGTGCCTGTGTGTGTCAGGGGGTTCCCAACCAGGGCATTATACCACTTGCTGTTACAGTACAATACAATTAATTTTTATATAGCCCAAAATCACACAAGAAGTGCCGCAATGGGCTTAAATGGGCCCTGCCTTTTGACAGCCCCCCAGCCTCGACTCTCCAAGAAGACAAGGAACTCCCAAAAAAAAAAAAACCCTTTAGGGAAAAAATGGAAGAAACCTTGGGAAAGGCAGTTCAAAGAGAGACCCCTTTCCAGTTAGGTTGGGCATGCAGTGGGTATCAAAACATAGGGGCTCAATACAATACAATACACAGAAGAGAACAGAAGCAATCTTCACTACAATATAATAATGCAAGAGAAATCTTCCAAGTTCAGAGCAGAATTCAACAGGAGATGATATCACATAATACGATTTGGATTTGTTCAGAGACCTGGAGACCTCGGCCATTAGGCTGCCTCCCCTCTATTGGCCATTCCAAGCTGAGGCCAGCCAATCCGATGAAAGGACACTTCTATGTGACAATTCCTGCGATCCTCCATCAGAGATGACTTTACCTCAGGCAGGCAAAACAACTTGGCATGTGGGCAGTGGCACCAATTGCCACATTTGAGTACCGAGAAGAGAAATGGAATAGCAGAGGATTAGTAACAAATTCTAACTATCATCAAAACACACCGTTCTCATGAGTGCTGCCAGCTGGTAATAAGCCTCATGGAGCAGAGAGGGCAAAAAAAGGGGCATTTGTCTGTAAGGCTGTGGGATCGAGAGGAGGTCTTCAGGATGCGAGATGTTGGAGCCACTGGTCTGTAGTCACCAGATGAAGAGGTGCCTGCCTTGTTTGGAACAGGAACAATGCCAGATGTTTTAAGAGCTTTAGAAACTGACGGAACAAGTAGTAGAGGACACCACAAAGTTGGTCAGCACAGACCTCAAGAGCTTGAGGATGGACTCGGTAACCCTCCCATGTGGCTTTCCCTGTGTGTAGCCCTTCTAAAGTGTCTCCTCATCATGAAAAGTTTTAGTTGGGTAAATATTCTCATCTGCATACAAGCAACCTCAAGTCAGAGTGCAGATTTAGGACCGCAGAAGCACTAAAGTATTTGGTATCACTATGGTCTGAATGGTTTTGGTCTCCTGGGTGTCTGCAGTATGTTTAGGGTTTCTGAGACAACTTTTTAAGAGGATTAACATAAAGCCCACCAGCAGCGTACAGTGCTTACAATACATAAAATCCTGCAGATACAGGTCAAGATCTTCAGTTAATGTTCATATGAAACACAAGAATGGGGGAAAAGTGTGATCTTGGTGATTTCCACCGCATTATGATTGTTGGTGCCAGAATGGGTCGGTTTTAGTATTTCTGTAACTGCTGAACTCCTGGGATTTCCATGCAAAACAATCCGTAGAGTTTACTCAGAATAGTACAAAATAAACCAAACACATCCAGTGAGCAGCAGATGGAAATGTTTGTTGATGAGAGAGGTCAGAAGAGATTGGCCAGATTGGTCTGAGCTGACAGAAGGCAACGGTAACTCAGATAACCACTCTCTACTAGTGTGGTGAGTAGAAAAGCATCAGAATGCACAACACATTGAATCTTGAGATTGAAGGGCTACAACAGCAGAAGACCACCTCGGGTTCCACTCCTGTCGGCCAAGAACAGAAAGGAGAGGCTGCGGTGGGCACAGGCTCATCATAACTGGACAGCTGAAGATTGGAAAAACATAGCCTGGTCTTATAAATCTTGATTTCTGCAGATGCATATTGATGGTAGAGTCAGAATTTGGTGTCAATGTCAAAGTAAATTCATGCACCCAATCTGACTTGAGTCAAAAGTCTAGGCTGGTGGTGGGCTAAAGGGGAAAGTTTTGTTGTCACATTTTGGGACCAATCAATTATCACTTGAATGCCACAGCCTATATGGGAATTGTTTCTTTCCTTCATGACCACAATTTACACACCTCAAAAATGATGGCAGCATGCTAATGCACCAGCACTATTGGAATGGGTACGGTCAGCTGCTGGCAGTGTTCTTACCCATCACCATCCACTGAGTCATATTCAATAGCTCCATGTGTAAAAAGAGTATAAGTTTAATGTCACTGTACTCCGTGCAAATACCATAATGTTGTGTTCAGTTGTAATTTCTGCTAGAATTTTTTATAAAACGTGTTACCTGTTGAAGGGATAGCAAAGGAGTCTAGAATAAAAGAATGTTCTTCTTGATTGGAGATCAGTATGTACTTGTCATAAAATAAAAAAGTTAACGTTCTGAGTTATCCATGGCTGGCTAATTATTTTACCCTGCTCTGATCACAACATGTAAAGTTCTCCCGCAGATAAATTGGGACTTGATTTTACTGTATAATTTCCGGTATTTTATAATGTCAGTCGTATAAGTCGAATACGGAAAACTCACGCTATTGGTCCAAGAAATTATGATATGCAAACACCAACCTGAGAAAGAAACCATGGAGCACATGGCCTTTCTGATCTATGTGGGTGCGGCAATGCGCTGTATCAGCGTGTGCTCCTAACCTCTCTCTCGTGCCAACGTGACCACACGGTAATACCAGAACTATTCTGAAGCGACGTTTGCACTGATTTGTGTTTTTTGTATCTCACACCCTCATACACCTTTAATTTGTAAGAGCATCCCTTACCTACGATGGAGGGTTCGATCAGAAAATAAATATGAAGCTGGTTTTAAATTAAACGTCATTGATGTAGCAAAAGAAATTGGTAACTGCACTGCTGCAACAAAATTTGATCTGTCTGAGAAGCTCGTGCGAGATTGGAGGAAGCAAGAAGATGTTAAAAAAAAAAAATGAAGTGTCGCATTTTTGAATGGGCATATAAGTCGGGGTTTGATTTTACGATCGATTTTTCAGGTTTCAAGACCCGACTTATACATGAGTATATATGGTATATCTTATAAATCTGCCTTTTCTACTCACATGCACAGTTGACACAGAGCCAGATTTAGCACAGGCGTTCACCATATAAGACCTGCTAGGCAAGCATTATAAGACAAGACAGACAGACAGATGACCATTGTATACTAATTTTGTGTGTATTAAAATCAGCATGAAAGTGTATCCTCTTTTGCATGTTTGGAATTGCATGATTCACCTAAGTGGGGGCCTGCACGTGGAGAAAGAGTATAAAGCCTTGGAACGTTGCCTGGCACACCTTGAAAGCCGACAGACGGATGGGAGATAACGTCATCCGATCCTGAAAATCCTTCCACTGCAACGGTGAAAATGGTAGACTCTACACATAAGTCCCCCACTCTCAAAATGGGCTTTGCCATTGGTTTCCTTCGTCTGTTATGCCGTGTAAGTCGTCATTAAACAAAGCTAAGTTATTTCTCCTATGTGATTTCTTACCGCCATATCGCTAAGGGAGGGGTATCGCCTTTTTATATTATATCTATTGTGACGGACAGCTGGGTTCGACGCCCCTCTTGTGTATATTCCGGGGGAGCCACCATGGACACTTCAGTACCTCCCCCGGAACGCTTGGTGGCAGCCTCCATGGTGGACAGTGATTCCCCAACCACCCGCAGGGCTCCATGGGAGATGGAGTCCTCCACAGCCTGGTTGGGGGCTCGGTTGGCCGCTAGGGGGAGCTGTATGGACTCCGCAGCCTGGCTGCTTGAATTCTCAGCCCCACCCGGAAGGGCAATTAGGACCAGGTGGTCAACCAGCTTGAACTCTTCTGGGTGGGGTATAAAAAGGGCCAGCCACCTCCACTCAAGGCCAGAATCGGGAGGAAGAGGACGAGGTTGCCTGGGAGGAGTGGTGGAGCAGGAAAGTGGTTTGTGTGGGTTTATTTGTGCTTGGACTGTGTTGGGCCTGTGGGAGAAGGGGAAGACATGTGCCCACGACTGAAGAAATAAAAATAAAGAATCCCTGAGTGTGAACACGTGCCTCTGCGTAGTCTGTGCCGGGTCGGGCGCTATATAGCGCCTTTTCACACTATATAGTTTTGGGTTATGTAACATGCCACAATTACAAAAGAACTCATTCCCAGGGAACTAACGCCCCTGCTGGATACACTGTGTTGTAGTCCAAACCTCACTCTACCATCTATGAAACCCTTCTATAGAATGAACTTCTTGGCTTTGATAACTTTGATTAAGCAGTTTTAGAAAATGGATGAGCACCACAAAAAAACTACATAATAATAAAAATAAATTTGCCTCTCCAGTCCACTCAGTATAGTATAGTTTCATTGTACAAAACGTCTTCACACCATACAATGCTATGAATATTATGGTGAATGCACAAGTGATGACATGATCAAGTCGCAGCACACAGGTGAGGATCTGCGCTGGCAAGAATATTTGATGCCCACAATTCTTTACGTCATTTCCTCGAATAACGTGTGTCTTCTGCCTTCTCTCAATGGGACCCGTTTAGTGCACCCAAAACGGAAAGCATTAGGAGACATTAGGGTTGCAAGCCCACTCCTCTTAAACTGTTAGTCAAGTAAAAGATATAAATTATATAAAAGTTCAAGCAAATGCACTCAAAGTAAAATCGAAACAATAAATAAAGTAATTCCTAGGTGAAATCATACATCAATTTCTGTTTTAAGATTGACAAGTTCACAAATTCAGTAGTTCAATGGGAGATTTTGAAATTTTAAAACCTCACCTCCCACCTACCTCTATGCTGGAAAGAATATTGATCAGTCTTGAGGACTTAGACAGCGTCTCTGTAATATATAAAAACATGTTACAGTCCCTCCCTTTCAAAGATCTCAGAGTAAAATGGGAAAAGGATCTCAGCCAATATACTAAGAATCCAATTGTGCTTCACTTACTCACAATATGGAATCAATGTAGAAAATATTTTAAGATAAAGAAGCTTTTATCGGTGGCACCTCTGCACGAGAGCCACCTTTTTCCACCCTCAGAAACGCACGCAGTTTTTAATGTCTGGAAAACATTTGGGATTAAATCACTTAGAGATCTGAGAATAGACAACGTCTTTGCATCCTATGAACAACCACATTCCAAATTTAACTTCCCAGCAACCCTTTTCTTTCACTACCTTCAAATTCGAAACTTTGTTAAACAGAACCTGCCCAATTTTCCTCACCTCCCACCTACCTCTATGCCAGAAAAAATATGGATCAGTCTTGAGGACTCAGACAGTATTTCTGTAATATATAAAAACCATTTTACAGTCCCTCCCTTTCAAAGATCCAAGAGTACAGTGGGAAAAGGATCTCTCACTCAACATCCCAGAAAATTGGAGTGGAAAGTAGCAATGCACAGAATTCACTTGAGCTCCATATGCACAAAGCATACAATTATTCAACTTAAAATTATACATCAAGCACATCTGTCATTTAAAATTGTCCTAAATGTTTACAGGGCAAGATCCAACCTGCGAACGCTGCAATCGAGCTCCAGCCTCACTGGGCCACATGTTCTGGGCCTGCACCAAATTAACATCATTCTGGACCAAAATCAGACAGCCTTGGTGTCCCAATCCCTCCTAACCCACTAACAGCTGTGTTTGGTGGGCTCACACAGGGGCTTAAAGTGGAGAAGGACAAACAAGCTGTGAGTGCCTTCACTTCACTACTGGCACGTTGACTTATTTTGCTCAACTGAAAGAATCCTAACTCTCCTATTTTAAGTCAGTCGGTAACTGATGTTTTACACTATTTGAAATTGGAAAAAATCAAATTCTCACTTAGAGGATCTGTACAAAATTATTTCAAAACCTGGCAGGATCTAATCAACAACATTTTAGAATAAGCATTTTATTTGAGGAAGCAGATTCTCTACCCTCCTTTTTTCCTTTGTGATAAGGATTCTTCTTTAAAAGAATGTTACACAAACAAAGAAAAAGTTTTGGGGACCGTCCCCATATATTGTCGTCCAGACAATCAAAGAAAAGCACGATTCAAAGTCTTAAAAATAAAACAATGAGCAATTTTCCTGAGACAAAATGGCGACTTTATAGAGGGAAGGATTATGGGACAGGAAATGGTTGGCAGTAAGTGACGTTGAAAACAGGAACCAGAAACAACGTCATCAGGATGGGACGGAAGTGAGGTGAATTGATGGAGCCGGAAGTGACGTCATCATGGTGGACCGGAAGTGATGTCGTCGCGGCCATTTTGGAATCCGGAAGTGGAGGAGTTATTTTTCTTCCAGTTTTCTGTTGGGCAAAAGAGATTCAGGTAAGTACCACGTGACAACCCTCTATCTCGCGATGTTTCACTCACCTTTAGGCTCTTTGACTGCCTCCTAATCGCACATGTGTGACACCTTTTAATCTTTTTTTTACTCTATTTATTTTTTTATTCATTTATCAATTTATCTATTTACTTTTTTTTACGGGTGGCACGGTGGCACAGTGGTAACGCTGCTGCCTCGCAGTTAGGAGATCCGGGTTCGCTTTGTAAAACGTGACTTGTTTGTATGGAATGTTATTTGATTTTAATAAAATCAATAAAACTTTGTACAATCTGTTCAAGATATCTGAATGAAATCTGAACTGTTCATTGAAGAATAAGTGTGCTACATCTCAACAACACTAGTCCACAGAGGGCTGAGTTGTTTCATGCGAACAGACAGACAGACAGACAGGCATTGGGTACCTGATGTGTGCTTTCGCAATAGGTGCATCATGGATTACATGCGAATGCACCTAAAAAGCAATATTTTCAGTCACATCAATTTCTAAAGCTTTCATTTATATTTTTATTTGCGTTCATATTATTAAACAATTTCACATTTATTTATGTTATTCAGAGTTTCTAGGATGCATGGTTCCCAGGCAAAATTACTGTCAACTATCTAGGACTGGACTTGAATTCTTTTTCAGTCTATGTTGTAATCTTGCATTTCCTTACTTTGACTTCCTTGGTGATTCATAGTAATGCTTACCATGAAAAGTGCCATTTTAAAATTCATTTATTATGCATATTGCAGGGTGGCACGTTGGCGCAGTGGTAGTGCTGCTGCCTCGCAGTTAGGAGACTCGGGTTCGCTTCGCCGGTCCTCCCGGCGTGGATTTTGCATGTTCTCCCCGTGTCTCCGTGGGTTTCCTTCCACAGGATGCAGGATAGGTTCATTCTAAATTCTACTTAGTGTGTGCGCCCTGCCTGGGGTTTATTTCCTGCCTTGTGCCCTGTGTTGGCTGGGATTGGCTCCAGCAGACCCCTTGTGACCCTGTAGTTGGGATATAGCGGGTTGGATAATGGATGGATGAATATTGCATTGTTGTATCTGTTTAAAGTTTTCTGGGTGCTTGTATCAGCTCTTTTTAAAAACACTGCCTGCTCTTATGATTTGAGGTTTCTTATTAATACTATACACGTTTTTTTTTCTTAAAATGTCTGGCACAAGTAATGGAATGTGAGACTGTTAGATAGCAAGCTAAAGTGTTAGTCTCATGATGAAGAAGTGAAGATGAATAATTTGAACCAGCGTAAGGGATGTGATAAATGCAGTATTGTGTGTGTGAACAAGAAGAACATTGATTAGTTGGCCAAATTAATTTAAGTAAATTGAAGTAATGCACCTTCTAATTTGTAAATCCCTTGGTTGCAACAAATTAACTATTTAATCACAGCATATGACCTAATGAAATGCTATCAAATAATCTTAATTTGATATAGTGGCCTTCACAGATAGTACCATCATAAGGAATTTTGCAAAGCAACAAGTGTAAAATTTAAATTTAAAACATTCATAAATAATTGCCTTCATTATTTTATAATTTATTTACTCTGCAAAGTTCTTTTCATTCTTTACTGACCAATATTTAACTAGGAAGTCACTTTTTCAGAACTCCTTCAACACTCACTTGACAAATTATTAGGCACGCTCAACGAATGCTGGGCTAAGCCTCCTTTTGTTGCCCAAACAGCCACAGCTGCTTGTGGCGTGAATTCCACAAGATGTTAGAAACATTCCTTTGAGATTCTGGTCCATGTTTAGAAGGAAGAAGCATTTAGAACATTCTAGACGAGAACAGGCCATTCAGCCCAACAAAGCTCGCCAGTCCTTTCCACTTATTCCTTCCAAAATAACATCAAGTCGGTTTTTGAAAGTCCCTAACGTCTTATCGTATACCACACTACTTGGTCGCTTATTCCAAGTGTCTATCGTTCTTTGTGTAAAGAAAAACTTCCTAATGTTTGTGCGAAATTTACCCTTAACAAGTTTCCAACTGTGTCCCCGTGTTCTTGATGAACTCATTTTAAAGTCACCGTCTCGATCCACTGGACTAATTCCCTTCATAATTTTAAACACTTCAATCAGGTCTCCTCCTAATCTTCTTTTGTTTAAACTGTAAAGGCTCAGCTCTTTTAATCTTTCCGCATAACTCATCTCCTGTAGTCCTGGAATCAGCCTAGTCGCTCTTCTCTGGACTTCCTCTAGTGCTGCTATGCCCTTTTTGTAGCCTGGAGACCAAAACTGCACACAGGACTCCAGATTATTGCATCATACAATTTTTGCAGATTTGTCAGCTGCACATTCACGCTGCGATTCTCTCATGCCACCACACTCCAAAAGTGTTCTATCAGCTTCAGAGCAAAAGACGTTAATTAGCAGCAAAAACGGCTCACTAATGGTGAAGAATGTTAGAACGAAAACCTGCAGCTACTGCGGCCCTCCAGGACTGGAGTTCGACATCTGTGGTCTATGTATAGTATTTACACGCATACAGGCGTTTTCAGTGCTACAATATTTGTTATTATGATTGCCTTTTAAGTAACCACATGATCTGTGTATAGAAACTGATCCTTAATCTACTGTGTGAGTGACAGTGACCCTGTACCATTTGCTAAAAAAAGGTGTAAGAAAAGAGACGGTGCAGGATGGTTGAGGTTTTTAATAACTCTGATTTTCTTTTTCAGTCAGTCAGTCATCCATTGTCCAACCCACTATATCCTAACTACAGGGTCACAGGGGTCTGTTAGAGCCAATCCCAGCCAGCACAGGAACAAATCTTTGGGCAGGGCGCCAGCCACCACAGGTCACATGCACACACACCAAGGACAATTTAGGATCACCAATGCACCTAACCTGCATGTCTTTGGACTGTGGGAGGAAACCCACGCAGACAACATGCAAACTCCACGCAGGGAGTACCGGGAAGCAAACGTAGGTCTCCTTATTGTGAAGCAGCAGTGCTACCACTGTGCCACCGTGCCACCCGATTTCCTCTTTCAGGAAATTTAAAATCTTTAAAAACTATAACCAATCAGCAATCCCATTCCACTGATGACTAATCTGAGTGTAATATAAATAGAAGTTATTTATAATTAATTTAAATTAATTAACATCTACAGTATCAATTACATTAGTTTAACATTTATACAGATTAAGTGTATTTGCTATTTTTCGAACATCATCTCCAGTTCAATGCAACTATTCATCCACCAAATAATGACTAGCAACTGACTACATAATCAGAATTATCTAATGTTAAGATGTTTTAAAGAAGAACACCTTCCACAGATTAACTATGAACTTTTACATTCAAAAGTAAATCCCAGATCTGAGGAAGTTGATAAAACAAAACTAATGATGCTCTAATGGATTATCCATGCTGAAGCAACTTCACCTTAACATACCTCTGCTCTACAGATAATAAGCTTAGCTGATCGTGCGGCCCTGTGAGGTTTGGCAAGTTCTCTCTGTAAAACAGCATGTTTTTCTGGTGAGGACATACAAGCTGCTTATTAGAGAGCACAAAACAAATCATCTGTCTGTTCTGTAAAACACACCAGTCCCCACTGCAAATAAAGATCTGTCAAATACTTCATATCTGCAGTGTATACAAAAACAAATACATTTCCATTGATTTTACATAATGCCTGGACGAGTGTAATATGGACGTTTGTCATGGGTGCCTGGCTGGGATGCCTCTGCCTTGGAAGGACCGGGAGAGCAAGTGTGGACAGACCTTCACTGCCCCCGGAATGCTAGATGGCGGCACCCCAGGATGGCAGTGATACCTCAGACTTCTCCAGGGCTTCATGGGAATTGGAGTTCGTTACAGCCCTATTGAGATCTGGGGGTGCCACCAAGATGTGCTGCAACCCCTCCCTGAGCCACACCCAGAAGTGGTGCCGGAAATCGGTCAATGAGCACCTGGATCACTTCCAGGTGACCTATATAAGGGACCAGCAGACAATACTAAAGGAGCCAGAGTCGGGAGGAGGGAGACAAAGCTTGCTGGAGAGGAGTGGAGGAGACAGAGAGAAGAAAAAGTATTGTGTGTACTTAGTGCTTGTTGGGACTGTGTTGTGCCTGTGGGAAACGGGAAAGGTGTTTCCCACAGGCGAAGAAAAATGAAAATAAAAACTTGTGTTTTTATTAGTGTGCCTCCCGTGTCTGTCTGTGCTGGGTCAAGCGCTGGTATAGAGCCTTTTGTTACAACACCTAAAGGGGTGCTGGGGAGAACTTTCTATGTGTGCCTCTGCGTGTGCCATTCTACCTAACCAAGATTCCTTTGTGCCTTCATATTCCACCATGGAGAAAGGAGAGGAAGTCGGGCCCATACACTGATACAGCATATTGCTGCGCCCACCACACGACGAACCATGGAAATGATCAATTATCATATATAGGAAGTTCCTATCTAATGATAAGATGTTTGCCAAAGACTTTTAATCTGTGTAACTATTTTTTGGACCTTTAGATACACGGTATAAAGATACAGGGTGTCATATATTTCATCATTTACATGTACCTTTATCGGTGCAAATTAACATATTTCTTAGCTGTGTTATGCAATTTATCCTTGCTTTGTAAACTGAAAGTCCTCCAAACCTTACTCAGTCTGGCACAAAAAGCTGACCTTCTTATTCGGGATGGCCTCAAACTTGTTGTAATAAAGGACATCAACCTTGGAAACATTAGAAGGGTGATATCAACTTTTATTTAAAAGAAAATTCCTGACACAGGGTTTAATTCTTACTTCTATCTTAGGGGTTTATTAATAAAAACACAAAATCTAGTCACGGATCTGAGGCACTGCTGGATTTATCGATTTTCAGTCATCGTCCAACCTGCTATATCCTAACACAGGGTCATGGGGGTCTGCTGGAGCCAATCCCAGCCAGCACAGGGCACAAGGCAGGAACAAATCCCAGGCAGGGCACCAGCACACCGCAGGGCGCACACACACGCACCCACCACACACTAGGGATATTTTTTGGATCAGCAATGCACCTAACCTGCATGTCTTTGGACTGTGGGAAGAAACCGGAGCTCCCGGAGGAAACCCACGCAGAGAACATGCAAATTCTACGCAGGGAGGACCCGGAATGCGAACCTGGGTCTCCTAACTGAGAAGCAGCAGGGCTACCACTGCACCGTCCTTTATCGATGTTGATTCAGCCAATTGTGGTTAGTCACATATCAGGGCAGAGGTATACAGTCATTTCCCAGGAGGACAGTGGGAAGACAATGGGCAAACTGAGTAATCTTGGGAAAAGGGCTTTGGTCAATGCGGAGACTAAGTAGCCAGTGGTCACTCAAATGGAGCTTGAGAAGTCCTCTGGTGATAAGGGAGAACCTGTCAGAAGGATGACCATCTGAGAAGCACTCCATCTGTCTGAGTGTTATAGAGTGTGTGATGGATGCCCGGGGATCGTGCCCTACCAGGAGGCCTGGCAGAGCAATTCATACTAAAGGACATGAGAGGGATTATACTGGGGCTATGGGTTTGGGTTTTTAGAAGCAAAAACCTGTTGGGGTCCGTGGCCACCGCCAGGGGGCACCTGGACAGCTCCGGAAATAAGGTCTGCAGCACTTCGAGTGCTGCCAGAGAAGGAGCTGGATTCACATGCAGCATTTCTGCCACACCCGGAAGTGCTGCTGGAAGTTAATCGGGAACAACAACAACAACATTTATTTATATAGCACATTTTCATACAAAAAGTAGCTCAAAGTGCTTTACATAAAGAAGAAAGGAAAAATAAAAGACAGAATAAGAAATTAAAATAAGACAACATTAGTTAACATAGAAGCACCTGGAGCACTTCTGGGTGCAGTACAAAGGAGGCCGCCTCACTCCAGTAGGGGAGACAGAGTCGGGAGGCAGAGGACGGAACTTGCCAGTGGAGGAGTGGAGGCGGCAGAGAAGAAGGAAAGAAAAGACTGTGAGCAATAATGCTGGTGGGTTGTGCACTGTGTGTGTGTACCTGTCACTTAAAGATGGTGTTCACTCCAGAAAACAGCTATATGGAAATAAACTTTTTGCTCTTGCTCAGAATTAAATGATTCAGGCCTCCTACTACTTAGAATTGGTTTAAGCAGTTAATTTGGCAAACTGGCTGTCTGTGTTAGAAATTCAATCAACTTTATTGTACATTTTTGGTTGGTTTTCTTGTTTTTCCTCCATTCTCTAACTTTTTGTGTGTCTTTAAAAATTAGGCAAAACCAAATAAAATTCCATACAACTATCCTCTTTATGGCAACAAAGTAAAAGACTTTATAAATGTAGAGGAGTCCAATCCTTTACACTCCTGTACTTATCACACGCCACATAGGCTCATAGAAAAATATTCTCCTCGTGCTCTCTTGAGATTTCCAAAACTTGTAGGCCTCGCCCAAATGTCAACAAACAAAGACAACAAAAGTAAATAAAAAGGTTTTGTGTGCGGCCTCTTAACCTATTAGAGGAGACTGAAGCCCTCACACCTATCTAAACAGTACTTGGAAATAAGATCCACTTCAGTGCATAAATTTCAAAGAGCTCTGCCCTGTTCTCGGACGAACACACAGTCGCTCTGAAGACGGAATCCAGCAAGGAAAACATTACGGCTCATCTAACTAAAAACACGGAGAACTTAAGGCATGAGATGGAGCTTGTTTATTTACAGCCTGAGCTCTAGCATACCCACATAAGGAGGCTCATTGCTATGTTTAATGTCTTCTCTCATTGTACCCATCTTCACCCTAGCCACAGTCACACTAGCACATGGACAATGTTTGTTTTGAGACAATTCACATTTAATATATACTGGGAATTTTGTGTGATAAGCTCTTGGCCTTGCGTTTAATTTTTTTTGCTGCTAAAGCAAGTAAGTTTCAACATTTAGATAGACAGATAGATAGATAGATAACATGAAAGGCACGATCGATCGATAGATAGATAGATAGATAGATAGATAGATAGATAGATAGATAGATAGATAGATAGATAGATAGATAGATACTTTATTAATCCCAAGGGGAAATTCACATACTCCAGCAGCAGCATACTGATAAAAAACAATATTAAATTAAAGAGTGATTAAAAATGTAGGTGTAACAGAAAACAACTTTGTATAATGTTAACGTTTACCCCCCCGGGTGTAATTGAAGAGTCACTTAGTGTGGGGTCTCCTCAGTCTGTCAGTGGACGGTGACAGCAGTCTGTCGCTGAAGCTGCTCCTCTGTCTGGCGATGATCCTGTTCAGTGGATGCAGTGGATTCTCCATGACTGACAGGAGTCTGCTCAGCGCCCATCGCTCTGCCACGGATGTCAAACTGTCCAGCTCCGTGCCTACAATAGAGCCTGCCTTCCTCACCAGTTTGTCCAGGCGTGAGACGTCCCTTATCTTTATGCTGTCTCCCCAGCACACCACCATGTAGAAGAGGGCGCTCGCCACAACCGTCTGGTAGAACATCTGCAGCATCTTATTGCAGATGTTGAAGGACGCCAGCCTTCTAAGGAAGTATAGTCGGCTCTGTCCTCTCTTGCACAGAGCATCAGTATTGGTAGTCCAGTCCAATTTATCATCCAGCTGCACTCCCAGATATTTATAGGTCTGCACTCTATGCACACAGTCACCTCTGATGATCATGGGGTCCATAAGGGGCCTGGGCCTCCTAAAATCCACCACCAGCTCCTTGGTTTTGCTGGTGTTCAGTTGTAAGTAGTTTGAGTCGCACCATTTAACAAAGTCTTTGATTAGCTTCATGTACTCCTCCTCCTGCCCACTCCTGATGCAGCCCACAATAGGAGTGTCGTCAGCAAACTTTTGCACGTGGCAGGACTCTGAGTTGTATTTGAGGTCCGATGTATATACGCTGAATAGGACCGGAGAAAGTACAGAAAGTACAGTCCCCTGTGGTGCTCCTGTGTTGCTGACCACAATGTCAGACCTGCAGTTCCCGAGACGCACATACTGAGGTCTGTCTGTAAGATAGTCCATGATCCATGCCACCAGGTATGAATCTACTCCCATCTCAGTCAGCTTGTCCCTAAGGAGCAGAGGTTGGATGGTGTTGAAGGCGCTAGAGAAGTCCAAAAACATAATTCTTACAGCACCACTGCCTCTGTCCAGGTGGGAGAGGGATCGGTGTAGCATATAGATGATGGCATCCTCCGCTCCAACCTTGTCCTGGTATGCGAACTGCAGAGGGTCGAGGGCACGGCGGACCTGTGGCCTCAGGTGGTGAAGCAGCAGCCGCTCCATGGTCTTTATCACATGTGACATCAGAACGACATCTTACTCCATCTTCTCTATATTATTATGAGGTACAGGTCAGGTACACAAGGAGGGCATGTTGGGGATTAGAAAGAATCTCCAAATGCCTCAGAGCTTGTTCTGCTTTCTTTCAGAGAAGCACCGAAAGTTCTCTGAAGCAAAGTGAAGGCTAGCAAGATACCTAGAGCTTCACCCCACCAGGTACATGGACAGACAGACATCACACCCAAGTCAGGTGACCCCAGAGCAAGAGACAATAAGGCAGAGGCTGAGTAAAGGCAGAGCATTTCCAGATCAAGACAAGGAATGAACTCCACCTCAGGAGAGAAGAGAGGAAGTTGCAAGAAGAGCATCCTAAGCCTAGAATTTGGGATTGGAGAGCTAAGCCCATGCACTAGGAGTCATATATACTGAAGGTTCAGCAGGCTTGGTAGTTCACAAAGTCTTCTTCAGAAACTGGGACTTTCCTAGACTCTTTACAAATATATTGTAGAGACCTCACTATGATAGGTCCGAAAAGGAAGAAACACAACAGGACCAAAAGGGATTGTAGTTTACTCTAACAGTCAAAAGAAAAGTACATGAATGTCAAAGCAAAATGAACAACTTTGAACTTGATCTATGTGACCATAGATGGCGCTATACCAGTGCTAAACCTGACACAGGCAGACGCAGGACATACACTTTTTATTTTCTTCGCCTGTGGGAAACACCTTCCCCATTTCCCACAGACACAACACAGTCCCAACAAACACTATCACAACACACAATACTCTTCTTCTCTGTTGTCTCCCTCCTCCTGGAGTTAGTGGCTGCTGGCTCCTTTAATAATTTAATAAGGCACCCGGAAGTGCTCCAGGTGCTTGATGACCTATTTATGGCAGCACTTCCGGGTGTGGTGGAAGAGCTGCTTTATAGGGCTCAACAGCCGCTACAGCACCCCCTGGCAGTGCCCATGAATACCAAGGCTGCACCAAACTCCAACTCCCATGAAGCCCTGTGGGAGACCTAGGCACTGCTGCTGCCCATCTAGCATTCAGGTGGAGGTACTGTACTGGCCAGGCTTGCTCCCCTGGTCCATATAAAGGAGAGGTGTCCCGGCCGGGGCCCTTCCACCACATCTATTTAAAATGATCTATGAATCTTTTATTGTTATAGCCCTGAGAGACGGTATCAATGAACCTAAAAAAACCCCAAAAAACTGCGGTACCACATCCGTAACCCACCTCAAGTACCGAGCTCAACTCCTTATCTTTCTCCCTCTACACCTTCTTAGCTGTTCCTCAAACCATTCAGAGATCCCTACTTCCTTTCCGTTTAGAACATCATCTCTTTTCTTCCCTTTACTGTCAATCATATCTTCACTTGACCCAACAGTCACGTTCTCCCCTCTCTTCCCCCGGCCAGGATGCTATAATCCATTAACCAACCCGCTATATCCTAACTACAGGGTCACGGGGGTCTGCTGGAGCCAATCCCAGCCAACACAGCGCACAAGGCAGGAAACAAACCCCGGGCAGGGCGCCAGCCCACTGCAGGGCACACACACACACACTATGGACAATTTAGTATCGCCAATGCATCTAACCTGCATGTCTTTGGACTGTGAGAGGAAACCCACGCAGACATGGGGAGAACATGGAAACTCCGGGAAGCAAATCTGGGTCTCTTAACTGCGAGGCAGCAGCACTACCCACTGTGCCACCATGCTGCCCCCGGATGCTATAATACACTTGTTATATTAACTTTTTTAGGGTGGATGTCAACTTTTATCAACACAAGATGCTAAGGGACTAAAGTCGACATCCAGGGGCAGAGGGCGATAAGAGCTATAAACATCGATAAAATTCATTGTTGCATTATAGGTAGACCAGTGGTTCCCAACTTTTTTTTGGCCAAGCCCCACCTAGGCCTCTCTAAAATCATGATGCCCCCCACTATAACATATACCTTATTCTGGTTATTAGCTATTCATAAAGTGAACTCCTACTCACGTGGAGGAAGCCCATAATGTCATAACTGTAATTTGGTCTAAACAAGCTTCCAAAGAACATGGAAACAAAAGAGGGAAAGGATAGTTGAAGTACTGACAAAGAAATCAGTAATTGTTAAAAAAAAAATAATATAATATGAAGTAATATGAAAATACAGTTTTGAAAACATATAAAAAGAGACGTGATATTCATACATATAAAATAATTTCTAATGACAGCTTTTTCTGTAATATTTTGATCATTTTATATTTTTGTTATATTGCAAAATTTTTTAATCATTGTTACAATTCATATTATTTTAATGGTAAAAAAGATTTCTAAGTAGAAAAACCCAACACGGTTGTAAAATCATAAATCATAATTTAATGTTTATATAAATATATAAATGTCTCTGTAAAAAATAAAAATTATTTGTTTATTTTTTCTATCATTTTTAACAGTGAATTTCTGCTTTTTCATTTTATAAATTGTTTAATGGACCTAAATTCTCGAAATTGCGCCCCATGTTGGGAGTCACAGAGGTAGACTGTCTTTGCTAGGAGGACAGTTAGACTCATTGACTTGACGTCAGATTCGAGCGCGTATGTGAGTTAGCGCAGAGTAAACAACGTCTCGACTGCCATCGACATCGGGTGAGAGAGTAAAGCGAGTGCACAACGCAGAATACTCCGTGTGTATTATTTATCTATTTTTTTGTGTACTATCGATGAATCGAACAACTCTGATTTTGATGCAAATGATCTGGAGATTGAAAATGAAAGTCAGGTACCTGCATCTGCTGGTCAATCTTCAGCTGATCGTGCAGCTGACACACTTACGTCAACATTTGCCTAGGAGGACTACACAGACACTTATCAAACTCTGTTTTTGATGTACTTGATCTGAAAATCAAGAAATGAAAGACAGGTACCTGCTTCAGCTGATCAGTCCCCAGCTGATTGGTTACTTACTGATCATAGTGCTGAACACGCTCGTGTAGCTGATGTGCCATCAGCAAAGTTCACCCTGGGTTGGCTACACAGGGCCACTACGTGGGAGGCAAGCTGGCTACAGGACTTCATCGAATGACACTACAGAATACCAACCACTCGACTACTTCAAGATGTTTTTTTTCCAGAAAGTACCTTTCAGCTTATAAATGATGAGATAAACAGGAATGTGATAAGTATGTAATAAATATGCAAATATTCATATTGTATAGGGCAGCACGGTGGCGCAGGGGTAGTGCTGCTGCCTCAGAGGAAGGAGACCTGGGTTTGCTGCCTGGGTCCTCCCTGCGTGGAGTTTGCATGTTCTCCCTGTGTCTGTGTAAATTGTCCCTAATGTCTGCTTGGTGTGTGTGTGTCCTGCAGCTAGCTGGCACCCTGCCCAGGATGTGTTCCTGCCTTGCACCCTGTGCTGGCTGGGATTTGCCCGAGCAGACCCCTGTGACCCTGTGTTAGGATATAGCGGGTTGGACAATGACTGATTAACTGACCGCAATATTGTAGAGGCACATATAACATAAAACAGAGTAACATTTGTCATAAATAAGTATTTTATGTTGATTTATGCATGAAACCATTGCTTTGTGTGCTTTTCGGAAAAAAAAAATTCAGCCTTGGGACAAAAGGACAAAAAAATAATTAGCCCTAAAAGCGTTAATAAAGTGGCAATCCTGAAAAGTGATAGGGTGTATGAGATCATGTTTAGAGTGTGGTCTCAGGTTCTTAAACTTGTACCCTTGATGGCACACTCTATTTATTGCCCAAGTGCTTTGATTTGATTTAATGGAAGAGTATAAAATATTTCAAATAGAGTGATATGAAACACTGCTGCTATTGTAGAATTGTGAGTGTGTTTTACTGATTCTACAATTCCTTTAACGCACTTGTTTAAAAATAATTCCCAGAGCTTACATATGTGTTAGTCATAATAAGAAAATGAAGAACAAATATAACACTACATAAAAAATCAGTTCTCACAGTTTGAACATTCGGAGACAGAATAAGACTGTTTCGGTAAGCCCTTTATTGAAGCTCTTTTTACTTTTCATATCTTATTTCATCGCTGTAAAAATTACACAGAAATGATACTTGAGTAAATGTCGAAGTTCTTGGATTCAGAGTTGTGCATCCATTACTCACTGCTGATCAGATCAACACAATAGACCTGTTGGTCAAGAATCCTGCTTTCTTTTATAGTTACCCTCTAGCTGGTGATGCATTTTCTTTCGATTTTACTTCACCCTACCCGCCGTTCTTCGTGAAACATCGGTAAACTGAGCTCACTTAGTTAATGAAGATTCTGACAATCAGGCCATAACAATTACCCCCCTCTCTGAGTCATAACTGCTTCGCTGCCTCAAAAACTGAAATAAGCAGAAGCAGGTGATTTGAAAAGTGTTTGCATATCTTATTCACTTAAGTCTATTCTCTGTTTTGGTTTCATTATACGGTACCTCAACCCTGCAACTGGAACTGGAGTTACAAAACAGAGGCAGAAATGTTGTGATGTTCAGAGGTGTAAAAGAAAACTAGAAATTTCGATTTCAAACTCAATACCTACATTTCAAAGCCACGGCCGTCAGAAGACGTCATCCACTTCACACTCTTGTATGTCTTTTGGTTTTATTTAATTGCTTTGGCCACGTTGATGATCAAGCGTAACTTCTGCTAAGCAAATGTCTGTTTTAGCAGCCTGCCTTGTCTTGTCCATGTTCAAAAATAATTAGATAGACAGACAGACAGACAGACAGACAGACAGATAGATAGATAGATAGATAGATAGATAGATAGATAGATAGATAGATAGATAGATAGATAATGAAAGGCACTATATGAGATAGATAGATAGATAGATAGATAGATAGATAGATAGATAGATAGATAGAAGGCAGATATGAGATAGATAGATAGATAGATAGATAGATAGATAGATAATGAAAGGCACTATATATAGATAGATAGATAGATAGATAGATAGATAGATAGATAGATAGATAGATAGATAGATAGACTAGATGAAAGATAGATATATAGATAGATAGATAGATAGATAGATAGATAGATAGATAGATAGATAGATAGATAGATAGATAGATGAAAGGCACTATATGAGATAGATAGATAGATAGATAGATAGATAGATAGATAGATAGATAGATATGAAAGGCACTATATGCAATAGATAGATAGATAGATAGATAGATAGATAGATAGATAGATAGATAGATAGATATTTTTTTTTTTTTTAAAATGACCTTTATTATGAACAATAACAAAAAATACAGTCATAAGACAAACAATCCCAATATTCAGGATATTAACAAAAAAGTCTGTATCACACAACCACCACTGCTCCCCCTTTACACTCCTCCTACTCCGCACATAAATAAGAAAATCAGATGGTAATTCATTATAACACAAAAACCACCATTACTCCCCCTTTACACTCCTCCCACTCTGCATATTAATAGATTATTTTAATATTAAAAATTAAACTTTACTTCGTGCAACAAAAAAAAAAAAAAATTGAACACAGCAGTAGTATGCAGTTAATAAATATGTTGCATTACTCCACTACTATTGCCCCGTGCACACTTCTTACTCCACACATAAAGTACAGAATTTCCATATTAAATAAGTAATTCATAATTTGTTCATTAACCCACTATTCCCTTATACATGCCTCCTGATTCACACATAAATAATAAATAATTGTCCATAATAAACACACAATTCATAATCAGTTTACTCCACCATCACTCCCCCTGTACTCGTCTCCTACTCCGTACATCGCTCTCCATTATACACACAGCATTGTATTCCCCAGGAGTCTCCTATTCTGAGCTTTCAATCATCCAGTATTTAAATATTTTGAAGGACATTTAAAGAAGTCACCACCCAGTCACCAGCTTGCCCTTCTCAACAGAACACAAAGCCCCCAAGCCCCATAAATCACAGAAGGTCTGCATGTCTCCAATGAGTTGATGGTAAGTGAACTCCAGCTTCAACCGGCACTTCACCAGCACTTTAAACATCAGGAGCACATCAGTGGTCTTTGAGTTTTTTTCTCTGTTCCTCCTGGTTTTGAGGATTGACAGTTTTGCTTGGCCCAGTAGATAATTTCCCAGCACACACTTGTTTCTCTGTCTCTGAGTATACTTAATACCAAAAATAAATCCAACAGTTGACAATGACAGTCCTATTCTATCCAAAAGTATCTTGAGAAATATAAAAAATGGTTCGAGCCGTTTGCAGTTAACAAAAAGATGAAAAACAGTCTCTCGCTGTTGACAAAACGGACAACAATCTGATGTTCCTGGTGAAATAACCGATAAAAAGGAGTTGGTGGCGAGAGCCCCATGAAGAATCCTCCATTGCAGGTCGCCAATTCTTTTTTGCAGTGGTTGTTTATAAAAGTTCTCCACGCTGGAGTTTCATTCACTCCAACATGCAGTTCTTGTCTCCAGCGTGTGTCTGGCAAGTCTCTAAGAAATTTATAAAAGTCACCTTAACACACACCTGGTAGAGCTCATTTTTTCCCATCGTGTCAAACTGCTTGTCTATTAAGTTGCCAACTTTCAGAATGGAGCCTGGCGGTCAGTGCAGTCTGTGACGTTGGGTTTGACTTGGATGACGAGTTCTGTGATATCTGAGTTGAAGATCGGATTGTCCGGAGAGACGCTCTGGCACAGTGACCCTGCGCCTAAGTTCACCAAGGCCTCCTTAAACTGGCACAGAAAGTGGTGTACAAGACGTTCAGACCTCACGCCCAGGACCGATGTGAGGTGTGCTGCGGTGTGCCATGTGCTAGTGTGGTTATTTAAAAGATGGCCAATCTTCGTGATTCCACTTTTAATAAGGATTGAGGTGAAGTGACAAGAGAAAAGCAGAGGAGATTTCAACACATTATTCCTAATCAGAGGTTCCTCTAAAAAACAATGAAGATTGCCAAAAACAAAACGAGATCTCATAAGTTTACTATGCCAAGTAAGCAACATTGACTGATAGAATTTTGGCAAAACTGATAAAGTTAGTTTGGAGACGTCTAAGAGGAGTAGCTGTTTGTCAAATTTTAACTCGCTCACTTTGTGTAAAATTACAAACGCCAGGTCTCTCCAAGGCAGGCCGTCTGGACCATAGAACAGCCTCTGCAGCGTCTGGAGCCTGAAGGCCTCGATTTTACTTCTGACGTCAATCAGTCCCTGCCCTCCTTCTGCCACTGGTAGGTGCAGCACACCTCTCTGGACCCAGTGTAGACTGTCCCAAAAAAAGTCAAGGATGATCGTCTGTACGGATTTGATCAGAGCTACTGGTGGATCAGCACACCTGAGCTTGTGCCAAAACATGGAGGCAATCAAGTTATTCAGGATTAACACCCTGCCTCTACATGAAATGTCCCTCAGAAGCCACTTCCAACGGTTCAGCCTTGCTTGGATCAGATCTGTCCACCCCACCCAATTTTCTACAGCAGTGCCATCTGTGCCTAAATACACCCCCAGGTACTTAAACACGTTTCTATTCCATTGGAGGGTCTCAGGAAGAGCTGGAGGAGACGCGAGTCCCCAGTCACCCAGCAAGAAAGCATTGCTCTTGAGCCAATTGACTTTCGCTGACGTCAGTTTTTGAAAAACGTCTAAGCAGTTGACTAAAGTGTTTACCTCAGATGTAGAAGACACAAAGACAGTAATATCATCTGCGTAGGCAACGACCTTAAAACAAGCAGTGGGGCAAACTGGGATGCTGAGACCAGAAAGACGACGCCTGAGCTGCTCTAGGAGGGGCTCAATTGACAGAGAGTAGAGCATCCCTGAGAGTGGGCAGCCCTGGCGAATACCCCTGGTGACAGAGAAAGGGGCTGTTGTGGCACCGTTAATCTTCAGAACGCCATATATATTTGAGTAAAGCATTCCAATGTATTTGGAGAAGGAGGACCCAAACCCAAAAGCTTGTAGGACTCTGAACAGATATTGGTGATCCACTCTGTCAAAAGCTTTTCTTGATCCAATGAGATCATTCCTGCCTTTAAACCGAGAAGCTTTGAAGTCGTAATCAGGTCTCGCACCAGAAATATATTGTCAAAGATGGAGCGGTCTGGCACACAGTAGGTCTGATCTGACCTGATGACACACCCCATTACTCTACGCAGGCGAGTAGCCAGAGCCCTGGACAGAATCTTATAATCCGTACATAAAAGGCTAACAGGACGCCAGTTCTTGAGGTCGGACAAATCTCCTTTTTTTGGGAGCAGAGCAATAACAGCCCGCCGACAGGATAATGGCAGTTCATTGTTCATTATGCTCTCTCGAAGACTGCCAATAAATCCGCACCTAATAAATTCCAGAATGTCTTAAAAAACTCGACCGTCAGGCCGTCTATGCCAGGTGACTTTCCTGTATTTAGTTCGCTGAGGGCCGTAGTCAAGTCCTGTAAGCTGAGGGTTGTATCCAGAAGCTCTTTTTCCGTTTTGGGGATTTGTGGCAGGTTGTCTAGGAGGCTCCTGGTCTCAGAAGAATCTTCTGTTGTTTCGCACAGAACAGCTTTTTATAAAAATCATGAGCAATAGCTCTGATGGCCTCAGGCTCCTCGATGATGCGCCCATCCTCATTTTTCAGAGCGTGAATCACTTTACTCTGTGATCTTTTCTTTTCAAGTCCAAAAAATTGAGAAGGAGAATCCATTTCGACCAACTCCTGAATTCTTGAGCGCACAAGAGCACCATGCACCCGTCTGTCCAATAAGTCCATGAGATCTTGTTTTTGTTTTAGATTTTCAAAGACGCCATCGTTAAAAGAGCTGTCTAAAGACGAAGAAAGCTCTAAGATGTCCTCCTCCAACTCTGCCATTGCCTTCCTCATATTCTGAGTTGCATTCTGCGTGTATTGCTGACACAGCACTTTGATCTGAGTTTTGAACAGCCCCACCACTGCCGCAGAGATGAAAAGGAACTTGTCGTCAACCTCCACCTCTTCCAGAAGAATTCAAAAACTTCAATGAAACGGAGATCTTTCAGTAGGCTGTTGTTGAAGTGCCAGTATGACGGAAAGGAAGATTGAAATGGAGTGAAACTTTGAGAAGGACAAGACTGTGATCAGAAAAGCCAGAAGGATGAATGGAGCAGTTCGCTATAAGATTGCTGTGGTGATTCAAGCAATACACTCTATCTAGTCTCGCCATGGAGATCGAGCCCCCCGAACCCTTCACCCACGTGTACTGGCGAATTCCTGGGTGTAATGCCCTCCAGACATCAAAAAGGTCGGCCTTGCTGAGGACTGACTTTAAGTGAGCCGCGGAGCTGGGGTGAGGCTCCAGGCCATTTCTATCTAAGGAGGCGTCATCTGTGCAGTTAAAATCTCCCCCCACAAAAACAAGATCTTCATCTTTGCACTGCACAAGTAAGTCATGGAGCAAAGAGAAAACAGCAAACGCTCCCTTCCTTCATTGGGTGCATAAACATTTATGAAGACCCACGTTGTGCCCCCTAAGCAGGCTTCCACTTTCAGCAGTCTGCCTTTAACTACCTCTGTCACGCTAGTCGAGTCGGGTGAGAAAGAAGTAGAAAAGAGAATGGCGACCCCGGCACTAACACTCGACCCGTGGCTCAAAACATCTGTCCCTGCCAGCCTCTGTGCCAGTCTGCCTGGTTAGCAGGGTCTGTGTGAGTTTCTTGTAAAAAAATAACACTAAGCTCCTTATTAAGTAGATAATCAAACACCGCGACCGCTTGTTGTCATGTCGACTTCCATTGATGTTAATTGTGCCAAAATTACACAAAGGCATGAAAAGCAAAAAGAAAAGCAGTCACCAAAACAACTTTAAAAAGACATGGAAGGACGTGTCCAGCAGTACATCATACTGGCTTGGGATTTAAGGATCTTTTCACCCTGCTCATCACATTTTTCAGCCGCACAGCTTCAGTTCTCTTAAGGCCTAAAGCTGTAGCCTGGCGTAGGACCCCCTTAGCTGAGCTCAAAAACAGTTGGAGATCGGGAAATGGTGACTCACATTCACACCCCTCTTGCCCTCAATAAATTTTACAAAACGGATTATGTTGTCGTTACTGTAGCCACCACGGAAGCTCAGCTGAGGTGACAGATTGGACCTCACTGATGTCCCCGAGCCACCGCCTTCATCCTGACTCACAATACCGACGTCTGCAGGCACCTCAGGCTCATCTTGAACATTCTCTGAGTCGTCAGCTGCGGAGACTGAGCTCTCAACTTTATTGTGTTTAAGTGCAACACCGCTACATGCGGACCCGTCTTTCCTTTTTCTTGTCACAGGCTTTACCCACTCTGTGTCATCCTCCATTTCTTGAACATTGCTCGCTGTTGTCTGCTGAGGTGCTCATCTTATTGATCGCACCCTCAGCCCTAACATTCTCCTCAACCTCTCGTATCTGTTGTACAGCTTCTGTTTCAATGAGCTCGGCGCTGGGCAGAGCCCCATCATCATGAACGGAAGCCACACTCACAGGCTGCTCAGCACCATCACTCGTATGTGCAGAATGAACAGTAACACCGTCCGTAGGCAGTGATCCGGCCTCAGCCGCAGCGTCCTTCTCTGGGGCGCTCTCACCACTCTGCACGACTTTAGTTGCGGGCGCGGACTCAGCCGCATCCGCCGGCTCAGCTGCGTTCAGGTGCCAGTTGCGCCATCATAGCAGGTAAAGAACTGCCCTGATCCTGCACACTCTGACCAGGGCCCTCCATTAAGTCCTCCTCCACATCAGAAAAACTGACGGAAGACTCACTGCCTTCATCGTCAAATAATATCGAGTAGTCCTCGCGGCTACTTTTAGAAACACCAGGTACTGCGAGTCTGTAGTTTCCTCAGAGCGCTTACACTGGCTAGCCTTGTGCCCCACTTGACCGCACTTAAAACATTTCATGGACTCGGATGATATAAAACCACATAATCAAATCCATCTACTCTGAATTTGAGAGCCACATCAAGTTCACCTTGTAAATCGTTTAAAATCATGTGAACTTGTCTCCTGAAAGAAACGACATGTTTTAAGTCGGGTGATCGACAGCCCAAGGGAATCATTGAAACTTTTGATATGATCTGCCCATATCTTTCAAGTTCTTTGATGAGAATATCATTCTTTAGAAACGGAGGAACATTTGAAATAATCACTCTCCGTGCAGGAGTAGAAAGAGGTAAAACTGAAATTAAGGTACCGTTAATAATCACACCATTCTGAACAAGAGTATGCACCAAACTCTCATCATTTAGAAACAGGACAACACTTTTATTCATCCGAGACGCTGAACGTACATTTTTACAGCCGATTAACTTGCCGACTTCCACTACACACGCCTCAACAGAGACCATCGGATCAACCAACAACTTCACGCCATGCCGGCGTGTTAAGTTTTCAAAATTGCGCGGCATCAAGCCAGGCGGTGTTTGTCTCGGCGGCCATTGCGGCCACGCCGCAAATACAATACTGGAGTCAATAAGAAAAACAATATGTAGACAGCAAAATAACCCCTACACATTAGAGAAAACAAAAACAAAAATATAAAGATTAGGAAAAAAAGAATAAGAAATACTCACGAGCCCACCCGGCACGCCACCACCTCCTCCACCTCCCGCCAGCAACCCACAGACACGCCCACGAAAGACCTACGCAATCAAACCACAGACCGACAGCGAAACAGCATAGAGATAGAGATAGATAGATAGATAGATAGATAGATAGATAGATAGATAGATAGAAAGGCACTATATAATGATAGATAGATAGATAGATAGATATGAAAGGCACTATATGAATATAGATAGATAGATAGATAGATAGATAGATAGATAGATAGATAGATATAGATAGATAGATAGATAGATATGAAAGGCACTATATAGATAGATAGATAGATAGATAGATAGATAGATAGATAGATAGATAGATAGATAGATAGATATGAAAGGCACTATATGAGATAGATAGATAGATAGATAGATAGATAGATAGATAGATAGATAGATAGATAGATAGATAGATGAAAGGCAATATATGAGATAGATAGATAGATAGATATATAGATAGATAGATAGATAGATAGATAGATAGATATGAAAGGCACTATATAGATAGATAGATAGATAGATAGATAGATAGATAGATAGATAGATAGATAGATAGATAGATAGATAGATAGAGACTATATATTAGATAGATAGATAGATAGAGATAGATAGATAGATAGATAGATAGATAGATAGATAGATAGATAGATAGATAGATAGATAGATACTTTCTTAATCCCAAGGGGAAATTCCCATAATCCAGCAGCAGTATACTGATACAAGAAACAATATTAAATTAAATGCATGTAAAAACAGACAATAACTTTGTATAATGTTCACGTTTACCCCGCCTAGTGGGATTGAATAGTCGCATAGTGTGGGGGAGTAACGATCTCCTCAGTCTGTCAGTGGAGCAGGACAATTACAACCTGGAAGAGATTCAGGCTGCCATGAAAGGAAACAATTTACCTCCATTTTTTAACAGTTACCTTCAGATTGGCCAGAACATTCTTGGCATCAAAACCTTTGAATTAACAATCTGGCAAAGAAGTCTGTAAATGCAGCTCTAGAAAAAAAAAACAAGTGCATTCATTAGATAGAGAAATTCCTAAATCTCACCACAGCAGACCAAATGTCTACTTGTTATACGTATGAAGGGGCAAAAAGGGTGCAGCCCTAATATGAAGAAGGGGCATTAGACAAGAGCCTGCTGGCTGAATTGTTTATAAAATGTCGGTGCCATTGCATTTTCCCACTACAGATGCTATGTGGCACTGTTATTTACTGTGAGAAGAAATGTATCTGATTATTGGAGGTTTAAAATGGTGACTCATATGGTGCATCTCAATAAATTAGAATATCATCGAAAAGTTAATTTAATTCAGTAATTCGATTCAAAAAGTGAAACTCGTATATTATATAGATTCGTTACGCACAGAGTGATATATTTCAATTGTTTATTTCTTTTCATTTTGCTGATTATGGCTTATAGCTAATGAAAACCCAAAATTCATCCATCCATCATCCAACCTGCTATATCCTAACTACAGGGTCACAGGGTCTGCAGGAGCCAATCCCAGCTAACACAGGAACCAAACCCTGGGTGGGGCGTCAGACCAACCGCAAGGCGCACACACACACCAAGGACAATTTAGATTCGCCAATGCACCTATCCTGCATGTCTTTGGACTGTGGGAGGAAATCCACGCAGACACGGGGAGAACATGCAGACTCCACGCAGGGAGGACCTGGGAAGCAAACCTGGGTCTCCTAACTGTGAGGCAGCAGCGCTACCACTGTGCCACCCTCACATAGTATATGTGTACCAAATTTCAGGTCAATAGGAAAAAACGGTTTGCGAGCTACAAGTGATTTAAAATCCTGGACAGGCAAACGGACAGCCTCGGTTAGCGTAATATATAAGAAGATATTAAATATTAGTTTAAACTAAATGAATCATCCCAGAAGATATTAAAAAGTAAAGCAAATAGCTAACGCTGATAAGCTTACTTTAAAATTACCCTCCTTACAACAAAGCAATATCCTTTCAAAGAGCTGCTGCTGATTCCATGATTCCAGTTATGGCCCCCTAGAATGATGAAGACGCCGATCAGGGAGAGTGAGCCCCCACACTGAGGCTGTTGCAAATGTTTTCTTTCATAAAGAAGAACATGTTTTTAAATCTTTATTGCTCTGACACTCATTTATGCCTTTTTCACTCAAGTCATAAATAACTTGCTTTAATAATGATGGTTTATTTGCTTTATAAAGGGTCTGTGATAAATTAATTATTTTCCAATCTGGGAATATGATTCATAGCTGAATTATCAAATAACTTACAGCAAATTGTACTCCCACAATATCTGATGAACGTTTTCTTTTGTTTCCTCTGGGATCTCCGGTCTCTTCCCACTTCCAAAAGATGTGCGTGTTAGGCTAACTGGCCCACAAGTAATGGGTGTAGGTGGACTGGTGTCCTTTGCAGGGTTGGTTGCAGCTTCCTAAAACAAAGTAATAAAAACTTAAACTTAAACGGGGAGGATGGAGAGACGTTTCAACGGGGAACACAATACCACGACAGTTTGAAACTGCAGAATTGCTTCTCAATTAGTTAGAAATTAAACACAGGAAGTATAAGTGACTTTTTTTTTTAGGACACAGGGAATCAGCAATGATGAGTGAAGAAGCAACCCTCTGATTTAGAGTTTAGTGTTTTAGTCACTAAGCCAAACTGTTTGGTACTGATAAGGATAAGGTCCCGAGATAAGCAGAGTCACCTTAAGAATAAAACGCATCCTAACCTTGATCACACTGTACTGATACGCTGCAATAACAAATAAATCATTATGTAGTGCTTTATTAAACGCTGTGGCGGCCGGCCTGCTGGTCAACCCAGCTGGGACGCTAAAAGAGAAGAGGCATGGAGGAAGGCAGCTAGTGTGGGACACTGCCTCCCCCCAAAATGCCAGATGGCGATTTCCCTGCAGCAGAGCAGTGCCCTGGATTCCCGCAGTGCACCATGGGATTTGGGGTTGGGCTTCTCAGCCCTGCTGGGTGCCGCCAGGAGACGCTGCAGATGGGACTCGTATCTTTTCCATAGCTCGCAATTACTATCGAGTCACAGGGACAGAAGTTCCGAAGTACTCCCGGGCTGAAAGAAGACTCAACTCCTCCAGCTGACCCGGAAGTGTGGAAAAGTCACATGGATGGAGGAACCGAAGAACTTCCAGGTCAGACATTATATAAAGGATTGTTGGAGACCCATCAAGTGAACCGGAGTTGGGAGGTAGAGGACAGAGCTTGCTGGGAGGTGTGGAGGAGAGATTTGTGTTGATTTATTGTGTTTATTATTATCATATAGCCTGTCTATGGTGGTGGAGGTGCTTCAGGGCACTACTACAAGAAGAAGAAGAAGAATTAAATACCTTCTTGGTGATTTTACCCTGTGTTCATTGTGTCTGTCTGTTAGGTTGAAAGGGGCAACAGCAACCCCTAGCATCTTACAACACCTTAAGGTAAAGATGTCTGTCAAAGACAATATATAAAACTGTGTTGTGGGCATTACTCTATCACAGTAAACACTACATCTAGGTGATTCTTGATGCCTGATTAACAGACCAAAGAGTATTAAAAACATCAGCATATGGTGGGTTACTGTGTAAGAGATGAAATTTAAAGCAAGCAAGAAGTCATTCTCAATGGCTTACCAAGTTCTTCCCTTACCCTGTTCTTCTACAGCTACTAGTTACTGGACTTGACCAACCTGTACTTGTTAGTCAACTCCGGTGCCCACCTGCTAACATTACAAACCCTTCTACCTTAACCACTTTGATGGTTTCTCTTACAACTGGTGTTCACCATTAGGTTTTAGGGTTGTCAGCAAGGCATGTGCAAACCATCTAGTAGCCATGGCTTCCTGCCACAGCCCCAATACCACTAAGAAACTCAATCAGACTCTTAGACACTAAGCACTCCTGTGATGAAGAAGAAACACTTCTACAAAATGTCAGTGGTGAATGCAGGGCCGGATTAAGGTGGGTGCTATTGATGCTGCATTCCTGAAATAGGCCCAGATGAAAACAGACGAGAATTTTCCGGAAGCTGAACAGTTTTCCTTTGCTATATTAACCTCAAAATAATTCTTAGAATGAAATTTGGAGTCCGACTTTCAGATGCCTAGACACAGCGTTACTTACTATACAGTTACTATTGTTCTTTGTGCTGTGACGTAACTATAACGTCGTTGTGTTTATTGTTAACCGAAGATTTTAAGTTAATGCTATCAATATTACGTTAAACAGTTTACTTAGTAATTTAGCTGCGTTTTTTGCAATATCTTGGGAAATCTTGCCACTTTATTATTGTTCGGTAAGTGCCATGTAGTAAATTTTTCACCTTGAAAGTTGAAATTAGGGTTAGGGTTAGGGTACAGTAAAAATCGATGGCTATTTAAATGGTTATCTGTAAAGGTAAAACTAAAAGCCGACCCGCGGACCCAGCATGGATGTTTAGAATTTTTAAAATCCTCAACAGGATTCTGGTCTATTATAAAATTTAAAATTTTTACCCTCAAGAGCCTGAACTGAGTCACTTTGACCCAATATCTCTGCAAATTCATTTTTCCTTACTCTGTTTCGTAAGAGAATTGCGAAATTTTGTGTATTTCATTGTCAGGTTTTCTGCATTAAGTGCAATTTTCAGACAATTGCTATTGAATGTTGATGTTACATATTTTGATGTTAATCTTATTATTCATGTTCAATAAAGGCTGGCTGGTTGCTTCGCAAGCAATTAAGGCTCCTCGGTCGTTCTGAGTGCTGGGGTGGATTGCCGGCATTTCACTCCGGCCCTCAACCCCAGGCCGCCAGGAGGAGCTCTCCCGACAGCATGATCATGCCCCGAGTTCCAGCAGGGCATCATGGACTATGTAGTGTTTGTACACAGCCCTGCTGGATACCTTGGGGGCCACCAGGCGTCGCTGTAGGGGGGCTCGTAGGCTCTTATGTGCCCTATAACCCGGGAGTGCGTCACGGTCACGTGACAGGAAGAAACAACGTGCTCCCGGGTTGAAGAAAAGAAGTATTTACCCTGACCCGGAAGGAATAAGGACTTGTGGACTGTTGGGCAGGAACACCTCTGGGTCAGGGAATATAAAAGGACTGTGGGAGCTCCCAGATGATGAGCTGAGTTGGGAGGCAGGGTGGCTAAGCGTCTGGGAGTGGAGGATTGGTTTATTGTATTTGAGATTTATTATTGGAGAATTGTGGAGAGGAGCGTGCTTTGTGCACATAATTATTATAATAAATATCATCATTGGACTTTTACCTGGTGTCTGACGTATAGTCTGAGGGTACAAGGGTGCGAGAAGCGCCCTATTCTATCACAGTGCGCATGTACGGTGAGTGTCGATTGCACAGGCACCAATGGCGAGAAAAAATAGGCCTTTTTTGCGCTGCAGCATCAGGCCTAATTTCGTCTTAATCCCGCCCTGGGTGAATAAGATATTGCTTTATTATTGTACCAGTAACGCCACACTACACGATGACGTGCAGAGAATACACTTGACTTGAGCATTTATAGTTTTATTAATCTTTCTCTGCATGTTTAACATTCATTTGCTCAGAGGTTGATGCGTTTGCTGCTTCCTGAGCAGCTCTTCTTTTCTTTTCCACCCTAGCGGCCCGCTTCTTCTCTTCTTCCGTCGACATCTTTTCGCTTTAAAACTGATTAAGGCAGTGTTTGTGACGCAATTACTTAGTACGTTTTCCTTAATTTTTCACTTAAGATGGCACTTAAGTCTTCAATCTGCCTCAAGAACGATGTAAGATATGAAGAGGTAAGGGAAGTGATGGCGAAGCTGGTAGAGATGAGAACGGCACCCGTATACATGTGCCACACGGCCGCCCTGCTGGCCACTGCTGAGACTTGATTTAACAATAAAATAAAATAAAAATAAAAAGAGGAATAACCTTGGAGGTCAATTATCACTATCAAAGCGGACAGTAGACGTCACATAGTATATGTGTACCAAATTTCAGGTCAATACATCAAACGGTTTGTGAGCTACAGGTGATTTAAAATCCTGGACAGACAAACAGACAGTCATGGTAGCGTATTATATATAAAGCTATCCTTGCACCGTGCACAATGCTTCACCTTGTATTACATTTTCAGTCCAGTAGATATGCTTTGTGAAGACATAAAATGTAGGGATCTGAGCCATTTCAGTCCAGCATCTGTGCACATTTTGGCCAGTTTCTTGTTTTCATGGCACCATTAATTTGTTCCATTAAGCAGGGTGACTACAGGTGTTAAGCACCGTGTAGCAATTGCTTGTTTTGTGATCTTTTACAGAAGACTTGGACAGTATACAATAAGACATTTCCAGCATATACAGTACTGAGTAATTATGTGTCTGTTTAGCATTTGCTCTGCCAGCTAATTTAGGACCAAGTGGTGTTCATTTCAAGGCACAGCACCTTTCTTCTCCAGAATGTCCATACCATACCATACCATACCATATTTATTTGTTGATCGCTTAAAAACACAGCATTACAACTGACCGAAGCGCTGTACAGTTTACAACAAGCAGGACTAAAAGCAAAATATTAAAAACAAACATTAAGAGAGAATTAAAACAGGTCAGGGGACCAAATAAAATAGAGAAAATAGCAAAAGGCAAGTGGAAAATGAAACAGGTTAAGAATTAAAAGCCAATGTGAAGAAGTGCGTTTTATGCGAGATTTAAATGTGGCGACTGAAGCGGCTCGCCTATCCACTAAGGGCAGGGAGTTCCAGAGCCCGGGTGCACAGACGGAGAAAGCCCTTTCACCACGAGCTTTAAAACGTGCCTTGGGAACGGTTAGGAGCAGCTGATCTGCGGATCTAAGAACACGAGGGGGATTGTGACAATGGAGCAAGACACTCTAATAGGCGGGGGCTAGACCGTGTAATGCCTTATGGGTTAGGAGGAGAATCTTAAAATCGATTCTAAATCTAACCGGCAGCCAGTGTAGGGTTTTTAAAATCGGTGAAATGTGTTGGATTCTGCTACTTCCAGTTAGAAGCCTTGCAACCGCATTTTGAGCCAGTTGGAGTCTAGAAAGAGTGGCTTTACTGATACCAAAAAGGCAGGAATTAGAGTAGTCAAGCCGGGACGTAATGAATGCATGGATTACTGATTCCAGGAGGTGGTTAGACAGAATAGGCTTGAGTTTGGCGATTCGCCTTAGATGGAAAAAGCAGGATTTTACTGTGCTGTTGACTTGAGCATCCATTTTCAGGAACGTATCCATTTTGATTCCAAGATTGGAGACAGACGAAGTTACTGGAATGGGAAGAGAAACGAGGCCAAGGGGTGGAGCCTGTTTGCAGTCGGGACTAAAAACAATGACCTCGGTTTTTGAATCGTTCAGGTGCAGAATGTCATACAAAATGACACAGAATGACACAGGACACATACTCTTAAAAAATAATGGTGCCAGAGTGGTTCTTCAGAGTAATGCGATAGGGGAACCGTTTTTGGTTCCCAAAAGACCCATCCACATGAAGGTTCCGGAAAGAACTTTTATTCATTTTGATCCATAACAGGCTCCATACAGTAAATAACCATGAATAGATAGTGTCACAGATGGCCAGGGTCCTTGTCCAGCTGGGATGCCGCTGAGAGGAGATGAGAGGACCAGATGAGCAAGCATGGCCAGAATAGTTTCTCTCCTGGGATGCTAGATGGCAGCCCCAATGGGTTGCAGTGGTGCCTCAAGACTCCCACAGGGATTCATGGGAGATGGAGTTGGATACAGCCACCAGGGGGTGCTGCAGCTGCTGCTTAGCCTTGGAGAGGCTACGCCAGGAAGAGCTGTAAGAAGGTCATCACGAAGCACCTGGAGCACATCCACGTGCATTATAAAAGGGGCTGCCTCACTCCAGAGTCAGGAGGTATGTGAATGGAGGAGTGAGGGCAGCAGTAAAGAGAAGAGAAAAGAAAGGAAAAGAGAAATGAAGGACTGAACATTGTGAGTTTGAGCACTGTGTGGTGTTGTGTGAAAGGCGGAAGAGAATAAAACGAATAGAGAATAGAACTTGTGAGTCTGTGTGTCTGTGTGTGTCGAGGCCGGTTTTCCACAATAGTAACGTACCTAAATACCTTCTTCTTCTTCTTTCGGCTGCTCCCATTAGGGGTTGCCACAGTGGATCATCTTTTTCCATATCATCTTGTCCTCTGCATCTTGCTCTGTTGCACCCATCACCTGAATGTCCTACCTCACCACATCCATAAACCTTCTGTCTGACACTCTTTTCACCTCCAAAACACTCTTGACGTGCTGTTCCTTCAGAATAACTCCTACTCCATTTCTCCTGCCATCCACACCATGATAGAACAATTTGAATCCACCTCCGATCCACCTGGCCTTACTCTCCTTCCTCCATTTAGTCTCTTTCACGCACAATATATCAACCTTCCTTCTCTCCATCATATCTGCTAACTCTCTCCCCTTACCAGTCACACTGCCAACATTCAACGCTGCTACCCTCAGTTCCACTCTCTTTACCTTCCTCCTCTCCTCCTGCCTCCAAACATGTCTCCCCCTCTTCTTTTCCTTCTTTGGCCAACAGTAGCCCAATTTCCGCCAGCACCCTGTTGGCTAACAGTACTGGTGGCGGCCGTGGTTAACCCGGGCCTCGGCCCCTGCTGCATACATAATGTAACAATGGCTAAGTTCAGTTTTCTTAACCTGTTAGTGTCCTGCTAGGGAGCCTATCATACATTAAAGATTTTTTTTCAACATATTAGAAAGTTTTTTCAAACCACAAAGAACTAACGTCATCTGCAATGAACCCTTCCAAGAATGAAATGATGCTTTGTCAAGCAATAGTTTTACGAGGAACCACACAACCAAGTAAAGAACCATAAAATGTCATTAAAGAATCATTATTTTTAAGAGTGTACACTAATAAGCCAAAACCTTATGATCACCCCCAAATGTAATAAATGACGTTGGCTATCTCACAACAATGGCACATGTCAGGATCAGGGATATATTTGACTGTAGGCTGATATTAAGTCCTTGTAGTTGACATGTTGATGGGTGTAAAGACCTGAGTGACTTTGACACTGGCTAAATTGTTGCGGCCAGATGACTGAGTTAAGAGTATTTCTAAAACGGAAAGGCTTGTGGGACATCAACAATGGTGAGTACCTTCTGACAGTGGTCTGAAGATGGAAAAACCATGAACTGCTGACAGGGTCATTGATGCAAGAGTTCAGCAAAGGCTATCCCATCTGATATAAACTAACAGAAGGGCTACAGTGGCATAAATAACAAATATTTTTAATGATAGTTAAGGAAGTAATGTGTGACAATACACAGTGTCCATACTAACTCTTGTCACAATAATGAGACATACTCTGATAAAGGTTTGGGGCAGCCACCCGTATATTCTGGTATCCTGGCTGCAAAGTCATTTTTTATCAAAATAAACAGCACTGATGTGCATACAAATGAGTCCAAAACAAGACTGAGGATTTAGGGAAAAGGGAAGTGCTTTTAAAGGGGGAGACAGGAAGTGAGGTCATAAGGATCAGGCTCATGTTCTTTAGCCATTGGTTCAAACCCGGACGTGACATCACAGGTTGCCGGAGCCGGTAAGGTCTCCTTCCATTGGCTCGCTCCCGGAAGTGACATCAAGAGAGCCAGATGGAATCTCCCGGGAATGGTCTACAGTAAAGAGAGAAAAAGAGTCAGTGCACTCTGCCAGCTCCTGGCATGCCTCAGAACTACCGTCGCTCAAGCCCTTTAGCTGCCTCCCATGCACACGTGTGTGACACTCTTGTCTACCATCAACAGCATCTACAATGGGCACTGGAGTGTCACAATTGGATCATTGGATGAACGGACAAGGTTGGCTGGTCTTATGATTTCAGTTTTCTTTTGCATCATGTGGTATGTGTGTGTCATTTACCCGGCGAAGAGATGGCAGCAGGATGCATTGGGTAAAGAAGACAAGCTAGTGGAGCAAGCTTCACACAATCCAAGGAGGTTATGCTCAACCTTTATAATGCATTGGCGAGGCCTCCTCTGGAGTCCTGTGTGCAGTTTTGGTCTCCAGGCTACAAAAAGGACACAGCAGCACTAGAAAAGGTCCAGAGAAGAGCGACTAGGCTGATTGCAGGGCTACAGGGGATGAGTTATGAGGAAAGACTAAAAGAGCTGAGCCTTTACAGTTTAAGCGAAAGAAGATTAAGAGGAGACCTGATTAAAGTGTTTAAAATTACAAAGGGAATTAGTACAGTGGACTGAGACTGTGACTTTAAAATGAGTTCATCAAGAACACGGGGACACTGTTGGAAACTTGTTAAGGGTAAATTTCGCACAAACATTAGGAAGTTTTTCTTTAAACAAAGAACAATAGGCACTTGGAATAAGCGACCATGTAGTGTGGTAGACAGTAAGACTTTTGGGACTTTCAAAACTCGACTTGATGTTTTTTTGGAAGAAATAAGTGAAAAGGACTGGCAAGCTTTGTTGGGCTGAATGGCCTCTTCTCGTCTAGAGTGTTCTAATGTTCTAATCTTCTGCTGGGAATCCTTTTGTCTGGACCTTCATGTGAATGTTAATTTGACACATACCACCTACCTAAACATTGTTACAGACCAGTTACCCCACTTCTTGAGAATGGTATTCGCAGATGGAAGTGTCATCTTTCAGCAAGGTAATGGGTCCTCCTACACTGTGGAAATTACTTGGGAATGGTTGGAGGAACATGATGAAGGCGTTGCCTTGGTCTCCAAATTCTTCAACTCTCTTTTGAGCATTTGTGAGATGTTTTGGAACAACAAGTCAAAGTTCAGCTCCACCTCACAAATTACAGGAATTAGAGGGTCTGCTGCTAATGTCCTGGTGCCAGATACCACAAGACACCTTCAGAGGTCTCATAGAGTTCACTCTTCAGTGGCTCAGAAGAGAAAAATAATATTGGACATAATGTTTTGGCTTTAAATAGAGCTATGTACACATGATGATAAATTTGAACTTGAACTTGTATTATCATAGACCTCAAGTATCCGGCAGAGTTTTTAACCTCAGGTCATAAGGAAAATCAACAGCTGTTCGGGTCCCACCTAACTGTACTGAAAGAACCACAGAAAAACGAATATGTATTGTTAAAGCTTAGGAGTGGCTGAGACATGAATGCGCACAGCACAAGGACAGCAAACAATCTATGAGCAGAGTAAGACCATGCAATAGGCGTCGGGACTGCCACAAAATGCTTGAAACAGTGTCTAAGATTATGAACGATATACAAATGACATGTCCAGTGTTAGGAGCAGAGTGTCAAAGATGAGACAAGAACCATAAAAAGATTTGGGGCAGCCACCCATATAATTTTCCTGGCTGCAAAATGGAAATTGTTTAGCACAGACGTGTACTGGTTTGAGTCCAAAATAGAGATGGTGGGTTTATATAATGCGACAGAGGAAGTGAGGTAGCTATGCCTGGAACCAGAAGTGACATCATCAGGCTAATGACCGGAAGAGGTGACTTCTGGACCGGAAGTGATGTCGTGGAGCTCTTGCCTGGAAGTGATGTCATCAGGTTCGTGCCCAGAAAGGAAGTGACATCGTGGAGCTCTTGACCGGAAGTGGCATCATGGGGATGAGGCAGAATTTCCTGTAATGGGTCTGCAGTGGATGAAGAGAAAGGATCAGTGCACCTCGCCACCTCCTGGTCTGGCGTGGAATTACCTTCCTTCGAGTCCTTTAGCTGCCTCCCATGTGCACGTGTGTGACAAAAGATATTTTGATTCTTGAAATATTAAGAGAGAGAGAGAGAAAGACAGAAAAAAATGAAAGGAGAGGAGAGGACAAGTTGGGAGCATGCCCTAAAACAGCACATCACCACACCCACCCCCTCAGCACCATACTGGTTTAAATGGAATGGAACAGTGTGAGGTTTTTTACAGTGGCTGGGGTGCCAGTCCTGCCATCAACCTCCAAGTTCTGGATGAAAGGAGGGAGGGAAATATTTTAAAACTATTCTAGCACCAAATTATTTTCGAAAGTATCAGGTATGAAAAGCAGAAAATTAACATAACATACTGTACCCCACAAATTAGCAGGTTATTTTTCCATCAGTTTGCAGACTCTTAGAACTTTTGTCAAGCTACCAATAAACTTTACTTGCATTTCAATAGAGATGCAGCAAGCTCACATTTTTATGATGTTGGTATCTCTTAACTGCAAAATGTCATTCTGCAACTGCAACATTCTGCTCTGGTATTCAACAGCAACATTCTCCGTGGTGATGAGTGATGGAGGAGTTATCTCAATGGTCTTTTTCTTCTTGTTCCTCCTCATCATTTCCCACTTCTTTGTAGGCTGATCAACCTTCTCCATACAGCTCGGTCCTGCACCTTCTCACCAGTCAGACCCTTTTCCTCGATATCTTCCATCCACCTCTTCGTCAGTCTCCCTCACTTTCTCTTCCCCTGTACTTCCATTCCCATCATTCTTTTGCCCACATCTTCATTGTCTCTCCTCATCACATGTCCACATGTCCTTCAATCTACTTTCCCGTGCTTCATTAGATCTCTCTCCCACTTTTGTTGTGCCTCTGATTGTCTCATTTTCTATTCTCATTATGTCAAGTACAATAGTAATGGGGTTAAAAGAAGACTCAATTGGCAAGTCTAGCAGCTGGAATATTTCATATTTTTTCATTAATTTCAGAGGTGCTGACACCCAGATTAGTTTGTGTGCATGTCTGGATGTGGTCTGGAGTAGGTTTAGCCCCCCTCCGGTCTACCTGGGTACCACCCCCAGCCATATACCACAGTGGTCACGCTCACAAATCCTCACAGTAGTGACACTAATGCACAGTAAGCCATACTAAGGTACATAATAAAACAGATTACAAGATTTGTTAAACTGTTAAAGATTACAAAAATGGAACTGACTGATAAGTCACAAGTCATATTACTTCTAATATCACTTCTTCTTCTTCTTCTTCTTCTTCTTCTTTCGGCTGCTCCTGTTAGGGGTTGCCACAGAGGGTACCTTAAAATACTCGCTTGCATGCCTTCTGTTGTGCAACAGTCTCAACAATGTGTTGTCTTGTACTCTCGTTTTCGATTAAGAGTACAGCCAAGCCATTAAGTTTGTCTCACTATGTGGTGCTTCTGAGGTCATTTTTGATGAGTTTTAACTTGGAGAACGATCGTTCACATGCAACGACAGTCACTGGCGTAGTCAGCAGTAACATGTAAGCCGTGCAAACGTCACTGAAAGTAGACGACAGTCCACAGTGACCTATCAGCAACAGTTCATCTACTCCGAAAGCAGTTGACTTGGTTGACGGGATGGATTGAAAACTCACACAAAATGACAACAATCGAGTGGAAATCAGTGGTGAAATGTCGGTGCTACAGTATAGAGTTCAATGAGAAGATCGGCAGCAGCATACAATTCGTCATCAGTCATCTTGGTCAGAGTTGATGGTAACAAGACATTGAACGCTGAAGCCAATGCATCAAGACTGTGAAACCACTGTTCTAGCTTTTTTATTTCAAAACATTCAACCATAACCTCATTTATTTAGAATTCAAAACATCCACGTATTCAAAGGGCAACCCTACAAAGACCTAAGGCAGGAGGTGGCATGGTTCTACCTAACTTTCAATTTTATTACTGGGCAGCAAACATACAAACTATAAAAACCTGGACATGGACACAAATAGATGAACATACGCAGGCTTGGTCGACAACAGAAATACAATCCTGCAGTACTTCTTTATATTCCTTGCTTTCTGCCCCAATAAGCACAAGTCATCGCCAACATACTAACAACCCAATTGTGCTTCACTCACTCAGAATGAGGAACCAATGTAGAAAGTATTTTAAGATAGAGAAGCTTTTATCTTCGGCACTCTCTGCACGAGAGCCACCTTTTTCCACCCTTTCAAATGTACGCAGTTTTTAATGTCTGGAAAACATCTGGGATTAAATCAGTTAGAGATCTGTACATAGACAACGTCTTCACATCCTATGAACAATTACACTCCAAATTTAACTTGCCAGCAACACATTTCTTTCGCTACCTTCAAATCAGAAACTTTGTTAAACAAAACCTGCCCGATTTTCCTCACCTCCCACCTCCCTCTATGCCAGAAAAATTATTGATCAGTCTCGAGGACTCAGACAGCATTTCTAAAATATATAAAACCATTTTACAGTCCATCCCTTTCAAAGATCCAAGAGTACAGTGAAAAAAGGATCTCTTACTCAATATTTCAGAAAAGGAGGGGAAAGTAGCAATGCCCAGAATTCACTCGAGCTTCATATGCGCAAAGCATAGAATTATTCAACTTAAAATTATATATCGAGCACATCTGTCTGTTATACCTTCATTGTTATCACTCTTTAGATAGATAGATAGATAGATAGATAGATAGATAGATAGATAGATAATAGAAGGCACTATATAATAGATAGATAGATAGATAGATAGATAGATAGATAGATAGATAGATAGATAGATAGATAGATAGATAGATAGATAGATAGATAGATAGATACTTTATTAATCCCAAGGGGAAATTCACATACTCCACCAGCATACTGATAAAGAACAATATTAAATTAAAGAGTGATAACAATGAAAGTATAACAAACAGACAATAACTTTGTATAATGTTAACGTTTACCACTCCGGGTGGAACTGAAGAGTCGCATAGTGTGGTGGAGGAATGATCTCCTCAGTCTGTCAGTGGAGCAGGACGGTGACAGCAGTCTGTGTGAAGCTGCTCCTCTGTCTCGAGATGATCCTGTTCAGTGGATGCAGTGGATTCTCCATGATTGACAGGAGCCTGCTCAGCGCCCGTCGCTCTGCCACGGATGTCAAACTGTCCAGCTCAGTGCCTACAATAAAGCCTGCCTTTCTCACCAGTTTGTCCAGGCGTGAGGCGTCCTTCTTCTTTATGCTGCCTCCCCAACACACCACCAAATAGAATAATATTGTTTTTTATCAGCTGCTATAGTATGTAAGTTTCCCCTTGGGATTAATAAAGTATTTATCTATCTATTATATAGTGCCTATCTATCTATCTATCTATCTATCTATCTATCTATCTATCTATCTATCTATCTATCTATCTATCTATCTATCTATCTATCTATCTAGTGCCTATCTATCTATCTATCTACTTATTTTTAGTAGCTTTAAGTTTTACTCTGCTGCCCATGCTCTCTTTCTCACCCTAACCCAACCCTAACCCTAACCCTAATTGGTTTTCAATCCTATTTTTGTCAAAATTGATCTATTTGTATAGAATGTTGTGTGATTATAATAAAATCAATGAAATTAAAAAAAATAAAATTAGAAAAAAATCTATCCAGCCCTGAGTGGGCCCCTCAAGCTCGTAGGCCCTTGTGCTTTGGACAATCTGCACAATCCATTGCTACGCCAGTGTCTCCTTCCTTGTTTGGTCCACCATTAAGAATCAGGTCTTGATTCACTCTTTGTCTGCCATCCTCCTCCTCCTCCTCCTCCTCAAGACCAAACTTCTAGGACCAGCTCTACCAGGAGAGCCAGGTCTTCAACAAGAGGTGCAACTCTCATACCCAGGAAATAAATCCAAGAGATGATGTCCTAAATATAAATCAATAAAAAGGAAAAGAGTGACTCAAAAGTATGAAAGTCATAGAGCCATGCAAGAGCAATCAGCTGAACCTTTTCCCTCTTCTAAACCTTTCCCAGCAGGGCTGACCTTTAAGGAGTGTTATGTACGCCACTTAATGTCAACACCATAAATGCAGAAAAACATTAAATGAAGGCTTCCAAGAAGGATCAAAAGTGTTTCACCACAAAGCTCAGCAAACTAGAAAGTCCCAGTGGAGTGCAGGCGTGTTAGTTTAAAAAAAAAAAAATGAAAGAAAGGAAAAAATGTGAAAGGAAACAAAGGCTTGTTTCTAAGAGAGGCAGCCAATGTAGGGGCGGGCTGTTATTGATGTCAACACGCACTGGTGGTACCAGGCTTGGCCATTCACTTCTTAAGGGAGGAGAGGGGGAGAAAGCCGAGACTCAGATCCCAGAGAGAGACGTTTATATGTTGTAAAATAATACAACTCAGAAAGAACAAGACGATACGGAGGAGCTGCTTTGCTCAGATATTCAAATGAAAATAAATAAATAAAACATTTGGCTACAGCCTTTCCCTGTCCTTCTTATACTTAATCCATTTGTTCCAACTGAGTCTAGAATTTACACATAAGGCAGCAATTCCTGGGTGGGGCAGCACTGAACCATAGAACATGCATATACACCCACTCACGTCCAGACCCCCGGAAAGACACAAATGAATCAATCCAAGCAGCAGCAAAATCTTTGAAATGAGGGCATAAGGCTGTAACATGTGGAGAAAAATCACAGAGAGAATGTGAAACTTCCATACAGATAACGACTAGGCTGGGATTTTAATTCAATTTATTCTTAAATAGTGCCTTTCACATTAGGCACTGTACAACTCTGACAGAAAGAAAGCAGCATAATACATTATCACTTGGGCAATATATCTATGTAATGTGGACAGGTGGAAGGCACACAGGGTGACTCTGTGAAGTGTTGGGGTGCCAGGCAAGCAGCCCCCTTTAACCTAAAAATGGTTTATATGAGCGGGTCATAGCGTTGAAGCTCCGTGCTCAATGCAGTCTGAGTCGAAACGAAATGTTAACAATTATATGTTTTGGCAGCTAGAGGGCTTAAATAAGAGTAGTACCATGCCAGACCAGGAGGTGGCGAACTGCACTGACTCTCTCTTTCTCTGTCCTCGGCAGAAATCCCACGAGGTGCTGGCACCATTGATGATGTCACTTCTGGCACCACTGCTATTGATAACGTCACTTCCGGGTTGTGGTGACATCACTTCCTTTCCGGTCCATGAGAGAACTTCTTAATGGATTTAGATCAGGTCTTTTTCTATAATTTACTTGAACATTCTGGTTGATTTTGCAACTTCTTTCATTACGTCAACAAATAGAGTGTTTTTTTTATCTTCTCATTGCTCGATCAGCTACTGGTTTGCTGCTTGTGCCGTGCTGCATGATCTGCATCTTGCGCTGCGCTTCAAACATTTAAAAGCCCGTAGAGCAGCTGTCCTACTCTTTGTTCTTTATTTCCGGCTCCAGGATGTGGTTAAATCCCTTGGCACTCTTGGTTAAGTCTCGCGGGACCTGAGTTCTTGATATTTTTTAGTTTATAATTTAAAACCGAATAAGAATCTGAAAATCTAACAACATCACATTAAAGTTTGATAAATTCTGAATATATATACATATACATACACATACACATACTCTCCCTCTCTCTCTATTTATATATATACTAGCAAAATACCCGCGGTTCGCAGTGGCGAAGTACTGCATTAAAATTTTTATTAAGAAGAAAATTAAACCTTTTTAAACTGAGGGAAAATATGCCAATAATTATTTGTTAAGGATCTCTTTGTATACCATGTTGTCAGTTCGGCCCTCCGGTTGTAATATGACCAAGCTGTGCTCTGAGCTTACTCTTTAATCAGTTTCAGTTTCATGGTTTGTTTCAATTACAACAGTATTTGCAGGATTTGTTGTTTTGAAGTGACATTCAGCATCTGTCAAGCGTTGTAAGTACACAACCGTTTTCATCGATAAAATCACATCCAGCTTTTGAGAGTTTAAACATTCATAAACATCAAAGTGTCCACTACTGAAATCGTCACCTGTGAATCTAAGATGTTTAAGAGGCATTGGCGGTTGTCGAAAGGTGTAAAATATTTGGCCATTTCAGTACACTTGAAAGCGACAACCGAACAATTCAGCAGCAGCCATCAACTCACATGCAGATCCATAGGTGAAGGGCTTAAGCATTTCACTCTTCTAGAGCTCCTGTGTAGTATAATTATCTCCTGTACCATCATCAGTCCACACCTTGAACCTGTCCCAGTCATTCAATACATAAGACACAATGTTCCTCCGGATATCAAGAGCGAGCCTGATATAGCTGTGCAATATGTAACAAAGAGAATAGAAAAGGTAGGTGCCATCTCCGGACATGGAAACCACTCGGTAAATGACAGTTCTTTGATCGATGATGATCACCTCGATAGACATGTTAATGGGGGTACAGTTGGAATGATAAAGGAAATGGGTACCTGAACAATGTAAAGTAAGTCTAAAATACCTACACAATAACTATAATCGTAATAAATGAACAATAAAACAGCGGAGAAGCCGTGGATTAAATAAAAAGGCTGTAGTTATCAGCATGGAGACGTGAATCTTGTGGTGAAGCAAGTAAGGGAATGTAGAGACCAGAGCGACGGTCGACCTTATATAGGCAGGTAGCCAACAACGTGGGAGGCGTTGGGATGGGGGATCCAACGCCACCTCACACGGTGGCCGAGCTGCAGGCTATGGACGTATATATGTACGTAAGTAGGATTCAGTTATCGTTGGGAACCCGCATACCAAATTTCTTGAAGATGGGCCCATAAGTAACAAAGACTGTTGAAAAGTTCAATATGGCCAACAGTGGCACCATACCACTGAAATAAGTATGTACATTGGTTTCGGTTAGTGCAGGGAAGCCGCCTACCAAATTTCGAGAAGATGGGGCCATAAATAAAAAAAGTTCAACATGGCGGACATTGTTGACCATTATGACTATTATGCGTAGAATTTCGAAATGAAACCTGCTTAACTTTTGCTGTAAGGAATGAGCCTGCCAAATTTCAGCCTTCTACCTACGTTGGAGAATTAGACCGTTCAATATGGCGTGTAGAATTTCCGAAATGAAACCTGCTTAACCGCCTATTTGTAAGTAAGCTGCAAGGAATAAGCCTGCCAAATTTCCTGCAAAATTTCAGCTTTCTACCTACATGGGAAGTTGGAGAATTAGTGATGAGTCAGTGCCGACAGTGAGTGAGTACATCGAGTACCAAATTTTGTGAAGATGGGGCCAGTCAGTCAGTCAGTTAGAGCTTTTTTGTAAGTAAGCTGCAAGGAATAAGCCTTATTAGTATATATATATATATATATATATATATATATATATATATATATATATATATATATATATATATATATATATATATATAATATATATATATATATATATATATACAACATAATTTTTCTTTAAAAATCATACACAGTAATAGTGACAACATAATGCCGCAGTGTCTAGCACCGTTGCCTCGCCACTCCAGTATATGTGTATATAGAGTAGATATATATATAAACAGGTGCCGGTCATAAAATTAGAATATCATGACAAAGTTGATTTATTTCAGTAATTCCATTCAAAAAGTGAAACTTGTATATTAGATTCATTCATTACACACAGACTGATGTATTTCAAATGTTTATTTCTTTTCATTTTGATGATTATAACTGACAACTAATGAAAGTCCCAAATTCAGTATCTCGGAAAATTAGAATATCAATTAAGACCAATGCAAAAAAGGATTTTTAGAAATGTTGGCCAACTGAAAGGTATGAACATGAAAAGTATGAGCATGTACAGCACTCAATATTTAGTTGGGGCTCCTTTGGCCTGGATTACTGCAGCAATGTGGCGTGGCATGGAGTCGATCAGTCTGTGGCACTGCTCAGGTGTTATGAGAGCCCATGTTTCTCTGATAGTGGCTTTCAGCTCTTCTGAATTGTTGGGTCTGGCGTATTGCATCTTCCTCTTCACAATACCCCATAGATTTTCTATGGGGTTAAGGTCAGGCGAGTTTGCTGGCCAATCAAGAACAGGGATACCATGGTCCTTAAACCAGGTACTGGTAGCTATGGCACTTTGTGCAGGTGCCAGGTCCTGAAATCTGCATCTCCATAAAGTTCGTCAGTAGCAGGAAGCATGAAGTGCTCTAAAACTTCCTGGTAGATGGCTGCATTGACCTTGGACCAACACCAGCAGATGAGATGACACCCCAAACCATCACTGACTGTGGAAACTTCACACTGGACCTCAAGCAACGTGGATTCTGTGCCTCTCCTCTCTTCCTCCAGACTCTGGGACCTTGATTTCCAAAGGAAATGCAAAATTTACTTTCATCAGAGAACATAACTTTGGACCACTCAGCAGCAGTCCAGTCAAGACGCTTCTGGCGCTGTCTCTTGTTCAAGAGTGGCTTGACACAAGGAATGCGACAGCTGAAACCCATGTCTTGCACACGTCTGTGTGTGGTGGTTCTTGAAGCACTGACTCCAGTGCAGTCCACTCTTTGTGGATCTCCCCCACAGTTTTCAATGGGTTTTGTTTCACAATCCTCTCCAGGGTGCGGTTATCTCTATTGCTTGTCCACTTTTGTTCTACCACATCTTGTCCTTCCCTTCGCCTCTCTATTAATGTGCTTGGACACAGAGCTCTGTGAACAGCCAGCCTCTTTAGCAATGACCTTTTGTGTCTTGCCCTCCTTGTGTAAGGTGTCAGTGGTCATCTTTTGGACAACTGTCAAGTCAGCAGTCTTCCCCCTGATTGTGTAGCCTACAGAACGAGACAGAGACCATTTAAAGGCTTTTTCAGGTGTTTTGAGTTAATTAGCTGATTAGAGCGTGGCACCAGGTGTCTTCAGTATTGAACCTTTTCACAATATTCTAATTTTCCGAGATACTGAATTTGGGACTTTCATTAGTTGTCAGTTATAATCCTCAAAATTAAAAGAAATAAACATTTGAAATACATCAGTCTGTGTGTAATGAATGAATCTAATATACAAGTTTCACTTTTTGAATGGAATTACTGAAATAAATCAACTTTGTCATGATATTCTAATTTTATGACCGGCACCTGTATATAGAGAGAGAGTAGATATATTTGTGTGTGTGTATGAATGTATATAACTTTCCCAGTATAAGTATGTCCTGTTAATTCAATTCAATTCCATTCAGATAAGGTTATTTCTTACTCCTGACAGACCTGGAGTAGGCAGATTTTAACAAACCTGTAATTTAAAAACGTTTCACAAAGTGGATGGATGAACAGCTTATCAGATGACTTGGATATGATTCCCTCATCCCTTTTCCCCTTGCTGTTATTTAAGTGACCATTAATACATTTTCTTCTTGTAATTGTAAGAGATAGTGGCCCAGCTGATAGCTTTGCCATCTCACTGCACTTTTGCCATCTCCAAGGTTTGATTTTCTGCTTCTAAGAATTTTGTTACCGTGTCTTAACGTTCTCACCGTGTTTTCTCAACACTCTCTCTCAAAAGTTTGATGATGAGCAGTTAAATTTTTTGATAATATTCAACTGTCTGTATAAGTGTGTTTTCCCCGCCATAGACAGACATCTCTTTCACGACTGATGTGCACACATCCTAGAAAAATCAAGTTCAGAAATGTACGGATTATTTTAAGTCTTTCTCCACATTTTCCAGTCACTTTCGACCAAAAACCAGTTTAATATTAGTTTTTCTTCTAACTGCCCTTTTTAACTTTAGCCTTTTCCATATTTTTCTAATCTTCTGTTATTTTCCACTTTCTACTTCTTTGCTATTTCTTTTTTACTATCAGCCCATGGTAAGCTGCTGTATCTGAAAGACACATAAGAGTCACAATTGCCCTACTCAACCACCTCAATTGAAGAACCTGTCGCCTAAAAAATAATGCATGCTGTGCAAAGCAAGATTATGGAGCACCAAGGCATAAAGCTCCAGAACATCTCAAATGGAAGAGCTCAAGAATTGCTGTATGTAAACTGGTAACTGGTGGCACGGTGGCACAGTGGTAGTACTGCTGCCTCGCTGTTAGGAGACCCAGGTTTGCTTCCCGGGTCCTCCCTGCGTGGAGTTTGCATGTTCTCCTCGTGTCTGCATGGGTTTCCTCCCACAGTCCAAAGACATGCAGGTTAGGTGCACTGGCGATCCTAAATTGTCCCTAGTGTGTGGGTGTATGTGTGTGTGTGCCCTGCCTAGGGTTTGTTTCCTGCCTTGCGTCCTGTGTTGGCTGGGATTGGCTCCAGCAGACCCCCTGTGACCCTGTAGTTAAGATATAGCAGGTTGGATAATGGATGGATGGATGACTGGTAACTGACTTGTTTCACCTTCAATACATTCTCCAATATTCCGACCACTGGGTGCTCAACACATCCCCAAATACAATGAAGCTGAAATCCAGGATTACCTTAAGTAATATGCCTATAATATGCCAATAATGCCTTCTGTCACAATTTCAGTATATTCCACAATATCCAGAGTACTGTGTACACTCTTCTGGATCTCAAACAATAATAATAATAATTCTTTGCATTTATATAGTGCTTTTCTCACTACTCAAAGTGCTTAGCAATTGCAGGTTAAGGGCTTGGCTCAAGGGCCCAACAGAGCAGAATCCCTATTGGCATTTACGGGATTCGAACCAGCAACCTTCTGATTGCCAGTGCATATCCTTATAAACAATATGGCAATTGGTGCCATGGCCCACCTGCCAAGATGTTTGCCTGCCTATGGTAAAGTCATCCCTCATGGATGATCGCAGGAATCATGGGAAAGAGGGGTCCTTTCATCGGATTGGCTGGCCCAGCACTGTTTTAGCCGTGGTATGGCCAAACGGGGGAGGCAGCTTGATGGATGAGGTCTGCAGGACTCTAAAAATTTCCAAATCTTATTATGTGATATCATCTAATGTCAAATTCTGCTCCGTACTTCTAAAAGTTTTATTTTTATGCTGTATTAAGTCAAGAAAGAGGTAAAAAGCTTAGGGGTAATTGTTTACTGTAATCTGAATTTTAAATCGCATATTAATCAGATCATTAGGACAGCATTTTTTCACTTAAGAAACATAAGTAAAGTTAGACCTCTTATATCACTGAAAGATGCTGAGAAATTAGTTCACGCATTTGTTTTCAGTCGACTAGATTACTGTAACGCACTCCTCTCAGGACTACCCAAGAAAGACATAAATCAGTCACAACAAATGCAGAAAGCTGCTGGCAGAATCCTAACTAGGAAAAGAAATTCCGAACACATTTCTCCAGTTTTGATGTCACTACACTGGTTGCCTGTGTCATTCAGGATTGACTTTAAAATTCTGCTTATGGTTTATAAAGCCTTAAATAATCTGCTCCATCTTATATATCAGAATGTCTGACACCTTATATTCCAAATCGTAACCTCAGATCCTCAAATGAGTGTCTCCTTAGAATTCCAAGAACAAAACTTAAAAGAAGTGGTGAGGCGGCCTTCTGCTGCTATGCACCTAAAATCTGGAATAGCCTGCCAATAGGAATTCACCAGGCTGATACAGTGGAGCACTTTAAAACACTGCTGAAAACACATTACTTTAACATGGCCTTTCTATAACTTCAATTTAACTTAATTTAACTTAATCCTGATACTCTATATGTTCAATTTCCTCATAATAACTACTCATGGTGGCTCTAAAATCCGTACTGACCCCCTTTCTGTTTCTTTTTCCGGTTTCTTTGTGGTGGTGGCCTGCGCCACCTCCACCTACTCAAAGCTTCATGATGCTCCAACATTGATGGACTTAAAAGCCAGAAGTCTACGTAACCATCATCATCAAGTCCTTCCGTGAGAACCCTAAATCCAAAGAGGACTGTTTCATTTATGTTAGGTAGAATGCCCAGAAGGGACTGGGCGGTCTCATGGTCTGGAATCCCTACAGATTTTATTTTTTTCTCCAGCTGTCTGGAGTTTTTTTTTTGTTTTTTCTGTCCCCCCTGGCCATTGAACCTTACTTTTATTCGATGTTAATTAATGTTGACTTATTTTATTTTCTTACTGTGTCTTTTATTTTTCTATTCTTTATTATGTAAAGCACTTTAAGCTACTGTTTGTATGAAAATGTGCTATAGAAATAAATGTTGTTGTTAAGGATTTGTTCTGTTCTGTGTATTGTATTGTATTGACCCCCTTCTTTTGATACCCACTGCACGCCCAACCTACCTGGAAAGGGGTCTCTCTTTGAACTGCCTTTCCCAAGGTTTCTTCCATTTTTCTATACAAGGTTTTTTTGGGAGTTTTTCCATGTATTCTCAGAGAGTCAAGGCTGGGGGGCTGTCAAGAGGCAGGGCCTGTTAAAGCCCATTGTGGCATTTCCTGTGTGATTTTGGGCTATACAAAAATAAATTGTATTGTATTGTATTGTAATGCATAATCGGTCTTTTATCTTACAGTACATCTCTGCTTTCAACACTCAGTACTGAAGGAATCATCTCCTGCACATCTATAGGTTGTTAATATAAGCTAGCACTTCCATGACTAGATGTATATAAGTGACAGTAGACGGTAGTATGGAGTCATATACAGTATGTGAGGCTCTATGCTAGATCCAACTACCGTATATACTCAGTTATGAGTCGGGTCTTGAAACCTAAAAAAATTGATCATAAAATCAGATCCCGAATTATATGCCCGTTCAAAAATACGACACTTATTTATTTATTTTTTTTAACATCTTTTTGCATCCTCCAATCTCGGATCAGTTTCTCAGACACATTGAATTTTGTTGCAGCAGCACAGTTACCAATTTCTTTCACTACTTCAACGGTTTAATTAAAATTTTCTTCCGAATGCTCCATTGTAGATAAGGGATGCTCTTATGACAGTGGTTCTCAACCTGTGGGGTGGGCCCCCCTAGGGGGGCGCGAAGATGTGAAAAAACACTGCAGGACAAAAAACAAGATATGAAGTCCAAGGAACTCTCTGGAGACCTCAACAATCAAATTGTGGTGAGGCATAGATCGGGGCAAGGGGATAAAACTCCTTCTAAAGCTATGAGTGTTCCTAGGAGCACAGTGGCCTCAATATTTGTGAAATGGAAGATGTTTGGAACCACCAGGACTCTCCCAAGCTATGTCCATCTGCTCAAAATGAGAAACCGGGCAAAAAAAGGGTTTTGGTCAGGGAGGTGACAAAGAACCCAATGGTCATTCTAACAGAGCTTCAGTCCTCTTCTGATAAGGGAGAACTTTTTGGAAGAATGACCATCTCCACAGCACTCCATCAATCAGAAGTTTATAGTAGAGTGGCTAGATAGAAGCCATTGACACCAAACTGCATTTAATGGACTCTGAAAGCATGAGGGGAAAAAAGATCAAATTTAATTATTGGCTGGCAATATTTGAAAACATGACTTTGGTAACATTAAAAGAGGGCAAAATGTTGGGTTACACCAGTGGTTCTCAAAATGTGAGGTGGGCCCCCCTAGGGGGCCGCGAAGTAACAAAAAGGGGGGGGGCGCAAAGATATGAAAAAACACTGCAGGACAAAAAACAAGATATGAAGTCCAAGGAACTCTCTGGAGAACTCAACAATCAAATTGTGGTGAGGCATAGATCAGGGCAAGGGGATAAAACTCAGTGAGCACAGTGGCCTCAATATTTGTGAAATGGAAGATGTTTGGAACCACCAGGACTCTCCCAAGATATGTCCATCTGCTCAAAATGAGAAACCGGGCAAAAAAAGGGTCTTGGTCAGGGAGGTGACAAAGAACCCAATGGTCATTCTAACAGAGCTTCAGTCCTCTTCTGATAAGGGAGAACTTTTTGGAAGAATGACCATCTCCACAGCACTCCATCAATCAGAAGCTTATAGCAGAGTGGCTAGATAGAAGCCATTGACGCCAAACTGCATTTAATGGACTCTGAAAGCATGAGGGGAAAAAAGATCAAATTTAATAATTGGCTGGCAATATTTGAAAACATGACTTTGGTAACATTAAAAGAGGGCTAAATGTTGGGTTACACCAGTGGTTCTCAAACTGTGGAGTGGGCCCCCCTAGGGGGGCGCAAAGATTTGAAAAAAGAAAACAAGAATCGAAAATATGAAAAAAATCTTCTGTTGAAACCAGAACAAATGAACTTAAACTACATTATGATACTAGAACAATAAATATAGAGTTAGATAAATGTCGATAAAAGTTAAGTAGGTATAATAAAATATGCATCTACATTTCCAAAAAATGTTAGGGGGGGCGCGGTAAAAACTGTTATGAAAACTCGGGTCATAAATACTTAAAGGTTGAGAACCGCTGTCTTATGATAAAGGTGTATGAGGGTGTGAGACACAAAAAACACAAAACAGTGCAAACGTCGCTTCGGAATAGTTTGGGTATTACTGCGTGGTCACGTAGGCACAAGAGAGGGAGAGAGACAGAAGTTAGGAGCACACGCTGATACGGTGCATTGACACACCCACATAGAAAAAAAAGGCATTGTGCCACGTGGTTACTTTCTAACATGGGCATTAGCATATCATAATCTCTTGGACCAATAGCGTGAGTTTTCCGCATTCGACTTATAACGAGCGACATTATCAAATACCAGAAGTTATACGGTAAAATCAAGCCCCGACTTATCAGCGAGTATATACGGTATGCATTTTGCAATTACTCATCAAGGAAGATAATATGGAGTAGAATGTAGCTGGAATCATATAGGGCTCCACACATTTTGGGCTCATGGAATCAAGCCTTTTGTCTAATGGAAAGAACTTGATGTCTGGCATGCATTCTTAGTACAAGAGAACTGTGCATGGTCAGGCATTGCCTGTTAGAAAATGTCTGCCACCTTTTATTGGCTAACTAGTAAGATTACAATATGCAAGATTTCGAGGCAACTCAGGCCCCTTAATTACATCTTGCCTGGAGAAGTTGCCTCGAAAGCTTGCATAGTTGGCCAATAAAAGGTGTCATTTTGCTTGACTTCTCATTACAACAACAACAACAACATTTAGTTATATAGCACATTTTCATACAAAAAATGTAGCTCAGACTGCTTTACAAAATGAAGAATAGAAAAATAAAAGACACAGTAAAAAATAAAATAAGTCAACATTACTTAACATAGAATAAGTAAGGTCCGATGGCCAGGGTGGACAGAAAAAAACAACAACAAAAAAAAAAAAAACTCCAAACGGCTGGAGAAAAAAAATAAAATCTGCAGGGATTCCAGACCATGAGACCGCCCAGTCCCCTCTGGGCACTACATCCATAAATGGCTAACACGGTACAACACCCTAGTACTACAAAATGTCTACCAGAAAGAGAATTACAATAGACGAAACGGCTATGTTTAAACTGCTTTTAATGTGCAGCTATAATAGTTAATGGTGCCTCTTCCCATGATACCTACTCTTCATGCTATGAGCAATCTCAGAAAATTAACCTGACTGCACCATTGACGATATCATTACATTGTGTGAATCAAAGGGATTTAATCCTAAATGAGAATTGGGACTAACCACTGAAGATCACCTGTTGCCTCTTCATTACTATCCAAGCTGCTTAATCCCCTCACTATCTAGGTACAATACGTGATAGCGACTGTCATTGAGTTAGACGCAGTAAACAGAGTCCCAACTCTCAGAGTTACTGGTAGAAACTACAGTTGGGCTTGAAAGGTTGTGAACCCTTTAGAATTCTCTATATTTCTGCATAAATATGACCTAAAACATTATCAGATTTTCATTCAAGTCCTAAAAGTAGATAAAGAGAAACCAGTTAAACAAATGAGATAAAAATATTATACTCATTCCATGTTTGTGGAAGTATATTATGGTACGAACAAAGGAGATTTCTGAGGACCTCACAAAAAGAGTTGTTGATGCTCATCAGGCTGGAAAAGGTTACAAAACCATCTCTAAAGAGTTTGGACTCCACCAATCCACAGGCAGACAGATTGTGTACAAATGGAGGAAATTCAAGACCATTGTTACCCTCCCCAGGAGTGGTCGACCAACAAAGATCACTCCAAGAGCAAGGCGTGTAATAGTCGGCGATGTCACAAAGGACCCCAGGGTAACTTCTAAGGAACTGAAGGCCTCTCTCACATTGGCTAATGTTCATGTTCATGAGTCCACTGAACAACAATGGTGTGCATGGCAGGGTTGCAAGGAGAAAGCCACTGCTCTCCAAAAAAAACATTGCTGCTCGTCTGCAGTTTGCTGAAGATCACGTGGACAAACCAGAAGGCTATTGGAAGAATGTTTTGTGGAAAGAGGAGACCAAAATAGAACTTTTTGGTTTAAATGAAAAGCGTTATGTTTGGAGAAAGGAAAACACTGCATTACAGCATAAGAACCTTATCCCATCTGTGAAACATGGCGGTGGTAGTATCATGGTTTGGGCCTGTTTTGCTGCATCTGGGCCAGGACAGCTTGCCTTCATTGATGGAACAATGAATTCTGAATTATATGAGAGAATTGTAAAGGAAAATGTCAGGACATCTGTCCATGAACTGAATCTCAAGAGAAGGTGGGTCATGCAGCAAGACAACAACCCTAAGCACACAAGTCGTTCTACCAAAGAATGGTTAAAGAAGAATAAAGTTCATGTTTTGGAATGGCCAAGTCAAAGTCCTGACCATAATCCAATCGAAATGTTGTGGAAGGACCTGAAGCGAGCAGTTCATGTGAGGAAACTCACCAACATCCCAGAGTTGAAGCTGTTCTGTACGGAGGAATGGGCTCAAATTCCTCCAATCTGGTGTGCAGGAATAAGCAAAAGTTACCGGAAACGTTTAGGGGGTCACGCCAGATACTGAAAGCAAAGGTTCACATACTTTTGCCAATCACAAATATGTAATATTCGATCATTTTCCTCAATAAATAAATCACCAAGTATAATATTTGGTCTCATTTGTTTAACTGGTTTCTCTTTATCTACGTTTAGGACTTGAGTAAACATCTGATGATGTTTTAGGTCATATTTATGCAGAAATATAGAAAATTCTAAAGGGTTCACAAACTTTCAAGCACAACCGTATTTATATACTATAAGAGCTATAATGTCAGTCCTTTCACTCCTATATTTCTTCCATGGCTTTATTTTTATGGAAGTTTAAGACCCTTCTCAGCTAACTCTACAGCCTCTTTGCAGCTATTGTCACATATATATGCCCAACATGTTCATTAATAAGTATGACCTGTCACTTGGCCACAAAAACAACAATAATTGGGGTCTTTAAAAACTGAATTGGCTGTTGAAATAACAAAAGAATGAACAAGTAAAGGAATTATGTCTATTGAAATAACGACAGTAGAAGTTTATAATTGTTCTCCACTTACTGTGTGTACAGTACTTCTCCGGTCTTTTGTTATCCTCCATCAGGAAGGACTTGAAAGCTGTGAGAAAATACTACAGCACTGTACCATCCAAAAAGGAGAAAAAAACTTCATATAGAATACTTATTTAAAAAGTCAGTTCTGTGAACAGCAGTCCATACTCCAACCAGCACTTGAAAACACAGGTTTATTTGCCTACTATGTAAGAATAATGATCTACTTGAAGTGCGCAGTATTTAAGTAAAAAAAGGTAGACATCTTTGCTAGATGGGGGGTTCCCAAACTCACTCCTGGGGACCCCCTAGGGCTGTAGGTTTATGTTCTCACCAGCTTCTGTTTAAATGGATTCCTGGGCTGTTTAAGTGAACTGTTATTTCCCAGATTCTGTGTTTTGGAAACGACATAGAAATTAAAAAACTAACTTTGGTAATTTTTTAATTAAAATGTACTAAGCGGTTATATGAGAATAATGTATTTTTTTTCTTTTTAACAATATTTTCATTTTAATTTTCATTCTACTTTCCCAGGTGTTCTAATTGTTTAATTGATCCTTTATTTTCTAATTAGTGGGTCTGATGCTGAAGTAGTTGCAGCCTTTCATGATTCAGTGTTGTTTGCCTGGCTGTCTGCTCTGCTCGTTTTTAATTGTCATTAATAAGATACAATGAAGAGACCAAACGGCACAGAGAAAAAGCAAAATATAATGTAATCAACAAGAAAGTGTTAAGCATTTAAATCTATAGCAAAAATGGATAATATTTCTAAATGTCTTAGAAATGTAAAATCATGCTGCTGTGCTTTTCTGAATGTAGAATAAGAGAAGAGGAGAAAATAATATCAGCTAATTCAATGAGAGTGTTATTAGTTGTTGTCACTGACTAGGAATTTGGTTAAAACCTGAAGCCACAGTGGACCCCCAGGACCGAGTCTGAGAATCCCTGTGCTAGATATTTTGAGTTTAATGAGAATTTGTTCTATTTAGTGTGAGGGATTGCCGGCCGTGTATCCCGGCCAACACCCCCAAACCACCAGATGGAGCCATCCCTGCAAAATGGAAGGGCCCCAAATTCCAGCAGGGCATCATGGAAATTGGAGTTTTTCGTTGCAGCCTTGCTGGATACCATGGGGGCCACCGGGACTTAAACTTTCCTTATAGCCCAGAAGTAATTCACAATTTTGGATATGGAAGAAATGATATACGTCCGGACTGAAGAAGAGAGGAGTTTTGATCTGACCCGGAAGTGCTAGAAGTCACATGGACTGAGGGACAAACACTTCCGGGTCAAAGAGTTTAAAAGGACTCTGGGAAATCTCAGCAGTGAGCTGAGTTGGGAGGCAGGGTGGCTAAGCGTCTGGGAGTTTGGAGGAGTGGTTATTGTTTATTGAGAATTGTGGAGAGGAGTGTGCTTTGTGCACTTTATTATTATAATAAATATTATTATTGGACTTTTACCTGGTGTCTGGCGTGGTGTCTGAGGGTACAAGGGTGCGAGGAAGCCCTAAACTGTCACATTAGTTATCCAGCCAAATACATTAAAGTCAATGGGGAGGATTTGTTATGGATTACAACTGCAGTGGAACAGAGGGCTAGGGTAGCATCTGCAAACTATGCTGAACTTATATATTATATTATTATATATTACATGATTATAACTATAATATATATATTAATTTAATATATTACATATATGATTATATTCCATCCATCCCGCTATATCCTAACTACAGGGTCACGGGGGTCTGCTGGAGCCAATCCCAGCCAACAAAGGGTGCAAGGCAGGAAACAAACCCCGGGCAGGGCACTCACAAACACACACACACACCAAGGACAATTTAGGACCTACAATGCACCTAACCTGCTTGTCTTTGGACTGTGGGAGGAAACCCACACAGACAGAACAAGCAAACTCCACGCAGGGAAGACCCGGGAAGTGAACCCGGGCCTCCCAACTGCGAGGCAGCAGCACTACCACTGTGCCACCATTCCACCCTGTTATTATATTATATTATATTATATTATATTATATTATATTATATTATATTATATTATATTATATTATATTATATTATATTATATTATATTATATTATATATTGTGGCCAAAAATATGAGCTGAGCTGTGGAGGCAACAATGCTAAACACTGCACCCTCTCATGCCTCCCTGAGATAAAATTATACTCTGAGTCTACAATAAACTGAGTCCTTCATCTCTCTGTGTGTCTTCTGGGCTCCTGTTTTTACATTACACTTACAATGGTGCAAAATGGCGCTACACTGACTGCTGATTGATCTCACATTACAGCCGAGTTAAACTCCTAGTCATAGGACAGATAGATAGATAGATAGATAGATAGATAGATAGATAGATAGATAGATAGATAGATAGAAAGGCACTATATAATAGATAGATAGATAGATAGATAGATAGATAGATAGATAGATAGATAGATAGATAGATAGATAGATAGAAGAAGGCACTATATAATAGATAGATAGATAGATAGATAGATATGAAGAGGCACTATATAATAGATAGATAGATAGATAGATAGATAGATAGATAGATAGATAGATAGATAGAAAAGGCACTATATAATAGATAGATAGATAGATAGATAGATATGATAGATAGATATAATAGATAGATAGATAGAGATAGATAGATATGAAAGGCACTATATAATAGATAGATAGATATATAATAGATAGATAGATAGATAGATAGATATGAAAGGCACTATATAATAGATAGATAGATAGATAGATAGATAGATAGATAGATAGATAGATAGATAGATAGATAGATAGATAGATAGATAGATAGATAGAAACCAGAAGGATAAAAACATAGATATAAACACTAGAAACTTAAAACAAATTCTACTAAATTCAAAATGTCATATGAAAAACCAGTGAAGAGTCTTTAAGCCCTTTCGAAATATCTTCAGAGGACTTCTTGTATTAGGTGTGGCTCAGCACACAGGAAGACTGCATGGATTTAGAATCATAACTGCAGCAGCTTCCAAAAAAGCTTTCACAACCTCCTTAAACTGAAACACTACACCACTTCCAGCAAGGTCTTACGAATGAACTTGGCAAGGCCAGGAATTTTCCACATCTGTGAGGGACATCTATATGCAGATCTAACCACTACAGAGCACAGCACCTTTAATGTATAATAGTACAAATGAGTCTGGCTTTTCTTCCATCTAAAATGTGACTGCAAATTTAAAGCTCATTTTGAAAGCAATTAGGAAACTGAAGTTATTTCTATGGAAATTTCAACACAGTCATGGTCAAGGGTAGGTGAAGGTCTTTACGCAAAAATAAAGTATGCAACCTACAAAATAATAGCATATGGGAGACAAGAAGTGGCATTAATCACCTGTCTTTCCATCGGTTTAGCTCACCTGCTTTGTAACTTTCAGATTAAAGAGAGCTGGGGTCTAACCTGAAAACACTGAACGAAAGGTAATTCTATTCCATTTGGGCTTACCATGTGACAGGGAATGATGCTGGATGAGATGCACGTCTATCATTGACCACATTCCCACATACAGTACATGCACACTCCCTCACTCCCTCAGTGCATGGCCCACAAAGAGAACATGTAAACTCCACACACAAGGCTGTAAAGCTACTGTATGTTTTAAGCCACCTTACCACCCATGCTCAAGTTTACTTTCATTCACTTATACTGCTGCTTGCATTTAAGTCTACAATTACGAATAAAATAGACATGAAATCCCGGTCATTTTTTCTATGTCTACTGTATATTTGTCAGACTTCTACCAAATACTATAGACTTGTTCTTCAGTAATATCTGTCCACTTGTGCTGTTAAGTTCCTTTACATTTTTAAAGGGATAATTACATGCCAAAGTGCACAAAGTCAGTTAACACTGACAGCTCTTAGTGTATTGAAACATGTGCTCACCAGAGCTCTCTTAACACAAAGCACTGATAATTGTAATAAACAAGACACAATGATACTGAACAAGATGAACTGTTGCACAGATCCAAAAAAACTAATTCATGAATATAAATATTAACTTGCTTTCCTGTAGTTAATCATTGTCCTGGCTGCTGTTTGTAAATAGCATCTAACTCCTGTAATAATGCCAAGAGAGCCGCAGGTATCGATATTGTTCTGTTTCTTATTTTCATAAAATGAAAGGGAGGGTTTCAAAAGATCAAATGGTTAATAAAATACAGAAAACTTGCTGTTTACCCACACTGTCTTTCTAAGCAGGTATTAATGCATGTCTTGCTGATTGGTTGTTCTCCAACGTTCCCATACCAATGCACACCTTGCCAACATTTCCTATGCCTCTCTCCTCCTGTTCTCATATGACCTTGATCTCTTCCTCCTGCCAGTGCTATTTTTTGCCCATTTTAGACTCCCGTCACCCTCCAATTTAAGGCAGCTTTTAACCCTCGCTGAGTTCAGTTTAGGCATCAGGAGTGGTCCGCTTTGGCTACGGAGCTCCTATCAGCGGCTCTAATGTTCCTTAGGCCGTTATCACATCACGCGACTTCTAGTCATGGGGTATGTCAAACTTGACAACATCAGTCGCTGATCTCTTCCCCTGGCCCTGTGGATTTACATAACCAAAACCTGTTGGGCATATCAAATTTAGGGATTGCGTGCTGACCTTCCAGCACAGTCATGTTGCCCCTTCTTGTGTTATGCTAGGATACGAAGGGTTAACGGGCGCATTTAGTTCAGCCATATTCTAATCTTGGCACTTTTTTCTCTTTTCTGTTTTGTCATGGAATGTAAAACATGAGACATCAGACAGAAGAGTCTCTCTTCTGTTTGCGCAAGGCCAGAAAGAGACCCTCACAGACCCCTGGGTAACTTAGCTTCTTAACAGAGAATTGATCCGACTTTGAACAACACAGTGCATTGACAGCAGATTGTTTAATTCAGTACATTATTTCTCACTCTTGATTTCAACACGAGATTTGTTCAGGGAGGGGATTTGGTCTCCGTGGTTATTTTGCTGCATGGATATTCGATCGTTTCACGTATTGGTGAGAAGACCCCTTGCCGTCACAGGGCCCTGGGCACTCACACAGAAAATACTGATGGTAGATCTGCCCCTGTCTTTATTCAAGTCCAAAACACCTACGTTCCTTATTCTTTGCTGCATTATATACATTGAGCCAGCAGATGAACATTCATTGGTGGTCATCTCTCATGCGCACAAAGCCAACCTCCATGACTAAACTGTCGGGACAAATTACAGACTAGTTGGATTGAGTCTGTGACGATGCAAGTTTTGCTCCAATGCTTGAATCCAACACCATCGGTAATGTAACTGGATGAGCTGGACAATGAGGACACAGCAAAGCAAGGGGAAGGGTGCAAAGTGCAAACAAGAAAACCAAAAACAGTGTTCGAAATAAATAGTGCAGTGTTTCAAATAGTCAATAAATAAATAAATCAATACATTTATCAATAAATAAATAATCCATTCAAAACCAGTGAAAAGGTGGAGGTTAAAATCCAATGGATCTACTCTCTATGCATAAAATCCTAAGCCTAAAAGTGCAATGATTTCATGTGACTTTTTATGTCACGTTTTAAATTGGGCTTATTTTAAAACCTACATATATATGTTTGGCATCCTTCTTTTCAGAATTTATCGAACTTTAACGTGATGTTGTTAGATTTTTAGGTTCTTATTCCATTTTTAAATTAAAACTAAAATATCAAGAAAGGGGCGGCACGGTGGCGCAGTGGTAGCACTGCTGCCTCGCAGTAAGGAGGCCTGGGTTTGCTTCCCGGGTCCTCCCTGCGCGGAGTTTGCTTGTTCTCCCCGTGTCTAGGTGGGTTTGCTCCCACAGTCCAAAGACATGCAGGTTAGGTGGATTGGCGATCCTAAATTGTCCCCGATGTGTGTGTGTGTGTGTGCCCTGTGGTGGGCTGACTCCCTGCCTGGGGTTTGTTTCTGCCTTGTGCCCTTGGTTGGCTCCAGCAGATCCCTGTGACCCTGTAGTTAGGATATAGCGGGTTGGAAAATGATTGACTGACTTTTTAAAAACCACGCTTATATTAAGTTAAAAAGTGTACTAAAAAGTAAAAAATATGTCTTTCATACATCACTGGTAAAATAAAAATGTGGCCGCTTTCATCAATAAACATTCAAAAATCACTTCTTAAAATCTTAGCAAAAGCGCCCACCTTTTACAGTATTTTATGAGTGATGTATGAGAGACGTATTTTTTACTTTTTAGTACACTTTTTAATTTAATATAAGCGTGTTTTTTAAAAAGTATTTATATATATATATATATATACAGTATACAGTATATATATATACTCAGCAAAAAAAGAAACGTCCTCTGACTTTCAACTGTTTTTACTTTCAGTAAACTTAATGTGTAAATATTTGTATGAACACTAAAGAGTCAACACCATAAGACATAAACTAAAAATGTTTCACAATGTGTCCCTGAATGAAGGGAGGCTCAAAATCAAAAGTACCAGTCAGTGTCTGGTGTGGCCACCAGCTGCTTGAAGTACTGCAGTGCATCTCCTCCTCATGGACTGGACCAGATTTGTCAGTTCTTGCTGTGAGATGTTACCCCACTCTTCCACCAAGGCACCTGCAAGTTCCTAGACATTTCTGGGGAATGGCCTAGCCATCGATCCAAATCGATCCGCTCCAGGGTACAGGCCTCGTGTAACACTCATTCCTTCGACGATAAACACGAATCCGTCCATCACCCTGGTGAGACAAAACCGTGTCTCATCAGTGAAGAGCACTTTTGCCACTTCTGTCTGGTCCAGCGAAGGTGGGTTTGTGCCCATAGGCGCCGTTGTTGCTGGTGATGTCTGGTAAGGACCTGCCTTACAACAGGCCTACAAGCCCTCAGTCCAGCCTCTCTCAGCCTACTGCGGACAGTCTGTGCACTGATGGAGGGATTGTGTGTTCCTGGTGTGACTCGGGCAGTTGTTGTGGCCATCCTGTACCTGTCACGCAGGTGTGATATTCGGATGTACCGATCCTGTGCAGGTGTTGTTACATGTGGTCTTCCACTGCGAGGATGATCAGCTGTCCTTCCTGTCTCCCTGTAGCGCTGTCTTAGGCGTCTCATAGTGCGGACATAGCAATTTATTGCCCTAGCCACATCAGCAGTCCTCATGCCTCCCTGCAGCATGCCTAATGCACGCGTTCACGCAGATGAGCAGGGACCCTGGGCATCTTTCTTTGGGTGTTTTTCACAGTCGGTAGACAAGTCTCTTTAGTGTCCTGCGTTTTTAGAACTGTGACCTTAAATGCCTACTTTCTGTAAGCTGTTAAGGTCTTAACGACCATTCCACAGGTGCATGTTAATTAATTGATTAGGGTTAATTGAACATGCATGGAAAACATTGTTTAAACCCTTTACAATGAAGATCTGTAAAGTTATTTGGATTTTTAAAACATTATTGTTGAAATACACAGTCCTGAAAAAGGGACGTTTCTTTTTGCTGAGTATATATATATATATATATATATATATATATATATGTTTTACTTATATTTTTGTTCTCCAGCAGAACCCCGTGACCCTGTAGATAGGATATAGCTGTTTGGATGATGGATGGATGGATGTCAAGAAAGTCGTGCATCGAGCATAGTGGATCTCATTTTAACAGGAATACGCTAATCGGTAAGACAGTAAAAATTTTATTCTCATTTCATGATTTTTACTCTGTTAAATAATAATACATTTTTCTTTTACATATTTATGCATTGGCGATTCTAAATTGTTCCTAGTGTGTGCTTGGTATGTGGGTATGTGTGTGAGTGCCTTGCTGTGGTCTTGCGCCCTGCCTGGGGTTTGTTTCCTGCCTTGCGCCCTGTGTTGGCTGGGATTGGCTCCAGCAGACCCCTGTGACCCTGTAGTTAGGATATAGAGGGTTGGATAATGGATGGATGGATGGATATTTAGAGAAGTTTGTGATTTTGACTCCAATAAATAATAATTTTTCTTTTGTGCATTTACAGACTTAATATTCTGCTTGGTGTTTGGTTTTGTGTGTGTGTGTGTGCCCTGCGTTGGGTTGGCACCCTGCTCGGGGTTTGTTTCCTGCCTTGTGCCCTGTATTGGCTGGGATTGACTCCAGCAGACCCCCATGACCCTGTAGTTAGGATATAGTGGGTTGGATAATGGATGGATGGATGAATATTTAGAGAATTTTGTGATTTTGACTCCAATAAATAATAATTTTTCTTTTGTACATTTACAGATTTTTAATATTCTGGCTGCAACTCGGGGTTGGGCACCAGGGGGGCTTGCCCCCCTAGTAAATCCATAAAAACAAAGTTTTTGTCTACTTTAAAACAAAGCCCGCTGCCTTCTTCTACTGGCGGCTCCCATCCAGACTATGTACCAGGATAGTCACCCTACCTGCAGCTGACCTCCTCCTTCTAGACTGTAGCCCCGTGGTCCCTGGCTCCATAGGACTCTCCAGAATAAGACTTGGGTTCCCAAGCAACCAGGACGCTCACACCTAGGAAGCCAGGTGGCGATGTTGAGCAACATGGAGGTGTCGTGGGCCTTTCAACGAAACGCCAATGAAGCAGGGTGCCCACCTGATGACTCCACTGAAACAATTACCCTACACCCATTCAAGACATCAAGAAATGCAGAATATTGGGATTATAATGTCAAATCCTATGAGCCTGACCCACCTTATAACCAAAGCTGTTGCAACCCTAGAATTGGATTAAGTGAGTTTGGCAGACGAGTGCATGGTCTGGTTAGCATGATGGCTATACGGCTATTTGAAGAGCACAATATAAAAATAAAGTGTTATAATTAAACCAAGAAGTTCAATAAAAGGCAGGTGTTCAAAATTTAAAAGTGGCAGTGAAAAAAAATACAGATGTTAGCCTTTCCCTTAGGCCCAACTACCCATCTCTGAAAAAAAAAGAAGTAAAACAACCAAGATGCTGATCTCTTCCCTCTTTAATGGCGCTGTAATGTTGTCCCCTGGTGAGAGATGAAATCATAGAGTGTAAGGTGGTCAGCAATGCTTGCAAAAGCATTTCTTGAGCGCCATGGTTGGAAATCCGGCTGCAGCGTGCTAACTTAGACATCTGCTGTTATTTAAGCTCCTTAACCGCAGGACTACGTTTTTAACCAATTATGCAATCCAAAATTTCAAAACATTCCTTCAGCAGCACTGCAAATTATAGTACAAGCAGAGAGCGCAGACATAATTCCCACCAAGGGAGAGTTAGTCTGATTCTTTCATTCTCATTATTGAACATGTCAGCCAGTTAGGCTAAGCTCTTTAACCAATAAACACCTACTGTACATGAAGCCTTGGGCCCTTGACAGATGATCATGAGGGAAAATGAATATTAGTAAATTATCATGGGGAATCTTCTTCCTTGTGTGATACAGTCCTTTAGACACCATAATTTAATGATAGGCTTCTTACAATAATTCATCTATTTTTCCATCCATTTTTTGAACTTGTTTATCAGTTACAGGGTCATTTAAATGGAGACAGGTAGGTCCTATTGTAGCAGCACAAGGTATTCTTACATTGACCCATCATTCTGTCCATCCATCCTTCATTTTGCTGTATTCCATTACTTTTCAAACTATAATCCATCTGATCATCCTTCCATTTCCTTAACCAGGTTTTTCTTTAACAGTGATTAAGGGAGACACAATGTATGTATGCAGCACTGAGAACAAGCCTGTTATATAAACCAGGGGTTGCCAAGTCCGGTCCTGGAGGACCACCGTGGCTGCAGGTTTTTATTCTAACCCTTTTTTTTAAATAAGTGCCCTGTTTGTGCTGCTAATTAACTTCTTGTAAATTCATTTTAATTGAATTGCTTTTTTTAAGATTTGTTCCCCTGAATTTCTTCATCGTTCCTCTGAATTGCTTCATCTCTTACCTTAAATGGCACCCAAACAGAAATGAAAAGTGAGGGAGCCAACAGAAGATCAACCGAGTCCAACCAATTTCACTCCAACAAGCTGCTTAATGAGGTGCTGATTCTTGTCATTAAATAAACTCGTTCTTTAATTTCATGGCTTGTTGCTGCTCTAATGGTGCATTAGCAGACATTTCTCTTTTCTAAGTCAGTCAGTCATTTTCCAACATGCTCTATCTTAACACAGGGTCTCAGGGGACTGCTGGAGCCAATCCCAGCCAGCACAGGGCACAAGACAGGACCAAACACCAGGCAGGGCGCCAGCCCACCGCAGGGTGCACACACCCATGCACCAAGCACACATTAGGGACAATTTAGGATCGTCAATACACCCAACCGAATGTCTTTGGACTGTTGGAGGAAACCAGAGCAGACACTGGGAGAACATGCAAACCCCACACAGGGAGGACCCGGGAAGCGAAGCCAAGTCTCCTAACTGCGAGGCAGCAGCGCTACCACTGTGCCACAGTGCCGCATATATGATATATATAATCTTCATTTGGATCTTGATCTTTGTTTGTCCACAAATGAATTAGAAGAAGAAGCACTAGATGGCAGTAGAGAGACAGCTAAAACATAGGCATTGCATTAAGAATCTCCTCCAGGCTTATACTACTGAAGACTGCAGTACGCCAGTCACACCTCAAAACACAGACATTCAAACTAAACAAATTGTTGTGCTTTAAATTAACTAAAGAGATCTTCATTTAGATCTTGATCTTTGTTTGTCCGCAAATTCCACCCATGCGTAGACCACCTTCCAGTTTAGTACGTTGTTGTTACTCACGGATGTCAACAATGTGCCGGAATAATGAAACGGGTGGTGGACGGTGTTACGCTGGTTAGCTCCTGAGGCCTGGTTAGAGAATGAGATTGCCGAAGATAAAAGGTACGTGCCTCGTAACATATGCATGAAAGAAAGACAGTGGGTAAGATGAATGACAACGTAACAGCACGTTCCGGAAATTATTATTGTTACGTTGTAGCGGGCGAGTGCTGCGCGTCTCACAGTTGTACCGTGGCTTGCTCACATGTCACTGAAGTGATCTCTATTTATGCTTTAAAGAACCTGGATACCTATGTGTCCCCCTTTTATAACCATTGCTCTGTGTATATTGCCTTACTCTTTGGATTGCCACAAAGCAACCTGCGAGATTGGAGAAAAGTTGAAAAGAGATCATGAGAGGAAACGACAGCATCGTGAAAACGAGACGGACTGTGAACAGACAGAAGCAGAAATTCTCCTACACCACCACATAATTACTATTCAGACAGTGATTCCGAGTAGGCCGTTCCTATCGAATCAATGTCCAAGGGTTTTCTTTTGTAATTTTGTTTCCCTTATAAAAAATCATAATGCTGTGTGATGAAGGGCCCAGTTCACGACTGGCAGCCGCGTTTAAACAGGGAGCCCTGCACAGACAACTTTAACACATCGGGCGCACATCGCTAGTATATATATGTGTGTGTATGTGTGTGTATATATATTGTGAGCACCAGGGGTCACTGTCGCCCCGTTAAACCCAACAGACAGATACGCAGACACAGGATAAAAGCACGAAGAAGTTCTTTTTATTCTTTTCCTTCTTTACTGTGCCTTACAAGCACCATAGCCACCATAAACACAATAAATAAACAATAAATCAATGCGATTCTCTCCTCCACACCTCACAACAAGCTCTGTCTTCTACCTCCCAACTCTGGCTCTCGGAGTGGTGGCTGCTGGCTCCTTTCATAGCCCACCTGGAAGTGCTCCAGGTGTTTGATGACCCATTTCCAGCTGCACTTCTGGATGTGGTGGAAGAACCGCCCACATGGGTTCAGGAACCACTGCAGCGCCCCCTGGTGGTGGCCATGGACTCCAACAGGCTTGAGTTCATATCCCTGTGTTTGCGCGGGTTTCCTCCGGGTGCTCCGGTTTCCTCCCACAGTCCAAAGATATGCAGGTTAGGTGCATTGGCGAATCTAAATTGTCCCTGGTGTGTGCTTGGTGTGTGTGTGTGTGTGAGTGCCCTGCGGTGGGCTGGCACCCTGCCCAGGGTTTGTTTCCTGCCTTGCGCCCTGTGTTGGCTGGGATTGGCTCAAGCAGACCCCTGTGACTCTGTAGTTAGGATATAGCGGGCTGGATAATGGATGGATGGATGGATATATATACAGTACAGGCCAAAAGTTTGGACACCCTTCCTCATTCAATGTGTTTTCTTTATTTTCATGACCATTTACAGCACTCCATCACTCTCCTTCTTGGTCAAATAGCCCTTACACAGCCTGGAGGTGTGTTTGGGGTCATTGTCCTGTTGAAAAATAAATGATCGTCCAACTAACCTGACTTCTGCACAACACAACTGCTGGTCCCAACCTCTTTGATAAAGCAAGAAATTCCACTAAATAACCCTGATAAGGCACACCTGTGAAGTGAAAGCCATTTCAGGTGACTACCTGTTGAAGCTCATCGAGAGAATGCCAAGAGTGTGCAAAGCAGTAATCAGAGCAAAGGGTGGCTGTTTTGAAGAAACTAGAATATAAAACATGTTTTCAGTTATTTCACCTTTTTTTGTTAAGTACATAACTCCACGTGTGTTCATTCATAGTTCTGATGCCTTCAGTGAGAATCTACCAATGTAAATGGTCATGAAAATAAAGAAAACACATTGAATGAGGAGGTGTGTCCAAACTTTTGGCCTGTACTATATATATATATATATATATATATATATATATATATATATATATATAGTGGCAGATTGGAGCGGAGAACGTTGGCCCAGCTGAAAGGACGAGCCGAGGGGCTGCGTCAGGGCAACGTCCCTGCCCCTTGTTTTTCTGTTTTCTTTACAGGCTCAGGCCCTACCCTGAAATGTGTCGGCTTGGCGCTGAGGCGTCTTCGTCCTCGCGGAATGGTCCGCTGGTACCGGGAGGTCCCAGCTAGCGGGGGAGTACTGTGGCAGGTGGCTGGGTGTGGTCACCAATCAGCCACCTACTTAAGGAGCCGCCCTGCAATCAAGGCTGGAGTCGGGTGAGGAGGAGAACGAGGTCGTGGCAGAGGAGGCGAGGAGAGGCCTGAGTGTGTTGTGGGACAAGAAAGTGGCTAGTGAGAGCCTGGACTTGGGAAGACAGTGGCTGTTGAGAGCCTAGACTTCGCCGGGGGCTGGAGGGGTGATTGGGCGTTGGTGGCGGTGCACTTGGATTTTATATTCTTTGTAAATAGTGTAAATAAATGTGGTGTGATGGATAAAACGGTGTCCGCCTGTGTGTGTCCGGGCCGCTATACTTCACAATATATATATATATATATATATATATATATATATATATATATATATATATATAAATATATATACAGTATATAATATAACAAGTAGATGGGACCGGAGTCTATTAAAAGTAATATTGAATCTCACCTGTGTAATTGACGAGGTCGCAGTTTACAATTAAATCTGAATTCCACATACCATAATTAGAATGCAGAAGAGAAATGGAGTGGTTGATGGATACCTATGTTAAGAAAGAAGAACATGTAAACTTCACAGACATGATAACTCAGGTGGTATTCAATCTCAGGTCCCTGGGGGTGTGAAAAACAGCAGTGTCAACCACTGTCACACCAAGATGCCCATTAGATTATTTGTTAAATCTGACATTACCTGAAGTTTTGTCAAGCTTCCAATCTCATCGCTTTCTTGCTGCAATTTGTCTCCCATTTCTTGGATTAAATTATACATTTTCCACCCTGACTGCTGCCGTGAAATATCTACTACCATCTATTATTTGCCCAGTACTACTATGCAGGAATCTATAGGGTCATAATGGGCTTATTGATGCCAGTAAAATGTTATGGTTGTCTAAGCCTGATGCAATCTAAGGAGTTAGCACAGCAGGGCTGTACTTAAAAAATCAACATACACTATGGCTTCTCTAAGTAACAGTGTAAACAGACAAGAGTTACAGCAGGCAGAATGACCCTGTGCACGTAAAGTCTGGAAGTGAACTGTTTGAGGATGTCCGAATTCCATATTTGATGGAAGGAGTCTGCCAGATATTTTCCAGACCAAGTGCTCCAGACATGCTTATGGTCAATGTTGGATAGTCTAGGAACTGAGGTCAATATCTTTACTTTTAAACAAAAATAGCTAAGCAGGGACATCTTACAGCAATGGGCTCCTCTTACGTATAAAGTCGCAAGATCTTATAGTCATTCTCTGAGTCTAGAAGTGACTTGAGAGTCAGAGATCTGTTAAGCTTAGAGACAGATGGTTAGCTGCAGCAGGGGCTTACTTGTCAGGAACACAAGGTTGGCCTAAGGATTTCAAAGAGAGAAATGTGTTTTAGTACTATTTCCTGTCATAGGAAAGTGGGCAAGGAAAACTACCTGTAAGAAACAGTTAGAGAGACAATCCTTGTAAGGAAGCAGGCCACTGTTTTTGTTCCTTTTGTCTTTCTACACTATACACCCCCCCTACTTGTGGTTGAAGAAAACCATTCCTACATGATACACATTTGGATATTTGGTTACATCTTTCTGTGACTGATAAGGCCGCTGAATTGGCAATGTAAACATACAGCATACACATGTACAAGCAAACTGTGAAAATCTGTTTAGAGCTTTGCTTATCTTGGTACTTCATTACAAAGTCAACAGGGTCTTCTAATCAGTGGACTCTGGTATTGCCGTTTGCTGAATCCAAATATTATGCCGTCAGCTCTAACAATTGAGTGTTCTGACCCAGCAAAATGAGTTTTCCAAGATACACATGCACATATTGCTTTAATTTTTATTTAAAAAAAAACTAGGCGGCTTTGCCCCTTGCTTGCTATGCCCGCCAACCCCCATGCCTGCGCTACGCACTAGCCCCTTTGTGGTTCTGTCACTATGGGGATGCGGTTGTACAACTTCAACAGATTTTTATTTTCATGGGAATTCTTACATATTTATAATAGAACTATTATACATTACAGCGAGTAATTAACAATAATAAAAAAGAGTAAAACGGAATAATTTGATATTAAATTATGTTTCATGTTGTGTTAGAGTTATTCATTGATAATACGATTTTGTTCTGTTTGGCTTTGAAATTAACATGCAAATGCATTTTAAACATACACTTTTACTGTAAAACATCAGTTAAAACAATTTTTTGAATTAAAATTTCGTCAATATCACATTTAATTTTGATTCTGTGTTTGGACTTTCATTGTGACAACGTAACGTATAACTGCCCGTGATTGAATTTCGTTTCTTTCTCTCTATTAAATAAAACGACTTTTTCGAATGTTTGTCTCTGTGATTTGTTAATTGTCTTTGTAAAAGCTATTCTAACGGGAAACTGTTAATGTTTTAATACAAATGGCATATCAAGTTCTCCTGTGTTGTCTAATGTTATCCACGGACGATGTACTCCATTACCTTTCTATCCTTTTTTCTATAGTAATTCGTGCGGTGGAGGACCGGACGTTGTTAATGGTTGTAGATATTCTTCAGGATATTGTAAGTTGATGTTTTCATCTTCCACACCATCACCACCAACTGTTTCAGCAGAGTCTATTGATATGCATTTAACCAATTTGCTGTGTAACAGATCGACAGTTTTGGCGTTAATTCGTTTGACTTCACTGTTTCTCAGTGCTAGGATTGCCCATGTACTCATTTTTTCTGTTGATAACCCTTCGCGATTAAATTCTTCAATAAGATTTGGCCATAGTACGTCTTCTTTAATTGGGAAACATTAAAATTTATCAGAGCTGAGAGAGCAGAAAATGTGTCTGTCAAAAGCATTCACATGAATGAGAGGTGAGAGGACCGTGTGCGTGGTTGAAAATGGTTGAGAAGAGGACGTGACTTGAAAACATCTCATGGTCAAAGTCTCAACTCACGGGCCTTGAAAAAATCTTCTAAAATGTATCGACTTGTCTTCCAAAAAGTCTTGTCTCATTGCAGGATATTTTATTGTAATAGAGAGATATGGGCAGGGTGGTGGCGCAGTGGTCATCCTTGACGTCTTACAGCTGTAAAGTCCAGAGTTTGATACTGGCTTGAGCACTGGCTATGTGAGATTTTCTTGTTCTTATTCATGTCTCCTTAGATTTTTCTTCAGGTTACCTTTCTTTTTTTCCACATCCCAAATCCATAAAGATTATGTGATTCTAAATGCTACCAGTGTTGAGTGCAAATATTTGTATGACTGTGTCCCCTCTGGACAGGTGACCTGTGTATGATCATTCCTGATTTGTGGCTTTAGATCTAGAAAGATGGGTATCACACATAATCACACACAAAATCAACAGAGGGCAATGGAGTAAGAAGGTACTGTACAATTAATAAATTCAACAATACCTTCTGTTCAAGCTCATTCCATAGCCACCACATCCAGGGAGCATGCAAAGCCAAAATAGGGGGATCTGGAAATTATCCTAGTGGCTTCAAATAACTATACCTGCATCTGTTATGGGCATCTAGGAACCACTGCCCAGTTCTGCAATGTGAAAATGCTACATCAGATACTAACAGCTCGTAATAATAGGGCACACATCCCTAAAGGGAAGATGCTCCACATTATGAAGACTTATGAAGTTGGAAGAAGGAGTTTAAGACATTTGTACAAGCTAAGTATGGAAAAACTTATCAAAATTTATGCAAAAGTTACCCAGACTACCAAACTCTCTCAAAATGTTGTCCCCCTACCCAATATTTACCAACACCAGTCACTGATATATCACTAAGGCCTTGTTCACACGGGCGTTAAGTTTTTGGATAAACGAACTTGCTCTGAATGTCCTAGACGTTTATGTTGCATTTTGTGGTGGCGATCGATTGACTTCTACACCGGCGTTCGTTTGTCACTGTCTAACGCCAGCCTGCAGCCCAAATTGTAGTTTGTGTGTTAACCTGTGGAGGCAGTGTCGGAAACTGGATATGAAAGCCCTTGTCGTTTTATTTGAGGTGCCTCCTTTCAATATGGACCATTTTGCTATGTTAGATATTAATCTTCTTGTTTTAAAAATACTCGTAATACAGCGACGTAGGGAGAGAAAAAATCGCCGCTGCTACTGGGTTCATCCTCTGACTGCACAACGTCGGGTTAAAGGAAGTTTTTTTGTGCTTTATGAGGAAATGCGAAAATTTCCACGCAAGTTTTTTCATTACTGTCGGATGTCGGTTTCCACTTTTGATTGTCTGCTGCAGCTGGTGCAATGCCACATTGCACGCCGATCAACCAATATGCGACTTGGTGTTAGCCCCGAAGAGAGACTACTTGTCACTTTGAGGTAAGGAAACAGTAGTCGAGTGTGCGCTTACACCGGTGTTATGCACTGAAATGCCCCCCCGCTCCTCCGAAGCGTAAAATAAACGCGCAGAAAACGAACTAGAAGCGGTTTCCTTGCGTTCGTTGGGTTTTGAACGCCAAGAAAAAGCTGCATGCAACGTTTTTTTGATGCCGTATTAACGCGCAGCCGGACAGACGCACGTCACCAAAGCCCGTGTGAACACTCTCATTGACTCCTACGTGTAGAAAACACTCGGCACTTGATCCGCGCTCACTGGACACTATGAAAGCAAAAAAAACGCTCGATTTTAACGCCCGTGTGAACAAGGCCTTAAAAGTAAAGGTAAAAGCAACTAATTTTATCCCATACTAGCTGTCCCTGTGGCTCCGCCAGCATAGTAGTGAAACAGGACAAACTTTAAAAATCAATAAACAAACAGGTATCACTAGCTAAATGGAGGCAAGGTTCACTCCAACACGTGGCGACAGGTAAACAAATTCGAACAGAGGCTGGCGTGTAAATGAGGATGGCCATGCCCGGCTCCCCACTCCTGACGTCATGCTTCCCACTCCCCGTGACCCGCACCCTCTGTCTCGGATTAGCGCAAGTAAATCGGTGCCACAACCGAACTTTAATACTTAGCGCGATGAGGGAAGTCGCAAAATCAACCAAAACGTTCAAGCAAATTCTAGAAAAGAACCCAATCTAAATCAATTAAGTAGTTCTCTCGTGAAGCAGAAGAGCTGCCTCAATCCCCAAAGACCCCACCCACCCCCAGCATGAACTGTTCACACTTCCACCCTCAGGCAGGAGGTACAGAAGTATGAAATGCAGGACTTCCAGGCTAAAGAACTCTTTCTTTCCCAAGGCCAGTAGACTCCTAAATAACTGACTGGAGTTTATAGCTGTGGTTCACCTCATTCTATCTACCTCAAGCCAGCTGTATTTGACTTGTCCATCACACACCTACCTGCACAATTACACTTTATATTTCTATTCTGTTTTTATACTTTATGCTGCCTCTGTTACTTTTTATCTATCTGCTACTTGTTATTTACGTTTATCTTTATACGTTGATTTTGGAATTTGGTGTGGATAGCAAAGAAAGAATTTCATCGTACAGGGAAACGTGTTTCATTACTGTGCACATGGCAATAAACTTTGAACTTGAACTTGAGGTGCCAGTCATAATAGGGGAAAACAGAGCTTGGTAGCAAGAAGGAAGTTTTGTAAAGGAAGGCTTACCTCCTGTGGCAGCCGGCCCGGACACGTTCAGCTCACCCAACACAAGTTTAATAGACAGTTCCATATTTACAGTAGAGTGACACACAACCCCAAAGTCCCCAAAAATCCTGGCCACCAAGCAAATGCCTTCTTCCTTCAGGCCGCCTCCTTGCCTCCTCCCAGACGTCGTCCTTCTTCCACCCGACTCAAGTCATCGTATGAAGGGAGGCGGCCCCTTTTATAGTCACCCGGATGTGCTCCAGGTGCTTCCTGGCAATCTTCCACCGGCACTCCCCAGTGGTGCATCCCCAGAAGCACTCTGGGTGTCCCTGCTCCTCTTCCCCCCAGCACTTCCGGGTGTGGTGGAAGTGCTGAGGTCCAGGGCTCCCAAGGCATTGGGGCGCCCCCTGGCGGTGACCACGGGCCCCTACAGGGTTGAGCTTCAAAGCTCTGTACCTGTGGTCCCCATAGGCACCAGGGTGGTCACCCCCACATGGTCTGGGGGAGGCGTGAGCCCTCTTCCAGACCTCTTGGGCATCCCAGCCATCTGCGACAATCCTTAAACCCAAAATCTGAGGAAACTGAAAAAAGCAGAAGATGAGCAATGAGCCACTGGCCCTCTCATGTTAGACAGCCGCACACCTAGTGTTTTCATAATTCAATACGCCAAAGTTTCTGAATTCATTAGGAAAATTAGACTCAGAGTAAGCTTTTTTTCTTTCTATATAAATGTTTTAAAACATGAGTGGCCAGGGACATTGGCTTTCTCTCTTAAACTGAATGTGTGTGTGTGCCCATTATTGTTAAATATGTTCCTGATGTCATAATTAAATTCAGACTAATGCCATCTGCCCTTCACACTAATTAGCTTATGATGTTATTTTTGGCCAGTCTCTTCACAACTGTTTCTAATGATGTTGGCCTAATGTTATATCAATAATTATTTTAGTGTAAATGCTGTAACTGGCAACTGCAACATATTGTACTTGGCTTAATGTAAAATAGAGAACAATGTGGTAGTCCATGCCAGGCTCATGCTGGTGTGTGTTCAAACCTGACAAAAAGGCTTTGGAACATTGTGATAGCAGCGATTTGACTGTTAGTACTTCACTGACACCTCACTTCAGGAATCTATTTAGTTTGTTTCTGTTGAAAAGGAATTCTTATTTCAAAAGCCAAAGGATAAGGGATCAGTCAACTACTCCAGGGTTCTTTATTATAATCTGCATGCCAAGGGATGCCAGCAGTATGGGGAAGATCTTCAATAGCCAAAGGATAAGGGATCAGTCAACTGCCCCAGGGTGCTTTATTATAATCTGCATGCCAAGAGATGCCAAGGGTATGGGGGAAATCTGCAGCATGTCATCTGCACAGATTATGACAACTGCTGGAAATATTTATTAAATGCCAGCATTGAAAGGCAACATTAAACAAGTATGATACTGTGCTTGTTTGCAAGCCCAAAATTATTAGAATTGCTGTAATATTATTACGCTATTTTAATAGGTGGCGTTTTGGTTCAGCCTCAGCATCCTGGGTTTGACTCCTGCATGTTCTCCTATCTGATTTATCTGCATGCTTCCATTTCATCCCTCTCACCAAATACATACAGTTTAGTGCCGTGGCCTCAAACTCCAGTCCTGGAGGGCCAAAGTGCCTGCAGGTTTTCATTCTAACCTTATATTTAATTGGTGACCAGTTTTTGCTACAAAGCAAGGAGAAGTTGCAAAGTGCAAAAAGTGCTTTTATTAACGCAACAAAATCTGTGTCCAAATAAATCGTGCAGTGCAATCAAAACATTAATAAATAAATCCATTAAGAAGAGGATAAAATCCAAAAAATAGTTCCATTAAAAACGAGATTAAAATACTGGCTGGAAGCAGTCCTTTAAAAACGAAACCCGGTGCCTTCTTCATCTGGTGGCTCCCCTGCTTCTCATATCCGGGCCCTGCACCAGGGGAGTTGCCCTACCTGCACCTGACCTTCACCTACTGCAGGTCTGGAAACTTCCCGATTCCTGGCTTCATTTAGCTCCTCCAGGCCGAGACTTGGGTTCTCCAGCGACCAGGACGCTCACGCTGGGGCTTCCACCTCCCAAGCCTCTGACTCCCGCAGCCGAGCCATCCACCTTCTGGTCACTCCTGCTCCTCACAAGTGCTCAGCGGGAGTGACCACTACATTCTGCCCCCCAAGTACCAGCCAAACACTCTACTAAGGAGCTCTTCTCCTAGCTGCCTGTTGTTAATTCCACGAGCCTGCTCTTGATCGCTCACTTACGCACATATGCACCGGCTCCTTCCCTTCCAGCTTCCCCCTTTTCTTCTTCCTCCTCTAACCTCCATTCTTTCTTTTGATTTTTTTTCCTTCCCCTCCACACTCGCGCGTCTCCTATTTATAATGGGAACATGGCACAAGTGGGACGATTAGCAGCTCCCGGCATCAATTACGGATACGGACGATTCATCACCTGTGCACTTAAGCAAGGAAACACCCGCACCACATCACGTCCGAGAACCTCTCCAGCCACACTGTCACACTCCCTGTATAAGATGACCTTTTCTTTTAAGCCACAGCCTTACAATACTTGGCATGATACATTTAATACATGGCTGACAAAGAAAAGAACAGCATTACTTACCTGTTTTGGCCTGTTTCATGCATGCATTATTATCTGTCCGACAGTATAAAAGTCTAGGGGTATAGAAAATACTGCCATGTTCATGAATTGGGTAGAAAACATATGGAATGAATTGCACAGCTATGAAAGTATAAACGTAAAAATACAACAAATTTGGTGAAGGAAGTCTCTTGTGCTTGCTAGGAATAGTCAGCGTTTAGCAAATCCAGTCTGATACTATGCCTCCATTTAAACACATTTATTTCACTCACCTCAAACATTGTCAGTTTTGCACTGCTGAACTGAACTTTTGATGTAACACCGTCCAAATATATCCGCCTGCTGATAGAAAAGCAATATACTATTAAAAATACTATCTGATATAAAGCCAAAGTGTCCATTCATACTGTAAAAAATTAAAACCAGCTAAAAAAGAATAAACACATTAATGTAAAACGTTTATTTTAGGTACGCTCAACAAGATCCGTCTCCCTGTTAGAGTTTGTTTTTATTTTTACTTCTATTCCAGAATGTGTGACTATTGTTAAACTTACTGAAGTTAGTGTAGGGCTGTGTCAGAGTGCATTTGCAAAGGAAAAACAAATGAAAGGTTATTTCCACGTTCAAAAGGTAAGAAGGTAAAAGACACAACGTTTCGGCTGTATAGCCTTCTTGCTTTTCAGCGGGGAAATAAACTTTAACTTTTCTTGCCTATTATTAAACTTTATTTGGAGACTAGGTTGTTCAAAGGAAGTAAATGTACCATGAAAAGCTTAATGAAGCGGATACAGAGAAACATACTCTATGAAAGTCAAACAACATGCTGACAATGATCCATACAGACTAATCGGTACTAATAAAAATAACATACATTTTCCTATGAACTCTAATATGACATTGCTTTAGTCAGTTCAAATATATTATCTCTCGGACAGAGTGCAGTGAAATAATAATTTGCATGTTTTTCCAACATTTACTATAACTGGATATGCCAAGGATGCCCTGTGTCTCTGTGGTGTATTTTGTAAACATTATCAGAATTAGACAAATGGGAAATTATTTCTTTTATTGTCGTAGTGGACTCTAAGCTATCGACTTCCCGACAGTGTTCAGAAGCCATTAAGAAGGCTAACAGAATATTAGGTTATATAGCACGATCTGTGGAGTACAAGTCACAGGAGATTCTGCTCAACCTTTATAATGCACTGGTGAGGCCTCATCTTGAGTACTGTGTGCAGTTTTGATCTCCAGGCTACAAAATGGACATAGCAGCACAAGAAAACGTCTAGAGAAGAGCAACTAGGCTGATTCCAGGGCTAAAGGAGATGAGTTATAAGGAAAGATTAAAAGCGCTGAGCCTTTACAGTTTAAGCAAAATAAGATTAAGAGGTGACATGATTGAAGTGTTTAAAATTATGAAGGGAATTAGTCCAGTGGATCGAGACTGTTATTTTAAAATGAGTTCATCAAGAACACGGGGACACAGTTGGAAACTTGTTAAGGGTAAATTTCGCACAAACATTAGGAAGTTTTTCTTTACACAAAGAACGATAGACACTTGGAATAAGCGACACTAAAGTAGTGTGGTAGACAGTAAGACGTTAGGGACTTTCAAAACTCGACTTGATGTTTTCTTGGAGGAAACAAGTGGATAGGACTGGCGAGCTTTGTTGGGCTGAATGGCCTGTTCTCGTCTACAGTGTTCTAATGTTCTAATGTTCTAAGATTGTGGTTTGATTGTTGATTTGTGGACCTGGAGAAAACATATGACAGGGTGCCTCGAGAGGAGTTGTGGTATTGTATGAGGAAGTTGGGAGTGGCAGAGAAGTACATAAGAGTTGTACAGGATAGGTACGAGGGAAGTGTGACAGTGGTGAGGTCTGTGGTAGGAGTGAAGGATGACTTCAAGGTAGAGGTGGGATTACATCAGGGATCGGCTCTGAGTCCTTTCTTATTTGCAATGGTGATGGACAGGTTGACAGATGAGATTAGACAGAAGTCCCTGTGGACTATGATGTTTGCTGATGACATTGTGATCTGTAGCGATAGTAGGGAGCAGGTTGAGGAGACTCTGGAGAGGTGGAGATATGAGAAGGAGAGGAATGAAGGTCAGTAGGACCACCAAGACAAAATACATGTGTGTGAATGAGAGGGAGGTCAGTGGAATGGTGAGGATGCAGGGAGTAGAGTTGGCGAAGGTGGATGAGTTTAAATACTTGGGATCAACAGTACAGGATAATGGTGATTGTGGAAGAGAGGTGAAAAAGAGAGTGCAGGCAGGGTGGAGTGGGTGGAGAAGAGTGTCAGGAGTGATTTGTGACAGACGGATATCAGCAAGAGTGAAAGGGAAGGTCTACAGGAAGGTAGTGAGACCAGCTATGTTATATGGGTTGGAGATGGTGGCAGTGACCAGAAAGCAGGAGACAGAGCTGGAGGTGGCAGAGTTAAAGATGCTAAGATTTGCATTGGGTATGACAAAGATGGACAGGATTAGAAATGAGGACATTAGAGGGTCAGCTCAAGTTGGACAGTTTGGAGACAAAGTCAGAGAGGTGAGATTGTGTTGGTTTGGACATGTACAGACACCGGGAAGGGCGCCAGCCCACCGCAGTCCATGTATCCACTAAAATTGGAAAAAAAGTCAATAATTTTCCTCCAGCCTATCGTAGCAGAACCTCAAAGTTACGGAGAAGACGGAATGGGACTATGTTGCTGTTTTAAGGAAGGTAACCCAGAGTACACACAAGAGACCAGTCTCTTTATTGAATTTTGTACTGTTTAAGGAAATCATAAAATGCTGTGGCTTTGTGGTCTGAAATCTTATAGAATCATCTCTCGTCTCAGAAGTAATGTTACCACATTATCAACTTCTCTGACTTCACTGCACATCAGACAGAGTTTGAAGGACTATTTTTCAAAGAATATTGATATGCACTATCTAATCCCAAGACAAACACCTTGGAAAAGACTATTCCGGATAGCCTAAAAGTATTTTTTGCTTTGCGCCCTCCCCCACCATAACCTATCATCTATGGGGGAGGAGCGAAAACTTTAGCTTCGTGAAAAATTTCGATTTTCAGTTTTCGATGGATGTTGACGTTTTTAGGGTCCCCTGATACCGAAAACATCGATATCTCAGTGATGGGTGTGTATCTGTCTGTGTGTGTGTCTGTGTGTCAGAGTTTCTTGAGGATGGTCTGGAGCTAAAATGGTTGGACAGAAAAATACTAAACTTGAAACTTTAGCCTGTTATGAGATGACAATGTGCCGATTAGTTTTTAAAGCAAATCATGCAAAAGAAAGAGGACATTTTAGAGGAACCCTCAAATACCGTAATTCTGTAATTCATTATGAATTCTTCTCGTCAAATCGCTATCATAATTATGATCAAAAAGATCAGCATCAGAGCAGTAAATAATTACTGAAATGTTACATAATAATTTCGGTGACTTGGTTCCTAGGGTGCAAAGCCTAATAGCAATATTAATAAATTGTATTTATATAACGTGTTTCCCATACTCAAGGGGAAACTGACACCCACGTTTAAATAATTTATCAACCTGGTCCATTTTTGTCTAAAAAAGATGGCTTATTGCATTCATAAGTCAAATAATAAGATTTAAGAATGACTATCCAATTTTATTCATTATGCCTTTATTGGCAAACGTACAGCACTTTAAACTGATATTTATCTGTACATGAGTCAGATATGAGGACATTACTATGCTATGATGACATTTTGATATTTTTAAACTTATTAAAGGTAATTTTACATAATAAAAGGAAATGTAGTTTTCAATTATAAAAACAACAGCTTTACACTAGTCTTGAAAATTGTGATTACAGTACTTCTTATTTACCAAATTTCTTATCAAGGTCTTTCAATTTTGAAATTAACTTGCCATCATCCACTTTTTTTGGTCAAGTGAATTGTAGCGCTACTTTGAATTTTCGTTTCTGCTAAAGCTGATGTCACATTATGTGACTTTTAGTAGTCTGGTACAGTCATCTGAAAAAGTAAGTACCCTGATGAATTTTTTAATATACTAGGGTGCTTTGCCCCCTGCTCGCTTTGCTCGCCAAACCCCGCGCCTACGCTCATGTATGGGGATGCGAATTGACAATTTAAAAAGATTTTTATTTTCATGGGAATTGTTACATATGCATCAATGCAACGTGTAACTGCCCGTGATTGAATTTTGTTTCTTTCTCTCTATTAAATAAAACGACTTTTTCGAATGTTTGACTCTGAGATTTGTTATTTGTCTTTGCAAAAGCTATTCTAATGGGAAGCTGTTAACGTTTTAGTACGAATGGCATATCAAGATCTCCTTTGGTGTCTGATATTATCCGTGGAAAAAGTACTACATTACCTTTCTTGGATACATTCTTCTTTCAACAGTAATTTGTGTGGTGGAAGACCGGACATTGTTAATGGTTGTAGGTATTCGTCTGGATATTGTAAGTTGTTGTTTTCATCTTCCACACGATCACCACCAACTGTTTCAGCAAAGTCTATTGATACGCATTTAACCAACATGCCGTGTAACCGATCGACATTTTTGGCATTAAGTCATTTGACTTCATCGTTTCTCTATGCTAGGATTGCCTGTCTACTCATTTTTTCTGTTGATAACCCTTCATAATGAAATTCTTCAATAAGATTTGGACATAATATGTCTTCTTTAATTGGGAACTTAAAGTGAGGAAAACTTTAAAATTTATAAGAGCTGAAAGTGTGTCTGACAAAAGCATTGACATGAATGAGAGGTGAGAGGACCGTAAATGGTTAAGAGGAGGGCGGGACTTGAAAAAATCTCAAGGCAAAAGTCTCATCTCGTGGGAATTGAAAAAATCTCTTCCAAAAAGTCTTGTCTCTTTGAAGGATTTTTTAATATAATAGAGAGATTTGAACAGGCATACAGTCGATCTTCAAGGACACAGACAGGCCGACACATAAAGGTGATATACCCGAATTAACAAAAAAAGGGAGTTTTGCCATTTTACTTATTTATTCAACAAAAATATCAGGAGATGCGGTGGTATACTGGGGAAAAAGTAAGTACATCCTTGGCGTCAGAAGTTGGTATTGCCCCCTTCTGCAAACTTCTTGTAGGCATTTTGCGTCCACCAGTATCCAACATCAATTCAGTAAAAGTTTTGACCACTCGGTCCCTTCACCATTTTGGGAAAAGTTCAGCTGGAACGGTGTGTCACTTAACATTTCCAGGTCAAGAATATAAAGGCTGTATTGTGCACTTCCTGGTTAGCCTTGATTGGAGTCCCCCAAAAGACCCTCATCTATTCTTTACTGTTTTTGAATTCCTAGTGTGACAGTTAGGGGGCAGTATTGCTCCCTTGAACCGCTGTCCAAGACTCCAGGCACCAGATAAAAGTTTCAAATTCGTATTTTATTTGAACTCCACAATGCACAAAGCACCCTCTCCTCCACTATACTCATATAAATACACAATAACAATTTTAAACTCTCCGCCACTCCCAGACGCGTTGCCCTCCTACCACCCAGCTCAGCTCACCATCTGGGAGCTGTCACAGTCTTTTTATAGTCCCTGACCCAGAAGTGTTCCAATCCCCAGTTCATGTGATCCTTATCAGATAAAAAGTCCTTTTCTTCATCCCAGAAGTACGTCACTTCTGCTGTCGCTCTACCTATGATGCACTTCCGAGTTATTGGGCACTCTCTATGCCTCCCTGCAGCATTCTCTGTTGGCCCCTGGGATATCCAGCAGGTTTGTAAGGGAAAACTCCATAGTCCATGATTCCCTGCTGGCACCCGGGGCACCTCCATGCTGCAGGGAGGGCTCCATCTTGCGGCCTGGGGGTATTGACCGTGATGACAAGCCGGCCATAGACCACACTAGTTTCAAATATTTTTGCCCTTCTTTTTGCCAATATTTATGATTCTAGCTCTGGCTGCATACCTTTGTATTCTTTTGGTTGCCACATTTTCCTACACCATTTCCTGACTATACAATACGTCTCGTAACATGTCCTAAAACTGGGTTTGCTTCACTATGAGTCTCTTTGGTTCAAGTTTGACATTTTTGAATGAGCAATATCTCCTGATTCAAATTACTCACCAAGTTGATGCCACTTTGAACAGTCAGTAGAGCGGAGAAGAGGAAACGAAAAGGGAGAGCTTGAGATGGGGCTGTGCTTTCACATTGTGTGATCTGTGCCCTTGTGAAGTCCATCTCTCAAGTGTTGTTCTAATGTTTTGAACTTTGATTGGATTTTTGGAATTACTATTTTTGGAACTTTTTTTTGCTTGTTTGTTTGATTTCAAGAATTAGTTTGGACTCCACCTCTACCCTTTTTTGTCTGTTATTTGTTCCTGGCTCCTCTTATCTTCATCTGTTGCTGTGGTACACTAATTACACTTCACTAACATAAAATCTAATGGGTCAGCTCAGAATTTGTCTCTGCTCTAGCAATAGTTCCCTCATTTTTTAAGCTTCTTAAGTGTTTTAGTGTGCTTTTTTGACTCTTGTATTTGTTACTGTTGCTTACATTTTTGAAATTGCAGTTTTAGCCTTGGGTCTTGTTCATGCATGAATCTTTAGTGTAGCTGCCGAGGCGTAAGGCGTTGTCAAGCACGGGTAAACAGATGCCAAAAGAAATCTCAAAGTCCAAAAGTTTGTTTTTAAAATATTTAGTGAAAGTTTAAAGCAAATAATTCCATAGAAGAATAAAAGAAAAAATAGTTACACACGTAGAATAGGCAAAAAAGAAAAAATGTATCTTCTATAAACATAGCTTTTCTTAAGAACCTTTAAGTATAGAAAGAAGAAATAAAGAACTTTTAAGTATAGAAATAACTAAAGTTTCACAAGAAAAGCTAAGTTTATAGAAGATACATTTGTAAATATGGTTTAAGTTTAGTAAAGTAAAGAAGGCTCTTATTAAGTAATGTTAAAGTAATTGATTTCTGCCCTAGCATAAACACTTAGGGGCCGGATGTGCAAGAGCCATTTTCCTAGTTCTATAAGAGTCATGAATATTTTACTAGATGACAATGCATAATCTATGGGAAGTTCCTAGAACCACCGTAAATAGAAATGTATTGGTTTATTCCTGCCGTTTCTAACAGCTTTGACTAAACAATATTCTTCAGTTAGTGACGGCCTTGCCATGAGTAAGGCATGGAAGGCATAAGGTTTTAAACTTTAGTGAAGCTGCCGAGGCGTAAGGCGTTGTCAAGCACGGGTAAACACATGCCGAAAGAAATCTCAAAGTCCAAAAGTTTATTTTTAAAATATTTAGTGAAAGTTAAAAGCAAATAATCCACACAAGAATAAAAGAAAAAATAGTTACACACGTGGAATAAAAGGCAAAAAAAAAAGAAAAAAATGTATCTTCTATTAACTTAGCTTTTCTTGAGAAACTTAAAAGTTCTTTACTTCATTTTTTGTTAAATGGTGCAACTCAAACCACTTACACCTTAACACCAGCAAGACCAAGGAGCTGGTGGTGGATTTTAGGAGGCCTAGGCCCCTCATGGACCCTGTGATCATCAGAGGTGACTGTGTGCAGAGGGTGCAGACCTATAAATACCTGGGAGTGCAGCTGGATGACAAGTTGAACTGGACTGCCAATACTGATGCTCTGTGTAACAAAGGTCAGAGCCAACTATACTTCCTTAGAAAGTTGGCATCCTTCAACATCTGCAATAAGATGCTGCAGATGTTCTACCAGATGGTTGCAAGTGCCCTCTTCTATGTGGTGGTGTGCTGGGGAGGCAGCATAAAGAAGAAAGACGCATAACGCCTGGACAAACTTGTTAAGTAGGCAGGCTCTATTGTAGGAGTAAAGTTGGACAGTTTAACATCTGTGGCAGAGCGACGGGCACTAAGCAAACTCCTGTCAATCATGAAGAATCCACTTCATCCACTGAACAGTGTCATCTCCAGACAGAGGAGCAACTCCACTGACAGACTGAGGAGATCGTTCCTCCCCTACACTATGTGACTCTTCAGTTTCATCCAGAGGAGTAAATACTAACATTACTCAAAGTTATTGTCTGCTTTTACATGCATTTTTATTATTATTTAATTTAATATTGTTTTTTGTATCAGTATGCTTCTGCTGGAGTATGTGAAATTCCTCTTGGGATTAATAAAGTATCTATCTATCTATCTATCTATCTATCTATCTATCTATCTATCTATCTATCTATCTATCTATCTATCTATCTATCTATCTATCTATATTTAAAGGTTCTTAATTTCTTCTTCTGTATGCTTTAAGCACTCGGTTCAACACTTAAATTTAAGTGCTGTTTTATGAGTTACTTGACACTCAAAAGGCCTGTAGGCCGGTTGGCACGGTTTAAGACCTTATGCCTTCCATACCTTACTCATGGCAAGGCTGTCACTAACTGAAGAATACTGTTTAGTCAAAGCTGTTCGAAATGGCAGGAATATACCAATACATTTCTATTTATGGGGGTTATAGGAACTTCCCATAGATTATGCATTGCCATCTAGTAAAATATTCATGACTCTTATAGAACTAGGAAAACGGTTCTTACATTTAGTATTTGGCTCTTGTTATTATCTTTTTTTCTCAAAGATTATAGAAAAGACAGTTGCCTTTCAACTCCAGAGTCATCTTACATGTAATAATCTGTTTGAAAAGTTCCAGTCAGGTTTTCGTTCAGCCCACAGCACGGAAACAGCACTGCTCAGGGTGATAAACGATCTATTGATGGCAGCTGATGCAGGCTCACCATCCCTGCTTATTCTTCTGGACTTGTCAGCCACCTTCGATACAGTCGATCATTCCATCCTCCTGGATCGTCTTCATCACACTGCTGGACTCTCGAGAACTGCATTATGGTGGTTCTAGTCCTACCTGTCTGGCAGGACTGAACAGGTCTCGTTGGGAGATTGCTCCTCCAGACTGTCCACCATCTTATGTGGGGTCCAGCAGGGGTTAGTTCTTGGCTCTATCCTTTTCAATATCTATATGTTACCTCTTGGGCATGTCATTGCCAGACACAGACTATCTTTTCATTGTTATGCCGACAACACGCAGCTCTACATTAAAACTGCCCCAAATCCTTTAGAGGCCACATTACACTTTACTACATGCCTGGAGGAGATAAAGGCTTGGATGAACAGCAATTTTCTACAGCTGAATAGCAATAAAACTGAGGGACTCCTTGTTGGCACCCCCCACCAGATTCGTTCTTTTCCAATACTCCAGTTCACTTTTGACAGCCAGGTCATTGCTCTTTCTTCCTCGGTCACTAATCTGGGGGTTCGGTTTGATCCACAGTTGACCTTCAGTGACCACATAAAACATGTGTGTAAGGCATCGTTTTACCATCTACGAAAAATCTCCAAACTCCGCCCCCTCTTAACCCTCCCAGATGCAGAGAAACTTGTCCATGTCTTTATCTCTTCAAGGCTGGACTACTGCAATGGACTTTTTGTGGGTATTCATACCAAGGAATTACAAAAGCTTCAATATATCCAAAACAGTGCTGCAAGAATCCTACTAAGAGTAAGGAAATTCGAACATATTACTCCCATCCTCAAATCACTTCATTGGCTCCCTGTTTCCTCCCGGATTGAGTACAAAATTCTTCTATTAACCCATAAATGTATCTATGGCCAGGCACCTTCTTACCTTCAAGATTTGATTCACTTACAAACTTCCAATCGGATCCTCAGATCATGTGGCAGCATGCAGCTTCAGACTCCCCTTACTAAGCTCCGTACTATGGGGGGTCGAGCTTTTTGCTCTGCTGCCCCACAGCTCTGGAATCAGCTCCCTGTTGAACTGAGAACTACACAAAATCTGGACACTTTTAAAGCAAATTTGAAGACTTTTTTATTTAGGAAAGCATATAACTGCTGAGATTGTAAATTTAATCTAGTCTTTTAAACTTTTCAACTTTGTGGTTATTGCTCTTGTTGTAGCACTTTGAGATTTTGTCAATGAAAAGCGCGTTATAAATAAAATCTATTATTATTATTATTTTTTTGTTTTTTATAGTACCTTCATCTAGTGTTTTTGATATCATCTGTCTGATTATTTGTCTCACTGTGTATGACTTTCTGCTTGTTCACTACATTATTCTTTTGGATCACAGATGTTGCATAATAAGCAACTGTTTTTTTCACCTTTTTTGTTGTGCTATTCTTTCCTTCTAATTACAAAGGCAGAAAAGCCATCATCTAGCTGATTACCTTATTTGGCAAGAGGTGTGGACCATCAGGGAGTGTACTGCCCCCCAAATCTCGACACAGACAGGCTGAGACACAAGTCTTGCCAAACAGCACACCTTTTATTTAAGTGGGGAACTGTTTTTCTTTTGCTGTCCACTACACAGCACAGTATTAGAAAGCACCAAACGCAACACAATACAATGCAGTCCTTCTTTCTTTCTCTCTCTTCTTCCATCTTCACTGTGCACCTCGAAGAGCTCCAGGTGTTTCTCACCCTTCTTCCGGCTGCACCTCCAGGTGTGGTGGAAGTGGCTGCTCCAATGACTCAGCTGCACCTGCAGCACCCCCTGATGGTACCCACAGAGCCCAACAGGATCCGTGGTGCTGTAGCAAACCAACGGGGCTGCCCTCTAGTGTCTTGGGGGAGATAGAGACTCCAATATGGTCTCTCCATCTGTCCTTCCACCCAGTTGGCGTCCAGGCTGGGTAATGGCCCTGGCCATCCCTCACAGAGACTATACAGTTTTTATCCAAGGCTATGAATTGCTCATCATAAATTCACACTGGACGTCAGCAAAACTTGAACAATGGATTGACTTTAACTAGAGTTATTATTTTTCTTCTCAGCTTTTGTTATAACTCAACATTCTCTTAATATTAACTAGCCGTCCCCCGCGGCCCCATCCACGTAGTAGTGAAACAGGACAGTGAGGAGGGCTCTGCTCGGCTCCACACTCCTGACGTCATGCTTCCCCCTCCCCTTGGCCTGCAGCCTCTCTCTCAGATTAGCGTGAATATGTCACTGCTGCAAGCGAACTATGATACTTAGTGAAATGAGAGAAGTCGCAAAATCAACCAGAATGTTCAAGCGAATTATAGAAGAAAAAACCGATTTAAATCCGTTAAGTAATTCTCATGTTCTCTAGCTAAGTGGAGGTAAGATACGCCTCAAGGCTGGCGTGTGAGTGAAAATAATACTTGATAACAACTGATCTCATTTAATTAGCTGGTCTTTTTTACTCTTCTCTTATTTTGCATTCAGAAAAACACAACAGTATGGTTTTTACATTTATAAAACACTAGCTAACCCCCGCGGCTTTGCCCGCATATTAGTGAAACAGGACAGTGAGGAGGGCCCGGACCAGCTCTCTACTCCTGATGTCACTCCCAAATCTGCCCGCATCTTCTATCTCAGATTGGCGCAAATAAATCGGTACTGCAAGTGAACTATGATACTTAGCGCAATCAGAGAAGTTGCAAAATCAACCGGAATGTTCAAGCAAATTAAATAGAAAAACCCAACACGTTAAGTTCTCTCATGAAAAGCGGACAGACAGACAGACAGATGCGGCGACAGGTAGACCGATTTGAACGGAGGCTGGCATGTGAGTGAGGAGGGTCCTGCCCGGCTCCCCACTCCTGACATCACGGTTCCCCCTCTCCTTGGTGTGCAGCCTCTGTATTGGACTAGCGCAAATAAATTGGTGCCACGATCAAACTGCAATACTGAGGGAAGTTTCAAAATCAAAATCAAGTAAATTATAGTCAAAAAAACCCGATCTAAATCCATTAAGTAGTCCTCTCGTGAAGAAGACAGACAGATGTTGAATTTTATATAATGTGCGACAGATGTCCAGTGACCTTGTCCCACCGGGATGTCGGAAAGACAGAAGTACTGGAAGGAGGGCAGTGTTTTCCCTGGGCCACTAAAATGGGGGATCCAACCCTATGCTGCACCGTGGCCACCACCAGGGGGCGCCTGGCTAGCCCCTGGACTGGAGTATGCAGCAGTTCCGCCACACTTGGGAGTGCTGCCGGAAGGAGGACTGAATTCCCTTGTAGCACTTCTGACACACCCGGAAGTGATGTCGGATGTCAATCGGGGAGCACCTGCGACACATCCGGGGACTGAATAAAAGGGGCCGCCTCAGACATACAGACAGACAGGATTTTATATATATATATGTTTGCTTTAAAAGATGATTACCATTACTGTACATTCAACCCTCGTTTATCGCGGTTAATCCGTTCCAGACTCTGCCGCGATAAATGAATTTCCGCGAAGTAGGATTCTTTATTTATAAATCGAATATTTTCGCAGTTAGAGCATAGAAAACCTGTTTACGACCTTCTAAATACTGTATTACTAAAATTCTATATAACTAAAGTATTCAGTAAGGAAAAAACAAATGGTAATGCCAAATCCCTGCTGTGCCACTGAGTCCACATATACCAGTGTAAATATAAAGTACAAAACCAAGAAAGGCACTTCTTACAGTGAATCCTTATCTAAGGTAAAGGTAGCACTCCAACAACTAATTACTTCACAATTTGCCGCGTTTCAGGAATACATTTTAGCTAACAGCTGAAACATACTGTGATTTGCCAGACTGCTTGTAAATAATAGAATGGGCTCACATTACATCAGGAGTCCCAACTCAATTCCAGGAGAGCTACAAAAAGTCACAAGCTTTCATTCTACCCAAGTTCTTATTTAGACTCCAAGGTCTTAATCTTTAATACTCACAGTAATCCCAATGTAATTAAGCTAGTTGTATCCTAGTGAAACAAGGCAAGGGCTTCCTGCAAATTCCCCACTCCCAGAATGTCATACATAGTAAAGCTGTATTTATTAATTTGAAACCAAACCACACAGAAATATCAAAATTAAAGCAACACAAGGAAAACCCTGCTTCTCATCTGAGTTTGACTTGACAGGTTGACAGTTGATAACTTATTCACAATGGATTTCAAAAAATATATCGACTCCTTCACTTTATTGTGTTGTAGACTTAATTCTAGATGCTCCTTCCACCCTTATGGTGAGTGTCGCCCGCTGTACCCTGACTCTCACTCCCTTTAAGCCAGACCTTGGAATATTTACAGTGCTATGGGATTGACTGCTGGGAGCACTTCTGGATCATTTCAAAACCAGGGCTGTCCTTCCACAGCAGCAAATTCTGGCATCATTATATCACCCCGACAGGTGAACATTTCTGCACTCCAAGTTCCATACAACCCTGTGGGTGTCCTAACTGGGAATAAGCCGAATAGGACACTGCCACCTTCTGTGCAGGGGAATAAACTGCTCCTTGCATCTAGCTCCACCCAGTCCATCAATTATTCTTTTATCCCAACAGGGATGAAGATCATAAGGTGTCCTGGCCAGGGATTTGCCTCCATCTACATAGTCCTTTCCATTATGGCTTTGCATAATCAGCCTGCATCCTTGAAGCAATGCCCATCCATCCTCAGTGGCATTCACAATATAAATATAACATTCACAACATATTCAGAGCCCTTCACTTCCTGCACACTTCTTTGTGTTGCAGGTTTAATTTGAAATGGATTGTCACACATGTATGCATGGGAGGCAGCTAAAGGGCTTGAGCGAGGGCAGTTCTGAGTCAGACCGGGATGTGGTAGAGTGCACTGATTCTTTTTCTTGCTTTCCTGCAGACCATCCACAGGAGATTCCACCTGGCCCTCTTGACATCACTTCCGGGTCCGAGCCTATGGAAGAAGACCTTGCCAGCTCCGGCCCCGGTGATGTCACGTCTGGACTCGAGCCTATGGCTGAAGACCCCTCTGACTTCACTTCCTGTCTTCCCCTTTAAAAGCTTCCACCTTTTCCTTATTCCCTCAGTTCTGTTTTGGACTCAGTTTTGTGCACATCAGTGCTATCATTTAAATCAAATGAAGTTTCTCCGATGTTGTCTTTAATTAGTTGTGTTAGTGAATTAAAGGAGTGGATGAATGAGAACTACTTGTCTTTAAACACAGATAAAACAGAGATGTTAATTGTTGGAGAGAATGACGCTGATCACATCAATATTCTGTCATCATTTAACTCAGTTGGAATCACCATTAATTTTACTGAATCAGCCCACAATCTAAGAGTTATCTTTGATTCTAGCATGTCATTTAAAGCACATATTACAAAGTTGTTCAAAACATGTTTCTTCCATCTTAAAAATGTTAGGAAATTAAGGCGTTTTCTAAATAAACAGGATTCTGAGAAATTAATTCATGCATTTATCTCTAGTAGGATTGACTACTGCAATGCGGTGTTCACTGGATGTTCAAACTGTTCTTTATTCGCCTCCAGTTAATCCAAAATGCGGCTGCAAGAATTATTGCAAGAACAAGAAAATACAAACACATAACTCCAGTTCTTAAATCCTTACATTGGCTCTCGGTTAAGTTTACGGCAGATTTCAAAATCCTCCTTTTAACATATAAAGCATTAAATGGCCGAGGTCTGAACTTATCATGACTTACAAACCTGAGTGCACATTAAGATCTCAAGATGCCGGTCTGCTTAGGATTCCAAGGATTCATAAAATAACAGTGGGAGGTCGAGCTTTTAGTTACAGGGCCCCTAAACTGTGGACTGGTCTTCCTGCTTCCATAAGAGATGCCCCTTCAGTCTCAGCCTTTAAATCCCGGCTGAAGACTCACTACTTCAGTTTAGCACACCCTGACTAGAGCTGCTGATTAACTGTACAGACTGCATCTCTGTTGTTAGTCATTAGCACTAAAACATAAGTAACATGATAATTAGAACTGAATACTAACCCTCACCTATTCTGTTTCTGTTCTCGGTACCCAAATGTGGCAATTGGTGCCACGGCCCACTTGCCAAGTTGTTTGCCTGCCTATGGTAAAGTCATCCCTGATGGAGGATCACAGGAATCATGGGAAAGAGGGGTCCTTTCATCGGAGCAACGTTTCAGCCCTGGAATGGCCAAATGGGGAGGCAGCTTGATGGATGAGGTCTCCAGGACTCTAAAAATATCCAAATCTTATTATGTGATATCATCTACTGTTAAATTCTGCTCTGTGCTTCTAAAATTTTTATTATTATGCTGTATTAAGGATTTGTTCTGTTCTGTGTATTGTATTGTATTGACCCCCTTCTTTTGACACCCACTGAACGCCCAACCTACCTGGAAAGGGGTCTCTCTTTGAACTGTCTTTCCCAAGGTTTCTTCCATTTTTCCCTACAAGGTTTTTTTCCTTGTCTTCTCAGAGAGTCGAGGCTGGGGGGCTGTCAAGAGGCAGGGCCTGTTAAAGCCCATTGCGGCACTTCCTGTGTGATTTTGGGCTTTACAACAATAAACTGTATTGTATTGTATTGTATTGTATCATTTATTTACAATTTGCAGCCAGGAAACCATACGGGTGGCTGCTCCAAACCTTGCTATGGCTCTTTGTGGAGTTTGTGATAGGACATATTTTCCACTTCTGCAAATCAATCTACTTTGTACACTAAATAACCCAAATTGACAAAGTGAAAACATGTTTTCAGAATGGCTATCAAAATTCATTAAAAATCAAAAACTGAAATCTTGCGTGATTTAGAAGTATTAAGATAATTTGCTGTGGTGCTCCAAAAGGTCCTCAGGTGCATCCTGTTTGCATTAATTATCCTCGAGATTTGTGCAAAATTAATTTATTGGACATCTTTTAAAAGACACTCACCAATGTATATAATGTCTCACAAACCACACTGCAGGACAAAAAAACAAGACATGAAGTCCAAGGAACTCTCTGGAGAGCTCAACAATCAAACTGTGGTGAGGCATAGATCGGGGCAAGGGGATAAAACTCCTTCTGAAGCTATGAGTGTTCCTACGAGCACAGTGGCCTCAATATTTGTGAAATGGAAGATGTTTGGAACCACCAGGACTCTCCCAAGATATGTCCATCTGCTCAAAATGAGAAACCGGGCAAAAAAAGGGTCTTGGTCAGGGAGGTGACAAAGAACCCAATGGTCATTCTAACAGAGCTTCAGTCCTCTTCTGATAAGGGAGAACTTTTCGGAAGAATGACCATCTCCACAGCACTCCATCAATCATAAGTTTATGGCAGAGTGGCTAGATAGAAGCCATTGACACCAAACTGCACTTAATGGACTCTGAGGGCATGAGGGGAATAAGGATCAAATTTAATTATTGGCTGGCAATATTTGAAAACATGACTTTGGTAACATTAAAAGAGGGCTAAATGTTGGGTTACACCAGTGGTTCTCAAACTGTGAGGTGGGCCCCCCTAGGGGGGCGCAAAGATTTGAAAAAAGAAAACAAAATCAAAAATATGAAAAATACATGTATTGAAACCAAAACAAATGAACTTAAACTACATTATGATACTAGAACAATAAATATAGAGTTAGATAAATGTTGATAAAAGTTAAGTAGGTTTAATAAAATATCCATCCATGGATTTTCCAACCCGCTGAATCCGAACACAGGGTCACAGGAGTCTGCTGGAGCCAATTCCAGGGCACAAGGCAGGAACCAATCCTGGGCAGGGTGCCAACCCACCGCAGGACACACAAAACACACACTAGGGCCAATTTAGAATCGCCAATCCACCTAACTGGCATGTCCTTGGACTGTGGGAGGAAACCCACACAGACACGGGGAGAACATGCAAACTCCACGCAAGAAGGACCCGGGAAGTGAACCCAGGTTTCCTAACTGTGAGGCAGCAGCTCCACCGTGCTGCCCTTAATAAAATATGCATCTATGATATATCATTAATTAAAAAAGAACAAATTGTTATTAGTGGGTTCCATTCAAAAAGACATTAGGGGGGTGCGGTTAAAACTGTTATGGAAACTCGGGTCGCAAATACGTTGCAAATAGGTTGAGAAACGTTGGGTTACACTTAGATGAAGCGCAGCCCATTGATGTTTAATGAAGAACAATGGCAAGCTTGTTTTCAGGAAAAAAATATAGGAAAGCATATCCTCAGTAGAAGGCAACTGTGCTTGGAAGTGTTTATTCATAGAGGACTGTTATTAGGTTGCGGTTCACACCTAAACACACACACACAATTTTGAAACTGCACAGCAAATTTGATTATATGGAATGAACAGACAGTTTAGTCATTTAAACCCGATTAAAAAATCTGGAGAATAGTGCATACATCATTCGCTACGGCTCTCATAGCATGCGTACATGTCTGGTGTAAGAGTCTGAGCAATGAACTGCTGAGAACTGGAAAACACAGAACATGCCCAGGCTGACTGTTGTTCCCTCATATAACAAAATATCCATTCCATGAGTTAATACAGTATCGGTCAGTTTTTATTAAACTAATGCTTTGGGAAAGACCTGTTAAAATCGATAAGTGAGACAGAAGGGTTAGGGTTACTGTTAGGTTATGGATGATTAAGGTTGCAACGGATGAAAGACAACTAAACCAGAGTGAGGTGCTAAATGCAAACAGGCCTACATCCCATTGCACTGACTGCTCTGGTGGTTATTCTTTACAGCGTTTCAGATTAAAATAACTTATGAGCTCTGAGCAGACCCAGCGCCTCCCTTTTCCTTTGTAAACAACCCTAATCTGCCATCCAGCTGTGCCCTGAAATGTGGGAGATATTATTAGTCACAACAGAACAGCAGCTGCTATTGTTCGCTCCGAACATACACAGTGATGTTTTAAAAGGCAGCAGATTAGAGATTAGTGAGCACTTAGAGGTGATTCACAACACAGCTGTTCTTTAGCAGACTTATCTGAAGAGAAAGGTGACACAAATATACTAAAAGGGTGAGATACAGTGTCTGCCTGCTAGGACATTCTTGATTTTATTGTGTTATAAAACGTAATCAATGTGTTTCATACAGTCTTTGACCACCGATTAACACGCATTGCTCTGTAATGTGAAATGAAAAAAAAAAATCTACATACTCTCTCAGATTAATTTTATAGATACTGTATATATACGTATATACGTTAAGACACTTAAAAGACCCGCAAGACGAAAGTGAATGGCCACAGAGCGTCTTGTGGGGACCTTAAACATGAGACTTTGTGCCAAGAGATTGACCCAGGACAGTCTCACGGGGACCGTCTTGCAAGATACACCCTACTTACAAACAATATCAAATTAGACCACTGGCAGCAAAACACTCAGTCATGTAAAGGCTTTGAGCACACACAAATCCACGGCTCTCAGCGCATATAAAGCAAATAAGGACAATACGTTATAAGTGAAATGTAGACTACTAAGTGAAGAAGAAATAGCAGCGTGGAGAAAAGAGACCCAAAAGCGTTGGAGAGACAAAAAAAGCAAAAAAGAAAAAGAATAATCTAGGTGCAAATTCAGAAAATAAGGAAAGTAATAATCAGCCTGGAACAAGTGGAATTGAAAAAAAGCACATCCTATCGGGCTCAGAATTAAAAGACAAAGAGTAAAAGACAAAGTAGAACTTTTTCATAAAGATGTTCAAAAATGTTGGCGCTATACACATGCAAAGCAGGTTAGAGATTATGAAAGCAGTGGAAATGAAAAGGCTCAATAAAACGTTGGCACGATAGAAATGCCTAACTTGCTCCCAGCTCTTAAAACAACGACAAAGAACAACAAGAAAAACATGCAGCTCGCAAGCAGCCGGAAACCAGCGGATGGTCTGAACGCTTCTCCTTGCGTGCATTTAGTCACCCTAACCATTCACAACGCAAGCGGCAGAGACACGAAGTGGCAAAAGACAGCTGCTGTACAGGCTTTTAAATGATCGATGGGCAGCGCAACAGCAGCAGAAAGACAGCAGATGATCCGACGGCTTCTCCTTAGCATGCTTTCAGCTGCACACCCCCAACACAACGCGAACAGCATTTCCAGGGCCGGAAATAAAGAACAAGTATTGCTTTTACAACGTCACGCAAGACAAGGCAGTGAGACATCATTTAAAGCAAGTCCACGGACATCTAACTTAGCATTGTTGGATTGCTGTTGGCAGACACGATTCATGTGCTCCCAGCTCAAAAAACAACGACATGCAACAAGTGGAACAGGCAGCTCGCCAGCAGCAGAAAATCAGCAGATGATCCGCCGGCATCTCCTTAGCATGTGTTCAGCCACACCCCCTTCGCCATGCGAACAACGTTATACGCCCTGCAAGAAAGAGATGTAACCATGTTCGGGGCTGGAAATAAAGGACAAGTATTGTTTTAACAAAAGTTTTCAAGTAAAAGTGAAAATAATGCATATGTAACAATTCCCATGAAAATAACAATCTCTTTAAATTAAATTGTATATTCGGCAAACCAAACACGGGGGAGGGCAAGCAAAACGAACAGGGGGTGGAGCCCCCAGTATATATATACTGTGGTGGATTGCCGGCATTTTACTCCGGCCCTCACCCCCTGGCCGCTAGGAGGAGCTCTCCCGAGCATATACGGGCCCCAATTCCAGCAGGGCCTCATGGACTATGTACTTTTTATACACAGCCCTGCTGGATACCTTGGGGGCCACTGGGAGTCGCTGTCGGGAGGCCAATGGACTCATTTGGGCACCATGACCCGTAAGTTCATCACAGGAAGAGCGATGGGCTTCCGGGTTAAAGAAAAATACTGTTTACCCTGACCCGGAAGGAATAAGGACTTGTGGAACTGTTGGGCAGAAAGACTTCCGGGTCAGGAGGAATAAAAGGACTCTGGGAACTCCCAGACAACGAGCTGAGCTGGGTGGTAGGAGGGCAACGCGTCTGGGAGTGGAGGATTGTGATTTATTGGTTTATTGTATTGTTTATGAATATAGTGGAGTGGAGAGTGCTTGGTGCACATTATTATAATAAATATAATTATTGTGGCAATTTTACCAGGTGTTTGGCGTGGTACCTGAGGGTTCAAGGGAGCACTACTGCCCCCTAATGCGACAATATATAAATAAATATATACACACACACAGTGGGGCAAAAAAGTATTTAGTTAGCCACTAATCGTGCAAGTTCTACCACTTAAAAAGATGAGAGAGGCCTGTAATTTTCATCATAGGTATACCTCAACTATGCGAGACAGAATAAGAAAAAAAAATCCAGAAAATCGCATAGTCTGATTTTTGAAAAATTTATTTTCAAATTATGGTGGAAAATAAGTATTTGGTCACCTACAAACAAGCAAGATTTCTGGCTCTCACAGACCTGTAACTTCTTCTGTAAGAGCGTCCTCTGTCCTCCACTCGTTACCTGTATTAATGGCACCTGTTTGAACTTGTTATCAATATAAAAGACACCTGTCCACAACCTCAAACAGTCACACTCCAAACTCCACTATGGCCAAGACCAAAGAGCTGTCAAAGGACACCAGAAACAAAATAGTAGACCTGCACCAGGCTGGGAAGACTGAATCTGCAATAGGTAAGCAGCTTGATGTGAAGAAATCAACTGTGGGAGGAATTATTAGAAAATGGAAGACATACAAGACCACTGATAATCTCCCTCGATCTGGGGCTCCACGCAAGATCTCACCCCGTGGGGTCAAAATGATCACAAGAACGGTGAGCAAAAATCCCAGAACCACACGGGGGGACCTGGTGAATGACTTGCAGAGAGCTGGGACCAAAGTAACAAAGGCTACCATCAGTAACACACTACGCCACCAGGGACTCAAATCCTGCAGTGCCAGACGTGTCCCCCTGCTTAAGCCAGTGCATGTGCAGGCCCGTCTGAAGTTTGCTAGACAGCATTTGGATGATCCAGAAGAGGATTGGGAGAATGTCATATGGTCAGATGAAACCAAAATAGAACTTTTTGGTAAAAACTCTGCTCGTCGTGTTTGGAGGAGGAGTTGCATCCAAAGAACACCATACCTACTGTAAATCATGGGGGTGGAAACATCATGCTTTGGGGCTGTTTTTCTGCAAAGGGACCAGGACGACTGATCCGTGTAAAGGAAAGAATGAATGGGGCCATGTATCGTCAGATTTTGAGTGAAAACCTCCTTCCATCAGCAAGGGCATTGAAGATGAAACGTGGCTGGGTCTTTCAGCATGACAATGATCCCAAACACACTGCCCGGGTAACGAAGGAGTGGCTTCGTAAGAAGCATTTCAAGGTCCTGGAGTGGCCTAGCCAGTCTCCAGATCTCAACCCCATAGAAAATCTTTGGAGGGAGTTGAAAGTCCGTGTTGCCCAGCGACAGCCCCAAAACACCACTGCTCTAGAGGAGATGTGCATGGGGGGAATGGGCCAAAATACCAGCAGCAGTGTGTGAAAACCTTGTGAAGACTTACAGAAAACGTTTGACCTCTGTCATTGCCAACAAAGGGTATATAACAAAATATTGAGATGAACTTTTGTTATTGACCAAATACTTTTTTTCACCATAATTTGCAAATAATGTGATTTTCTGGATTTTTTTTTCCTCATTTTGTCTCTCATAGTTGAGGTATACCTATGATGAAAATTACAGGCCTCTCTCATCTTTTTAAGTGGGAGAATTAGCACAATTGGTGCACCACCACTGTATATATAAGGGTGGCGCAGTGTGTAGCGCTGCTGCCATGCAGTTAGGATACCCGGGTTCACTTCCCGGGTCCTCCCTGCATTGAGTTTGCATGTTCTCCCCATGTCTGCGTGGGTTTCCTCCCACAGTCCAAAGACATGCAAGTTAGATGCATTGGTGATCGTAAATTGTCCGCTTGGGGTGTGTGTGTGTTTGCGCACCCTGTGGTGGACTGGCACCCTGCCCGGGGTTTGTTTCCTGCCTTGCGCCCTGTGTTGGCTGGGATTGGCTCCCGTGACCCTGTAGTTACGATATAGTGGGTTGGATAATGGATGGATATATAATAATAATTTTTTTTTTTTCAAAAATCATATACAGCAACAGTGGCAACATAATGCCATAGTATCTAGCACTGTTGCCTCACCACTCCAGGAATGTGATCTTAAATCTCAGCCCAGTTACTTCCTTCTTACCGTTTGCTCATTCAGTCTCATAGTTGTCTGGCTCCTTAACATGTCACAAGGGTGTTCAATTTAGGGTGCAGTGGTCTTGATATATGTCATTATCAGTATGGGTATCCCATTTAAGGTTGATTGGTTGGTCCCTGCTTTGTGCCCACTGCTACCAGCAGTAGGCTTGAGAACTGCACAAAACTATAATGGATAAAGTACAATGAGAAAACATCCATCCATCCATCCATTTTCTAACCCGCTGAATCCAAATACAGGGTCACGGGGGTCTGCTGGAGCCAATCCCAGCCAACACAGGGCACAAGGCAGGAACCAATCCAGGGCAGGGTGCCAACCCACCGCAGGACACACACAAACACACCCACACACCAAGCACACACTAACAGATGGATAAAAAAGAAAGCCGACCAATTCCAATTAGTATTCACCCAGTTTCAGCCAACATTTTGAGGTGATGAATTATGTCTGGGTAGCAAAGAGATAGCACTGCTGCCTCGCAACAAGGACGCTGCGGTTCATTTCCCATTTTCTACCTGTGGATGCTCTCCCTGTTGTGGGTTTCCTCCCACAGTCCAAACACATGCAGGTTAGGTGGACTGGTGATGCTAAACTGACCCCAATGTGTGTGTGCGTGTGTGTGTGTGTGTGTGTGCGTGTGTGTGTGTGTGTGTGTGTGTGCGTGTGTTTGTGTGTGTGTGTGTGTGTGTGTGTGTGTGTGTGTGTGTTTGCATTCACTCTGTGATAGACTGGCACTCTGTCCAGGGATTATTCCTATATTTGTGACCTATGCTTGCTGGGATGGGCTCCAGCTTCCTTGTTGGAGCAGGTTTGTAAAATGAATGAATGATGTCCTGAAAGGTACCATCTTTACTGCCCAATTAATTAAATAAAAACGTATAGTAGTAATGCTGACATATTTACCAAGTAAGAAGTCTTCATTATGAAAGCATTTTTCTTCTTGTAATTACTTTTCAGGCTTTATATGTCACACACAAATAATCATTTCCTTTAACCTTTTTAAGCTTTTAGCATAATTTTTCATTTCTGCACTCTTCCATATTATGAACACATTTATTGGTCTGTTTCTTTACATCTTACTTTTCATAAACGGTGTTTGTCCGATTACTGTCCTTATTAATCCAGATGGCGAGTTCTAGTCGTGAATCTTTTATGAGTCATAGAGAATGTGAAATAGATCGCCTTCTGTCATGAACGGCGCGACAGAATGAAAACCATCGACGAGGAGATCAAGTCGGGCATCGGGTGAAAAGCGCGGCCGCTGATGCTTTTCAGCTGCCAGCCTGCCCGCTTAGAGGAAGGTAAATTCTGAGCTTTATTTTAGTGCTAAATGATTTAAGGATTAGTACTAAAGGTTCTTGATTTGTGAGCAAACATTTGGAATATATGAGTCTGCTAGACATCGGCAAATCACCAGTGCTTAGCTACTCTAACGATGTATATGTGACACTTTTGCATAGGGTTGACCATTTTTCTAAAATCTTTATATACAATACGCTACCATGGCTGTCTGTTTGTCAGTCCAGGATTTTAAATCACCTGTAGCTCGCAAACCGTTTGACCTATTGACCTGAAATTTGGCACACACGTGCTACGTGACGTCTACTCTGCTTTCTCTGTGATGATTGACCTCCAAGGTTATTCCTCTTATTATTTTTATTTTATTGTTGAACCAATTCTTGGCCAGCAGGGCAGTAATATGGCACATGCGTACAAGTGCCGCTGTCATTCCCTACCACCTTCGCCATCACTTCCCTTAGCTCTTCATATCTTTAATCAGTTTTGAGGCAGATTGAAGGCTTAAGTGCCAGCTTAAGTGAAAAAATTAAAGAAAATGTACTAAGTAATTGCAACACAAACACTAACTTAATCATTTTTAATGCCAACGAAAGAAGAGCAGCCGCGGACCGCTAGGGTGGAGAAAAGAAGAGCTGCTCTGGAAGCAGCAAGCGCATCAACCTCTGAGCAAACGAATGCTAAACGTACGGAGAAAGAGGATGAAAACTAGGAATGCTCAAGTGTATTCGTGCCATTGCTGGTAAATAAATAAATAAGGAACGATGGAATAAATAAGAGTAACGACGGAGGGGATTGGGTGCACACAACAGATTTGGACTTGTGGACAATTCTGCGTGAAACAAGAATTTTGAGATTGGGCTGTGTATTTACGATCAACCCCATTTTAAAAAAATGTATTGATTATGCAAAATGTATTAACTAGATAGATAGATAGATAGATAGATAGATAGATAGATAGATAGATAGATAGATAGATAGATACTTTATTAATCCCAAGGGGAAATTCACATAATCCAGCAGCAGTATACTGATACAAAGAAACAATATTAAATTAAATAGTAATAAAATGAAAAAATTAAAATTAAATTAATGTTAGCATTTACTCCCCCGGGTGGAATTGAAGAGTCGCATAGTGTGGGGGAGGAACAATCTCCTCAGTCTGTCAGTGGAGCAGGACGGTGACAAAAGTCTGTCACTGAAGCTACTCCTCTGCCTGGAGATGATCCTGTTCAGTGGATGCAGTGGATTCTTCATGATTGACAGGAGTTTGCTTAGTGCCCGTCGCTTCGGTTTTACAGCCAACGTAGCATCAATTATATTGGTGTAACACTATCTCCAACAGTAAGCACAGTTTGCAGCCAAACTTTAAAGTGCATTAACTGTATTCATCGCCAACACTAAAAAGTCAATAGAAAACATCGAGCACAAAACAGTTCTTAAATTATTATTACAACAGCTTCAGCAGCAGTAAGTCTACTCCACAGCATTGTTGCAGCAACATCTGTCTTTATTTTTTTTATGTATATTTTAAGTTGCTTATGGCAGCCAGAATTTCTGAGAGAGAAAAATTTCTAAAGTGTAATTTCAGAGCACACTCTGGACTATTATAGCTTAGATTGTGCTTGACTGTGTGTTAAGTATGTGCCATCTTAGCTGCTGTCACCTTTAATAAAGATAATCCTACATAGTGGGCTACCAGTGTACAGGCCGGCCATGATATCCAGCAACCTGTACACTGGTACTGTGAGTAGGCCCGTTGCGTCAAGGCAGGCAAACCAAACAATTGCTTGGGGCCCGAGCTGGCCTGGGGCCCCAAGACAACGACTGGTTAAGAATAAAATGCAGCGACAAACTGTGTGAGCCCCATTGATAGTGAATGCAGTAAAGTGCAATGACACTGTTATCGGGATCCCCCTCAAGGGGGCCCCCCTCGCTGACAGCAACCAGCCAACCACGCGATCTCTGCTGCCGGCAAAATACAAAACTTCCTTGCTGTGGTTCCTTTGCGTGCGTGCGTGCGGGGGGCCTCCATGTCCATTTTGCTTGGGGCCCCCAAATTCCTTCAAACAGCCCTGACTGTGAGTGCCGTGCCGAGTGGAGGCAGAACCTCTGAGTTTTTCCCAATTGATTCTGGGGTTCTTCAGGGGTCTGTTTTTGCTTCCACTCTTTTCAATGCTTACATGGACTGAGTGTTGGGCAGAGTCGTGGGGTCCAGTGGCTGTGGGGCATCTGTTGGTGAAGAAAGATTCACTGATTTTGACTTTGCTGACGATGCTGTGATCTTTGCTGAGTCAATGGAGGCTCTGATGACTGAGTGAAGAGTCTGAGTGTCTGAGCTGGCAAGTGTCCTGATAAAAACCAAAGAGCCAGGCCTTTTAATGACTTCTTAGGCACAGCCATCAGCAGTGCATCTGTTTGCGGAGAGAGTGTCTTATTTATATCAGCAGTGACATTCATGTCTCTGGTGACTCTTCCTATGAAGTCAGTAGACGGATTGGGGGGTCATGAGGTCGCTGGAAAGGGGTATGTGGCGCTGCTGATATCTCTGCAAAAGGATGAAGGTCCAAGTCTTTAGAGTCCTGGTGCTGCCTGTCTTGCTCTATGGTTGCGAGACATGAATGTTATCCAGTGACCTGAGACGAAGACTGGACTTCTTCAGTACTGTGTCTCTTCAGAGAATCCTTGTGTCCCGCTGGTCTGACTTTGTGTTGCTCATGGAGTCCCGAATGAGGCACATTACCTGCATTGTGAGGGAGCGTCAGTTACAGCACTACGGCCATGTTGCGTGATTCTCCAAGGGTGATCCAGCTCTCAAGACTCCCATCATTGAGAAACCGAGTAGCTGGACCATGCCAATGGGATGCCCAAGTAACAGCTGGCTACGACAGATAGAGGGTCACTTCTGGAGGGTGGGACTGGACCGTGTGTCTGCCTGGAGGGTTGCCAACCAGGATCCCGAGCTGTTTCGTCATGTGGTGCGTGCAGGAACACGCTGTACCAGTGCATGCTCCCCAACCTTACCTGACCAGACCTGCAGGCTTCTATTTTATTGCATAAATTTATATTATTATAAATTAAATGAATACATTTATTATTTATTATTATTACATGACTTCAATGCTAGCCATGATTTTGAATATATGCAGTTCTGACTGAATTATATATTTATTATCAATCAAATTACCATATTTGAATTATCACGATGTGTCATTACAATTTCTGCTTTGAGTGATGTGTGAGGCACAAGGAATTATGCAACACTCTGGATGTGCCCTCTCATGTTAACGCTCTCTTCAGTGGTATGCCATTTAACGTCACATACATTGCCATGTGCAACAGAAAATGATCCATGTTACACTGTTGTAGGTATCCTCCGTAGTGGATTCAAGCCATCGATAATGGCTTTCACATTTGAGGTGATAATGGTGTAAACGCCTCCGTGTCATAGTAGGAGCACAAGCCACACTAGCGTTAACTAATTGGCTCGCGTAATTGGCATCTGCGATATCTGGCATCAATCATAAGGCAGCCAAAGCAGACAGAGAGACAGAATTCAGGTTGCTCCTTTTACTTATTAATATAGCCAACACAGCTTTACATGCTTTATTAAGAAAAAAAATGATTATAGTTGTTGGTTGTATTATGGATTATTTTCATACCCTCAGTCATGTATAAAATTTGGAGCAAATGGCGTTCTGTACTGATTTGTTAAGGAGCACAACGTGTCAGTTTCAAATATGGCACATTTCTGTTAAACAAGGAATGGGAGGCAGCTGAGGGTGGTATTAATGAATGGGCACAGTGGGCACTGGCCAAGGAGCATAGGGACCCACAATGTTTCTGATGCCTACAGTCATATAAAAAAGTTTGGGAACCCCTCTTAATTCTTTTCGATTTTTGTCATTGGTCGAGCTTTCAAAGTAGCAACTTTCTTGTAATATATGACATGCCTTATGGAAACAGTAGGATTTCAGCAGTGACATTAAGTTTATTGGATTAACAGAAAATCTGCAATCACAAAATTAGACAGGTGCATAAATCTGGGCACCTCAACAGAGATATGACATCAATACTTAGTTGAGCCTCATTTTGCAAATCTAACAGCCTCTAGACACCTCATATAGCCTGTGATGAGTGTCTGGATTCTAGATGGAGGTATTTCTGACCATTCTTCCATACAAAATCTCTCCAGTTCAGTTCAATTTGATGGCTGCCGAGCATGGACAGCCTGCTTCAAATCATCCCATAGATTTTCGATGATATTCAAGTCAGGGGACTGTGACGGCCATTCCAGAACATTGTACTTCTCCCTCTGCATGAATGCCTTTGTAGATTTCGAACTGTGTTTTGGGTCATTGTCTTGTTGGAATATCCAACCCCTGCATAACTTCAACTTTGTGACTGATGCTTGAACATTATCCTGAAGAATTTATTGATATTGGGTTGAATTCATCCGACCCTCAACTTTAACAAGGGCCCCAGTCCCTGAACTAGCCACACAGCCCCACAGCATGATGGGACCTCCACCAAATTTGACAGTAGGTAGCAGGTGTTTATCTTGGAATGCGGTGTTCTTCTTCCGCCATGCAAAGCGCTTTTTGTTTTGACCAAATAACTCAATTTGTGTCTCATCAGTCCAAAGCACTTTGTTCCAAAATGAATCCGCTTGTCTAAATGAGCATTGGCATACAGCAAGTGACTCTGTTTGTGGCGAGTGCAGAAAGGGCTTCTTTCTCATCACCCTGCCATACAGATGTTCTTTGTACAAATTGCACTGAATTGTAGAATGATGTACAGATACACCATCTGCAGTGAGATGTTCTTGCAGGTCTTTGGAGGTGATCTGTGGGTTGTCCGTAACATTCTCACAATCCTGCTCATGTGCCGCTCCTGGGTTTTTCTTGGCCTGCCAGACCTGCTGGGTGTAACAGCAACTGTGCCTGTGGCCTTCCATTTCCTGATTCCATTCCTTACAGTTGAAACTGACAGTTTAAACCTCTGAGATCGCTTTTTGTAGCCTTCCCCTAAACCATGAGACTCAACAATCTTTGTTTTCAGATCTTTTGAGAGTTGCTTTGAGGATCCCATGCTGTCTGTCACTCTTCAGAGGAGAATCAAGGGAAGCACAACTTGCAATTGACCATCTTAAATACCTTTGACCACTCATGATTGGACACCCCTGTCTATGAAGTTCAAGGCTTAACAAGCTCATCCAACCAATTTGGTGTTGCAAGTAATCAGCATTGAGCAGTGACAGGCATTCAAATCAGTAAAATTACAAGGGGACCCACATTTGTGCACAGCCAGTTTTTTAAATTTGATTTAATTTCATACAACTAAATACTGTGTCACTAAAAATCTTTGTTCAGAAAACACCCCAGTACTCCTAGGAAATGAAAGACATACCACTGTTATCTTTTTGGTTGAAAGGAGAGTCAATTATTATGCAGGCTTAGAGGGGATCCCAAACTTTTTCATATGACTGTATGTATGTTTCTGTTTTGCTATCAAAGCAGGGGCCCCAGTGCACTACTTTGCCTGGTGATGCTGTTAAGATGGCGCTGGGCAGCTCTACCCATGTACACATTATGTTAAAGGGATGGTGGCAATTTTGAACTTGCACTTGAACTTTATTGTCAGGCAGCCTAGTAGCAAGAAATTTCTTTTGGTGTTGCATCCATACATATAACAAGGTAAATACAATTAAACAACAAAATATACAATACATGACACCATCTCAACATTAAATACAGTAGTAAAATAAAACATATTGCACAAAACACAAATATATAAAACAATATAGTAAAGAAGAATTACACTCCTGCCCATCCATCCATCCAACCTGCTGAATCCAGACACAGGGTCACGGGGGTCTGCTGGAGCCAATCCCAGCCAACACAGGGCACAAGGCAGGAACTAATCCTGGGCAGGGTGCCAACCCACCGCAGGACACACACAAACACACCAAGCACACACTAGGGCCAATTTAGAATCGCCAGTCCACCTAAACTGCATGTCTTTGGACTGTGGGAGGAAACCCACACAGACAAGGGGAGAACATGCAAACTCCACGCAGCGAGGACCTGGGAAGTGAACTAACTGCATGGCAGCAGTGCTACCACTGCGCCACCGTGCCGCCCACTCCTGCCCAGTGTCATGAAATAATAAGACTTCCGCCATGGAAAAGAGTAAGGGACCGTCCACATATAATGTCCAATGGACAAATAATGTAAAGAAGGCAAAAATATCGATCAAAAAACCTTTTTTTAGCAATTGACAATGGCAAGTACAATCTTAAATAGTAGAAAATAGCAGATGGAACTGATGTGGCAGGAGATGACGTCTTAACTGTGAATATACAATTTAAACAGATTGTTATTTTCGTGGGAATTGTTACATATGCATAATATAACTATTTTACATTACAGAGAGTAAATAACCATAGTAAAAAATAGTAAAACGTAATAAATTGAAAGAAAATCATGTTTCATATTACTTTAAAGGCATTCATTGTATTATATGTTTTCATTCTGTTTGGCTTTGAAATTAACATGCAAATACTTCTTAAACTTACACTTTTACTGTAAAACTTCAGTAAAAACAATATTTGGAATTAACTTTTCGTCAATATTGCTTTGAATTTTGATTCCGTGTTTGGAGTTACATCGTGACAACTCAATGTATAACTGGCCGTGAGTGAATATCGTTTCGTTCTCTCTAATAAATAAACCGACATTTTCAAATGTTTGTCCCAGTGATTTGTTAATTGTCGTAACAAAAGCTATTCTAACGGGAAACTGAAAATGTTTTAATATGAATGGCATATCAAGATCTCCTTTGGTGACTAATGTTATCCACTGAAGATGTACTATATTACCTTTCTTGTCGTATGTTAAACTTTTAAATGTCAGAATTGGTCGACCAATTTTGAATACAACTAATCTTGCATTGCCCATCACTCGTACATAAATTATGCAATAACATTATGATACAACTTTCTTTAAACAGTAATTAATGTTAACTAATGTAGATATTCTACGGGATATTGTAAGTTGATGTTTTCATCTTCCGCACAATCACAACCAACTGTTTCAGCATAGTCTATTAATACGATTTAACCAATTTGCTGTGTAACTGATCAACAATTTTCATGTAAATTCGTTTCACTTCATCGTTTCTCGGTGCTAGAATTGCCCGTGTACTCATTTCTTCTGTCTAAAACGCTTTGGAATGAAATTCTTCAATAAGATTTGGACATAATAAGTCTTCTTTAATTGGGAACTTAAAGTGAGGAAAACATAAACATGTATAAGAGCTGAGAGCGCAGGAACTGTGTCTGACAAAAGCATTCACACGAATGAGAGGTGAGAGGACCGTGGGCGTGGGCCGTTAACCATAAATGGTTGAGAAGGAGGACGGGACTTGATAAAATCTCTTGTAAATCGTCTCCTTTCCAGATTTGTTTTATAAAAGAGAGATATTTTGTATTGCGTAAGCAAGCTTTTTCTACTGTAGTAAAGGTACAACCTAACTGAATGCAGAAGTAGCTACAGTATGTGTCTACTAGTAATGCCCAGTTGCACTTGAAGCAGTCCTGCCAAAGACCAACCACTGCCCTCTCAGCAGAATATTGGACTTTGTTTATGAATCCAGATGACATTTAAACATGTGGATGTGAAGCCTATCGAGGTAGCACTGAGCACATTGCAGAAATCAAACTTATTTCATTGTAGTGTCACACACGTGCACTTAGGAGGCAGCCAACAAGCCCTGAGGTAAGTGATCTATCGCGAGACAAAAGGGAAAAATCGGGTATTAATGCCTCTCTCCTTCTTTCACCAGAATGTTCGAAGAAAAATTATAAATTACTTTACTCACCATCGACAGTCCTGGATTCCCAAAATGGCTCCTGTTCTATTTCATCACTTCTGCCTCCGACTCCCGAAGACGACGTCACATCCGGTCACCATCTGATGACATCACTTCTGATCCTACCTGATGACATCACTTTCGCTGACATCACTTCTGGTCGCCTGCTGATGACATAACTTCTGGTCACCCTCCGATGATGTCACTTCTGGTTGCAGAGTTATGACGTCATTTCCACTGTCATTTCCTTCGGTCGCCATTTTCTATATATACTCATGGTCAACAACCCTGCTTTGTCAAATATTCTGCTTTTGATCAATCTTTTTTTGCATTCTATCTATCTATCTATCTATCTATCTATCTATCTATCTATCTATCTATTATATAGTGCCTTTTCTATCTATCTATCTATCTATCTATCTATCTATCTATCTATCTATCTATCTATCTATCTATCTATCTACAGTGGAGGAAATAATTATTTGACCCCTCACTGATTTTGTAAGTTTGTCCAATGACAAAGAAATGAAAAGTCTCAGAACAGTATCATTTCAATGGTAGGTTTATTTCAACAGTGGCAGATTGCACATCAAAAGGAAAATCGAAAAATAACTTTAAATAAAAGATAGAAATTGATTTGCATTTCATTGAGGGAAATAAGTTTTGAACCCTCTAACAAAAAAGACTTAATACTTAGTGGAAAACCCTTGTTTGCAAGCACAGAGGTCAAACGTTTCTTGTAATTGATGACCAAGTTTGCACATTTTAGGAGGAATGTTGGTCCACTCCTCTTTGCAGATCATCTCTAAATCCCTAAGGTTTCGAGGCTGTCTCTGTGCTACTCTGAGCTTGAGCTCCCTCCATAGGTTTTCTATTGGATTAAGGTCCGAGACTGACTAGGCCACTCCATGACCTTAATGTGCTTCTTCTTGAGCCACTCCTTTGTTGCCTTTGCTGTATGTTTTGGGTCATTGTCGTGCTGGAACACCCATCCACGACCCATTTTCAGTTTCCTGGCAGAGGGAAGGAGATTGTCGCTCAGGATTTCACGCATACATGGCTCCGTCCATTTTCCCGTTAATGCGATTAAGTTGTCCTGTGCCCTTAGCAGAAAAACACCCCCAAAGCAAAATGTTTCCACCCCCATGCTTGACGGTGGGGATGGTGTTTTGGGGTCATAGGCAGCATTTTTCTTCCTCCAAACACAGCGAGTTGAGTTAATGCCAAAGAGCTCTATTTTGGTCTCATCAGACCACAGCACCTTCTCCCAGTCGCTCTCTGAATCATTCAGGTGTTCATTGGCAAACTTCAGACGGGCCTGCACATGTGCCTTCTTGAGCAGGGGGACCTTGCGAGCCCTGCAGGATTTTAATCCATTGCGGTGTAATGTGTTTCCAATGGTTTTCTTGGTGACTGTGGTCCCTGCTAATTTGAGGTCATTAACTAACTCCTCCCGTGTAGTTCTAGGATTCTTTTTCACCTTTCTCAGAACCACTGACACCCCACGAGGTGAGATCTTGCGTGGAGCCCCAGAGCGAGGTCGATTGATGGTCATTTTGTGCTCCTTCCATTTTCGAACAATCGCACCAACAGTTGTCACCTTCTCTCCCAGCTTCTTGCTAATGGTTTTGTAGCCCATTCCAGCCTTGTGCAGGTCTACAATTTTGTCTCTGACATCCTTGGACAGCTCTTTGGTCTTTCCCATGTTGTAGAGTGTGGAGTCTGCTTGATTGATTGATTCTGTGGGCAGGTGTCTTTTATACAGTTGACTAGTTAAGAGAGGTGTCCTTAATGAGGGTGACTAATTGAGTAGAAGTGTCTAACCACTCTGTGGGAGCCAGAACTCTTAATGGTTGGTAGGGGTTCAAAACTTATTTCCCTCAATGAAATGCAAATCAATTTCTATCTTTTATTTAAAGTTATTTTTTCGATTTTCCTTTTGATGTGCAATCTGCCACTGTTGAAATAAACCTACCATTGAAATGATACTGTTCTGAGACTTTTCATTTCTTTGTCATTGGACAAACTTACAAAATCAGTGAGGGGTCAAATAATTATTTCCTCCACTGTATCTATCTATCTATCTATCTATTATATAGTGCCTTTCCTATCTATCTATCTATCTATCTATCTATCTATCTATCTATCTATCTATCTATCTATCTATCTATCTATTTATTATATAGTGCCTTTCCTATCTATCTATCTATTTTTTGATCAATCTTTTTTGCATTCTATCTATCTATCTATCTATCTATTATATAGTGCCTTGTCTATCTATCTATCTATTTATTATATAGTGCCTTTCCTATCTATCTATCTATCTATCTATCTATCTATCTATCTATTATATAGTGCCTTGTCTATCTATCTATTTATCTATTATATAATGCCTTTCCTATCTATCTATCTATCTATCTATCTATCTATCTATCTATCTATCTATCTATCTATTTAGTGCCTTTCCTATCTATCTATCTATCTATCTATCTATCTATCTATCTATCTATCAGACCTGAACCCATTTCAATTTGCTTACAAAGCAAAGAGATCCACGGAGGATACTGTGGCCACAGCCTTTCATGCTGCCCTGACCCATCTAGAGTTATGCCAGACTTCTCTTTGTGGACTTCAGCTCGGCGTTTAGCACCATCCTCCCACAACGACTGGTGTCCAAACTGGCAGATCTGGGACTTCCATCACTCACCTGCAGTTGGATACTGGACTTCCTGTCTGGTCGCTCCCAGAGGGTCAGGCTGAGTCTCCACACCTCCACTACTCTCAGCCTCAACACCGGGACGCTGCAGGGCTGTGTGCTCAGCCTGCTCCTCTACACCCTCTACACATATGACTGTGTCCACACTCACCATGGCAACAAGATCATAAAGTTCGCGGATGACATGACAGTGGTCGGACTCATCTCGGGCAAGGAGGGCGAGCTGGCATACAGGGACGAGATGGAGCGGCTGTCAGAGCAGTGCAGAGTCAATAACCTGCTCCTCAACACCATAAAAACGAAGGAGCTTGTTATTAACTTTAGAAAAAAACAAAACTGACATCCAGCCACTCATCATTAGCGGGGCCTGTGTGGAGAGGGTCCGGGTGTTTAGGTTTCTGGGCATTGAGCTGGAGGATGACCTGACCTGGAGCGCCAACATCAAGGAGCTGCTGAAGAAGGCGCAGCGCAGACTGTATTTTCTGAGAATCCTCAGAAAGAACCATCTCCCCAAAAATCTGCTCCTTGCCTTTGATCACTGTTCCATCGAGGGTGTGCTTACGTACGGATTGTGTGTGTGGTACGGCAGCTGCACTTCCTCAGAAAGGAAAACGCTCCACAGGGTCATCAGGACAGCGGAGAGAACAAATGGTTTTACCCTCCCCACTCTGGAACAAATCTACACCTCCTGATGCCGCAAAAAAGCAATAGACATTTCACAGATTTTATCACATCCTGGTCATTGCATCTTCCAGCTTTTGCCATCGGGCAAGGGATACAGAGCAATGAAAACCAACTAAAAACAACTTTAACCCAAAAGCAATCATGGCCCTGAACTCAGAATAACACTGCTCTATATCATTCTCCCAATGTGCAATAGAGACCTTAAGTCAACCAGTGCAATTTGTATATTTTGTAAAGTACTTTTATTACTATTCGATTTGTTATTATTTTCTCTCTTCTTGTCTTTTTAACTCTTATGTCTCACACTGAGTTGACTGCACCTTCAATTTCGTTGTTCCTTTGTAAAAGTGATAACGACAATAAAGATGTATCTATCTATCTATCATTGTGAAGTTAGCACTATCTAGCGCCCAACTCGGCACAGACTCACTCCAGAGGCACGTGTAAAATGGCACAAGACTTTTATTTTCTTCAACTGGAGGGCACGTCTTCCCCGTGATCCCTCCAGCCACAACACAGTCCCACAAGCACTTAAAGATAAGCACCGAACACACTCTCTTCTCAAACCTCCACTCCTCCCTTGCAACCTCGTCCTCTTCCTCCCGATTCTGGCTCCTGAGTAGTGGCTGCAGGCTCTTTTTGTAGCCCTCCCGGAAGTGCTCCAGGTGGTAATTGGCCTATTTAGGCTGTACTTCCGGGTGTGGCTGCATTCCAGCCCATAGAGGCTCGTTAAGCCATGCAGCTCCTCCAGGTGGTGGCCAAGGACCTCAACAGGTCTGAGTACTGAAGTTCCACACCTGTGGCCACGATGTAACCCAGGAGGGCTGCCACCACTTGTTCCGGGAGGCGTAGAGTGCATCCCATGGCCACTCCCCCAGATCCAGTGTTGAAGGGGCGTCCCGGCTGGGTCCCATGCACTATCTATCTATCTATCTATCTATCTATCTATCTATCTATTATATAGTGCCTTTCCTATCTATCTATCTATTATATAGTGCCTTTCCTATCTATCTATCTATCTATCTATCTATCTATCTATCTATCTATCTATCTATCTATCTATCTATTATATAGTGCCTTTCCTATCTATCTATCTATTATATAGTGCCTTTCCTATCTATCTATCTATCTATCTATCTATCTATCTATCTATCTATTATATAGTGCCTTTCCTCTATCTATCTATCTATCTATCTATCTATCTATCTATCTATCTATCCATTTATCTATCTATTATATAGTGCCTTTCCTATCTATCTATCTATCTATCTATCTATCTATCTATCTATCTATCTATCTATTATATAGTGCCTTTCCTATCTATCTATCTATCTATCTATCTATCTATCTATCTATCTATCTATCTATCTATCTATCTATCTATCTATCTATCTATCTATCTATCTATCTATCTATCTATCTGTGTGCTGTGGAGGGGGGCGAACTGGTGATCAACTGGAAATGAAAAGTGTTGGTGGGCTACAACAATATGCTCTAATTAATGTGCGGAGTAGGAGGAGTGTAAAGGGGTAGTAGTGGTTGTTTTTGTATTATAATGAACTGTCAATTTTTTTTATTTTCTTATTAATGTGCGGAGTAGGAGGAGTGTAAAAGGGGAGTAGTGGTAGTTGTCTGATATATACCTTTTGTTAATCTTGAATATTAGGACTGGTTGTCTTATGACTGGGTATTTTGTTAATGTTCATAATAAAGGTCATTTTAAAAATAAAAAAAATATCTATCTATCTATCTATCTATCTATCTATCTATCTATCTATCTATCTATCTGTCTGACATTTAAGGTCAATGTAAGATTTTGTATATCTAATATTAAGCAAATACAGTTTCTTGAAGTATCTTGCAGTAATGCTTTTAAGTGTTCATTTTATTGGCAGTTAAGCTGTATAGTACACCTACCGACCTCAAATATCTAAATCTCCTTAATTGGAGTTTCAGGTTATGGGAATTTATTTCATCTAGTGCCATCTGAGCAGCCTGCTTCAAAGCTTTTCTCAGCGCTGCTTCATCAAGGCTAATTGAAAGCAAAACAAATTCGGAGGAAGCAGTCATTGAGGACACTTCACGGTGAAATGAGGTTCAGCTGCCATCAGCTTGCCTAAAGCACTACTGTTCTATAGAGATTGTAACAATTTCTAGCGTACCCTAGTTGTGTCTTTATGTTCTGTGTCACAGTGCCTTCTACAGGAATGAGCAAGATCATAAATAATTCATATGACTTAAATAGGTGATGGACTTAATTTACAAACATGAGTTGGGGTCGGCAAAGAGATGCAAAATCAAAAAGTCAGTGACAGGAATTACAATTACAATCTTGTTGTTCACTGTGTGATCACTACCATGACAAAAAGTTGTATTTGACATCAGTTGCACTTAAACTCTATAACTATAAGATGCCAAATAAAATATGGGTTGTTGGAAAAATGAAATTTTCTTTATATTACAAGTGAGACCAGGTAGTCTGCTTCCCCATTCACTGCACTATAACTCACTCTCACCTCTTCTCTTGTAACCTCCTTAGTGTTAACTCTGAGCATGACTTGGGCTCAGAATTTTATGTTATTACTGGAACATTTTAGCTTAAGTACTGCAAACATCTATTACTCATTTACTATTCTGTAACAAGTCCTTAACATACACTTCTTTGGGACACTTACAAAGCATCCGTAAAGTGTTTATTCATCTCTGCAATGTGAACTACTAACAAACTTTCACTTTGGAGTGGTCTGAGGTGGTTTATCTGTGACACATTTTTCTTGATATTTCGTATTTAGTAATAGACAAGTAAATCATACATATTAACAACTAATTTCACCATCATGTCAATATGCCACACTGCATAGAGATGACCAACCTGTCTACTGAAGTTTTTATATGAAGACCAAAAGAAGCCTTTGTTAAGGTCTTACTGCGGTGATTCCCAATGTGCACGCCCCACTGGGGGACAATTTGATTTCTTAGGGGGGCAATTCGAGAATTTAGGTACGTTAAACAATTTATAAAATGAAAAAACAGAATTTCACTATTAAAAATGATAGAAAAAAATAAATAATTGATTTTTATTTTTTACAGAGACATTTATATCTATACTAATAAAAGGCAAAGCCCTCACTGACTGACTGACTGACTAGCTGACGGACGGACTCACTGACTGACTCACTGACTCATCACTAATTCTCCAAGTTCCCGTGTAGGTAGAAGGCTGAAATTTGGCAGGCTCATTCCTTACAGCTTACTTACAAAAGTTGGACAGGTTTCATTTTGAAATTCTACACGTAATGGTCATAACTGGAAGGTATTTTTCTACATATAATGTAATAGAGTTGTGCTCGATGGCCGTGGGGGTGGAGTTTCGTGTGACATCATAATGCCTCCCACGTAATCACGTGAACTGACTGTCAACACAGTGTGTAGAAAACCAGGAAGAGCTCCAAAAAGCGCTGAAGAAAACATGCATTATATAATTGAGAAGGCAGCGAAACAATAAGAAGCGAGTGACTGACATTTACAACCATATTCATGAGTGCTGCTACTTCGGAAAGAAAGCAAGGTGTAAACCTAAAGTTTAAATTAAGTTCATAGACAGGCTACCGCTGGTGTTTCTCATGCCCACGGGTAATGCGGGATACAAGTTTAATGAGAGGACGCAGGATATAAACGAGAGTTTTGATCTCTTTGTAACTAAGTTAAAATTGCTGGTGAAGGGCTGTGCTTATGCAAATTCCGAGAGACTGTGTTTGTGGGGGATTGACAGTTAAGGCGGGTGGAGGAGTCACGTCATCATCTGCCCTCCCATTTACCTCATTTCGCTCTGAGCTGAGCTCCACAGCTAACGCAGTCTTGCGGAACCAACTTTGTGACGCTGCCACCAAATACTCACAGAAAAATCCACAAGTTAATACACACGCTGTCTCTAGAGTTTCTCCACACTGAATCCTCCAGGCACTACTTACAAAAGGTTACATTGACAATCGTGTTACGTTATTTTTAAAATGTTTCCTTTTCTTAGCACAAGCACAGCTGAGAAGCTTCAATGCATGTGCTCCATAACGCGTTAAAAAATAATGCATTTAATCACACTTTGCATTACAAGCAAAGGGGAACTTCTGTCAATGCATGATTTCCTGGTACACCGATTACATTGATGCACACATCAGAGCTACAAAAATGTAACAGTCAAAAAAAAAGCGCATTGCTAGGACTGATCAGAGGGAAATTTAATTTCAAAAGACTACCCGACGGAAGCCTTGATAAAAGCGTGGTTTTGTGCACACATATATATATATGTATATATATGTGGATGTATATGTATATATACTGTATATATGTGTGTATATGTATATATATATGTTTATGTGTATATATATGTATATGTATATGACAGCAACACTCATGACAATGACAATGTCAATCATGTTATGTTATTATTAAATTGTTTCCTTTTCTTTTTCATTACTTCTTTAACACACTACTTCTATGGTGAAGAACCCTTTAATTTATGATTTTACAACTGGCTTGGGTTTTTCTATTTAGAAATCGTTTTTACCATTAAAATAATATGATTTGTAACAATGATTATAAAATTTTGCAATATAACAAAAATATAAAATGATCAAAATATTACAGAAATAGCTGTCATTAAAGTTATTTTATATTTATGAATATCACGTCTCTTATTATATGTTTTCAAAACATTTTGCTGTATTTTCATATTATACTGTATATTTTTTCTTAGTGATTTATTTGTCAGTACTTCAACTATCCTTTCCCTCTTTAGTTTCCAGGTTCTTTGGAAGCTTGTTTAGACCAAATTAATGACATTATGGGCTTCCTCCACGTGAGTAGGAGTTCGCTTTTTGAATAGGTAATAATAAGAATACAGTATATATGGTACAGCGGGGGGCATCATGATTTTAGAGAGGCCTAGGTGGGGCATGGCCAAAAAAACATTGGGAACCACTGGTCTACAGTAAATGAGGAACAGATGCATTTTTGCAGTACTTAAACTAAAGTGTTACTACTATTACAGTTAGTCTGAGTTACACGCAGGGTGAGCATAATGATCTGCTTTACAGTGTTAAGGACAGTATTTTGATACCATCTAATGGATAAAATAATATGCTGCAAAAAAAGCATGAATATTTCTATTTGTGCTGGGCAACGATTACAGTGATCCCTCCTCGATCGCTGGGGTTGCGTTCCAGAACCCCCCGCGAAAGGTGAAAATCCCTTATGGCCCCTGTGCTGAAGAGATAAAACTTTAATTAATTACTTACGGTGATCTTCTGCTTCCCCGTGAAAAAACACTGGTCCCACCCTGGCCCCCCTGGTAAATTTGGTCTGGAACCACCACTGTTTAGAACAAATTAAAGCTGAGCCATTTCTCCAAAAGAGCGATCGTGATGACGATGTGAATTGGTCATCGGACATTGACACGGATAGTGAAACTGACACATATGACACTGCATGACCAAACCGCCATGAAATGCCTGGTGACTTTATTTGCGTGAAATTTCTCTGTGGTGCAACAGTAGCTGTGTAACAAAAAGGCAAAATGATTTCAATTTTATTGATGTTAGCCCCCTAAGCACTGTTCACAATGCAGCAACTGGTCGATGTTCATGTCATGCGCCGTGGTAGCCTGGAATAACACAAGGGGCACATCAATTCTGCAGATCTGGCAATGACATTCTACCGTCTTGTGTGCAAGGAACAGAAAAAAATTATTATAAGAGCACAAAGTAAGATACCTTTATTGTCCCAGTCGTAACATCGGGCTGTGCGTTCAAAAAATATCACGTGAAGGACGTGTGCTAAAAATGCAACAGTTCAGCAGTGGAGACAACATTTACCTTCCCCATGCTATTTATGCTGACATTTTGGTACTTACATGTTTCTGTTACACATAATAACATTTTTAGTTTAGTAAAATTCGATGTTTTTGGCTTGTTTTTTCAGAGGTAAACGTAACTCTAACGAGGCCAACCAAGGAGAAAAATGTGCCCATTTTTGTACAAACCAGATATTTCTGCTCCCTGGTGGCATCTGGGAGCATTCCAGTCCTCTGTGTCTTTACACAGTTTACTTGAGGTTTTCGCAAATTTATTAAAAATAAAAAAATTGAGAAAGCACATGTACATAAGAATTCACAGCCTTTGCCATGAAGCTCCAAATTGAGCTCAGGTGCATCCTGTTTCCCCTGATCATCCTTGAGATGTTTCTGCAGCTTCATTAGAGTCCACCTGTGGTAAATTCAGTTGACTGGACATGATTTGGAAAGGCACACACCTGTCTATAGAAGGTCCCACAGTTCACAGTTCATGTCAGAGCACACACCAAGCATGAAGTCAAAGGAATTGTCTGTAGACCTCCAAGACAGGATTGTCTCGAGGCACAAATCTGGGGAAGGTTACAGAAAAATTTCTGCTGCTTTGAAGGTCCCAATGAGCACAGTGGCCTCCATCATCCGTAAATGAAAGAAGTTCAAAACCACCAGGGCTCTTCCTAGAGATGGCCGGCCATCTAAACTGAGCGATCAGGGGAGAAGGGCCTTAGTCAGGGAGGTGACCAAGAACCTGATGGTCACTCTGTCAGAGCTCCAGAAGTCCTCTGTGGAGAGAGGAGAACCTTCCAGAAGGACAACCATCTCTGCAGCAATCCTCCAATTAGGCCTGTATGGTAGAGTGGCCAGACGGAAGCCACTCCTTAGTAAAAGGCACATGGCAGCCTGCCTGGAGTTTTCCAAAAGGCACCTGAAGGACTCTCAGACCATGAGAACAAAATTCTCTGGTCTGATGAGACAAAGATTGAACTCTTTGGTGTGAATGCCAGGCGTTATGTTTGGAGGAAACCAGGCACCGCTCATCACCAGGCCAATACCATCCCTACAGTGAAGCATGGTGGTGGCAGCATCATGCTGTGGGGATGTTTTTCAGCGGCAGGAACTGGGAGACTAGTCAGGATAAAGGGAAAGATGACTGCAGCAATATACAGAGACATCCTGGATGAAAACCTGCTCCAGAGCACTCTTGACCTCAGACTGGGGCGACAGTTCATCTTTCAGCAGGACAACGACCCTAAGCACACAGCCAAGATATCAAAGGAGTGGCTTCAGGACAACTCTGTGAATGTCCTTGAGTGGCCCAGCCAGAGCCCAGACTTGAATCCAATTGAACATCTCTGGAGAGATCTTTAAATGGCTGTGCACCGACACTTCCCATCCAACCTGATGGAGCTTGAGAGGTGCTGCAAAGAGGAATGGGCGAAACTGGCCAAGGATGTGTGCCAAGCTTGTGGCATCATATTGAAAAAGACTTGAGGCTGGAATTGCTGCCAAAGGTGCATCGACAAAGTATTGAGCAAAGGCTGTGAATACTTATGTACATGTGAGTTCTCAGTTTTTTTATTTTTAATAAATTTGCAAAAATCTCAAGTAAACTTTTTTCACGTTGTCATTATGGGGTGTTGTGTGTAGAATTCTGAGGAAAAAAATGAATTAAATCCATTTTGGAATAAGGCTGTAACATAAAAAAATGTGGAAAAAATGATGCGCTGTGAATACTTTCCGGATGCACTGTATCTTTCACAAACTGACCAGATGCCCATCATTTGGGTTCTGGCCCTCCCTATGGGCGGGGCTTTTCAACACGCCTTATAAAACAAGAAACTAAACAAAGAAGGACACGCCCACATTCTTATTGCAATTTCAAAACTGAAGACTAGGCTATTGTTCAGTTGCAGAATGAGCCAGCTGGAATCAGTCCCAGTTATGGGTGTCTGGCTCCTATTCCAGAGTTGTAAAGCTGTTATTTTTTATTTTCTTCTTTTTCTTTTATGCACATTTATGTGCCAGAAAAATAAAAAAGTAAGAGTTTGATCCAAATTATCCCAGTGACTTTACATTACTGCTGTAATTACTCTGTGTACAAATCTAAACTATGCATCTATTTATAGTTTTGATATAAACACTTTTAGGACAAACAATAAAAAAACTCTCTCTCAAATGTAAACTGAGGAGACATTGTTCTCGAGTGACGCGGTAGAATCTACAATAAGTGTATTGCTCTTGTCTTGACATCATCCACCCCACGTGCCTGGTCTAGCTTTCCTTTTAGCTTCAGCAGTGGTACCAAAATGAACTGTGCTGTAGTTATAGAGTTTTTAAACACTGGCCATGTGGGACGTGAACAAGTCAAATTCATATGTGTGATCGTGTTCGATTGTCTTTTCTTTTTTGTCAGAGGTGGACAATCAAGGCCCCAGATTTCCTAGAATAATTTCCCTTCTGCCTTATCTAATGCCTTATCAAAACCAGCCTGGAATTAGAACTAAGGATCTAAACACAGGAGTCACATTCCCAAGCCGTCAAAGAAAGCAATCCAGTGTGCCTCACCAGATGAAAGGCACGTGAGGAATTTCATCAACCTTATCTCAGCTGGCATGATTTCCACACAGCTGAAACAACCTCATGATTCAAAGTACAAGAACTGCAAAAAATAGTGCATCTTGTGCATTTCCCCCAGGAAAAGCCGACGACATTACTCCTGCAGAATTCTTCAATTAAGAATGCAACACTGGAGGGAAAAACTTCCTTTCACATTTCTCACTTCACCAACCTCCAGCTGGAACCTTAAATGACCATGGAGAGGTGCTTTCACTGACTTTTTGATTCAATTGTGTTTAATCAAGACAAAGACACAAAAAGTGTGAAGGGCCGCAATGGCTACAGGTTGTCTTGTAATTAGTTCTTTAATTGGTCAGACAGTGAGGCACAGTGCTTAGGTCATTGGGCATTAAATCACAAAGTTGCTGGCTCTGACACATTAAGTAACTCTAAATAAATTAGTTAACCTGTTTGTGGACCTTTGATGCATTCTGATCTTTCTGATTGACTTGGGCAGAAGTGTTTGTCATACGAACAGCAAAAGCTAATAAATTGCACTGTCAATGGTGCTGTGAGCATGGAGAAGGCCTAATAATAATAATACTAGTATTATTATTATTATTATTATTATTATTATTATTATTATTATTATTATTATTATCTTATAAAAGTGGACTGCATGCTTGAATGGGGCTGGAAATATTGAATACAAAATAATTTGCATGTTCCACATGAGGACACAGTGGCTATCATCAAATAGTTGATGTTTCAGGGATGAGGCTTCATTTCTCAGCCATGTACCATCTAAGTGCAGTTTGCACAATCTCCCCTTCTCTACACGAGTATTTTCTGAGTACTCTGTTCAAATGCAACACTAAATTGTTCTTGTGTATGTGAATGTGGGTTTATGCATGAATAGGATAGTTCAAGTTTTGGCATCCAACCCTGAAAAAGTAGCCTTACTGGTCCAGTCTTTTATGAATTACTAGCTGCATCACGGGGTCCTAGAGACTGTTGAAATTATTAGAAAAAAAAAATGAAATGTAGAAATGTCAGGTAAATGAAAGGAACTCCACTGGGCATTTCTCTCCTAGGAGGTTTTGTTTTGCCAATGTTCTTGCATTGCCTTGTGCATTAGCGGTTAGGCGACTTTGTCTTTCTTCTAAGGTTTCATTTTGCTGACATGCTTGTGCATTAGCAGTTAAGCGACTTTGTCTTTCCTAGGAGGTTTTGTTTTCCCGACGTGCTTGTATCGCTTGTGTGTTAGCGGTTAAGTGATTTTGTCTTTCCTAGCAGGTTTTGTTTTCCCAACGTGCTTGCATCGCTTGTGCATTAGTGGCTAAGCGACTTTGTCTTTCTTCTGAGGTTTCGTTTTGCCGATGTGCTTGCCTCACATCTGCATTAGTGGTTAAGTGAGTAACTCTTTCTTCGGAGGTTTTGTTTTGCCAACATGCCTGCATCGCCTTGTGCATTAGCAGTTAAGCGACTTTGTCTTTCCTAGGAGGTTTCGTTTTGCCGACGTGCTTGTATTGCTTGTTCATTAGCGGCTAAGCAACTTTGTCTTTCTTCTGAGGTTTCGTTTTGCCGATGTGCTCACCTCGCTTCTGTATTAGTGGCTAAGTGAGTAACTCTTTCTTCGGAGGTTTCATTTTCCCAATGTGCTTGCATCGCCTTGTGCATTAGCAGTTAAGTGACTTTGTCTTTCCTAGGAGGTTTATGTTTGACAACGTGCTTGCAACACTTGTGCATTAGTGGCTAAGCGACTTTGTCTTTCTTCTGAGGTTTCGTTTTGCCGATGTGCTCACCTCACTTCTGTATTATCGGCTAAGACGAGTAACTCTTTCTTCGGAGGTTTCATTTTGCCAACGTGCTGGCCTCACTCGCCAACATGTTCTTACCCCAACTCCACCTCTCACTTCTGGGCAAGACAAACAGACAAACGCACTTCCACACGTAGACGTTTATATATAAGACTAGCAAAATACCCGTGCTTCACAGCGGAGAAGTAGTGTGTTGAAGAAGCAATGAAAAAGAAAAGGAAACATTTTGAAAATAACGTAACATGATTGTCAATGTAATTGTTTTGTCACTGTTGTGAGTGATGAGTGTTGCTGTCATATATATATATATATATATATATATATATATACATATCTATACATATACAAATATATACACATACACATATATACATACATATATATCTACATATATACACATACATATACATACACACACATACATACATACACACACACATATATAAACATATATATACATATACATACATATCTACATATATACACACACAGCTATTTCAGATCAGTGCAATACGCTGCTTGTTAAAACGGATAACTCCGCTCTTACGTGCAAGTCTGCGTGGATATTATGAACTATCGTATTTGTTCAAGTTCTATTTAAATTTTAAATAGAAGGAATTTTTATTTAGTCGACAGAAATATCTTTGGTAGGAATGGTAAAAACAGACAGGAATATTATTCGTGAATAAATCAACTCAAACCTTAAATAACTTAAAAGAACAAACATTCAAATTTCTTTACTCTTATGTAAATTTATATAAAAAATAAACTTAGATTTTAAATATCCCAAAAGATTTTGCTCTCCATAAAAATATATCCTTTCAAAATTATACAAATTCAAATATGAACATGCTGCATAACAAAACCTGGAAATATAAATAAAATGTGTTCCTTTCAGCAATAACAAATCAAATCATTCAGTTGTCTTTGCTCATATGTCATTTTAGAGCTGGACGCCTGGCATCTTTTTTTGGCAACAGGTTCGTTTCTGTTTGGTGTGAGGTTCTGTGTTGTGGAGATTCTCAGGATGGATTGCAGGTGCTCATCAGTGAGGCGACTCCTGTGTGCTGTTTTGTTAGTCTTTATCACTGAGAAGAGCTTCTCACACAGATATGTGCTACCAAACATGCACAAGGTTCGAGCCACATGTAGACGGACTTTTTTTGTTCTTCAAAGTCACCAAAGCGCCGTGCAAACTCAGTGCTCGGTTTATCAGCAAAGTGCGATTTGGGAACACCGTAGTGACGACTTGGTTTAACATTACTTGGCAACAGGGAAAGTTGCACTGGTGCATTTGTGTCTCCCATAAAAGCAACTTCACTTGAAATCACTTTGTGATTGTGCACGGGTAAAACGTCCGCTGAAGTGTCAGATTCTTATTTAATTCTTCTGCTTTCTGTATCTTCTGCATTGCATTCAGGTCTTTCAGCCTCACTGATGAGCACCTGCAATCCATCCTGAGAATCTCCACAACACAGAACTCCCTGATGTTTTGTCTCATAGTGCCGTCTTAGATTAAATTCTGTAATTACAGCCACATTAGCTCCACAAATGAGACACACGGGTTCAGTAAACATATACTCAGCCTCCCATCGGTTTTAAAGGCTCTATTTTCAGAATCAACTTTTCTCTTCAGCATCGTGTGAGCTAGCTTCGCAATAACTTGCAGCATCATAAGCTAGACTTGATTAACGCGTAAGTGTTAGGCAAGGCAGCTGAAGCGCTGCATTATGGGATCTGTAGTTTATTGTGTTACCAGCGCTTCATATACCGGGCCATTAATAACAATAATACAGTATATAAAATGATCTCGGGCGGATATAATTACACGCGGGCGGATGTGGCCCGCGCCCTTGAGTTTGACACATATGGACTAAATAGAACTTGAAAAGATATATTTTTCAAATGTGATCGCAAATTCAGATAGAGTTGACGCCACAGCCTACAGCCTGCATCCTCCCCTCGCTCTTACTTTTTTACCGTTCATCTAATGAATACACTGAGTATGGCTTTACCAAAACAATCATTGATGGCGAATAAAGTATCCATTATTCGAGTATGTAGATCGGGATATATATATACATATATATATACCCGCGTATCGCAGCGGAGAAGTAGTGTGTTAAAAAAGCTAGAAAAAGAAAAGGGAACATTTTAAAAATAACGTAACATGACTGTCAATATACAGTATTTGTTTTGTGAGTGTTACTGAGTGTTGCTGTCATCAAGGATTTGATTATCATTATTTCTTTCAATCAGGTTCGTATTTGTAGGATGTGTTGTGTTCAAGTTACATTCCGTGTTTGTCAATCGTTGTAAAGATGACAGGTTTCATTCATCGATTCGTTTCTTACTGCATCAATAAACAGCTCGTCTTCTTCTTTATCTGAGACCTGACACACTGCATGCACGGGTTTTTTACACTGTCTTCCTTTAGCGGGACATTGACTTTTTCCACCGTGTGCTTTGTTTCCACAGTAGCAGCATTTATGAATATGCTTGTATGTATCAGACGCTTCATATTTTTTGCTGCCTTTTCAATTGTGTAATTCGGTTTTTGTTCAGCGCTCTTTGGAACTGTTGCTTTTATCTGTGCACTCGTCAGTTCACGTGAGCCGCTCGGTGTACATGCATCGAAGGTTCCCAGCTGTGCTGGTGCCATCTCGTGCTATGTCCATGGCTGTATTTAATGTTACCTTAGTCCTGGCACTTAAAACTTTCTCTCGCAGTTTCGCTGAGTTTGTGCCAAACACCACCCTGACCATCTCATCTTCCTCTGCATAAGCACAGTCCTTAACCCGTGAATATTTAGTGGGAGTTTGCTATTGGATTGCCGCTGACGGACGGCCTTATATGGGCAGGCACTAAATTACAAACGCCAGCGAAGCCTGTCTATGAACTTAATTTAAAGTGTAGGTTTACATCGTGCTTTGTTTCCGAAGTAGCAGAACTCATCAATATGGTTGTATATGTCACTCGCTCGCTTCTTATTGTTTCGCTGCCTTCTCAATTATATAATGCATGTTTTCTTCAGCGCTTTTTGGAGGTCTTCTTGGTTTTCTATGTACTGCGTGATTACGTGTGAGGCGTGATGATGTCACACGAAACTCCGCCCCCATGGCGTTCAAGCTCATCTCCATTACAGTAAATGGAGAAAAACAGCTTCCTGTTATGACCATTACGCGTAGAATTTCGAAATGAAACCTGCCCAACTTTTTTAAGGAAGCTGTAAGGAATGAACCTGCCAAATTTCAGCCTTCCACCCACACGGGAAGTTGGAGAATTAGTGATGAGTGAGTGAGTGAGTGAGTGAGTGAGTGAGTGAGTGAGTGAGTGAGTGAGGGCTTTGCCTTTTATTAGTATAGATACTTGGTAAAGCGGGTTGAAACAAGAATGTATGCTCCTTGATTGACTGATGAGCATATGGTGAAGTCATCAATGCAGTGCCTTAGGGATCTGTGTTAGTCAGTTTACTCTTTCAAAGTTTTATTTACAACATAGATTCTTATATAGAGAAATCTGGAATGAGACAGATCGTTCCTCTCCTAACCTTGAACTCGTCTTGCTCTTTCAAACCCTGCTGATATTCAGCTTGTCAAGGTAATTGTGTTAAGCACGTCCGTCTCTTTTACAATACCTGTTCATTTGGCAGGGATATGAACATGAAGCTCAATCCCAAGACGGTCTGGTTCTCACACACTCGGTCACTTCATTGCTGATGCCGTTTATTCTAATACATGGTCATGGAGGGTTAGAGCTTAACCTGGCTCCTTGAGCACAAGGCGAGAGTCGATTCCCTACTGTCTGTCTGTCTTCATTAACATGGAACATGCTTGTGGATACATTCACACTTATTCATTCCAGACTAATATGGTAATGCTTATCTCGAAGGACTAATACAGATTGGTCAGGAAATTAACTAGCCAATAGGGGGAAAACAAACGAATGGTCATATAACAAGCTACAGATCTAAACCAGAATGTCAAAATTACCAACCATATGAAAACAAGAGAAGTTAAAGCCAAAAGACTTCTGTCTGTCTTGTAAAATAAACACCGGGACACTGTTAAAGGTTTGGGGAAATTCTCAATATACTGTTTTCAGTCAGGTTTCAGAACAAATCACAGCACAGAAACTGCACTTGTTAAAGTAGTAAATGACTTGCGGGTAAATGCAGACAGAGGCCATTTCTCTGTTCTCATCCTCTTAGATCTGAGTGCTGCATTTGACACCATTGATCACAATATTCTTAGAAATCGCCTTAGTCAATGGGTGGGCCTCTCTGGCAGTGTCTTAAATTGGTTTGAATCCTACCTGGCAGGGAGAAAATTCCTTGTGAGTTGTGGTAATCACATCTCAAAGACACCTGATATCCGATATGGTGGTCCACAAGGCTCTATCCTGGGTCCGCTGCTCTTCTCAATCTACATGCTTCCGTTAGGTCAGATTATCTCAGGGCACAACGTGAGCTACCACAGCTATGCTGATGACACACAGCTGTACTTATCAATAGCACCTGATGACCCCGACTCTCTCGATTCACTAACACAATGTCTTACTGGTATTTCTGAATGGATGAATAGTAATTTTCTCGAACTAAATAAAGACAAAACTGAAATTTTAGTAATTGGCAATAATGGATTCAATGAGGTTATCAGAAATAAACTTGATGCATTAGGATTAAAAGTTAAGGCGGAAGTAAAAAACTTAGGGGTAACTGTTGACTGTAACCTGAATTTTAAATCGCATATTCATCAGACCACTAAGACAGCATTTTTTCACTTAAGAAACAAGTAAAGTTAGACCTCTTATATCACTGAAAGATGCTGAGAAATTAGTTCACGCGTTTGTTTTCAGTCGACTAGATTACTGTAATGCACTCCTCTCAGGACTACCCAAAAAAGACATAAATCGACTGCAACGAGTGCAGAATGCAGCTGCTAGAATCCTAACTAGGAAAAGAAAATCCGAGCACATTTCTCCAGTTTTGATGTCACTACACTGGTTGCCTGTGTCATTCAGGATTGACTTTAAAATACTGCTTATGGTTTATAAAGCCTTAAATAATCTCGCTCCATCTTATATATCAGAGTGTCTTACACGTTATATTCCAAATCGTAACCTTAGATCCTCAAATGAGTGTCTCCTTAGAATTCCAAAAGCAAAACTTAAAAGAAGTGGTGAGGCGGGCGGCCTTCTGCTGTTATGCACCCAAAATCTGGAATAGCCTGCCAATAGGAATTCGCCAGGCTGATACAGTAGAGCAGTTTAAAACACTGCTGAAAACACATTACTTTAACATGGCCTTCTCCTAACTTCACTTTAACTTAATCCTGATACTCTGTATGTTCAATTCATTATAATAATTATTCACAGTGGCTCCAAAATCCGTACTGACCCCTACTCTCTCTTCTGTTTCTTTTTCCGGTTTCTTTGTGGTGGCGCCTGCCACCACCACCTACTCAAAGCATCATGATGCACCAACATTGATGGACTGAATGCCAGAAGTCTACGTGACCATCATCATCAAGTCCTTCCATGAAAACCCTAAATACAAAGAGGACTGTTTGATTTATGTTAGGTAGATTGCCCAGAGGGGACTGGGTGGTCTCTTGGTCTGGAATCCCTACAGATTTTATTTTTTTCTCCAGCCTCTGGAGGTTTTTTTTTTTGTTTTTTTTTCTGTCCACCCTGGCAATCGGACCTTACTTATTCTATGTTAATTAATGTTGACTTATTTTTTTTTTTTATTGTGTCTTCTATTTTTCTATTCTTCATTTTGTAAAGCACTTTGATCTTTATTTTTGTTTGTATAAAAATTTGCTACATAAATAAATGTTGTTGTTGTTGTTGTTGTTGTACACTGAGAATTTGATGTCTTTACAGACCAACTGTCATCAATAGAAAATGAGGGTGGTATATATAGGTGGGTCTGCAGGAAGTGACATGTAGTAAAAGGTGTGATCTTGAGGGTTGGAAACGGAAGTGATGTTATTGGTTGGTTTCTTCACTTATTCCAGGAAAAAGGAAAGAAGAATTAGAGGGGAGTGCCAACCCCCTGTTCGGCAGGTAAGTACATCTATTTGAGCCCATAAACTGTCTCCCAAGTGCACGTGTGTGACAGTCTATAGATACTTTCTGTAAATTGGTAGCATAATAGGTACTTGGACATTAGTACTACAACAACATCTTAAGCTACATTGACAATTTTGGTGTCACCCATAGTGCCCCAGTCAAAAATACAGACAGCAATGCCATCCTTGCAAAGAACAAAATGGTGAGACAGATCTGAAAATGGTGCAGAGATGACGTCACCAGTGAAATGATAAAAAATAATCCATCGGTTAATTTTCTAAATGTGCTTCATCCTGAGCAGGGTTGTGGGGAAGCTGGAGCTCATTCAAGCAAGCTTAGGGCAGAAGGTAGGAGAAAACCTCTGGCCAGGTTGCCAACAATATGAATTATTTTTTTCCAAGAAAATTGTTTTGGAAATCACATTTTTATAAATTAAAATAAAGTCACAAATAATTAAAGGTTCCATTTATGTTGCTCAGTTTGGAACAGCTTTTGTTTTACTGTGTATCTGCACAACTGTAGCTGCATGTGCCTGCATTTTGTATTTATTAATTTGGAAAATGGCAATTGAGTTTTACCTGTGAACTTGCTACACTACTCCGAATTGAATTAAAGTGCATTGTCTTTTTAAAGTAATTAAATACCCACCCCTTGGCAACCACCCCCCTGCCCAGTTTTCCACTTTAGTCCTGGGTGGACAAGAAAATTCCCGAAAGGGAAGCTCAACAAGAACAAAAGAGGGTTAGGGAGAGGGGGGGAAGTAAAACAAAAAACTTGCATATACAGCGGGTTGTGGCTTCCCTCAAAAATTCAAATATAGCATAGTAGGGGTTTTTTAGCAGGAGACTTGGGGCAGTTGAAGACCAATCATACCTGAAGAGAGTAGCATCTGCATGAAAGAAGAGGGACACAGAGAGAAAAAATCCAGAAGAAGAAAAAATTGGTAGGCACTGCAATTCACAGCTCTGTTACACTGATGTTACTCTCCTTTTCAAGTTGTTTTGTACAATGAAATTCTTTGTTTGCTGTCCACACCAAATGCCAATGGTTAACAAACCAATGTATAAAGATAAACATAAATAATAAGTAGCAAACAGATAAAAAGTAACAGAGGCAGCTTAAAGTATAAAAACCGAATAGAAGTATAAAGTGTAATTGTGCAGGTAAGGTGTGTGATGGACAAGTCAAATACAGTCGGTGTGAGGTAGACAGAACGAGGTGGACCACGGTTATAAACTCCACTCAGTTATCTAGGAGTGTAAAGGGCTTGGGAAAGAAAGAGTTCTTTAGCCTGTGTGGCAAGCAGCTGGGTGTGGTACCCAGCCAGGACGCCCAGAAGGACAGAAGGAGGGATTACATCTCCTCCAGAACACGAGGGAGCGACCACCCTGGTGTCTTTGGGGACCATGGGAACAGAGCTTAGAAGCTCAACCCTATAGGGGCCCGTGGTCACCGCCAGGGGGTGCTCAAATGCCTGAGGAGCCCTGGCCCACACCCGGAAGTGCTGGGGGGAAGAAGTCCAGGGACACCCGGAGTGCTTCCAGGTGCACATCCTGGGAGTGCCAGAAGTCGCTTATTGGGAGGCACCGGGAGCACGTCCAGGTGATTATAAAAGGGGCCGCCTCCCTCCATTCGATGGCGGAATAGACAAAGTCTTGGAGGAGAAGAGTGGAGGCGGACCTGAAGAGAGGCATTTGTTAGAGGCCTGGACTTTGGGGGAGTACTAGGGTTGTGTGTGAGCACTAATTGTAAATTATGTTCAATAAACGTGTGTTGGGTTTTGTACCTACGGTGTCCGCCTGTCTGTGTTTGGGCCAGTCACCATACCTGGAAGTCCTGCATTTCATACTCTTATACCTCCTGCCTGAGGGTAGTAGAAGTGTGAACAGTTCGTGCTGGGGTTGGGTGGGGTCCCTGAGGATCGAGGCAGTTCTCCTTTGGACTCTGCAGTTGTAGATGCTCTGCAGAGAAGGCAGTGGGGTCCTGGTGATCTTCTCAGCACTCTTTACCACTCTCTGCAGGCGTTTTTGGTCCTTAGCAGTAGTGTTGCCGTACCACACGGTGATGCAGCTGGTCAGGATGCTCTCAACAATGCAGCTGTAAAAGTTGCAGAAGATCTTAGTCGACATATCAAACTTCCTTAGCCTCCTCAGAAAGTACAGCCGCTATTGAGCCCTCTTGACCAGCAGTGTGGTGTTAAGTGTCAAGTGTCGTCCTCACTGATGTAGACTCCCAGGTATTTAATGCTTCAAACCCTTGGATGAACAGTGGCCGGTGAGGTCTCCTCTCCTTCCTCATGTCCACTATCATCTCCTTTGTCTCGTCTGTGTTGAGGGTGAGGTAGTTGTCTTAACTCCATGACACCAGACTGGCCACCTCCCTTTTGATGGGGTTTGCACTTTGTATTCTGTGTGCTTTTATAGGGGTATTTACGTGGACTTTAGGATGCATGTTAACTATAAATTTTCCACAATAAGTACAGTATGCCTAGCAATTACTGGCTTTATATCAGCGGTTAGTGGCTGTTTTCTGCTCAACTTTTAACAAACTGGACAAGGATATGATATGATCATGATAAGCTGATGGACTGATGGGTGTCATCTTGTTTGTAAAGCCCTTTTGTGTTCTTATATGCTTCTTGATGTCTAGATTTAAGCCACATTGAGGTTGTCACAGATGGCTGGGGGGGCGACCTGGCCGGGACACCTTGGAGGACCTGAGGAGGGTTACGTCTCCCTCAGAACATGTGGGGGCGACCACCCTGGTGCCTTTGGTGGCTTTGAAGCTCGACCCTGTAGGGGCCCGTGGTAACCGCCAGGGGGTGCCCCAATGCCTTGGGGACCCTGGACCTCAGCACTTCCGCCACACCCGGAAGTGTTGGGGGGAAAAAGAGCAGGGACACCTGTTGTAATACATTTTTCTTTTAATATTTAAGGTTAATGTCATTGTCTCTAGAAAACACTGTTAAAGGATCCATTCACATGTGCATGCTAAGTTTGGCACACAGGGGCTCAGCATTTAGAATTGCTAGCCAAGCATAGACTAGATAGCCAAAGACAACTGGAGGATTGTATAGTCAGCCTAAAGACAGAAGAGTATACTTCTGTCCTCTGTCAGCACAAAATCTTCTTTCCTTGTTGGGAGAATGAGAACTGCATGTAGGCATTGTGCTATTCCTGTATTGTTTGGAGGTGGAGTTCAGTTCTTTACTCTCCTTGTTTGGAAACCAGAGAGGGCCCTGCACGTGGAGAAGACAGTATAAATACATGGACAAGCAGTCAAACCTTTTGGAAGCTGTCGGGTGGAAGATTATGTCCTCCGTCCAGAAAACCCTTTCAGCCTGGTGACGAAAAATGGCAGACTGCATAGATCAAGACTCCCACCTTGATAGAGTCTGTCATAAGCTTCCCATCTGTAAACCGTCAGTAAAGTAAGCTGAAGTATATATTTTTCTCTCATGTGTTTTGTACCGCCGTAATCACTATGGGAGGGTATTTCATATTTCTACAGTAATCCCTCCTCGATCACGGGGGTTGCGTTCCAGAACCCCCCACGATAGGTGAAAATCCGCGAAGTAGAAACCATATGTTTGTATGGTTATTTTTATATATTTTAAGCCCTTATAAACTCTCCCACCCTGTTAACATTATTAGAGCCCTCTAGACATGAAATAACACCCTTTAGTCAAATGTTTAAACTGTGCTTCATGACAAGACTGAGATGACAGTTCTTTCTCCCAATTAAAAGAATGCAAACATGTCTTCCTCTTCAAAGGAATGCGTGTCAGGAGCAGAAAATGTCAGAGAAAGAGCGCGAGAGAAAAGCAAACAATCAAAAAATCAATACGTGCTTTTGGGCTTTTAAGTATGCCGAAGCACCGCAATAAAGCGGCCGGCCGCAAAGAAGGGAGCAATGTGAAGTCTGTATCCTCTGTGCAAACAGCCCCTCTGCTCACACCCCCTCCGTCAGGCACAGAGAATATCAGAGATAGTGAGAGAGACAGAGAAAAGCAAACAATCAAGCACCGCGCGGGAAGCATATCATATATCATTGAGGAGTTTTAGTTAATATGTAATACATGCTCTGATAGGATAGCTTCTATGCCATCCGCCAATAGCGTCCCTTGTATGAAATCAACTGGGCAAACAAACTGAGGAAGCATGTACTTTAAATTAAAAGACCCATTGTCCGCAGAAATCTGCGAACCAGCGAAAAATCTGTGATATATATTTAGATATGCTTACATTTAAAATCCACGATGGAGTGAAGCCGCGAAAGTTGAAGCGCGATATAGCGAGGGATTACTGTATATTTTTCGGTTACTTAACATGCCGCAATTTCAAAAGAACACATTTCCAGAGAGCTAATGCCTCCTAAGGAAACAACACCCGGAGTGCTTCCAGGGATTGCAGCCGGCACTTCCGCCACATTGGGCCGTGTCAGTGGGAGATTGCCAGAACACACCTGGAGCACATCCGGGTGCTTATAAAAGGGGCCGCATCCCTTCAGACAATGACTTGAGTCGGGTAGAAAAAGGACAACGTCTGGGAGGAGGCAAGGAGGCGGCCTGAAGGAAAATACAAAGCATTGTGTGTGTTGGCCAGGACTTTGGGGACTTTTGGGGTTGTGTGCACTACTGTAAATATGGACTGTGATAATAAATGTGTTGTGGGTGACACTGATGTGTCCGTCTGTCTGTGTTCGGGCCGGTTTACTTTACAAGATATTCAGTAAGTCTGTATTCTGGTTCAAATATATTCATTCACACACTTACATTCTGAACTTGTAATCGGTCTATCGAAAATTCTTTTCTAAGACACATTTTCAAAAAATGAGCTGGACGGCAGAGCATAACCCTTACTCATCTTTAAAACCCAACTCTGTTCATATCAAGTTATTTGTAACAAAGAGTGAATGCCCACTGTCGCTGAGTAATAGAGCTTTGCTTAGCTTCACAATGAGTTACGTCTGATTTTTACATGTGAAGTGTATGAACAATAAGGGAGAGAAACACACTGATAACATCTAATATGATAAGTATATTGTAGATTGTCTTTATTTATAAAATTGCCTTTATATTTTTATTTTAATTTAATAATATTTAAGTCAGTTCATTTATCAGATTGAGACTTCTGTATGCCGGTAGCCCCCCTAGCTGAAAGTCCAAAGCATGAACTGACTGGCCAGCTAGCCTGGGGGAGTACTGGAGGCTGAGATGCGAGAACGCGAACGAACTGTAGGTGGACTGGGCTCAAGTGGGGGTTGAATATTGAAGAGCTGAGTCATTGGGAACTGCACACCCACAGATTCAAGAAGTGCATCAGGATTCCACTGATTTAAGGCTGATGCAGAGGCCTTAGTCTCTCTGCCATTCTCCATCCTGAGGAGAAGCCATGTGGCTCTCTGAATTATTTCCGATGCCGCAGCGAGTGGCAGCCATTCCAGCAGTTCCGTGTATGACTTTATTTTTTTACCTTTTTTTTTTCTATTTTTCTTTATTTCTCTGATCATTTCTATCACTTTCTTTTATGTGCAATCGCTCCCTGTACTACTTGACATGGATTTTTATATGCCAAGACTCACCTATTCAAATAGTTTTTTATATATGTGAATTTCCCCTTGGGATTAATAAAGTATCTATCTATCTATCTATCTATCTATCTATCTATCTGTCTATCTATCTATTATATAGTGCCATTATCTATCTATCTATCTGTTATATAGTGCCTTTGCTATCTATCTATCTATCTATTATATAGTGCCTTTATCTATCTATCTATCTATCTATCTATCTATCTATCTATCTATCTATCTATCTATCTATCTATCTGTTATATAGTGCCATTCCTATCTATCTATCTATCTATCTATCTATCTATCTATCTATCTATCTATCTATCTATCTATCTATCTATCTATCTATCTATCTATCTATCTATATAGTACATCTATCTATCTATCTATCTATCTATCTATCTATCTATCTATCTATCTATCTATCTATCTATCTATCTATCTATCTATCTATCTATCTATCTATCTATCTATCTCTGCAGCCATATTCAGACAAAGACAAAGTCGAAACCAGAGATCTGTCCTACAAGTATTGTTCACAGCAAAGTCAACAAAACTCAAAAGAATCATAGTAAAGATACAAGTAAAAGTATCAGAAACCAATGAATCAAAAGCACTGCAGCTAAACAAACATGCATGTCAAATTATTTTTTGAGATTATCTTCAGACTCATATAATGAAGTGCCACTTTTTACATCATTCCGTCAATTACATTAAATGTACTATTATCTGAAAGTGCACTGTAACAAATGACACAGAGTCATAACATTAGGAGCTCATCATGCCCATAAAATCAGAACAATTATTTATATCAATAACTAAAATAATAATAGGTTGAAAGGAAATAGGTGCTCAGGAAATATTAATTACACAGAATCATAAAAACTCGTAATCTGTGTTTATTAGTGTTTATTAAGTGATGGTAAATTTACAGTGTAAGATGCATATATACAAGTAGAGAGGGTTCTTTGAAATCATTATTGGGGTCAGACATTGCAAAAATATTTATTAAGCATCATAGACATACTACCAGAATGAAAATATGGCTGGCCAATAGGCTAACAAGTAAGTAAAGCAGGAAATTAGTGAGTAATGCAACCTTTAAGACATTCTGGGAGCAAAAAGTCATGCAAACGAAAACTGCTACAACGCCATTGTTCAAAATGTAACCAAAAAATTTGCCTTGACTCGAGGACGTCACTTCCGATTCCGGGTTCAATGACATCATTTTCAGTTTCGTGCCCGATGATGTCACTTTTGGTTCAGGTCCTGATGACATCACTGTCCCTACCCGGCTTTAAAACCGCCATCTTTGCCTATTAAGATTGTTCTATTGTTGGACAGAAGTCTGTTGAGATCTGTTCTATGGAACCAACCTTGAAGCATTTGGCAGCCTAATTCACGTACAGTGGTGCCTTGGTTTACGAGCATAATTTGTTCCAGAAACGTGCTTGTAATCCAAAGCGAATTTCCCCAATGATTTGTTCCACAACCCAAAACTATTCATATTAAAATGATTAATACAAAATATAAAGTAAAAATACATAAAACAAACTAACCTGCACTTTACCTTTGAAAAGAATCATGGCTGGTGTGAGGGAGACGAGACAGAGGAGGAGGAGGAGGAGGAGGGTTATTGTATAGGACGACTTTCACCATAACTAACGGAATCCCTGCTATCTGTTGGCTCACTGGAATCTTCTTTTTTTGCGACTTTAACAAGGAAACCTATCCAACGAAAGTTGCTTTTGCCTGAAGAGTCACTACACTTGGACAAAAAATAAAAAAATGTATTTATACCTACGCGCTGCAAGGTTTCTAAACTCTTTTGGGATTCCACCCAACGGGACGATACATGGAAGAGTATCCCAAAGCAACCGCAGGCTCCCAGCGCTGTAGCAGTTTGCCATAAAAGAGAATCTGAAAAGATCGCAGTCTAGCTATAAGCACTTGCCATTGATGGGTGATGTAAGGAACATTATAAATGCGCAGGGCACAGAATTACTTGGTCACTACCCTGGCGCCGACCTTGCCTGACTGTTGTGTCTGTGTATAGGAGAGCGGCAGTTCCTGCTACGATAAATAACCGCGCTGTTTCTGTTTCAAGCTGAATAAAGATGGTGTTGCTAAAGTACTGAGACTCAGGTTCGTGTTTTGGGGTGCAAGACGGGGACTCACACATCACAGCACACACACGTGGTCACAATGCTATAGTAAACAGATGTTGACAATATGAGTGAGGCATGCCGACTGAGACCGAGAATGGGAGGCGATTACCCACAATCCCGCAGCTAGCGAGAGAGAGAAGAACTATCAGCTCAGTTGTGATCACGTGACGTTCGGCAGAGAGAGCGTATACGTGCTACTCGTATTGCAAGACCTCGCTCGTTTATCAAGTTAAAATGTATTAAAAACTAGCCAAAGCCCACCGTCGCATACGGGGGTGTAAGAATAGGAACGGAAAACGGCGAGAAAGGAATTCAGAAATCATGAAGAAATAAATACTTCTTGAAAGACGCAGGAGTGAATAGGTGTTTTGGTTTTGATGACAGATAATGAGTCGACAGATCTAACCCTAGAAAAAGCCATGTACAGCTGACTGTGGCTGAAGACTGGTTGTTAGAATTACTGTGAAGAGTAAACAGCATGTGGGTATGAGGAAGGCCGCGCTTCTGAAATTCGATTACGTAAATATAATCAATGATAACCTGAAAAAGATGCGCGCCCTCTGTTTTAACATACGCATCTACGACGTACTTTTGGAATAGTTCGCCGCTGTAGTGCAAAATACTAAATGTATTCCTCATTGCTAATCTGTACGTGTAAAATTGGCATTGAGTAAGCCTTCTTCGCTGGCCGGTTCTTTTATCGGGAACATGTTGTAAATCTTTGTGCCAGCCAATGTCTCTGAAAGGGAATAAAAGTGGGTAAATAATAGGATCGCAATTCATATTGAGTGTGGAAATCTGTTTACAGGAGTTCCGTATGGGATAGAAGCAAATGTCCCTGTCGGCAGGCGTTTGGCCATCTTCTCCGACGAAAATCGCTGCAATGTCGGGGCATTGTATCGTCATAAATCCTGCCTAGGGTTGTCCTTGAAAACCATTCGTACAGATGCTTTTGGATTGGACTGAGCGATTTCATGAATATGTTTGTATGATTTAGCGAAGGGGTGGATGGTTCTGAGCATGGAATCTAGCTGGAGAAGTACATTTTCGCTTCATGCAGAGTTTGCTTTATTTTGTAAGCTTAGGCCTACTGCAGATGCTTGGTGAGAAATGCCATGTCGGCTGTGTGTGGGTGGGACCGGTTTATGGAGGCGGTAGGAGAGTTAGAGTTGGCGGGCGGGGCTCTGTAGAGTGTATCCCATGGTCTTAGAGTTGGCGGGTGGGGCTCTGTGAGTTGGTGAGCGTGGCTCTCTGTCTTGCATGTGTCTTGCTTGCCCTTATTTAGAGTTGGTGTCGGGGCTCTGTCGGTGTATCTCATGGTGTTAGAGTTAGCGAGTGGGGCTCTGTGAGTTGGTGGGCATGGCTCTCTGTCTTGCGTGCGTCTTGCTTGCCCTTAGTTAGAGTTGGTGGGGGGGCTCTGTCAAGCGTATATACAATACAATACAATACAGTTTATTTTTGTATAGCCCAAAATCACACAGGAAGTGCCGCAATGGGCTTTAACAGGCCCTGCCTTTTGACAGCCCCAGCCTTGACTCTCTGAGAAGACAAGGAAAAACTCCCAATAAAAACCTTGTAGGGAAAAATGGAAGAAACCTCGGGAAAGGCAGTTCAAAGAGACCCCTTTCCAGGTAGGTTGGGCGTGCAGTAGGTGTCAAAAGTAGGGGTCAATACAATACAATATACACAACAGAACAATTCCTTAAGACAGCATAATAAAAATTTTAGAATTACGGTTTAACAGTAGATGATATGACATAATTAGGATCTTGATATTTTTAGAGTCCTGGAGACCTCATCCATCTAGCTGCATCTCCATTTGGCCATGCCACGGCTGAAACATTGCTCCGATGAAAGGACCCTCTTTCCCATGATTCCTGTGATCCTCCATCAGGGATGACTTTACCATAGGCAGGCAAACAACTTGGCAGGTGGGCGTGGCACCAATGGCCACATTTGGGTACCGAGAAAAGAAACAGAATAGGTGAGGGTTAGTATTCAAATATAATTATCATGTTACTTATGTTATAGTGCTAATGACTAACAACAGAGATGCAGTATGTACAGTTAATCAGCAGCTCTAGTCAGGATATGCTAAACTGAAGTAGTGAGTCTTCAGCCGGGATTTAAAGGCTGAGACTGAAGGGGCATCTCTTATGGAAGCAGGAAGACCATTCCACAGTTTAGGGGCCCTGTAACTAAAAGCTCGACCTCCCACTGTTATTTTATTAATCCTTGGAATCCTAAGCAGACCGGCATCTTGAGATCTTAATGTGCGCTCAGGTTTGTAAGTCATGATAAGTTCAGACAAGTAAGCGGACCTTGGCCATTTAATGCTTTATATGTTAAAAGGAGGATTTTGAAATCTGCCCTAAATTTAACTGGGAGCCAGTGTAAAGATTTAAGAACTGGGGTTATGTGTTCATATTTTCTTGTTCTTGTAATAATTCTTGCAGCGCATTTTGGATTAACTGGAGGCTGTATAGAGAACAGTTTGAACAGCCAGTGAACACCGCATTGCAGTAGTCAATCCTACTAGAGATAAATGCATGAATTAATTTCTCACAATCCTGTTTATTTAGAAAGCGCCTTAATTTCCTAATATTTTTAAGATGGAAAAACAGGTTTTGGACGACTTTGTAATATCTTTAAATGACATGCTAGAGTCAAAGATAACTCCTAGATTGCGGGCTGATTCAGTAAAATTAATTGGGATTCCAACTGAGTTAAATGGCGACAAAATATTGCTGTGATCAGCGTCATTCCCTCTAACAATTAACATCTCTGTTTTATCTGTATTTAAAGACAAGTAGTTCTCATTCATCCATTCCTTTAATTCACTAACACAACTAATTAAAGACAACATCGGAGAAACTTCATTTGATTTAAATGAAAGGTATAACTGGGTGTCATCTGCATACGAGTGAAAATTAACATTATGTTTCCTAATGAGAGATCCCAGTGGAAGCATGTAAAGTGAAAACAGTAAAGGTCCCAGTACTGAGCCCTGCGGGACACCATATTGAACTTCTGTGTATAATGATGGAGTACTGTCAGCACATTTCTGTACATACTGGAATCGATTTGATAAATAAGAACTGAACCAAGCGAGCACGGGCCTGTAAGCCCAACATCGTTTTCTAGCCTGTGCAGTAAAATAGAATGGTCAATGGTGTCAAACGCTGCACTTAAGTCCAACAACATAATTACAGTGGAATTTCCTTCATCAGAGGATATCAGAATGTCATTTACAACCCGTGTTAGTGCGTTTCTGTACTATGACCAGTCGAAAGCCAGACTGGAATTTCTCAAATAAATTGTAATGCGTAAGGTGTGACTGAAGCTGACTGGCGACTACTTTCTCTAGTATTTTAGAGAGAAATGGTAAATTTGAAATAGGCCTATAGTTATTTAGTATGTGTGGGTCTAGGTCTGACTTTTTAAGTAATGGTTTAATGGTTTAATGGTATCTCATGGTGTTAGAGTTGGCGGGTGGGGCTCTGTGAGTTGGTGAGGGATGGCTCTCTGTCTTGCGTGCGTCTTGCTTGCCCTTAGTTAGAGTTGGTGGGCGGGGCTCTGTCAAGCGTATCTCATGGTCTTAGAGTTGGCGGGTGGGGCTCTGTGAGTTGGCGGGCATGGCTCTCTGTCTTGCGTGCGTCTTGCTTGCCCTTAGTGAATTATATATATATATATATATAGATTTTAGCTCATCTTGCAAAACCAAGTTATTCGCAATACAAGGTTTTACTGTATAAGGGCGGCTGCCCCCAAAACTCTTCCTGTGTCTGTCCAATCATTTCAAACTGCTCACTCGAAACATAAATTGCAGGGTGATATTCAGACAGAAGGAAACACTGGAAACAGGTTAGGGAACAGGCTGGAAATAGAGTCAAAGACTAGACTCACCCAGGCAATCACCGCTTTCAGTTATTTCCATGTAGTGAGAAGTCAAGTAAAATGTCTCACTTAAACGTTTTCCAATGTTCTTACTTGTTCTGGTGTGTATATAAACACAGGGAACTCCAGTTTCTGTATTAACATCTCACTTGAAGAAGGGACCTGAGTTGCCTTGACAGCTTGCATATTGTAATCTCTCTAGTTAGCCAATAAAAGGGGTTATTTTGCTTGACTTCTCACTACAATCATAATGGCTAACACGGTACAATACCCTAGTACTACAGTTATTTCCATCAAAGCAACATTACCAGTAACCAAACACAAGAATTACTAGATGTGTTAACATTATTAAAGCTCTGGACTGCCACAGTTCTGAATTGGACGAAGAGGGTTTAAAAATGGAAATCTTCAATGTAAATGATTAAATAACAACAAAAAAATGTACAGTTCTACCCCCTGACATTACTTAACTTGTCATATTTTCTTGATTTGCTCTGTTTTATATTTAAAGAGGTCAAGATGAAATGGTGTTTTCTTACTATTAGTCATAAAGATGGAAAATAGGAAGAGTAGGAGCAGGAAGCAGCCACATCTGAAGTCACGTGTTCATATCCCTTTACTTTATACAGGTATTTTAGATTTTAACAATAGAAAATATGGAGTTGCTGAAATGACGTAGGAGAAAAAAAAGGTGTGCCAGGACTGGACAAAGGAAGATAGTACCTTTATAAGACTGGTTCTAACATTAAATGGGCTTCTTTGGAGAGTGGAACAGGTAGCATGATCTTTTATAAAAAAAAATGTATATAAAAATAATTTGTGATATTGATAGATACCTTATAAACCAGGGGTCCCCAACTTTGATCCTGGAGGACCCCAGTGACTGCAGGTTTTCATTCTAACCCTTTTCTTAATTAGTGACCTGTTTTTGCTGCTGATTAACTCCTTTCCTTTTATTTTAACTGACTTGTTTTGTTAAGTTTTGTTCCCCTGAATTTCTTCATTTCTTTCTTTAAACAGAAATGAAATGTGACGTGAGGGGGCCAACTGAAGACCAACTAAGTCAGGGCCTCAAACTCCTGCTAGTTTCACTCCGACCACTTGATTAATTCAGCTCTGATTCTTCTTGTTAATTAAACCCGTAGTTTAATTCCATGGCTTTTTGCTGCTCTCATTTTGCAATAGCAGACATTTCCAAAATTGTTGATTTTCTCTTTTCTAAGAGCTCTGTTCAAATGTTTTGTGGACCTGAGCAGATCAACTTTCCTGAGACCTTCATCTTTCTTTATTTTTAGACTAGCAGACCTCGTGCGCTTCGCTGCAGTCGCTGTATTTGGAATAATTATGTATCTACGTGTGACTTCTAGAGCTTCTTTATATACAATATTTTTGGTTTGTCCTCCTGGAGCCAAAATAACAACACTGCCGGGAACACCGTCTACTAAACACTAAGAAACACTAAAAGAAAAAATACTATTCAGTAAGTACTACGTCTAGTAAACAGTACATCAGTAAAGGAGAGAGGACTAAACACTAAGGAGAAAGAACGGCAAGACCGCGTCAGCTGCGGAGCTCAGCTCGGAGCGAAATGAAATGACGTGAATGGGAGGGGAGATGATCACGTTACTTCCACACCCGCCTTAACTCTCCATCCCTCCAGAAACACACAAACACAGTCTCTCGGATCCCAACTCTCTTTATATAAATCAGTAAAGGAGAGAGGACTAAACATTAAGGATAAAGAACGGCAAGACCGCGTCAGCTGTGGAGCTCAGCTCGGAGCGAAATGAAGTGAATGAAATGACGTGAATGGCAGGGGAGATGATCACGTGACTCCCCCACCCGCCTTAACTCTCCATCCCTCTACAAACACAGTCTCTCGGACACCAACTGTCATTTATATAAATCAGTAAAGGACAGAAGACTAAACATTAAGGAAAAAGAACGGCAAGACGGCGTCAGCTGTGGAGTAGTGATGGGTCGTTCTTGAACGATTCGTTCATTTTGAACGAATCTGTAATGTGACTCGAGAAAAACGAGTCGTCTCGTGGGAGTGATTCGTTCAGTCGCGCATGCGCATTTGCGCAACTTCCTATAGTTTCTGTATTGGAATTGATTCACTTGTTTCGAGTCTTTGGGTTTTTCGAGTCGTTCGTTCATCACGTGACAGGCCCATAAGCTTAACCTAGTATGCAGTCTGAGTCGGAAACAGAAATGATTAGTTCATCTCTCAAGTCTTCGGGTTTGAGTCGTTCGTTCATCACGTGACAGCCCCATAAGCTTAACCTGTGCAGTCTGAGCCGGAAACAGTATTGAACGAAATGACTCGAGAAATGATTCGTTCATTTTGCTGAATGAGACTCAAAGGTCTGAGTCGGTAAAATGATCCGAACTTCCCATCACAAATCACTACTGTGGAGCTCAGCTCGGTGCGAAATGAAGTGAATGAAATGATGTGAATGGGAGGGGAGATGATCACGTGACTTCCACACCCACCTTAACTCTCCATCCCTCCAGAAACACACAAACGCAGTCTCTCGGATCCCAACTCTCCTTTATATAAATCAGTAAAGGAGAGAGGACTAAACACTAAGAATAAAGAACGGCAAGACCGCGTCAGATGTGGAGCTCAGCTCGGAGCGAAATGAAGTGAATGAAATGACGTGAATGGGAGGGGAGATGATCACGTGACTTCCACACCCGCCTTAACTCTCCATCCCTCCAGAAACACACAAACACAGTCTCTCGGATCCCAACTCCCTTTTTATATGTATAGATATTGTATGATGGACACAGTTTGCTTGTCATGTTTTGGCTCATTTTGTTTCATTATTGTTTGACTGCTAATTAAGAAAGGAAGAAACATTTAAGAGGTCTGATTCTTCAAAAATCAAATAAAATGTATTCAAAAGAAGTTAATTAGCAGGTCACTAATTAGGAAAAAGGTTAGAATGAAAACCTACAGCCACTGTGGTCCTCCAGGTCCGGAGTTGTGAACCCCTGTTATCTATACTAATAAAAGGCAAAGCCCTCACTCACTCACTCACTCACTCACTCACTGACTCATCACTAATTCTCCAACTTCCCGTGTGGGTGGAAGGCTGAAATTTGGCAGGTTCATTCCTTACAGCTTCCTTACAAAAGTTGGGCAGGTTTTATATCGAAATTCTACGCGTAATGGTCATAACTGGAAGCACTTTTTCTCCATTTACTGTAATGGAGATGAGCTTGAACGCCGTGGGGCGGAGTTTCGTGTGACATCATCACGCCTCCCACGTAATCACGCAGTACATAGAAAATCAGGAAGACCTCAAAAAAGCGCTGAAGAAAACATGCATTATATAATTGAGAAGGCAGCGAAATAATAAGAAGCGAGCGAGTGACATATACAACCATATTCATGAGTTCTGCTACTGAAACAAAGCACGATGTAAACCTACACTTTAAATTAAGTTCATAGACAGGCTCCGCTGGCGTTTGTAATTTAGTGCCTGCCCATATAAGGCCGTCCGTCAGCGGCAATCCAATAGCAAACTCCCACTAAATATTCACGGGTTAAGGACTGTGCTTATGCAGAGGAAGATGAGATGGTCAGGGTGGTGTTTGGTACAAACTCAGCGAAACTGCGAGAGAACGTTTTAAGTGCCAGGACTAAGGTAACATTAAATACAGCCATGGACATAGCACGAGATGGCACCAGCACAGCTGGGAACCTTCGATGCATGTACACGGCGGCTCACGTGAACTGGCGCGTGCACAGATAAAAGCAACAGTTCCAAAGAGCTGAACAAAACGAATTACACAATTGAAAAGGCAGCAAAAATATGAAGCGTCTAAAAGCATATTCATAAATCCAGCTACTGCGGAAACAAAGCACACGTTGGAAAAAGTCAATGTCCCGCTAAAGGAAGACAGTGTAAAAAAAAAACCGTGCATGCAGTGTGTCAGGTCTCAGATAAAGAAGAAGACGAGCTGTTTATTGATGCAGTAAGAAACGAATCGATGAAAGAAACCTGTCATCTTTACAACGATTGACAAACACGGAATGTAACTTGAACACAACACATCCTACAAATACGAACCTGATTGAAAGAAATAATGATAATCAAATCCTTGATGACAGCAACACTCAGTAACACTCACAAAACAAATACTGTATATTGACAGTCATGTTACGTTATTTTTAAAATGTTCCCTTTTCTTTTTCTAGCTTTTTTAACACACTACTTCTCCGCTGCGATACGCGGTATATATATATATATATATATATATATATATATATATATATATATATATATATATATATATATATATATATATATATATATATATATATTCGATCTACATACTCGAATAATGGATACTTTATTCGCCATCAATGATTGTTTTGGTAAAGCCATACTCAGTGTATTCATTAGATGAGCGGTAAAAAGTAAGAGCGAGGGAGGATGCAGGCTGTAGTGGCGTCAACTCTATCTGAATTGCGCGATCACATTTCAAAAATATATCTTTTCAAGTTCTATTTAGTCCATATTTGTCAAACTCAAGGGCCACGGGCCACATCCGGCCGGCGTGTAATTATATCCGGCCCGAGATCATTTTATATACTGTATTATTGTTATTAATGGCCCAGGTATATGAAGCGCTGGTAACACAATAAACTACAGATCCCATAATGCAGCGCTTCAGCTGCCTTGCCGAACACTTATTGCGAAGCTAGCTCACGCGATGCTGGAGAGAAAAGTTCATTCTGAAAATAGAGCCTTTAAAAGCGATGGGAGGCTGAGTATATGTTTACTGAACCCGTGTGTCTCATTTGTGGAGCTAATGTGGCTGTAATTACAGAATTTAATCTAAGACGGCACTATGAGACAAAACATCAGGGTAACCTGAATGCAATGCAGAAGATACAGAAAGCAGCATAATTAAATAAGAATCTGACACTTCAGCGGACGTTTTAACCGTGCACAATCACAAAGTGATTTCAAGTGAAGCTGCTTTTATGGGAGACACAAATGCACCAGTGCAACTTGCCCCACTTTCCCTGTTGCCAAGTAATGTTAAACCAAGTCGTCACTACGGTGTTCCCAAATCGCACTTTGCTGATAAACTGGCGCACTGCGCACTGAGTTTGCACGCGCTTTGGTGACTTTGAAGAACAAAAAAAGTCCGTCTACATGCGGCTCGAACCTTGTGCATGTTTGGTAGCACATATCTGTGTGAGAAGCTCTTCTCAGTGATAAAGACTAACAAAACAGCACACAGGAGTCGCCTCACTGATGAGCACCTGCAATCCATCCTGAGAATCTCCACAACACAGAACCTCACAGCAAACAGAAACGAACCTGTGGCCAAAAAAAGATGCCAGGCGTCCAGCTCTAAAATGACATATGAGCAAAGACAACTGAATGATTTGATTTGTTATTGCTGAAAGGAACACATTTTATTTATATTTCCAGGTTTTGTTATGCAGCATGTTCATATTTGAATTTGTATAATTTTGACAGGATATATTTTTATGGAGAGCAAAATCTTTTGGGATATTTAAAATCTAAGTTTATTTTTATATAAAATTACATAAGAGTAAAGAAATTTGAATGTTTGTTCTTTTAATGTTTACTTTATTTCTAACTTGTATAATTTAGACAGGATATATTTTTATGGAGAGCAAAATATTATAAGTTGTTTAAGGTTTGAGTTGATTTATTCAGGAATAATATTCCTGTCTGTTTTACCATTCCTACCAAAGATATTTCTGTCGACTAAATAAAAATTCCTTCTATTTAAAATTTAAATAGAACTTGAACAAATACGATAGTTCATAATATCCACGCAGACTTGCACGTAAGAGCGGGAGTTATCCGTTTTAACAAGCAGCGTATTGCACTGATCTGAAATAGCTGTGTGTGTATATATGTAGATATGTATGTATATGTATATATATGTTTATATATGTGTGTGTGTATGTATGTATATATATATGTATTTGTGTGTATATATGTGTGTGTATGTATGTATGTGTGTATGTATATGTATGTGTATATATGTAGATATATATATGTATGTATATATGTGTATATGTATAGATATGTATATATATATGTTTATGTGTGTGTGTAAATATATATATATATATATATATATATGACAACAACACTCATCACTCACAACAGTGACAAAACAATTACATTGAAAATCATGTTACGTTATTTTCAAAATGTTTCCTTTTCTTTTTTATTGCTTCTTTAACACACTACTTCTCCGCTGCGAAGCGCGGGTATTTTGCTAGTATACCATAAAGTGTGACATTCAGCTTCAAAGTATCATATATAAACACAAGGTGGTGGTCTTCAGAAGACAAGTGGACATTCTACCCTTGCAAAAAAAAGTATAAAGAAGGCAATGATGGGAATATCTAAACTGCTATTTGCTTCTGCGTTTGAGGTTATCTGATTTCACTTTAGGTGGAACCTTCTGCTAGAAAATAATATTTGGTCCATAACCTGGCAAATGAATCACTGGCCTTCAGCATTTCAAAGCAGTCAAAGGCAATGGCAGACTTCCTGAGCTTTTGCCTTCGAGCCTTCAGTCAAATGTGTAATGAATCTGACTGCTAGATGTGTAAGAAATGGGTTTTTCGTCATGGTGTGACAGATGGCTATCCGCTTACTGACTGGAAGTCTGGTGTGGGTCGAATTCAATTTATTTTTAGCCAGCACCAAGGTCTCCTGTTGAGCCTTATACTCCTCTAACCCATACTCCATAAGTCTAATGCAAGAGGAGACAGCTGTCAGTATTCTGTAAGACTGGACTTTTACTTTAACTGATATCTTTAATCATGTTTGCACTCTGTAGAAGATTATCCATCCATCCATCCATTTTCCAACCCGCTGAATCCGAACACAGGATCATGGGGGTCCTGCTGGAGCCAATCCCAGCCAACACAGGGCACAAGGCAGGAAGCAATCCCGGACAGGGTGCCAACCCACCGCAGGACACACACAAACACACCCACACACCAAGCACACACTAGGGCCAATTTAGAATCGCCAATCCACCTAACCGGCATGTCTTTGGACTGTGGGAGGAAACCGGAGCGCCCGGAGGAAACCCACACAGACACAGGGAGAACATGCAAACTCCACGCAGGAGGCAGCAGCGCCACCGTGCCGCCCTCTGTAGAAGATTATATGAAGTGAAAATTATAAGCCATAGACAGATATCAAGGAGTCAGGCACCTCCAACGAAGAAAGAACATTTTAAAATCCTGATCTTGTAAAATGAAAGCACTGTGCTCAGTGACTTTACTAACACTGCAGACTTGGAGTTTGTGGTTAGTGGTGCACATCCTATGGATTGGTCTGCTTCCTTTCATATTCTCATTTTAGGTTTAATATGCAGATCACGTTTACAGATTGTAGTGGGTACCACGAATGTTATTGTCCCTTTGTTAGTTTGCGTCTCCTTACGGTGTACATCAGGAAATGGGTTGCTGAGGGTTCGCCGAAAATGGGGAACTACACCTTTAAGGGGAAGACATGGAGCGGACAGGATGGTTGCTCTGAGGACAATCCAACCTGGAAAGGAAGGCAAAGAGAGACAGAGAAATCAAGTGGTGAAGCAAGGAGAAGCAACGTGGTAGCGCCAAGAATCCACCTGCGTGCCACCTGCTGGAAGAAGGTTTTATGTTACGTGAGGATATGAGGGAGACGCGTCTCTGAAGACTTTTTTTCTGGTTTCACCGGAGTGATTGACTTTTTCGACCAGTAGGACAGAACATTTATGTTATTGGCATTGGCTGGCAGCGTACTCCATTGGGCTTCTATCATTTTACCGTGCTCTTGGAACTGTAAAGACAATGATCCCAATTTTAGATGATTTATGGGAATCGGGTTATCTATGGCAAGAGCACCTCACACCCTAATCTGTGAATTTTTGTCATGCACTTGTTGTTTGGGGAATTAAGTTTAAACGGTCTTGTCTGTTAATATTTAAATATACTTTTTTCTTTTTTTTCTCCTTTTATCGCTTTAATGCTTTTTTTTATTATATGCCGATCTGGGGCGGATGGTGAGTGGGTCAAATAGGACGAGCGTTGGTCATGTAACCCTGAAATATTGGCACAGTGGCGCAGTGGGTAGCGCTGCTGCCTTGCAGTTAGGAGACCTGGGTTCACTTCCCGGGTCCTCCCTGCATGGTGCTTGCATGTTCTCTCCGGTTTCCTCCCAAAGACATGCAGGTTAGGTGCACTGCTGGTTCTAAATTGTCCCGTGGGTGCCCTGCTAGGGGTTTGTTTCCTGCCTTGCGCCCTGGGATTGGCTCCAGAAGACCCCTGTGACCCTGTAGTTAGGATATAGTGGATTGGATAATGGATGGACTTCTTTTCGTTAGTGGTAATCTGATCGTGCAGCAGCCCTGGGCTTAGTTGTTCTCCTGGGGCGGCAGTACAAAATGTCACATTATATTTAACTAGCTGTGTAAGCCCCTGCTGTAAAAAGCCCGGGCTCCTAGAAACTGTGGATTCTGTGACTCAATCAATCAATCAATCAATCAATCAATCAATCAATCAATCAATCACATCGGTTGTGCATTAGCAGCTCCTCGTCAGTTTTGTTTTGCCAACGTGCTCTCCTCGCTTGTGTGTTAGTGGCAGTGGTTTCACTTTGGCGACAGAGTCGTATGTATGTTTGTGCAGGGTCTTTTAATGTTACAAATGTGGATTTTAAAAATTATTTCTTGTTTGGCTTTGGATTTTGATGATCTTAGGTCATTTTGAAGGATCTACAAACATAAGATGGCACATTGGTAGTGCTGCTGCCTCTCAGTAAGGAGACCTGGCTTCGCTTCCTGAGTCCTCCCTGCGTGGAGTTTGCATGTCCTCCCTGTGTCTGCGTGGGTTTCCTCCCACAGTCCAAAGACATGCAGGTTAGGTGCATTGGTGGTCCTAAAATGTGCTGTTGGTGTGTGCGCCCTGTGGTGGGCTGGCTCCCTGCCCGGGATTTGTTGCTGTCTTGCGTCCTGTGTTGGCTGGGATTGGCTCCAGCAGACCCCGTGACCCTGTAGTTAGGATATAGTGGGTTGGATAATGGATGATTGACAAATATATGATGTCTTGGTGTATGCCATCGTTCTCATTTCTTATGGTGCTGCCATTTTTAGTGAGGTTTTTCTATTGTGCACTGGACATCACCGTTGCAATTGTATAAAAGTCGGCACTACACCCTTACTGGTTGCTCACTGTTTTGTTAAACTTTCATGGTGGTGTGTGTGAATTTTTTTACTATTCTTTACACATACCAAAAGCTGAAGGCAAAGGCCTTCTCAGAGAGACTCTGGAGTGCGTGCCCCCTAAAGTTGGAAGACACCTTCTGGTCCTGTTTCTTAAAGATTGGGGCCCACCTTCCTAGTTTGCCAATCTAGAGGCACTGTCCCCAACTTCCTTGCAATGTTGCCAGAGCCTTCAGGAATATCGTCCACCCCTGGGGGTCTGCCACTGAGGAGTTTTCTTAATTACCTCAATGACCTCAGCTGCAGTGATGGGCGAGTTCCAGAAGGCTAAGGATGTTGTTGGGCTGTCTTGGCACTGCAATGCAGCCTTGGATGAGGATCTCACTTGGAAAAAGGTGGAGTGCCCTCTTTAGGTTGGAGATAAGGGGCTGCTTTATGCAGAGGAGTTTAAGTATCTCAGGGTCTTGTTCACAAGTGAGGGAAGAAGGGAGTGAGAAATAGACAGGCAGATCGAAGGAGCGTCCACAATCATGCAGACATTGTATTGATCAGTCGTGGTGAATAGAATGCTGAGCTAAAAGGCAAAGCTTTAAATTTTTCAGTCAATCTGCATTCCTGCTCCTCACTCTATGATCACAAGGTTTGGGTAGTGACGGAAAGAGTTAGATTACAGATACAAGTGGCAGAAATAAGTTACCTCTGCAGGGTGTATTGGCTCAACCACAGAGTTAGCGTGAGAAGCACAAACGTTCGGGAGGTGCTCAAAGTAGAACCACCAGTCCTCAGCATCAAAAGGACCCAGTTGAGGTGGTTCAGACATTCAATTAAGAAGCCTCTTGGATGCCCCCCATGGGGAGGTGTTTTGGGCATGCCCAAATGGGAGAAGGCCCAGCGGTAGACACAGTACACATTGGAGAGATGATATCTTTCATCTGACATGGAAACATCTCAGTATACCCCCAAATGAGTTGGAGGACGTGGCAAGGAAACAGGACATCAGGGTAAAGAGAAAAACAGCAGAAAACTGATGGATGGTATGGGCTTAGACTCCCTTGTATGTCTCCTCATTTTGACTTTTGGTTTATGTATTGGGTTTCTTTGATGCTATTTATTTGTTTTCTACACTACGGACTTCATTTCAACCCTCAGACTGAATCTTGTCTGTTTGCTTAGTTCAGCGGTTCTCAAACTGTGGGGTGTGCTGAATAAATGAACAAGACATCAAAATTAATTTTTTTACATTTTTATTTCAAATTTAAATTTGCAAGCATATAATCACAATGAATGCATTATAACTACAATTAAAATAAAACATTTCTAAGGCATACATCTAATGACTAATACTGTATGTGCCTACTTTAAAGTATACAGCCTGTCCAGGTTTGGTTTGATATTCGAGATAGATAGATAGATAGATAGATAGATAGATAGATAGATAGATAGATAGATAGATAGATAAGAAAGGCACTATATAATAGATAGATAGATAGATAGATAGATAGATAGATAGATAGATAGATAGATAGATAGATAGATAGATAGATATCAATCAATCAATCAATCAATCAACATTTATTTATATAGCACATATTCATACAAAAAAATGTAGCTCAAAGTGCTTTACAAAATGAATAGAGAAATAGAAGACACAATAAAAGATAAACATAAGTCAACATTAATTAACATAGAATAAGAGTAAGGTCCGATGGCCAGGGTGGACAGAAAAACAAAAAACTCCAAAGGCTGGAGAAAAACTAAAATCTGTAGGGGTTCCAGACCAAGAGACCGCCCAGTCCCCTCTGGGCAATCTACCTAACATAAGTCAAACAGTCCTCTTTGTATTTAGGGTTTTCATGGAAGGACCTGATGATGATGGTCACGTAGACTTCTGGCTTTCAGTCCATCAATGTTGGAGCATCATGATGCTTTGAGTAGGTGGTGGTGGCGCAGACCGCCTCCACAAAGAAACCGGAAAAAGAAACAGAAGAGAGAGTAGGGGTCAGTATGGATTTTGGAGCCACTGTGAATAATTATTATGAAGAATTGAACATACAGATAGATAGATAGATAGATAGATAGATAGATAGATAGATAGATAGATAGATAGATAGATAGATAGATAGATAGATAGATAGATAGATAGATACTTTATTAATCCCCAAGGGGAAATTCACATACTCCAGCAACAGCATACTGATAAAAACAATATTAATTAAAGAGCAATAAAAGCGCAGTGCAAGTTAAAAAATGCAAGGTGTAAAGTGCAATGCAGGTATAACAGTCAATAACTTTGTATAATATTAACGTTTACCCCCCCTGGGTGGAACTGAAGAGTCGCGTAGTGTGGGGTCTCCTCAGTCTGTCAGTGGAGCAGGACGCTGACAGCAGTCTGTCACTGAAGCTGCTTCTCTGTCTGGAGATGATCCTGTTCAGTGGATGCAGTGGATTCTCCATGATTGACAGGAGTCTGCTCAGCGCCCATCGCTCTGCCACGGATGTCAAACTGTCCAGCTCCGTGCCTACAATAGAGCCTGCCTTCCTCACCAGTTTGTCCAGGCGTGAGGTGTCCCTCTTCTTTATGCTGCCTCCCAGCACACCACTGCGTAGAAGAGGGCGCTCGCCACAACCGTCTGGTAGAACATCTGCAACATCTTATTGCAGATGTTGAAGGACGCCAGCCTTCTAAGGAAGTATAGTCGGCTCTGACCTCTCTTACACAGAGCATCAGTATTGGCAGTCCAGTCCAATGTATCATCCAGCTGCACTCCCAGGTATTTATAGGTCTTCATCCTCTACACAGTCACCTCTGATGATCACGGGGTCCATGAGGGGCCTGGGCCTCCTAAAGTCCACCACCAGCTCCTTGGTCTTGCTGGTGTTCAGGTGTAGGTGGTTTGAGTCGCACCATTTAACAAAGTCCTTGATTAGCTTCCTGTACTCCTCCTCCTGCCCACTCCTGGTACAGCTCACGATAGCAGTGTCATCAGTGAACTTTTGCATGTGGCAGGACTCCGAGTCATATTGGAAGTCTGATGCATGTTGGCTGAACAAGACAGGAGCACCAGTTCCAGCTGACGAAAAGCAGCCCCAAAGCACGTTGCTGCCTCCATTATGCTTCGCGGTGGGTTTGATGTTCTTTTGATGATGTGCTGCTGTGTTATTTTTGCATTAAACACATCTTTTGGAATTATTGCCACGTAGTTCTTTTCTCATCAGACCATAATACATTTTTCCACCTGGTTGTGGGAGACTTGGGTAGAACTCTTTTTGCATAGTTTAGCTGGGCTTGGATGTTTTTCTTTGTGGGAAAATGCTTTCGTCTTACTGCCTTACCACACAAAACAGGCATATAAAGAATACGACTGATTGTTGTCACATTTAGGGAACGACCAGTACTTGCCAGGAAATCCTGCAGCTCCTTTAACGCTGCTGTAGACCTCTGGTGGCCTCCCTGACCAATTTCCTCCTCGTCTTCTCCTCAATCTTAGAGGGACGTCCTGATCTTTGTAGAATCACTGTATTTCCTCTACTTGTTGATGACTGTCTTCACTGTGCTATGCTCCATGGCATGTGTAATGCTTTGGATACTTTTTTGTACCCCTGTCCTAAATGATACCTTTCAATGATGAGATGAGATGAGCTCTTTGCGGACACTGGCTTTTGGAGTATGCAGTAACCAAGAGGATATCAGAATAATCCCACGGGAACAGCCAAACGTTATCTGAGCTCAATCAGAGCCACTTTAATTGATGCTAAGTTGTATACTAACTGCGATTTGAGATGAGACTTGTTGTGATTGGCTGATTTCTGAATGAAGCCACACCCTTGATTATTAAATGGTCTGGTCATGGAATTAAAAAACGAGTTTAATTAACGACAGGAATCGTCGCCTAAGGAAGCAACTGGTTGGAATTTGAGGCCCTGACGTAGTTGGTCTTCTGTTGGCTCCCTCACTTCACATTTCATTTCTGTTTAAGGAAAGAAATGAAGCAAATCAGAAGAACGATGAAGAAATTCAGGGGAACAAATTTTAAGAAACAAGTCAATTAAAATGAATGGAAAACGAGTTAATTAGCAGCAAAAACTGGTCACCAATTAAGAAAAAGGTTAGAATGAAAACCTGCAGCCACTGCGACCATCCAGGACCAGAGTATGAGACCACTGCCCTAGAGTGTGTGTGGGGTGGTGTGTGAGTGTGAGTAGTACTATCAGCTGTCAAAGGGATGATTGATGACCTTAAGCCCCGCCCCAAAGGAAACTGTCAAAGGGATGATTGATGACATTAACCTGTCAAAGGGATGATCAAACAAAGCCTGGTCTGTTCTGTTTTACAAGAGGTTAAGGGAATGGAGAGGCTTCAGTACATCCAACATTTTATAATCATACAATTAAACATTAAATATATCTAAAACTCGTAAGAAATAGGGATGACACCTTATCAAAGCACCCGATGCTATTCAGAGGATTTGAAAAATAAAGAATAGAGTTATACTTTAAATTTCATAAGTCCCGGCTCACTATTTTGATTCTGCACACTAACGACACCAGGGGTTTTTGTAGTTTTTCTTCCTTTTTTCACTAAACATTTTCTGCTTTGTTTTCACCTTCTGTGTAATTTTGCAGTAAAGGTGTGTGATAAGTTCTGACAGGTGTCAGGGATGCCAGGGGCAACGACCCGGCCGGGACGCCGTGAGGGACCGGAAGAGGGTCAAAGCCCACCCTGGATCACGTGGGGGCCGCCTTCCTGGTTGCTCTGGGGGCCACGGGTACAGGTCATGGAAGCTCCACCCTGTAAGGGCCCGTGGTCACCGCCAGAAGGCGCCCCAATGCCTTGGGTGTGGCGGAAGTGCTGGGGGGAAGATTTAGGACGGCACCGGGAGAGCTGCCGGGAGGGCAGCCCGCACTTCCGCCACGCTGGGGCGTGGCCAAGGGAGGAACGCCAGGAACACCTGGGGCTCATCTGGGAACTGGATAAAAGGGGCCGTCTCCCTTCATTTGAGGCTAGAGTCGGGTGGAAGAAGGCACGAGAGAGGTGTGGAGGCGGCCCGAGAAGAAGGCATTTGTGGCCAGGACTGAGTGTTTGAGGTGTTTTGTGCACATTGGACTGGGTCTTAGTGACCATAAGTATTGTAAATAAACACGTGTGGTGGTTGTAGAACAACATGTCCGCCTGTCTGTGTCCGGGTTGGCGCCATACAGGATTTATCCTGGTTTCAAATTTTTTATTAGACCTAAACTGCAATTTTGGCATGGGTGTATAGACTTTTTATATCCAATGTATAATAATGCTGAACCGATTTAAAAATCAGGCTACAAGGAGTTTAAAAAATTTCATCAGGATGGCTGATTGTAATATGGTGGGCCAAAAATGCATCACTGTAAAGCAGTTGAGTTGAAGCTCAGGAAATTTTGTATGCCACGTTACTATTGATACAACCCAAAATGTGGACTTTAAAGCCTTTAAAAAGTTACATGTAGAGAAGGGGTCGTAATAATGGGTTAGCAAAAGCCAAACAGCGTCATCAAGAGAAAGCGGTTCAGCCAATGGTAATGAATTTGACACGATGTTTAGGTTTTGCACTGCTTACAGTGAAAGCTACATGCGACATCAGTGATTCAATAGAAAGATACGGAGCAGGAGTGGGGATGGAGTGGGGTCAAAAAAAAAAATCAGGCAATACTCAAAAAAGGAAATGTCTGTTTTCACAATGTTTTGTATTCACATTATTGTTGATGCAATGTAGGCTTTCATGAAATGTTCAGAATTTCACTGGGGAGTCGTAATGGGAGGACCAACACCACAAAAACCACACATTACTGCAAAGCAGCTGGAGTGGATGTTCATGAAATGTACATGTACTGTATATTACAGTAAACCAAAGTTAACCTACAGAGAATATGGAGTTTCAAAAGTTGCATAGAGGTTCAGCAGAGGGTACAGCATAAAAGATTACATGCCGTATGGATCTTTCAATTATTTAACAAGCCATCCTTTTCATTATTTTGGAACATACCACAATAAACCAGGAAGTACAAAGAGGTACCATTCAGGGGTTACCAAAATTATGGAATCCAATCAGGCGCAAAAAGAACAAATTCTCAACTTATGACGGCAGGGAAATTTATAGAGAGGTAAATGCAGATGACCGATGGGACAGCCAGCAATGAAAAAGGGTCAGCATTTGGAAAAAACACATCAATATTTGCTTTCTGACATTGACGCTGTCATACACGTGTGCCTGGGAGGCAGCTAAAGGGCTCGGCCATACCGGACCAGGGGGGTGGTAGAATGCACTAAACCTTTCTCTCTTTCTTCTGTAGGCCGACCACGCGAAATGCTACCTGGACATGATGACGTGACTTCCTGCTCCGGGCCTGATTCCATTACTTCCAGTTCCAAGGCAGATGATGTCACTTCTGGTTTTGGACCTGGCGACCTCACTTCCTCTCATCCGACTTTAAAAAACGCCATTTTGAACATCCATTTTCAGTTCTGTTTTGGACTCAGTGTTACAAAGATTTATCTACTTACCGTATATACTCACATATAAGTCGGGTCTTGAAACCTGAAACATCGATCATAAAATCAGACCCCGACTTATAAATCCGTTCAGAAATGGGCCGCTAGAAATGCCCCAGAGAAGAGCGACTGGGCTGATTCCAGGATTACAGGTGGATGAGTTATGAGGAAAGATTAAAAGAGCTGAGCCTTTACAGTTTAAGCAAAAGGAGATTAAGAGGAGACCTGAGTGAAGTGTTTAAAATTATGAAGAGAATCAGTACAGTGGGTCGAGACGGAGACTTTAAAATGAGTTCATTAAGAACACGGGGGCACAGTTGGAAACTTGTTAAGGGTAATTTTCACACAAACTTTAGGAAGTTTACACAAAGAACGATAGACACTTGGAATAAGAGACCAAGTAGTGTGGTAGACAGTGAGACTTTAGGGACTTTCAAAACTCGACTTGATGTTATTTTGGAAGAAATAAGTGGATAGGACTGGCGAGCTTTGTTGGGCTGAATGGCCTGTTCTCATCTAGAGTGTTCTAATGTTCAAAAATACGACAGTTAATTTTTTTATTTTTACATCTTCTTGCTTCCTCCAATCCAGTTTCTCAGACGCATCGACTTTTGTTGCAGCAGCGCAGTTCCTAATTTCTTTCGCTACTTCAATGGCTTTTAATTTAAAACCAGCTTCATATTTTCTTCTGATCGAATGCTCCATCGTAGATAAGGGATGCTTTTACGATAAAGGTGTATGAGGGTGTGAGATATCAAAAACACAAAACAGTGCAAAGGTTGCTTCGGAATATTTCAGGTATTACCGTGTGGTCACGTAGGCACAATATATAGAAAAAAAAAGGCCGTGTGCTCCGTTGTTACTCTCTCAGGTGGGCGTTAGCATATCGTAATCTCTTGGACCAATAGCGCGAGTTTTCTGCTTTCGATTTATACGACAGACATTATAAAATGCAGGAAATTATACGGTAAAATCAAGCCCCGACTTATCCGCAGGAGAACTCATCCGTGACTATATACGGTATACTTGAATCAAATTTCAAGTATACGGGGTGGCTACCCCAAACCTTTTTGTAGTATTCAGCGTCATTATTTCACAATGCATTATACAAATAAACCCGCCAGGACCCTCAGCTTATGTGTAATAAAAAAAGACACATGCCCTAGTTTTGGGAGGAAGGGGAACAGGCAGCCTTGACCTGTCACTGAATGTGTTTCATTTCTTCACCAGCACCCTGTCACTGTTTCCATGAGGAGATGGAAAGGAATGTCCAAGTGTTTCTCTGAAGAGATAACGGTTTTCAAAGATTCATCCAGCGAGGCAGGCAATGAAGAGAGCAAAGAATTTGCGTTAACTTCACTTATTTTACCTTGTTTCGAGTGAAGTACAGAAATGAAAGTACAGTATTTCTTTTTTTCCCATCATTGACATGTGCAATAATATTGTGACATCTTCCAAAGAGGGCACTCTAAATATTACTTCAGCCTGAAATATGGTGGCTAAAAGGCATGCTGCTAAATACAGAGAGTTCAGCTTCAGTAAATAAGGCACAAACTCCTTGAAGGGGTTATTCTGAAAGTTTTGGGAGTTTTTATTATAGTCTATATTGTATTGTTGTAATGGTCAATTTGCAATATATATATTGTGGTCCCCGGCCGGAGGGCTTGTGCCTCCTCCAGACCGCGAGGGGGCGTCCATCCTGGTTATGCTGGAGGCCTCGGGTAGAGGGCTTGGAAGCCCAGCCCTGTAGGGATCCGTGGCCACCGCCAGGCGGCGCCCCGATGCCGGTATATCCCGTGTGGTCGCCCAGGTGGACCAGAGGAGGGCTTGTGCCTCCTCTAGACCGAGAGGGGGCATCCGTCCTGGTTATGCTGGGGGCCTCGGGTAGAAGGCTTAGAAGCCCAGCCCTGTAGGGACCTGTGGCCACCGATGCCGGTATATCCCGTGTGGTCCCCGGCCGGCTCGGAGGACCAGAGGAGGGCTTGTGCCTCTTCCAGACCGAGAGGGGGCATCCGTCCTGGTTATGCTGGGGGCCTCGGGTAGAAGGCTTGGAAGCCCAGCCCTGTAGGGACCCGTGGCCACTGCCAGGCAGCACCCCAGTGCCTGATTATCCCGGGAGCCCGGCACTTCCGCCACACCAGGAAGTGCCAGGGGGAAGACGACAGGGGACACCCGGACGGCTTCCGGGTGCACAGCCGGCACTTCCGCCACACGGGGGTGTGTCCGCGGGAGATTGCCAGGAAGCAGCTGGAGCCCATCCGGGTTCCTATAAAAGGGGCCGCCTCCCTCCTATCAGTAGTGGATGTCGGGTGAAAGAGGACAGAGCTGGAGAGAGGACGGGAGGAAAAGAGGCACAGGACTGTGTGGCCTGGACTTGGGGGAATCGGTGCAAGGGGCACTGGGGTTTGTGGTGCACGTGACTTTTGTAAATAATTAATTGTAAATAAACAGTGTGTGGGTGAAACTATGTTGTCCGTCTGTGTGTGTCCGGGCCAGCGTTCACAATATACAGGCAGTCCCCGGGTTACGTATGAGATAGGGACTGTAGGTTTGTACTTAAGTTGAATTTGTATGTAAGTCAGAACAGGTACATTATTTTAATAAATGCTATTGTTGACCGACTGTAACCAAGTGCTCTGCCAGTGAATGATGGAATTTCATCTCTCTCTGACCTTTTTATTATTATTATTTTATTTATTTTCCATGGTGATGGTTTTTCTCTTCTTTACTGTATCACCAGCACTTGTATCAGATTTGTGTTTCAGAGACATTCTTGAAGGGTGAAGACAAAAGGTTAAGATGAGCTCTTCTGCACAGCACTGTACACGCTATCACAGCAGGAAGGCACCCATCGTCAACACGTCTGATGTACTGACAAGAGACAACTTCTTGCTAATGTGCGTAACAGTATAAGCAGGCTTGCTATTGAGAATGAATGGGGGCATCGACGGGTGGTTCATCACCAGCCCACCTCACAGTCACCTTCACTACAGTATGCTGCCTGCAGCGTCCGCCCACCGAGAAAGAACACAGTGCGGCCATCCGATGCACACTACAGTGCTACCCCCCTGCCTCCCCATTCACCCTTAATGGCCTCCGTTCAGCCACAACCAGGTCACTGCTTGCAGCATTACCAGCCGCCCACCGAGAACGAACTGGGCAACCGTGTGTGGTGGGCATGTAGTGAAACTGCTTGCCACCGGGAGCCGCCCAAGGGACGCTACACTGCGCGAGCAGCGAAATCGCCCCCCTCCAGCCTCCATCCAGCCACCACTAGCAGCGTCCCCAGGCTGAAGATGACGGAGCGGCAGTTACTGAGGCGCATGTGTCGTTAGTAAGTCGTAGGCCAGATGTCTGTAACTTGGGGACCACCTGTATTTTTATAAACACACAGGGGTGGCAACAATGGTAGCACTGCTGCTTCACAATGAGGAGAATGGAGTTCACATCTCAGGTGTTTCCTGCATGGAATTTGCTTGGTGTTTGACACAGGGTTCCTCTCTATGCCCCGGTCTCCTCCCATAGCCCAAAGACATGCATGTTACTTGAATTGGCATTGCTAAAATGGTCCTAGAGCAGTGGTCTCAAACTCCAGTCCTGGAGGGCCACAGTGGCTGCAGGTTTTCATTCTAACCCTTTTCTTAACTAGTGACCATTTTTTGCTGCTAATTAACTTCTTTTGAATTCATTTTAATTGACTTGTTCTTGAAGACTCAGACCCCTTAATTGTTTCCTTTTCCTTCATTAGCAGTCAGACAATAATGAGCTACAAAGTGAGCCAAAACAGGACCAACAAACTGTGTCCATCATACAATATCTGAAAATAAAGAAAGATGAAGGTCTCAGGAATGTTGATCTGCTCAGGTCCCCAAAACATTTGAGCAGTGCTCTTAGAAAAGAGAAAATCAACACTTTCAGAAATGTCTGTTATTGGACAATGAGAGCAGCAACAAGCCATTGAATTAAAGGACAAGTTTAATTAACAACAAGAATCCGCATCTAATAAAGCCACTGGTTGGAGTTGGAGGCCCTGACTTAGTTGGTCTTCTGTTGGCTCCCTCACTTCACATTTCATTTCTGTTTAAGGAAAGAACTGAAGCAATTCAGAGGAACGATGAAGAAATCCAGGGGCAGAAATCTTAAGAAACAAGTCAATTAAAATGAATGGAAAAGGAGTTAATTAGCGGCAAAAACTGAACACTGATTAAGAAAAAGGTTAGAATGAAAGCCTGCAGCCACTGCAACCCTCCAGGACCGGAGTGTGAGACCCCTGTGCTAGAGACTGTGTGGGGTGGTGTGTGAGTGTATATTGCATGCTTACGAGATATTTTTTTTGTACGCTCACATGCCGTAAAGTAAGAACAGAAGTATATTTCATCCTGTCAATCCCAGAAGTCAGAAATTCTGCTACAGTTTCCTCCTACATGAATGATGAAGAAAGATGATTTTATGCATGTTGTGAGGTCAAGAAATGATCCAGTGGAAGACACGGAGCATATTGATACCTTTTTAGGAAAGACTCAGCTTAAAATATCGGTCTAGGTCCATGTGAACTTTCTCATAGGCTACACAATAAAACGGTTACAGCTGCAGAAACATCTGGAGCCCCAAAAGTACGGAGTCCCTAAAGAGACACATGTATCCCCGAAACACAATCGTGTGCATATGTACAAAGATCTCATAAGCACATGAACCTTTGTTGAGTGCACATAAAAAAGATCTTGTGTGCATGAGGTAGTTTCACGTGCGCATGAGAAATAACATTTTTTTTTCTTTACTGATGTCTTCTTAGGGACTCGGTATTTTTGCAATAATTGTATAAGGATCTCAAATTTCTGATTAATTTTTGCTAAATTTATTTAATACCGTTACATTATTTTTGTGTCTTTCCATGATACCATGCAGGTTTTCATGGGCACCGACATTTTTCTCAGTAACCTTAACATTTTAAACGTTAAGCAGTTTTCCTGATCTTGTGGATAAACCTCTAAATTCCACGTGCACATCACAACAGGTCATCCACCTGAAGTGTTCAGGACTGGCCAGTACTTTGATGGGAGACCATCTACAGTGGGTAAAACTGGAGGTGCTGCTGGAAGAAGTGTTGGTGAGACCAACAGGGGGCGCTTACCCTATGGTCTGAATGTGGATCCTAATGCCTCAGTGCAGTGACGGGGACACCGTGCTGTAAAAATGGTGCTGTCCTTCGGATGAGACTTAAAACTGAGGAACTGACTCTCTGCGGTCATAAAATATCCCTGGGCATCCTTAGTAAAGAGCAGGGTGTATCCTCCATAGCTTAGTTATTCTAGCCCCATAATTATCCCCTGTCTCTAACGGGCAATTTCTCTCACCTCTTCACCACCTAAAAGCTCATGTGTGGTCAACTTACTGGTGCAAAAATGGCTGCCATTGCATTATCCAGGTAGATGCTACACATTGGTGATGGGTGAAGTGGCGCCCCCTTTCACCATGTAAAGAGATATAAAAATGTAAAGAATTATTATTATTATTATTATTAAAAGACTGGTGTGTGATTTTGTTAAACTTTTCTCGCTACTCTTTTTTGATTAAGATTTGTATTGTATTGAGTTTCATAAAAGGGTGCACTGATTTTGTACCTTCAGACTTTGCCTATTTATTTAGTTTTTTGACTACATCTCATTTCTGGTCCGTCTCACTAAAATACTGTCTTACAAATCTTTTGAGTCAGTTGTAAGATAAGTGCGGGACAAATATAAAGGCCTGTGGCACCAGCGGTGAATCCCATTTAATTAGCAGATCTTGTGCCAAAAGAAGAGAAACACAAAGATGGTGTTTTCCAACACTGCCAGATGTGAGTCTTAGACTCTCTTTATTATACATCGTGGTAACAGTAGCGCACACTTCAAAGGGCTAAAAACGCTGCAGTAAAACACTTTTGTGATTTTTATAAATATAGAAAAAGACATTTGTTTTCAAGACAGCCATTCTGCAGGCCTGGATTGTATCTCTTTGACGTTCTTCTCACTTCTTTCCATCTGTTTAATTAGCTTTAACTCTGTGGGCCATTCTGCTTAGCAGATCGACTGTACATTTTGAATTCCTTGCTATTCATATTTAAGTCTTAGCTACCTTTTTTTTTTTTTAAAAGAAACAGCCTTGGAAAAAATGAGAAAAAGAGAAAATGAACCTTAAATGTGACCTTTTGAAAGTGGTGGAAAACAAGAGAACCAGCTGCCAGCCTCAAGATCACAGCACTAAACACTCTCTTGATGCAGTTCATGGTCATAGGGCGCGGGTGTCTGACCCAGCAGTACAGAGCAAAATGTCACGGACAAGATGGGCACAATCAGACACATCTTAACCTACTTATTCAGGGCATTTTAGACTTTTAGACAATTAACCCAACTTACAAATCTTCTGGGTATCGTAGCAAAACCAGAATACCTTAGAGAGAAGGTAGACTGTGTAGACACAGAGAGAACAAGCAAACACCACTCACCTCACAGTGGCCATGCTGGGATTTGTAGCAAGTACTTTATGGAGGAATATTTTGGACAAAATGAAATAAATAAATAAATGCGTAAATAAATAAAAGTACTGTGAAATGTGAGTATAAATAAATAAATGTGTCACGAAATGAGAGCATAAATAAATAAATGTGTCACGAAATATGTTTTTCGTTGCTTATTTATTTATTTCATTTTGTCCGTAACATTCCTGCAAACCTTCATGAAATACGGCTTGAAATAAAACTGTCACTTTCACTCGTCAAAGTTGAGAGGGTGGGCTCTAACACGCCTTCTACTTACTGATTGGTGAATCGATAGCACAAGAATTAATTAGAAAAATGCTTACTACTTCCGATGAAATGGATTCTGCCGAAGATATTACGTATTTCAGAGGAAGAAATTACAATGTTGGCGGCCCTTTTAGACTCCGATATAGATGAAACTGTTTTTGAAATTATCGAAGAACAGGTGGAACAGACTCTACTACACTGCAGTTCAGGTGACAAAGTTCCCTGCTCTGGACGTCCATCCTTTGACATTCCAGCTGAGTCAATAGAACACCTTCTGTTATGCGGTTTAAAAGTACGACAGATTGCAGATCTATATGGTGTATCGGAGAAGACGATCACAAGGCGAATGAGCCAGTCTGATATACGGTAAGCTGCAACGGCTGTATTAGTTTAGGTAATTTGACATGGAATGCCCAAAGCAGCTCCACCTAATATTTTGAACTGAACAACTTTACCACTGATCAGAGCTGTACAGCTGTTTGAAAAAGTAGCTGCGAATATGCAACTGACTTTCTACTCGTAAAACAAAGGTCAAATACTCAGTTCTAAAAGGGCCGCCAACATTGTAATTTCTTCCGATAAATCTTCAATTCTCTCTCTGAAATACGCAATATCTTCGGCAGAATCCATTTAATCGGCAGTAGTAGGCATTTTTCTAATTAATTCTTGTGCTATCGATTCACCAATCAGTAACTAGAGGGCGTGTTAGAGCCCACCCTCTCAACTTTGACGAGTGAAAGTGACAGTTTTATTTCAAGCCGTATTTCATGAAGGTTTGCAGGAATGTTACGGACAAAATGAAATAAATAAATAAGCAACGAAAAACATATTTCGTGACACATTTATTTATTTATGCTCTCATTTCACGACATATTTATTTATTAAGGTTCTCATTTCATGACACATTTATTTATTTATGTTGACATTTCACAGTACTTTTATTTATTTACGCATTTATTTATTTATTTATTTCATTTTATCCAAAATATTCCTCCATAGTACTTAGGCAGCTGTGCGAACCACAGAGCAGCCAGGGAAATAAATTCACCTGTGGAGTTTCAACCCTTTAACATAGACAGACAGACAGACGACTACAGATGTCCACAAAACACACACGTTTAATCTTCCTTTTGGTTTACAGCACCACACAATGTACAAATCAGCTAAATTGCTCATAATCCCTTCTTTCCTTTACTCTCTCTCAGTACTTCTGCCGCCTACTCTTTCTCTTCCTCCCAACTCCGGCTCATGTAATGGAGTGAGGTGGACCCTTTTATAATGCCCCAGATGTGCTCCAGGTGCTCCATAGCGATCTTCCGGCAGCACTTCCTGGTGTGGCGGAAGTGCTACAATCCAAGGTTCTATAATCCTCCGGGCGCCCCCTGGCGGTGGCCACGGGCTCCAACAGGGTTAACCTTTTAAGTTCTGATCCCGTGGGCCCTGATGCAGAACAGGGCGGATGCCCTCTCATATTCCAGGGGAGGTATTGTCCCTCTTCCATCTTCCAGGCGTCCCGGCTGGGCAGGATCACCAGCCATCCGCCACACATGTCATTTACTAACCTGCTTAATCCAGCAAATAAGGTGTCAATAAAAATTTCATGTATAGTTATTGTGGACCAAAAATAATAATAATAATAATAATAATAATAATAATAATAATAATAATAATAATAATAAACTCCTTAGAGGAGCTCATCCTGTCACATAAACTGACATCTAACTTACTGACAATAGGTGTGGAAACAGCAGGCACACTTTATGTGGTATTTACTGATAGAGGATACCAGCTGCACTTCAGAACAGGTCATCCAAGTCAGAACAGGTCCTCAGGCTTGGCCAGGACTTGGATGGGAGGCCATCTAGGACAAGCTATGGTTGCTGCTGGAAGAGGTTGTTGGTGAGGCCAGAAGCGGCGTGCTTACCCTGTGGTCTGTGTGTGGATCCCAGGGCCACTCGTGCAGTGACAGGGACACTGTGCTGTAAAAATGGCACAGAGGTCCTGAACTGTCTGTGGTCATTAATGATTCCTGGGCATCCTGCATAAACAGTAGGGCGTGATGGCTAAATTGCCCCCCATGGCCGAGTGATTCTGGCCCCCTGATCATTCCCTGTCTCTAATTGGCTGTTTCTTTAACCCCTTTACAACCTAAGAGCTCATGTGTGGTGAGCGTACTGCCACATAAATGGCTGCCGTCACATCATCCAAATGGATACTACACATTGATGGTGGTTGAAGTAGCTCCAAACTCATTAAAGCACTTTGAGTAGCGAGAAAAGCGCTATATAAATGTGAAGAAAGAAGAAAGGCTGGCAGCAGGTCTCTCATGGAGAGCTAGCACTATCTGCACACGACGCTATGGTCTGCTAAAGTAATAAAGCCAAACTCACATTGAATTGGATATGCAGATGTTTAAATTTATGAGTGCCTTGCCTTGTCTGGCAGATGACAGCATAAATTTTAGAACCTGTGTCACATCAACTGGAGTGACATGAAGCAGGGGTGAAACAGAGCAGCTGAATATGAGGTCACGTTTAAGTCCAGCGCTACAGCCTAATCACCAGTGTTAATTTAACATTTCCATTCCTTCATTTTGCACTGCATACCCAAAGCCGGGTCATGGGGACAACAGTCTTAGCAGTGAGGCCCAAATGTCCCTTTCCCCAGCCACACTTGTCAACTCTTATTGTGAGGTCTCAATGAACTCCCAGGCTATCTGGGAGATATAATCCGACCAGAGAGCCCTGGGTCTTCCTCGGGGTCTCCTGCCAGCTGGTCATGCCCGTAAAGCATCCACAGGGAGGCATCCAGGTGGCATCCTTATGAGATGCCCGAACCACCTCAATTGGCTCCTTTCGATGTGGAGGGTCAGCAGCTTTACTCTAAGACTCTCCTAGATGTCGGCACGTCTCACTGTATCTCTAAAGGAGAGTCCAGCCACCCTGCAGAGTCAGCTCATTTCAGCCACTTGTACCCGTGATTTCATTCTTTCTGTCATTACCCAAATCTCATGACCACAGGTTAGGGTAGAGACATACAGTTGTTTAAGTGGTAAAATCAACAACTTCATCTTCTGACTCTGCTCCTTCTTCACCACTACAGGTCGGTATAGCTAACCACATAACTGCACTCGCCGCCTCAATCCTTCTATCGTTCTCACCATCCCTTTCTCCACTCATTCCTAAGTAAGACCCAATATATTTAATCTCCTCCAATTGAGGCAGTAACTCACCTCGCACTTGGAGAGGACAGTCCACCTTTTTTCTACTGAGAACCAAGGACCTCAGATTTGGAAGTGCTGATCCTCATCCTTGCCACTTCACACTTAGGAGACGGGTATTTCTATGGGTCTGTTCTATTGATATGTAAGCTTTAAAGGGTTACTTCATTTTATAAGAATACTGGCAATTTTGTTATATAGGATAAGGAGGACCAGTAATGCTACTTGTGAATTAAATCAGCACGAATAGGACAAAAAATAATTTGTGGAGCAATTATGGGTCTTACAGAAGTTCAAGTTCAAGTTTATTGTCATATGCACACCATTCTAACAGTGAGGCATGGTGTTGGCAGCATCACACGGTGAGGTTAGGGGACTGGGAGACGGCATCAACGGAAAGCTAAACCAAGCAAAGTATGGAGACGTCCTTCACGAAAATCTGCTGCAGAGCACTCTGGAGCTCAGACTGAGCCAAAGGTTTACCATCCCACAGGACAATGGCGCAGAGCACAAAGCAAAGATAACACTGAAGTGGCTAGTACTAGTTTATATAACAATATTTTAGTAAACAAAAAAAATAAGCATTTTAGACATTTTGAGTTTACAACGGTTCACTTAACATGTAGAGTGTGCAAAATGAGGAATGTGGGTTTTTTAAAAAGACATTTTTGGTATTGTTTGCAGTTATCATCACAGAAACCCATTCTATCTCAAATTTTATCTCCATTCTGTATAAAAATGTGAGACTAAAAACTTTTCTTGTCCATCACCACAAACTACTAACACCGTTTTCAGGTGGAGTATCCTTTTATGCAGAAGAAATGGTCTCATAAATTCTTCTCCTTAAGTGCCTGATCCTCTCTTTTCTTGAGTTCATTCACACACACACACAAACACACACCTCCTCTGCACAGCTTCTCAGCACGGCTCCATCCCTTCTGACGGTGCCCCCTCACAGGTTTGTGTGGCCCCTCCAATATTTTCATGCCAAAACCACCACTGATGATTTTTACAAGAAAGTTTAATCACGCTGCATAGCACACTCGTGTCAAAGTCTCTTTTCCATCTGCACTTCATTATTCAGGAATAACACACGGTTCACAATACTGCCTTTACAGTTTATCGTGTTAGGGGCAAAAGCCCAGTTCTCCTTGATTTGCCCCTCGGCTCCACAGTTTAAAATTACAAATCAAACAATTCAGATGCGACTAATGTACGCATTGCAGACTTTCATTTCAGGGGATTTACACAAATTTATATCATGTAGAAATGACCACTCTTTTTCTACATGGTCCTCCCATTTCAGGGCATCATAATGCAATGGCAGGTCTAAAGCCATTATATTTAGTTCTTTATCACATATCCCTTGCCTGCAATGACGTCTGTGATACATAGACATCAGTAGGTGCTGAGAATCTTCCCTGGTGATGCTCTGCCAAGTCTCTAATGCAGCTATCTTCAGCTCCTGCTTCTTTCAGGGCTTCTTGTTTTCCTCTGGTTGGAATAAGTTCTTTTGCAATTGCGACGTCTTAAGTAACCAGAAACTATACAGATATAATATTAAAAGGCGATACCTCTCCCATTGTGATACGGAGGCAAGAAATCACATAAATAACAGCTTTCATTAATGACGATTTACGCGGCATAACAGATGAGGAAGCCATAATAAGACTTTTATCAAGGTGGGATCTCGATGTATACAGTCTGCCATTTTTGTCGCTGCACTGGAAGGGTTTTCAGGACCAGATGACGATATCTCCCATCCGTCCATCGGCTTCCAGCGTAGCGATGAAAAATGGCAGACTATATACATTGAACTCCCACTTTGGTAATTGTCTTGCCATTTGGCTTCCTTCGTCTGTAATGCCGCATAAATCGTTATTAAAGAAAGCTAGGTTATTTTCTCTTATGTCATTTCTTGCCAGCGTATCATTTTGGGAAAGGTATAGCCTTTTAATATTATATCTATATAGTTTCTGGTTACTTAAGATGCCACAATTGCAAAAGAACTTATTCCAACCAGGGAGCTAGTGCTCCCTAGAGAAAAACAATGACATAGTCGCTTTATTTTGGACAACCAATCTTGTGTCTATAAGTTTAAAGCTGTTGTTTTACAATTTATCGTGTCTGGCTTAGCTTTGTCTTTTATTTTATTTATTCCCACATTTTATAATCATGCTTTGGACTTTTAAGTCCAACCCGCATAATGTAATTAGCAGAAGCTACCACAACTCATCTGTTTTTTTTTTTTTTATTGCCCATGCACTGTAGCCCATGTTTTCAAGACCGACTCTTGTACTTTCACAGGATTAATTAATATCCCCATTCCAGTTAGGGTCAGGCATTTAGGACAGTATAACTCTGTCACGGGAGTCCATGACTGTGCGCAACCATCCCGGTATACTCAATACCTGACCGAGACCTTCCATGCTGTCATTATCAGAAGCATATTTTTTATATATATGATACAGTATAAATATGATACAGTTATTAATTTAACCATAATCCTGCTCGCAGCGCCATTTGTTTTTCTCTAGGGAGCACTAGCTCCCTGGTTGGAATAAGTTCTTTTGCAATTGCGCCGTCTTAAGTAACCTGAAACTATATAGATATAATATTAAAAGGTGATACCTCTCCCATAGTGATACAGCGGTAAGCAATCACAAAAGAGAAAATAACTTAGCTTTCTTTAATGACAATTTACGCGGTATAACAGACAAGATTTTTGTTCTAACCCGGTTGCTTAATTAGCAAATCTTTCCAATAATTTAATTTCATGGCTTGTTAGTGACACAGAATTCTTTTAAGCATTTCTTCATGCAAAGAGTTGTGGAACTCTGGAACAAACTACCAAGACGTGGAACATTAGAATAGTCTAGACGAGAACAGGCCATTCAGACCAACAAAGCTCTCCATTCCTGTCCACTTATTTCTTCCAAAAAAATATCAAGTCCAGTTTTGAAAGTCCCTAAAGTCCTACTGTCTACCTCACTACTTGGTCGCTTACTCCAAGTGTCTATCGTTCTTTGTGTAAAGAAAAACTTCCTAATGTTTGTACGAAATTTACCCTTAAGTTTCCAACTGTGTCCCCGTGTTCTTGATGAACTCATTTTAAAATAACCATCTTGATCCACTAAACTAATTCCCTTCATAATTTTAAGCACTTCAGTCAGGTCTCCTCTTAATCTTCTTTTTCTTAAACTGTAAACAACAACAACATTTATTTATATAGCACATTTTCATACAAACAGTAGCTCAAAGTGCTTTACATAATAAAGAATAGAAAAATAAAAGACACAGTAAGAAAATAAAATAAGTCAACATTAATTAACATTGAATAAGAGTAAGGTCCAATGGCCAGGGGGGACAGAAAAAACAAAAAACTCCAGGCGGCTGGAGAAAAATAAAATCTGTAGGGATTCCAGACCATGAGACCGCCCAGTCCCCTCTGGGCATTCTACCTAACATAAATGAAACAGTCCTCTTTGGATTTAGGGTTCTCATGGAAGGGCTTGATGAAGATGGTCATGAAGAATTCTGCCTTTTAATCCATCCATCATTGTTGGAGCATCAAGAAGCTTTGAGTAGGTGGAGGTGGTGCAGGCCACCACCACAAAGAAACCAGAAAAAGAAACAGAAAGAGAGTAGGGGTCAGTACGGATTTTAGAGCCACCATAAATAGTTATTATGAGGAGATTGAACATACAGAGTATCAGGATTAAGTTAAATTAAGTTAAATTGAAGTTATAAAAGGCCATGTTAAAGTAATGTGTTTTCAGCAGTGTTTTAAATTGCTCTACTGTATCAGCCTGGCGAATTCCTATTGGCAGGCTATTCCAGATTTTAGGTGCATAGCAGCAGAAGGCCGCCTCACCACTTCTTTTAAGTTTTGTTCTTGGAATTCTAAGGAGACACTCATTTGAGGATCTGAGGTTACGATTTGGAATATAAGGTGTCAGACATTCTGATATATAAGATGGGGCAGATTATTTAAGGCTTTATAAACCATAAGCAGAATTTTAAAGTCAATCCTGAATGACACAGGTAACCAGTGTAGTGACATTAAAACTGGAGAAATGTGTTCGGATTTTCTTTTCCTAGTTAGGATTCTAGCAGCTGCATTCTGCACTCGTTGCAAATGATTTATGTCTTTTTTGGGTAGTCCTGAGAGGAGTGCGTTACAGTAATCTAGTCGACTGAAAACAAACGTGAACTAATTTCTCAGCATCTTTCAGTGATATAAGAGGTCTAACTTTACTTGTTTCTTAAGTGAAAAAATGCTGTCCTAGTGATCTGATTAATATGCGATTTAAAATTCAGATTACAGTCAACAATTACCCTAAGTTTTTACCTCCGTCTTGACTTTTAATCCTAATGTATCCAGTTTATTTCTAATAGCCTCATTGTATCCATTATTGCTAATCACTAAGATTTCAGTTTTCTTTCTTTAACTTGAGAAAGTTACTATTCATCCATTCTGAGATACAAGTCAGACATTGTGTTAGTGAATCAATAGAATCAGGGTCATCAGGTGCTATTGATAAGTACAGCTGTGTGTCATCAGCATAGCTGTGGTAGCTCACGTTGTGCCCTGAGATAATCTGACCTAACGGAAGCATGTAGATTGAGAATAACAGCGGACCCAGGATAGAGCCTTGTGGAACACCATATTGGATATCATGTGTCTTTGAGTTGTAATTCCCACAACTAACAAAAATTTTCTCCCTGTCAGGTAGGATTCAAACCAATTTAAGACACTGCCAGAGAGGCCCACCCATTGACTAAGGCGATTTCTAAGAATATTGTGATCAATGGTGTCAAATGCAGCACTCAGATCTAAGAGGATGAGAACAGATAAATGGCCTCTGTCTGCATTCACCCGCAAGTCATTTACTACTTTAACGAGTGCAGTTTCTGTGCTGTGATTTGTTCTAAAACCCGACTGAAATTTATCAAGAATAGCATGTTTATTTAGGTGGTCATTTAACTGCATAATGGCTGCCTTCTCCAGAACTTTACTTAAGAAAGGCAGGTTAGAGATGGGTCTAAAATTTTCAAGAGCCGAGGGGTCAAGATTATGTTTCTTAAGTAGGGGTTTAACTACAGCAGTTTTAAGACAGTCTGGGAAGAGCCTCATATCTAGTGACGAATTTACTATGTCCAGAACATTATCAATTAGCACGCCTGATACTTCTTTGAAAAACCTTGTTGGTATTGGGTCAAGGACGCAGGTGGAGGATTTTAATTGAGAGATTATTTTTTGTAACGGCTCAGCTCTTTTAATCTTTCCTCATAACTCATCCCCTGTAGCCCTGGAATCAGCCGTGTCGCTCTTCTCTGGACCTTTTCTACTGCTGCTATGTCCTTTTTGTAGCCTAGAGACCCAACTCCAGATGAGCCCTCACCAATGCATTACAAAGCTTGAGCAGAACCTCCTGTGACTTGTACTCCACACATCAAGGCGCTATATGACCTGACATTCTGTTAGTCTTCTTAATGGCTTCTGAACACTGTCAGGAAGTCGATAGCTTAGAGTCCACTATGACTCCTAAATCCTTCTCATAAGGTGTACTCTCAATTTTCCGACCGCCAATTGTGTATTCAAACCTAACACTTTTACTTCCTATGTGTAATACTTTACATTTACTGACATTAAATTTCATCTGCCACAAATCTGCCCAAGCCTGTCTGCTGTCCAAGTCCTTCTGTGACGATATAACAGATTCCAAATTATCTGATTCCACCTATCTTGGTATCATCTGCAAACTTAATTAGCTTGTTCCTTATATTCCTATCTAAATCATTTATATATATTAAAAATAGCAGCGGCCCTAACACTGACCTATGCTGGTCACCACTCTTAACATCGACCAGTTCTGATGAGGTTCCTCGCACCATCACCCTCTGCTTCCAGTGTCTGAGCCAATTCTGCACCCATCTAAAAACATAACCCTGAACTGCCACTTCTTTTAATTTGATGCCCAACCTCTCTTGTGGCACCTTACCAAATACTTTCTGAAAGTCAAGATAAATAATATCATCTGCTCCACTTTGATCGTATCCTTTTGTTGCCTCCTCATAGAATTCCATTCTGAAGTTGAAGAAGAAACTTGACAACCTTTAAGAAGGCTCTGGAGGAGAGATTAGGACAGCTTAATTGCCAGCTAGACAAACGAGCCTAACAGACTGGATGATCTTCACTTATTTGGTAAATATCGTATGTTGTGAAGTTCTTATAATTAAAGATCCTTTTGCCCACATGTAGCACTTTGAACATTTCTCCATTATTTTTAACACAATAACAGGATATGGGAGTCAAATTCAGGACACTGGATCTGTGAGGAGACAGTTACATCCACTGTGTCACCTTTGAACGAAACAATTAGCTCTCTTTTTTTAGGTTGAACGTCCTCCTCTTAAGTACTTTAATAGTAAAGTACAGATACTTATTTCCTGTAAGCCCTCAGTCTAAAATAAGATGGCATCTGATAACTCATTAGTTGGCACATAAGCAGTGATGCCACTGCAACAGGAAAACACCCCTGGAAAGAAAATGCACATGGCAACAGGGTGACAACAGCAATAACATGACCAAAATAATGACAGTTATTATTATTATTATTACTGTTTCTGGGGGGCAATGACAAACCCAGCAGCACTAGAGGTAAAGCAAGAAACAAACCTGGACAGGGTGGCCATCTAATGCAGGCCCCACTTAAGCACAGACAATTACCCTGCGTCATCAACTGGAGCCCAAATAAAACGTTGGGGCGCCAACTGGGCCACACTCTTCATTTGAAAAAGGCAGGACTGAAAACAACAGGCACACAATGGCACTATAACTAATAAAAAGTACAATTGATCGTCACCTAAGACAAAGCTGGTGCCTGAAGTAGTCAGGTTTTAGGATCGGAGCTCCGTCTTGCGGGTTACTCATCTCCTGAATGAGACACTGCCTTCTGGCAGTGCCCGGCTTTTACAGCTTGTGGACTGCAAGGAGCAGGGTCAATTGCCCTCAATGGGTGTCTTCGCAGAGCTGTGGGTGCAAAGGGAGAGAAGAGTTAGCAATTGTGCCCCCTGGTGTCCTCATGGTGGAAGTGCTTACCTCTGAAAAGCTGCAAGATGACCATCTGACATGCCTGTGTGGCACCTGACGCACACATCCCTGGGGATGTGGGAGGAAGAGAAGGAATTCTAGGGAGATAAGCCCACATAGATATAGGAAGAACATGCAAACTCCACACAGGCAAGGAATGACCAGGCAGAGCATTTGAAACCAGGCAGGCTGGATCCATAATGTAACGGCACTAACCACTATAAACACGCTATGAAAATAAAATGCACATAGATTTTCAGTTTCTGGAGCTTTTTATGCCCGGCGACTTGTGTAGATGAAGTTTTACTGAGGTCTTTAGCAGCTAAAAGCTATAAAGAGAGGCTGCTGGCATAAAAATAAACAACATTTGAAAAAAACAAATTCAAGGATGCTTCTGTTAACAAAGGAACATTACTAGAAGAGCTGCATTTTCCTCAAGAAGCAGGGGAAGTTCGCATGCAACATTTGCACAATGGCGTCAAAACAATTCAAGGAACTTGAAGCAGGAAGGCAATCCAAATTGTTTTAGCAACCAAAGGAACCTTTATCACGAGTGTGGGGTTGGTGAGGAGCTTTTGCTTCGGGCAATCTTTCAGTCCGAGACCGTGCGAGTCCTAGTGGTATAAACACTCTACGGAACTTTAAATATGTTCTCACACTTTTCTCCTTCATGTTGAAGACACACTGACAGATTTTACGAACTGAAACACCCCTGTGAGGGTGCAGGGCTTCCCCAGCTCCTGTTGACACACATGAAACATTTGGAGATATTCAGTCCTGAAACGGCTTGAAGCAGGCTGACACCCATACGGGGAGGAGATTAATGGCTGCCAGTAATGCGTACTCACTTAAGAATGTGGAAGTGAATCACTGGACCAACGGATGGATACACAGAGACCGGCACACACAGAGTTTAGGACTGTGCTAGTAGCTAATGGACCAGTAGGGGTCTTTCCTAATGTAAAAGCTGTATGTTCTAGGTGTGGTGCTGTAGGTGAACGGCGTCATCTATTTTTCACCTTAGGAGAGTCTGTTGTAACAAAGGCACTATATATGCGCCAACCCGATACAGACTGACACCGGCGGCACATATAAAAGCAAGTGAACTTTAATTTTTCATCACCCGTGGGGCACGTCTTCCAAACACAGTCCCAAAACACACAAGTGAAGACAAAAGCACAAACACTCTTCCTTTCCTCCACTCCTCACGGCAGCTTTGTCTCCCGACTCTGGTGCCTGCTGGCCCCTTTTATAGTTCACCCGCAAGTGCTCCAGGTGCTTGATTGCCAAGTTCCGGCTGTACTTTCGGGTGGGGCGAATACACTGCCCATAAGGGTTCAGGAGTCCCAGCTGCAGCACCCCCTGGTGGCGCCTGCGGGACCCAACAGGGCTGCACCAAACTCCAATTCCCATGGAGCCCTGAGGGAGAGCGAGGCGCCGCTCCAGCCCAGGTGGGTTGCCATCTAGTGTTCAGGCGGAGATATTGAATAGTCCATGGCTGCTCCACCTGAACACATACTGAAGGGGCATCCCGGTCGGTCCACCACACTGTCACTATTCTTTCTTGGCTCTTAAGTAACCTCAGTTGCAGAGCAGAAGTCCTTAGCATGTAGAAATTACACAACAACATTTATTTCTATAGCACATTTTCATACAAACAGTAGTTCAAAGTGCTTTACATAATAAAGAATAGAAAAATAAAAGACACAATAAGAAAATAAAATAAGTCAACATTAATTAACATCGAATAAGAGTAAGGTCCAATGGCCAGGGGGGACAGAAAAAATGACAAAAAAACTCCAGACGGCTGGAGAAAAAAATAAAATCTGTAGGGATTCCAGACCATGAGACCACCCAGTCCCCTCTGGGCACAGGACACAGAAATGGTCACTCCAGTTTGTGGACTATTTGCCACTTCTTTTAATGATACAACGGTGAACATGCAATGCTGAACTACACCAAACACTATTCTGCTTCACTTCTACACCTGCACCTACACCTTAGATCAGTGCTTCCCAAACTCGGTCCTGGGGACCCACTGTGGCTGCAGGTTTTTGTTCCCACCAACTTCCGTTTTTCATCTCAGCCTAATTAAGTGAGTCATTATATCCCAGTTTCTGTGTTTTGGAGTCCAATGTAGAAATTACAAACTAAGTTTGGTCGATTTTTATTAAACCGTAATAAGCAGTTATATGGGGAATATGTACATCTGGATGACTTTGATTTATGCGGGGAGGATTCCAGTTCGGTGCAAAGACGATTCTTCATGTCGTCAGTTCACATACTTCTCGATAGTCCAGGATTTTTCGGGTGATTTTCTGTGTAATAAACTTAATAAGTTATAGTGTAATAAAAATTGCATAATTAGATCTGGACCACCCTATAGTTTTTATTTTTAAGTCGTTAACAGTATTGTCAACCTAATTGTCATTCGTTTTTTTCCTGATGTTCTGGTTATTTAATTGATTATTTATTAATTAGTGGGTCTGACACTAAAGTCGTTGGAGCTTTCATCATCCTGGGTGTCTGCTATGCTGGTTGTCAATTGTCACTATTAGAGTTAAATGAAGGAAACAAACTACACCGGAAAAGAGGAAAATAATAGGAAAATAACAAAAGAGAGTTAAGCATTAATAGCTTTAGAAAATATAGACATTTTTTCTTAATCTATATATACAAAAGCTGACTCACTCATCACAAAATCTCCCGAAACATTAGGACTTGGGACTTGAAATTTGGAATGTAGTAGGTTACCCTTGGCCCATAGGTGCTTGCTAAGAAACGGTTTTAGAAATTTCATAGCCCAAGCGCAAAATTTCTTATAGTTTTTTAGACCCGTTTATATGTCTGTCCGCTTTTGACGAGAGAACTACTTAACAGATTTAGATCAGGTTTTTTTCTGTAATTTGCTTGAACATTCCAGTTCTCTCATCTCGCTAAGAATCATAGTTCACTTGCAGGAGCGATATATCTGCGCTAATCTGAGAGACAGAGGCTGCGGGCAGAGGGGACAGAGAAAAGTGACGTCAGGAGTTAGAGAGCTGGGCAGAGCCCTTCTCACTGTCGTGTTTCATTAATATGCGTGGGACAGCAAGTCTATACTGTATATATAAAATCCAATATCTGTCTGTATGCCTGTTCAATTTTCACAAGAGAACTACTTAACGGATTTAGATCGGGTTTTTTTTCTATAATTTGCTTGAACATTCTGGTTGGTTTTACAACTTTGGAGTGCTCTGAGGTGGCCTAACTCAGACACGCTCCTCCCGATATTCATATTCAATATAAGACCTGTGGATACTTCACATTTATAAGTCATTTTAACATCATGTCAGTACTCGTCATTGTGAAGCTGGTATAGAGGGCAACACTGTGCACTTCCTAGTCGTCCAAGATTCTGGATTGCAACATAAAAACTTTGCAGTGTCAGACGTGGTGCTTTATGAATTCAAGGCTTTAACACTAGTCGCCCTTTTACCGTCGCTGTATTTTGTACATAAAAGCCAGATTGAATGTTATTTACCTTGATTTATTTAGTTATTGCCTACAGCATAAAGTCACAAATAGACTGCAGAGTTTCCTGTGTTTGTTCGACACGGGCATGCTCAAAAAATACATATGTAATGCCACTAATGGTACGAGAATGCAGTCAGACTTCTTTTTGGGCACATACACCGTCCAGATCTAAACACTAGCGTGGAGAGTCGCTCGCATACTGAAGAGTATAGAACTGCAGGTGGAAGCTGCCATCACTGTACTTTGTATATAAGAGCCAGATCGAATGTTATTTACCTTGATTTATTTACTTTTTTCCTACAGCATAAAGCCACAAGTAGACTGCAGAGTTTCCTGTGTTTGATCGAGACGGGCATGCTCAAAAAATACATGTGTAATGCCATGAAAAGTGTATGCTGACACTTCAGTATGCGAGCAATGGTACGAGAATGCAGTCAGACTTCTTTTTGGGCACATACACCGTCCAGATCTAAACACTAACGTGGAGAGTCGCTCGCATACTGAAGAGTCTATAACTGCAGGTGAAAGCTGCCATTGCACTTTTGCCGTCGCTGTACTTTGTATAAATGTTATTTACCTATTTACCTGTTTTATTTACTTTTTTCCTACAGCGTAAAGGTGCGACATGCATTCTTTCTCCAATGTAGAACCCTCATCATCATCTGAGTTCACCTCTGTTATAGCACGTCTTCATGTGAAAACAGCAGTGTCAGATCGGGGGGAGCGTGAACGTGACTGGGACAATAAAACTGAATAAAAATAAATAAATAAAACTTTAACCTGTACAACGACCATACATTTACACCAGCTGTTACAGACTCGAATCAAATGTATGTTTTTATTCAATAATAGTAAGAATAAGAGCAGCTCACTACTCAAAACAGAGGTGTCTGGGGTCGAACCCATGACTTTTTGATTACCAGTCAGCAGTTCTCACCACTGCACCACGAAAACGGTCGTATCAAAGACATGTCAATGTTGCACCCTAACGTGGTTTCTTTTTCTGCAGTTATATTCTTGAATAAAAGATGCACTTGTTTTGTTATACATGTACCTTTTGTGAAAGTGTCTATTTGATATTTGGACTTCAGGCTTCACACATTATACACTTCATGTCTAAATTTTTTCAATTATTACTAAAACATGAAAAACGTTTCTGTTTTAACGATGTTTTTGCATAGATTGATGTAGACACGGAACACACATGAAATGCATGTGTTCCAAATACCGATCTATTATTTACTCGATACAGCTCAAGGTGTCTCACTCCGAGATAATCGAGGCTTGAGCTGGGAGAAATTTTTGCCCTTTCTGCGGTGGTGGCGGGATGTGATAGCAGGCTACTTGTGTTGATCGACACATTTACAAGACAAAAGACACTGATGGAGAGGTGCAAAGGGATTTAAGGTGGGCTGGAATTACAAGTTTTTTCGTAGGCTTTGATAATTCTAGTGTTAATTCTTGGCTATGATTAAGGATTTTAGCATTGGGCTATGTTCATTAAACATTGTGACTTTCGGTTTTGACCTCTTACCTGAAAATTTCTGATAAACATTTTTGCTTAGTCAATCTCCTGGTCTTAAAACATTTAGCTCTTTTTCTGTTTTTATTATTTGTACAAAATCGTAATTTATTTAAAACGGATGACTCCCGCTCTCACGTGCAAGTCTGCGTGGATATTATGAACATCTGTTCCAAGTTCTATTTAAATTTTAAATAGAAGGAATTTTTATTTAGTCGATAGAAATGTCTTTGGTAGGAATGTAAGTTAAATGTAGGCATCTTTGCATAAAGTTTTGACTATCCAGCGCTTACATTATATATTCCGAAATATTCCAAGACCGTCTTTATATACTCAGGTTTTGGGAAGCGCTGATCAATGTAATCGGTGTACCAGGAAATCATGCATTGACACAAGTTCCCCTAATGTAACCTTTTTTTAATGCGTTATGGAGCACATGCATCGAAGCTTCTCATCTGTGCGATTGTCAATGTAACCTTTTGTAAGTAGTGCCTGGAGGATTCAGTGTATATGTCACTCGCTCGCTTCTTATTGTTTCGCTGCCTTCTCAATTCTATAATGCATGTTTTCTTCAGCGCATTTTGGAGGTCTTCCTGGTTTTCTACGTAATGCGTTGACAGTCAGTTCACGTGATTACGTGGAAGGCGTGATGATGTCACACGAAACTCCGCCCCCCACGGCTTTCCAGCTGAACTCCATTACAGCGTATGCAGAAAAATAGCTTCCAGTTATGACCATTACGCGTAGAATTTCGAAATGAAATCTGCCCAACTTTTGTAAGTAAGCTGTAAGGAATGAGCCTGCCAAATTTCAGCCTTCTACCTGCACGGGAAGTTGGAGAATTAGTGGTGAGTGAGTGAGTGAGTGAGTGAGTGAGTGAGTGAGGGCTTTGCCTTTTATTAGTATATATATATATATATATATATATATACAGTGGTGTGAAAAAATATTTGCCCCCTTCCTGATTTCTTATTCTTTTGCATGTTTGTCACACAAAATGTTTCTGATCATCAAACACATTTAACCATTATGTCAAATATAACACAAGTAAACACAAAATGCAGTTTTAAAATGATGCTTTTTATTATTTAGGGAGAAAAAAAATCCAAACCTACATGGCCCTGTGTGAAAAAGTAATTGCCCCCGAACCTAATAACTGGTTGGGCCTCCCTTAGCAGCAATAACTGCAATCAAGCGTTTGCGATAACTTGCAATGAGTCTTTTACAGCTCTGGAGGAATTTTGGCCCACTCATCATTGCAGAATTGTTGTAATTCAGCTTTATTTGAGGGTTTTCTAGCATGAACCGCCTTTTTAAGGTCATGCCATAGCATCTCAATTGGATTCAGGTCAGGACTTTGACTAGGCCACTCCAAAGTCTTCATTTTGTTTTTCTTCAGCCATTCAGAGGTGGATTTGCTGGTGTGTTTTGGGTCATTGTCCTATTGCAGCACCCAAGATTGCTTCAGCTTGAGTTGACGAACAGATGGCCGGACATTCTCCTTCAGGACTTTTAGGTAGACAGTAGAATTCATGGTTCCATCTATCACAGCAAGCCTTCCAGGTCCAAGCAGCAAAACAACCCCAGACCATCACACTACCACCACCATATTTTACTGTTGGTATGATGTTCTTTTTCTGAAATGCTGTGTTCCTTTTACGCCAGATGTAACGGGACATTTGCCTTCCAAAAAGTTCAACTTTTGTCTCATCAGTCCACAAGGTATTTTCCCAAAAGTCTTGGCAATCATTGAGATTGCCTTGAGATTTTCTAAACATTGAGATGTTTCTTAGCAAAATTGAGACGAGCCCTAATGTTCTTTTGCTTAACAGTGGTTTGCATCTTGGAAATCTGCCATGCAGGCCGTTTTGCCCAGTCTCTTTCTTATGGTGGAGTCGTGAACACTGACCTTAATTGAGGCAAGTGAGGCCTGCAGTTCTTTAGACGTTGTCCTGGGGTCTTTTGTGACCTCTCGGATGAGTCGTCTCTGCTCTTGGGGTAATTTTGGTCGGCCGGCCACTCCTGGGAAGGTTCACCACTGTTCCATGTTTTGCCATTTGTGGATAATGGCTCTCACTGTGGTTCGCTGGAGTCCCAAAGCTTTAGAAATGGCTTTATAACCTTTACCAGACTGATAGATCTCAATGACTTCTGTTCTCATTTGTTCCTGAATTTCTTTGGATCTTGGCATGATGTCTAGCTTTTGAGGTGCTTTTGGTCTACTTCTCTGTGTCAGGCAGCTCCTATTTAAGTGATTTCTTGATTGAAACAGGTGTGGCAGTAATCAGGCCTGGGGTGGCTACGGAAATTGAACTCAGGTGTGATACACCACAGTTAGGTGATTTTTAACAAGGGGCAATTACTTTTTCACACAGGGCCATGTAGGTTTGGATTTTTTCTCCCTAAATAATAAAACCATCATTTAAAAACTGCATTTTGTGTTTACTTGTGTTATATTTGACTAATGGTTAAATGTGTTTGATGATCAGAAACATTTTGTGTGACAAACATGCAAAAGAATAAGACATCAGGAAGGGGGCAAATAGTTTTTCACACCACTGTATATATATATATATATATATATATATATATATATACACTGTATAAGTACTTTTTAAAAACCATGCTTGTATTAAGTTAAAAAGTGTACTAAAAAGTAAAACAATAAGTCTCTCATGCATCACTTCTAAAATAAAAGGTGGGCACTTTTCCTTTGATTTTAAGAAGTGTTTTTTGAATGTTGATTGATGAAAAGCGCCCACACTTTTATTTTACGAGTGATGCATGAGAGATGTATTTTTTACTTTTTAGTACACTTTTTAAATTAATACAAGCGTGGTTTTTAAAAAGCCGGTCAGTCAGTCATTGTCCAACCTACTATATCTGAACACAGGGTCACGGGGGTCTGCTGGAGCCAATCCCAGCCAACACAGGGCGCAAGGCAGGAAACAAACCCCAGGCAGGGACCGCAGGGCACACACACACACACCAAGCAAACACTAGGGACAATTTAGGATCTCCAATGCTCCTAACCTGCATGTCTTTGGACTGTGGGAGGAAACCCACGCAGACACGGGGAGAACATGCAGACTCCACGCAGGGAGGAACCAGGAAGTGAACCCAGGTCTCCTTACTGTGACTGCACCACCGTGCTGCCCGTTTTTAAAAAGTATTTTTTATATATATTGTGGCAAGCGGCTGGGGGTGGCACCCAGACGGGATGCCCGGAAAGAACTGGAGGAGGGATTACGTTTCCTACAGACCATGAGGGGGCAACTACCCTGGTGGCTTTGGGACCACGGGAACAGAGCTTAGAAGCTCAACCCCATAGGGGCCCGTGGTCACCGCCAGGGGGCGCCCCAATGCCTGAGGAGCCCTGGCCCTCAGCATTTCCGCCACACCCGGGGGAAGAAGACCAGGGACACCCAGAGTGCTTCCGGGTGCATAGCCAGTACTTCTGCCACACTTGGGAGTGCTGGCGGAAGCTAATCGGGAGGCACCTGGAACACGACCGGGTGATTATAAAAGGGGCCGCCTGCCTGCATTCGATGGCTTGAGTCAGGAGCGGAGAAAGAGGGAGCTCAGGAGGAGAGGAAAGGAGGAGGCGGCCTGAAGTAAAGAGAGGCATTGTGAAGCCTGGACTTTGGGGGAGTTTGGGGTTGTGTGGCACTTTGTAAATATAGGGTATGGGTTAATATCGTGAATAAACTTGTGCTGGGTGAACTAACGATGTCTATCTGTCTGTGTCCGGGCCAGTTTCCACAATATATTATTTTTAACATTTTAGTCTTGAAAATGTTTCAAATATTCTCGAATGAAATGTTCTAACCCATACTAAGGCCATCTATTGGATAATATTTCTATCTGTTACTAGCGCCATCTATTGACGAAATCTTGAACTATTCTTCATATTGAAAACTTCATTTCTTAATTTACATGGATTAATGGATCAATCAGTGAAACTGATTATTGATGCATGTATTGTCATCGGATGTGAGTAAGTGTGCAAAGTGTCAAGTCATTTGGACAATAGGAAGTGGGTTAAATATCAATGACAAGATTTGTACCAGACAAAAACTGGTGAAGTTAATATAAGCGTGGTAATAATAATAATAATAATAATAATAATAATATTAAATTAAAAAAAACAAACTTGTTTTCCAGAGCCTTTTGCTATTCATGCATTTTAGAGGTTATTTTCAAAAGCAAAGAGACTCTCTGTGAAATCTTAACTCCTTTACAAGCCCAACAGACTTAGTGTCTTAACCCTGAAAGCCAGTGACCTGCATGTCACACTTGAAATTGTCTAATGGATTGAACGGCTAAAAAAAAAAGAAAAAAGGAAAAACCTCTTAACTCAGAAACACACTTTCCTGGCTGTATCCGATACCCATGGGGCACTTAAGGTTACCATACTGCAGCTGAGCTTGCGAGAATCCATCATCCGGCTCTTGTGGAAGAACAGAACGTCCAGAAGTTAAGGTCACGTGAGCAGCTGCAGCCGGGGAGTGCAGATGCCCATATTGGTGCCAGCCTGTGTGCTCAGCAAGTACCACTGTGAATGCAGCTTTAGAGTCTTAGAATTTATATACAAAGCTGCAGGAGACTTCTGCTTGATAACCTGTGCCCGGGTAAGACCATTAGGTGATGGCACAGGTGGAATTCCACCCTTGTATTATTATGTGGAATTTGTTAGACCTACCAAGTACATTTAGTAGGTCCGTCTGCTCCCACCCTTTAAGATTAACACACAGAGATCCTATCCAGACAAAGTCTTGCGTGATACCAGCTGCCAGTCACCCCAAACTATTCCACACAGGACACGGCTACACACACAGTGGTGTGAAAAACTATTTGCCCCCTTCCTGATTTCTTATTCTTTTGCATGTTTGTCACACAAAATGTTTCTGATCATCAAACACATTTAACCATTAGTCAAATATAACACAAGTAAACACAAAATGCAGTTTTTAAATGATGTTTTTTATTATTTAGGGAGAAAAAAAAATCCAAACCTACATGGCCCTGTGTGAAAAAGTAACTGCCCCCTGAACCTAATAACTGGTTGGGCCACCCTTAGCAGCAATAACTGCAATCAAGCGTTTGATAACTTGCAATGAGTCTTTTACAGCGCTCTGGAGGAATTTTGGCCCACTCATCTTTGCAGAATTGTTGTAATTCAGCTTTATTTGAGGGTTTTCTAGCATGAACCGCCTTTTTAAGGTCATGTCATAGCATTTCAATTGGATTCAGGTCAGGACTTTGACTAGGCCACTCCAGTGTCTTCATTTTGTTTTTCTTCAGCCATTCAGAGGTGGATTTGCTGGTGTGTTTTGGGTCATTGTCCTGTTGCAGCACCCAAGATCGCTTCAGCTTGAGTTGACGAACAGATGGCGGACATTCTCCTTCAGGATTTTTTGGTAGACAGTAGAATTCATGGTTCCATCTATCACAGCAAGCCTTCCAGGTCCTGAAGCAGCAAAACAACCCCAGACCATCACACTACCACCACCATATTTTACTGTTGGTATGATGTTCTTTTCTGAAATGCTGTGTTCCTTTTACGCCAGATGTAACGGGACATTTGCCTTCCAAAAAGTTCAACTTTTGTCTCATCAGTCCACAAGGTATTTTCCCAAAAGTCTTGGCAATCATTGAGATGTTTCTTAGCAAAATTGAGACGAGCCCTAATGTTCTTTTTGCTTAACAGTGGTTTGCGTCTTGGAAATCTGCCATGCAGGCCGTTTTTGCCCAGTCTCTTTCTTATGGTGGAGTCGTGAACACTGACCTTAATTGAGGCAAGTGAGGCCTGCAGTTCTTTAGACGTTGTCCTGGGGTCTTTGTGACCTCTCGGATGAGTCGTCTCTGCGCTCTTGGGGTAATTTTGGTCGGCCGGCCACTCCTGGGAAGGTTCACCACTGTTCCATGTTTTTGCCATTTGTGGATAATGGCTCTCGCTGTGATTCGCTGGAGTCCCAAAGCTTTAGAAATGGCTTTATAACCTTTACCAGACTGATAGATCTCAATTACTTCTGTTCTCATTTGTTCCTGAATTTCTTTGGATCTTGGCATGATGTCTAGCTTTTGAGGTGCTTTTGGTCTACTTCTCTGTGTCAGGCAGCTCCTATTTAAGTGATTTCTTGATTGAAACAGGTGTGGCAGTAATCAGGCCTGGGGTGGGCTACGGAAATTGAACTCAGGTGTGATACACCACAGTTAGGTTTTTTTTAACAAGGGGGCAATTACTTTTTCACACAGGGCCATGTAGGTTTGGATTTTTTTTCTCCCTAAATAATAAAACCCATCATTTAAAAACTGCATTTTGTGTTTACTTGTGTTATATTTGACTAATGGTTAAATGTGCTTGATGATCAGAAACATTTTGTGTGACAAACATGTAAAAGAAGAAGAAATCAGGAAGGGGGCAAATAGTTTTTCACACCACTGTAGATCCTATTCAGCCAAAGTCTTGACTGTCCCCCAATTGCCAGTCATTCCATAATATTTTTCATATGCTTCTCTACAGAGGGACTCAATATTACCAGCACTAACAAACATGCCGGTGTCTTTGTGGCACACATAAAAGATCAGCCCTCTTTTCTTTATGTGCTACTTGCCAATCAAACAATGTCTTATTTTTCCATAGTCGTTCTAGTACTACTAGGGTGTTGTAGCGTGTTAGCCATTATGAATGTAGTGAAAAGTCAAGCATAATGACCCCTTTTATTGGCTAACTAAAAAGATTACAATATGCAGGCTTTTGAGCCAACTCAGGCCGCTTCTTCAGGCCAGATGCATTGAGTTGCCTCGAAAGCTTGCATATTGCAGTCTTTTCAGTTAGCCAATAAAAGGTGTCATTTTGCTTGACTTTTCAGTGTAGTCGCTCTAAATATTGAGGGACAGTCTCACAGCCTTGGTAACCCTGTGGGCAAGAAAGCAGTAGTCTTCTCACACTGGGTGCCCTTTTATTATTTCAATCACTGTAGATCACAGGTACTTAAAAACTACGGCTGTCTAAATTTGGGTCACGCAGAGTCGTGATTCACAATAGTACTCAATGGTAAAGGGTCACGTAGTGTCTTTTGTTGTCTTTGGGTTTAAAAAAGGAGAAACCACTAAAAATAAGAAGGAAACAGCAAACAAACTGAACAAATATTTCACCCAGAATTTGTAAAGGAATAAACAACTGGAGGGTGGCACAGTGGCACAGTGGGTAGCGCTGCTGCCTTGCAGTAAGGAGACCTGGGTTCCCATCCTGGGTCCTCCCTGCATGGAGTTTGCATTTTCTCTGCGTGGGTTTCCTCCCACAGTCCAAAGACATGCAGGTTAGGTGCACTGGTGATCCTAAATTGTCCCTACTGTGTGCTTGGTGTGTGTGCCCTGCGATGGGCTGGCGCCCACAGGTTAGATAATGGATGGATGGATGGATAAACAACTGGAATGCACCATACAGAAGTAAAAAACTCTATAAACATGGTCTTCCTTGAAACATTTTATACAAACCCTTGATTAGTCAGTCAGTCATTGTCCAACCCGCTATATCCTAACGCAGGGTCACGGGGGTCTGCTGGAGCCAATCCCACCCAGCACAGGGCGCAAGGCAGGAAACAAACCCCAGGCGGGGCTGCAGCCCACCACCCCTTGATTATCCATCAATCCATTATCCAACCCGCTATATCCTAACTACAGGCTCACGGGGGTCTGCTGGAGCCAATCCCAGCCAACACAGGGCGCAAGGCAGGAAACAAACCCCGGGCAGGGCACCAGTCCACTGCAGCCCCTTGATTATTACATATTAAAAAAAGAAACAAATACTAAGTTGCCTAAAATGTACTAAATCTAAATTACATTTAAATTAATATTTGAAATCTGATCAAGTGATGATAAAACTAAAATAAAAAAGCAAAGTGCAAGACTAATAAAACCCTAATTTAGGTGAGCAGTGCCCTCTTGTGGCTAAAGGTGAATTAGCAGTACAGTAAAGTCAATCCGGCTGTATTGAAATGCACATATAATGTCAAGGCGACCAGATTCTCCCTGAAAGAACACGGGAGGACCACTCTGGGGAAGCAGAGGCAGCGGCAGGTCTACTATGAAATTAAGGAAGTTTAACAGTGAAACAGGCAGCCACGATATTTAGAGAAGCGTGCAGGAGGAAGACACAGTCAAGTTCCGTTTCGCGTTGAATTTCGTATTATACATTTGTTTTCAATACCAATTTTGTGCGTTTTATTATTTAACAACTAACCATTTATATTGTTTTACATTTTTCCAAAAATGTCATTTTATTTGTCCGATGTCCAGGGAATGCACTATCTACGTATTGAATGTGAATTAAGTGTTTCATCCCAAGCAGTGCAGGTTGAGGCCCAAACGGAGGCCTGATGCGCGGTCGTGGGGAGTTGGGGGTCTAGGATCCCGCGCCCCTTGGTGCCCATTGTGTGCAGGGATTTGGGGGCAGAATGGTGCGCAACACGCGTGTATCTGTCGCGTTACATAAACGCCGTCCCTTAACTTTCAGAAACGGCGACCGCTTAGGTCATCTAAAGGATCGAGCGCCTCTAATTCCAGATGGGTAATATAAAAAGGATATTATGGCGGTTGGTACGAATGCGGAGTAGATGATCCCAGCCTCAGCGGGCATTATGAAAGGTACTGGGGTCGTTGCTCACACCAACAAGAGGCGCGATCGCAGCTTTTATGGTGCTACCTTTTTGCTGGCGTCACACTTGTTATTTATCCCGTCAACTGCAGTCGGCATACTGTGACATTTTTTAGGACTTGATCACGCCATGTCGCCGTTACCATTTGGGTCTGGAGTCGGGGCCGTCATACTGTACACACGGCAACTGTATACAGCAGAACCAATCAGGCCTTCAAAGCCGCGCATATACTAAAGGTGCTTTATTACTTGTGCATGTTAAACAGCACTTTATACACTTGCTGGCGCTGTATTAACTATGTCACAACAATGCTATTTAAATGCACCTTGTCCGTCACGGCTTGCAATTTCGATAACTCGATGGAATTACAAAGTCATATACAGCCACTCAGATCGTATTTTATTTATCCTGCTAAAGGATTGTCGAACAGCTCTACGCTTGTATAAATTGTGTGCTTCGGGTCCTGACCTACCTGTCACACTTTAGTTTTCGCCGTCTTGATGTTTTTTTTGGTATTGATGAGCACCTCCACATGTTTCACATATCAGTTGCTTGTTCCCAGAACCATATATTTTTTCCAGAAATTTTAATTCTCGCTGTAACTCTTTCTCAACCAAGCACAGACAAGTGTTCATATGGTCAGGTTGCACACATGGCCGCCTCAGAACTCCGCGCCTTGTTGTCGCGCTTGCGCAGTTGCCAATTCATAAGCGCCGCGTCATTTATGCCTGAGTTTCAATAGGATTAATGTGATTGGTGATTTTTTTTTTTTTTAATGTATTCAACGATTTTCGCTCCAACATGCACTTTCTACAACTACTTGCATGCTACCCTGCCAATGAAATGACAAATGAAGATTAAAAAAAAAAAATAAACAGGGACAGCAAAATTGGACAAGAAATACGTGGCCGTGCCCGGAAATACGGAACGTCTGGTAACCATATTAACGTAGACACAATAAAGAACCCAAACTCCTGGAAACAAATCTAAGATTTGAACTTGAAAAGATCTGTAGAACTCTGAGAAACAAAGCTTAATCTAGGATGTGAAAGAAGTTGAAGATGAGCTTAATCTAGGCTGTGAAAGAAGTACATCACTTGGGGGTCACGCTGTTTCACAGTTTCCAGATTCAGTCTTTGAAGTGGGCCAGTACTGACCAGTATGCTGTACCAGCACCTCGTCCAATTTCAACATAGATCTTCACAAATCTTCACAGGGACCCCTCATCCCCCCAAGCTTGTCACTGTAACACTGTTGAAGATGTAAGTCCATCATTTCAAGACGGATACATTAAGTGGTGTTCTGAGTTTTATAGAGGAGCCTTTGTGATGTGACATGTATTGTCTGTTGGGAAGCTAAACTGCAGTGTGCCCTCACACCACACCAACAAAATGCCGGGACTCTACTTAATATGGCAGTTTCTCAAACTAAACAAATGATCCAAAACACACACAGACAAGTCATGTTCCTTGAAAAAAGAAAAAGCTTTAAGAATACTTGGAATAAATTAACAAAATAGATTTATCCAAGACAGGGGTCTGCAAAGTCAGTCCTGGTGGGCTGTATTGGCTGCAGGTTTATCTTCCAAACCAAGCACACAACAAGAAAGACCATCAAATGTGTCAGAGTTGGACAGAAGCCCCACCTGCAGCCACAAACAAATGTCAGGTCTCCATAACACTGCCTCGGACTGGAAGCTGAGTGATGACCTTGGTAAACGACTCACTTTTCCAGCACCTATAACATCAGCCATGCTTCATCCAGACATGGTCATTAACTCTGAAACCTCCAAACAACAGATCATACTGGACCTGATAAACACTAGAAAAAGTGTATGGAGGAAGCCAATGAAGTAAAGCACAGCAGGTAGCAGGAAACTGGTGGTGCAGTGCCACATGGAAGGCAAGGCGGGCCCATTGTGAGCCCGTGGAGGTGGGACATTGTGGCTTCTCAGGGCGCTCATTTTGTAGAATATTAATTCTGTTGGGCATCACAGGGCAGAAAAAGGACGGCAATTAATATCCAATTACCAAAGTCACACAGAGAGCCACTAGATAACTTTGGATGAAGGGGCAGAACCAAGGACAATCCTGATAGGACGAAAGTCTGGGCTGCTCAACTCTGGCCAAGTCATCTATGGGTGTCTGATATAGTGAAAAGTCTGAGACCACAAGGACCCTAGGGTCACATCACTGATGGTGCATCCCTCTGCATTTGTAGGGTCCTGTGAAAAAGTAAGTACACCCCCATGAAACATCTTTTTTTTTTTTAACATATGGGACATATCAAAATATTAATACTTTAGATTTAATATATATAAAAAATTCATTTAGCAACAATTTATTCAACAAAAAATGAACAGATGTAGCATTTTGGTCTATGGAAGAAGTAAGCACCCCAATCGCCCCTTCCGCCCCACTCAACGAGCTGCTGCTTTGCTCCCCTTTCCTAAAACTGCTCAGAAATCTCTGACATTGACTGGCACAAAGTTTTTCCTATATCTGTGCAATATTTGAGGGGTGTCTTGGGTGCACAACCCATTAAAAAAAAAAATAATAAAAAAAAACCCCTGTTCCCACCATATCTCTTGATAGTATTGAAGAAGTTTGGGTTTCGACTTAGCCATTCCAGAACCCTCCATTTTGGTTGTTTTTCAGTCATTCCTTGGCTGGTGTGTTTAGGTCATTTTCATGTTGCAAGGTTGAGCTTCAAACCTCTGACAGGTGGTCTCACTCTCACATTACCCATGAGCACCATCTGGTACAATGAAGAATTCCTAGTGAAGTCTCCAATGGCCCTAATGTAGCAAAGCAGACCCCAAACTATAATATTTACACCATCATGCTTTACAGCTGCTATCAGGTTCTTCTGCTCAAATGCGGCCTTTGGTTTTCAAATATGTCCTTTTCAACTGTGACTGAATAACTGCCTCGGCTATCTAGAGCGCACTGTTCCAAAAGTCCTGGGGCCTCATGTATAACGCCGTGCGTAGAACTTGCACTATAACATGGCGTAAGCACAAAAGCCGAAATGTGCTTATGCACAGAAAAATCCAGATGCAGGAATCTGTGCGTACTCCAACTTCCACGTTCTTCCGCTACATAAATCCCGACCAGCGTGAAAACTAACGCCGTGCACGCTTTATGTAACGCCCAACTCCTCCCAGAATTACGCCTCTTTGGATATGCAAATCAATATAAATCGCCCTTAAGCGCAGCCTTCTGTGAAAAGACAATGGGAAAAGCACGGGGAAAATATAAGAATTTCAGCGAATACCAAGTGGAGGCAAAGGAAAAACATCCTATTTGTTCAAATAAGCCGTGGTATAATCAACAAAATGAAGTTGATCGAGTGACATAGCGTGTTGGAGAAACTTGAAAGCTCACATTCACAAATCACACAGTGCCGGAAATAAAAAAGAAGTCACATATCAAAGTCGCCGTGAAAAGCCGAGTTGTAAGCCCACTGTCTGAGTGTCATATGAAAGTTTATTAGGGTACAGAGAAAAAAGCCACATGGTGGGGAAGCACAAAATGTCAACTTCAATCTCGACATTTCCACTTTAATCACGTAGTTTATTTTGTCATTAAAGTAGAACATCATAAACTTCATCTTAAAATCGTTTAATTAACCAGTTTCTCAAATCACATCGTAATTAAAGTAGCACGTTAAATGCTTTGTTTTGTATTTGATCTTCTATGTGCTCTATGTGTGTGAATCACTACTTGCTTTTTAAACCGGCTCTCTTCCTCCAACTGGACACAGAGTCCATTACATTTGTGATATTACAGCTCTCTGAATAACTAAAATACTGAGATGTATACGTGATGTCATTTTCATGATGATAGGAGTTAAAGCACATTATTAAACATGTGTTTCACTTAGATGAAATAATTTATTGCAGCAATACTCAGGGGCGGCTCTAGGCTTGTGGTGGCACTGGGCAGAGGAAGAATCGGTGGCTCCTTCGCCGCCCGTCAGTAAGGTAGCTTATGCATGGTGGAAGGCCACGTCCGTTGCAGACACTGCATAGCCGCCTCGTGCTCAGGACACAAGCGTTTAACTTTTGCCGAAATTTGTTGCTGCGTTTTTAGCTGTGTCGTTATTTTCTCTTTCTGTGTTATATTCAATATATATTGGCGTAGCCGTCACTGCAGTCCTTGCTTTTCTTTCCCCCAGTAACCGATCGCCACACAATCAGCTCTGTAATAGAAGTTAAGCCATCTGTAAGCTTAGCGCCAATTCTTCAAAACGTTTAAAGAACATTGAAATATCTTCATAGTACATGTTTAATTATTCTATCCTTCACGACACTCCCAGTGAAGAATATAGATTATTTAAATGAAGTTAAAGTTTTATCTGTATAATTTAATAAACATATTTTGCTGCATTTCACCTTAAAAATGATATCGTCATCATATGTAAATACGCTTTATAAAGTGGCCCAGGTTGTGCGATATTATAACTGTAGTGCAAGTTTACAGTGAGGTGATTGTACTTATAAGTACTAACAGTTCTACAAGGAGCAATTGATTGAGTGCATTTAAAGTTCTTGGGATTAAACTGTTTCTGAACCGCGAGGTCCGTACAGGAAAGGCTTTAAAACGTTTTGCAGTGGCTGAGGTAGCGTGTGCTTGATGCTGTATACCGATAATTCTCTTTCCGATCAGCTGCTGCTGTGATTCACACTCAGATACAGTGATATAAATACTCCGAGTGGTGCAGTGAGAGTAATATGGAAAAAGATGATCCGCTGTGGCAACTCCTAACGGGAGGAGCTGAAAGAAGAAGAAGAAGAAGAAGAGAGGAACAACGCTAAAGCAGTTATGGTATTTAGAATAGTTTGACCATTCTGTGGACCATTATATTGTTACAAGTTAATTACAATCAGATGCATTACACTAATAAACAATATGCAGTTAGTTTCGGTGTATTTATAAAGCCGCGTCAGGAAAATAAGGTGTAACCCACACAGGAACAGTAGCACTGCTTTGACGCTGGGTGCCGCCAGTCTACAAAACCGAGCGGAGAACTTGCGTACGACAAGGCATGAGGTACCGTGGAAAAGTGCGTGGCTTTACGCCAAGTTTAGATTTTATACATCGCGATTTGAATGTGGAAAAGTTCTTACGCAACATTTCTGTGCGTACGCACCGTTTATACATGAGGCCCCTGATCTTTGCCTAGATGTTCGTGGGCAAACCTTAGTTTTGCTCTGAAGTTCTTTTTGGTCAGAAAATTCTTCCTCCTGGTACAACTTCCATGTACAGTGGCACATAGGACCCCCTTGCTTTAAATGTCTGTTACTTTGAAGAGTTAAGTGAGCAGAAGATGAAATGATCACCAAAAGGCATAACATTAAACAGGTCACATTTCTTTTCAGAATTTTATCCAAGATTAGTGTAATGTTTGTTTTGTACCGTTGTAAAGTGAATAAAGGAAAGGAGCGCCATGCACAAGTCTTAAAAGATATTTGAGGTCTCTGATAATTTTTCCCAAGGTGGTCTCAGACCCTCATTAGCTCATTATGACTATGATTTGTTCACAGTCACCGTTAGGAAACCCCAGGCAATGCAAACTGCAAAGCTGTATAAATTCTTCAAACCGTCCCAACAATCAGCAGCCATGGGCTCCTCTAAGCAGCTGCCCTGCACTCTGAAGAATAAAAGAATTGATGTTCACAAAGTAGGTGGAGGCTACAGGAAGATAGCAAAGTGTTTTCAGGTCGCTATTTTATCAGTATGTGATGCTATTAAGAGGTCAAATTGAGGTCTGGAAGACCATGAAAACTTTCTGAAAGAACTGCTCGTTGGATTGCTAGAAAGGCAAATCAAGAACCCCGTTTGACTGCAAAAGTCCCTCAGGGAGAATCAGCAGACTCTGGAGTGGTGGTGCTCTGTTCTTCTGTGTACTGACACCTCAACAAATGTGACCTTCAGGATCGAGTCAGTAGAAGAAAACCTTTCCTGTGTCCTCACCACAAAATTCAGCACCTGAAGTTGAACATCTAAACAAATCTGACACATTCTGGAAACAAGTCCCGTGGATCGATGAAGTCAAAATAGAACTTTTTGGCCGCAATCTGCACAGGTATGTTTGGAGAAAAAAGGGGGCAGAATGCCAGAAAAGAACACATCTCCAGCTATTAAACCTGGCAGAGGACTGATCAGACTTTGGGCTCGTGCTGCAGCCACTGGCACAGGGGACATGTCACAGGTAGAGGGAAGAATGGATTCAAATAAAATACCAGCAAAGTCTGGAAGCAAACATCACATCATCTGTAAAAAATAATTTGAAGTTAAACAAGAGGTTGGGTCCTACAAAAAGATGATGATCTGAAACACTTCAAAACCTAGAATACTTCAAGAGGCACAAGCTGACAATTTTTGCCATGGCCCTCACAGTCCCTCGACCTAAACATCACTGAAAATCTGTGGATTGATCTCAAAAGAGCAGGGCATGCAAGACAGCCCAAGAATCCTGGAGAATTAAAAGCTTTTACAGGGATGAATGGGTGAAAATATCCAAGAAAGAACTGAAAGACTCTTATCTGGCTACAAAAAGCATTTACAAGCTGTGATACTCTCCAAAGAGGGTCTTACTAAGTACTGACCATGTCAGGGTCCCAAACGGTTGCTTCAGGCCCTTTTCATGTTTTTATCATTTTGTACCTGTGAATGATGGAAATAAAAATGTAATCTTGCTTAAAATATTAAAGAAACGTGTCACCTTCAACTTAATGGCTTTTAGTGATCAGTTCATCTTGTGCTCACTTAACTCTTCACAGTAACAGACATGTAAGACAAGGGGGCCCAAACTCTTTGCATGATCTAATTCGAGAAGCCTCTTTCCAATGGTAGACTTTGACATCAACTGTGGCAAGAACCTACCTGTGGGTCACACGGTGAAATTCTGGGGTCCTTAGGGACATCTTCCAGCATCTTGAGTTCTGTTCTCAGGATGAACTTGCTGGGTCAGCCTGGCCTGTACAAGCTGGCAGCTGTTTAAAATCTTCGCAAATTGTTGATGACCTTCTGAACGATGGAATGGTTGATTTCCAAATGTTTGGAGATCTTCTTAAATCAAGTTCATGGGCCTGGTAGTTAGCACACACTTCAGCACCAAACAGCAAACAAACTAAATGTTTGAGGTTGAAATAAGAGAACAAGTCTGCACAAGGTCCTCTCTAAAGACGTTCTAATCCTTTACACCCGATTCTGACTAAATGTACAGGGAGTCCTCGTGTTACGACACAGTTCTGCTCCTACAACAGTGATGTAACCCAAATTTTGGTGTAAGTCGAAACACACCCTAGCCTAAGTCACTTACCTATCCTAACACATTTGCAAAATCATAATCTAGAACATAAAAACACAACTATGCCACAGAAAAAAGAAAAGGGCATAAATATACTGTACTGTAGGAACAGAAAACATGACAAAAAATGAGTGTAAAAAATTCCTTACATTTATTCCTTCTGATCTCTTTACAATATCTAATTTCACTTCCATCGTGATGGGTTTCCTCTTCTTTGAAGACACCGACTTTCGTTAAGGAACCATAAGGGCCAAAAAGTCACCAAACAAAGCAAAACAAACGGAACACTTGTGCCGCTCGCAACCAAACAAGTTCGCCAGCTCCCTCACTCAAATGCGGCGTACTTCCACAACGCGCAACCAAACGAGTTCGCCCACATAGTCTGTAAGTACAATGCTAATGGCGTAAGCCAACATACTCACGTCCCAATTTTTTAAAAAAAGATTTTAGGGGAGTGAGCATTGTAAACTCGATACGTCGCAACCAGAGGACCCCCTGTATTGGAGGACTTGCTTTTTCCATATGTGAAATTCGCATTTATGTTAATTTAAACTATACAAGGGACTACAAAATGTAAGTGTAGCATGATATTTCTTTTATAACACCGGTTCTCAAACTTCTTTAGAATTTCTTGCGTAGCAGTCCCTTTAAAAATTGTTCGATGGCTTAAAAAATAAATATTATTTCAAGAAAATTGAGGGCACTAAATACTTTGCACAAGGGTGTCACATACCCACTGCACAGCACTGCATAGGTATAGGCTGCTGTGAATAAAACATTTTTGACAAACAATTATTTATTTAGAAAATATTACGTACATCTTAGTTATTAAATTTAAGTTAAAATTTTAATGGGATGGATGCATCTGCTTTGCCTTAACCAGTTCTTCTATGTTTGGCTTTGTTTTTGCCAGTGCAACTCTCATATCATTTGTTGCGTCAAATCTGTTTGGAGATTCTGTTTTGATAGTAAGTAGTGTGGAAAAAGCCGTCTCACACTCATAGGTGGCTGCGAATGGAATCAGCACTCTTAGAGCCATCTTTGCAACATTGGGATAGGACTGTGCCATTTCAATCCAAAAATCACTACAACACATTTCACGGATAACATGTTTTGCACCCCCATCATTTACCAAATCAATAAACTGTTCTTGAATTAAATTGTCCTCCGAAGACAGGTCACTAATGGAGAGTACAAACGGGTTATCTATAAATCGTTGGTATTTTTCAAATTCTCGTAGGTCAGGAAAATAGTGAGAAATTTCTTGTCTAAGAATTTAAACAAGCTGTTTCATCATCTCAAGGATATCGTCATCGATGTTAAGCTCATTTTCATCAATATATTTGTTCAGCTGTGGAAATGGGGCAAATTACTTATTCTCTAAGTTTTACTTCATTTGCATTGAGTGGGCAATTTCACCACTTAAAAACACAAAAAATGTAAAATATTTTGTTTGTTGATTATCTACATCCACCTTTAGCGCTCTTATTTGCTTCTAAAATATCCGAAAACTGTTTGCGAGTGTTTTGATTCTACAAAAGAAGCGCTAATTTTTGATTATGATAAAAATAATGAGGGCTGGTTTGTGCCAAGCGATAATGGTGGGAAAACAACGCGGTGGCAGCGAATAACGGAACAGCGGATTAGTGGTCGGGTGTAGGTGGTGGGGGCAACGATGGAGCTCAGTCACTTACTTCCCCTCGGATGGTAAAAGTTAATAATGATAAAAATATAAATAGTATAAATATGCAATAATTTCTGACAGTCCCACCGAAACCGCTTCGCGGTCCCAGACCCCAGTTTGAGAACCGCTGTTTTATAAGATGACTTCTGGTGCTGTCATGAGTGGTTGCCTGCTACAGTAGCATCCACATTTGTTTATCTTCATTGTTGTTTTCTATTGTTTGCTGACTTTTTTTTGATAAAATGGACAATAGAAGATGAGAGGAAGGACCTGCACTCACTCACACGTGACAGCAGCTGCTGGACTTGTGCCCTTTGTCTACAAGAACACCAGAGCCTCAGACATCTCAGAAAGAGAGCAGGAGCCCTGCTCTGTAATTAGAGGAGAAGGTACAGACCTTACTTGCTTTCTATGATCGTGGGCAATGTGGCGAATTAAATGAATGAGCTCTCAGTGCTGATCAGGAACCAAAGAGTGCAAGTCCAAGGAGATGATGCTGAAGTTTTATAACACACTATGAGGCCTCATTTGGAGTACTGGGTGCAGTTTGGGTCTCCAGGCTACAAAAAAAAGACATAGCAGCACTAGAGAAAGTCCAGAGAAGAGCAACTAGGCTGATTCCAGCACTACAGGGGATGAGTTAAGATTAGGATTGAGGAAAGATTAAAAGAGTTGAGCCTTTACAGTTTAAGAAAAAGAAGATTAAGAGGAGATCTGACTGAAGTGTCAGGAAGGCGGTGTGGTGTAGTGGTTTAAATCCCTCTCATGACATGGTGTGACTATGAGCAACTCACTTGACCTGTCTGTGCTCCAACTGGAAAACCAAAAGAAATGCAACCAATTGCATCATAAGTGTTGTCATTTGCCTCGGATAGAGGTGTCAGCCAAATAAGTAAATGTAAAATCATGAAGGGAATTAGTCCAGTGGATCGCAACGGTGACTTTAAAATAAGTTCATTAAGAACACGGGGGCACAGCTGGAAACTTGTTGAGGGTAAATTCCACACAAATATTAGGAGGTTTTCCTTTACACAGAGAACCACAAACTCATGGACTAAGTGTGGTAGACAGTAGGACTTTAGGAACTTTCAAAACTGAACTTAATATTATTTTGAAAAATTCAGGTGATAGGACTGGCGAGTTTTGTCAGGGCTAAATGGCCTGTTCTCATCCAGATTGTTCTAATGCTATAGCAACAAACAAGAAATGTAAAAATAATTTATTTTTTTTTTTCATTAGCAACAAAAAGGGATATTAATTCTGGATTCACTGTTACTGCTCTGAAAGTAAAAAAAAAAAAAAAAAAGTGTGTGGGGGTTATATTCCTGATACCAAAAAGTAAAATGCTGCATGAAAAACTGACATTTGTGATAAAAAGAATACTAGCTCAACAGAAATGAATTATTTGAATTAATTGAGATAAAACCAGACAGACATCCTTCTTTTTGATGAGCTTGATGACTTTCTAGACATTGGTAGGTCCAAACTCTTACAGTCTCCTAGAGTCACTCGAGGCTATTTAGTCCGCAGGGAGGGTCTTTTACCAATGGAGGATTCAGAAGTCGCATCGTTCTTCACGTCGGATTTGCTGTTCTTCAAAGACTCCAGAAGGCTCTTGATTCTTTCACTGGCACCCTCTCTCCTCCTTCGCTTTTTCGCCTTGTTTCCAGTATCTGATGCGGAAGGAAGCAAAAGAGCTGCCAGTCCCCAGGGATGGTAACCCAAAACGGATGCTTTAGTCATTCCCTCTTGCTGCAAGATCCAAGCACCATCTCTGGCCAAGGAGACAAATCTCTCAAGCTGAGTCTGATTTACATTTTTGCTTACATTGAGGGTCTGCTCAAATGGATTCTGTATGTGCAACGGTGAAACTTCTGGCTTGGTTTGCTCTTTCCCCTAAAAGCACAAAAGTACAGGCTTTATTAAAATGACCCAGCCTAACACACATGCATATAGCCAGCCTATGGCTTAAAGTGCTAAAACTTCTGTTGGGACTGCAAGTGCCATTCAAATGAGAGCTCAGTTCCCTCCACAAAAGGTACCCTGTTATCAGTTTCTTATGAATATGGCCTTTCACTCTCATTCTTGTGTGTCAAAACCACACTATTGTGATGCAACTGCAACCAAATGACACTCTGCTCAAATGCCATGGCTATCTGACTGCTTAATCAGCATTTCATAGTTTTGAAACGGTTTGTGCTGGACTTCCCCTATATGAAAAATAAGTTGCTAATGCTAATTTTTTATTCAATCTTTCTTTCTAGTATGCACACTTAGCTGTTCTGTTGGTAATATGATGCAAAACTGTCTACAGAACAACAGCAACAAATGTGATTAACACTGGACAATGATGACTTTGCTTCCTGAACGCTTTTTGGTGTATTTTATCAGTTTTGGCCTGCTGATTACAAAAATCACTTTTTAATTTTTACATCACTTATTGTTTTATTGTAATTTCCTATTTTTACAATTTCATGGCATATTACAAGTATACATACACTACCTGTGAAAAGGATTTGAACACCTTGCTTTTGTTTTTTTCAAATATAATCAGTTGAAATGCAATTAATTACCAAATGTTCTGAATTGTAAGCATTAAACTGCCAGAGGTTTAAACTTAAAAAAGGAAACTTCAAAATATTACAAATGGGCCTTCCTCATGAATCAACTTCCATGATTCGCAGAAAAGAGTCACTCAAAAAGAACGAGTTGTTCATGAATTGCCAATCACTATCAATGGAAATCCAGTAGCTAGGCGTCAGACATGACTGCGAGGAAACGTTGCCCAGAAATTACAGCGCAATAAGGCTATGTTAATTCAAGAAGCTCCAAATTCATCATTAGGACTCTGCATGTGTGGACTTGAGGTTCAAAGCTTTACACTCTCTTGACTGATGATTTACCAGTCATAACATAGCCCTTGCTAGAACCTGCTATCTGATCTTTGACGAGTAAAAACGACAATTTTCATTTCAAGGCTAATTTCATGTCAGGATCAGAACCAAACTTTATTAGCCACACACATTACCAGTCAAAAGTTTTAGAACACCTCAGTTTTTCTTCAAAATTAATCAGCTGAAATGTAATGAATGACCTAAAATGGTGAAAAAGTAAGCAGTAAACTGCCAGAGGTTTACATTTAAAGTTGAGGTTAGAAAAACTGAAAAAAGGAAATTTCAGAATATTACAAATGGGCCTTCTTCAGGGAAAAACTAATAGGTTATAACTACAGATGTTCTGCAGCAATCAAAATAAATGAAGCCATCCAAACTGAAGCTAACAATTTGCACAGGTGTCCCAAATCGTGTTGATTACTTCAAAATCCTCTTTGTGTCTTAAAGCAGCGGCTGAAACAGACTGTGCTACTACACCCTCTGAAGTACTACTAAGACAATACTCCAGTGATAATGGGAAGAAAACAGAAATTAACAAATCAAATGAGACAGAGCATTATTTCCTGTGGAAGTGTAGGCCTTTCATTTCGAGAAATTTTAAAAAACAATCCTAGTGTCAGTGAGTTCAGTGGTGTCCTACACAACCCAAAGGCAACTGGAAACTGGAAGAAACTCTGATAGGAAGAGATCTGGCTGAGGCAAAGTGACGAGCCAATCAGAAGAAGAGTTTCTGAGGGTCACCACCCTGCATGATCACAGGGGCCTCACAGCACAACGCCTTCAAGCACAGCTTAACAGTGCAGGTCGTCACAAGCAAATGTCAGTTTGTACTGTGAAGAGGAGACTTTGTGCTGCAGGTTCGACAGGACCTTGAAATACCAGCTGTGCACTACTGCAGACTGAAAAAAGTCTTATGGACCAATGACTCCAAATTTGAAATCTTCGGTCCTTCACACAGGGTGTTTTTACTCCATCAAGATGGTGAAAGGATAGATCCTCAGTGTGAGACAACCAACTAACAAACATAGAGGAGGAAGTGTGATGGTCTGGGGTTCTTTTGCTGGAGGCACATTTAGTGATTTGCACAGAGTGATTGGCATTCAGAATCAACAGGGTTACCACAGTTTGGCTTTTAGATCAGCAAAAGGTGAAGGCTACTTTGATGAATCAAAAATTTGAATACAATTTGGTGCACTTAATGATTTCTTGACTTATTTTTATTTGCCGTTATTTATTTGTTCTATACCTCGATTTCATTAAACATTAAGACATTAAACTGTGTGCATTTCCATTAAAACTGAAGTGTTCTAAAACATGTGACCGGTAGCGTATACAATACAACAACTAAAACTGGAGCAACTGTGCTGATCTAAAAGTAGAGGCCCTGCTACTAAGAATTCAGCTCAGAGAGACCAAGTACTACGCAGGTAACAGCTGCTGTCCTAAAGAGTGTCATTTCATGAAAAGAACTAGCTGCTCTGTAAGGGCAGAAGAGTGTGGCAACATAACCCACTTGTCGAACCAACAAAGATATTTTTGTCACCTCTTCATATAAAACTTGGACTGATGAAACAATTTATGTAATTCCGTAAATTTTATTAACAAGGAAGGTGAAGGATATTTGAGACAGATGTTTCCACGAATAACTCGCATCAAGATTAAGGAAGGTTCTTTTGTTGGTCCACAAATCATACAAGTCATCTGTGACAAAGCAGTCTGACAGTCTTCTAGTGGGGCCAAAGGACATTTCAAGGAAGGCAGTCAAGAGAACTGAAAAGCGATTACGCAGTACCAAACTAGGCTCAGCAGGATGACGACATGCTTCATGCATATAAAACCATGAAGTGCGACATGTCGCTAAAGGTTCATTCTCAGCATTCACACTTGGGCTTCTTCTCTTCTAATGTTAGTGAAGCCAGTGATGTACACGGTAGAAGGTTTCACTGGGGCACTGTTACAATGGAAAGGCGGTTTAAGGTCAAGTGGAATCCATCAATAATGGCCAATGATTGTTAGGCACTGATATGCGAAGCATCAGATGCAGAGTACAAACGGAAATCAGCAGCAAAACAATTTTAGCTCCACTGAACTAATGCAATGCGTCAGCGATTAAACACGCTAAATTCAACAAAGGCTAATTTTGTGTTTCCCCAAATTCCTATGTGATACAGTCAATCTGAAATTGGCATAGCCTTGTATAAGATGCCATCATGAGAAAATATTTATTTTAATAAATAAGCTATTTGTAAAATTTGAGAAGATGACACTATACATTTCTTTGCAATACTGTACAATGAATGGGCTTACCTTTCTTATGTTAATTGACATTTTCTGAAAGGCAAAGTTTCCATAAAATTCAAAGAATTCTTGCAGTAGCTGGCCTAGAAAAGTAAAAAGAAGCCATAAATGCTCCACGAAAAGCAATGAAACATGTTTCTGTTCATCAAACAACAAATTGCACCAAAAACAAATACCCAGAGTTTCTGTGTTCTCAGATACGCTGATTTTGTTGATATCCCTTACAAACGTGCAGTCATTCCCATCAATGATATGTTTGTCTTTAGCGTCTGCAGAAGAAAATAACACCATTTCAGATTTTATGTCATCCAAACAAATACACAATATTACATAAAGAAAACGTTTTCATTTGTGTAATGGGACAGCAAGCCGGCTGTGCTGTTAGTTCCTTATATCTGCTGCCGCTGGGTTTCCCCCTAATAGTGAAAACGATTAAGTGAGGAATTGGTAACTGATAGCTGATAACGTGCGTATATGGAATTCTGTCAAGTGCAGACTCTAAACGCAATTCACTTAAAAAGACATCCCATCCAGCCGTTCATCTTCAAGGATTTCCACTTGTTCATTGCCACTAAAGTAAAAATGAACTGAGAAGTGCAGGCTCTCAGTTTACTGTTTTCCTTTAAATTATTCAATAATTTGTCTTCCCAAAAATATGGATATAAACTAAGTGTGATCTTTCAGGTTTAGGAAAAACAGAAAACATAAAACAAAACTTGCACTTAAGTAAGAATTAACAAAATATATAGCCAGAGCAGTACATGGCTGGGGTTGTGGGGTGCAGAAACACAGAAATGACACAGTAGACAGGAACATAAAATGGAATGTACTTTTATTTTTACATGACTTTATTCGAGTATTCAGTCTTACACAAACTGCGGAGTTGAGAAGCACTAGAGGCCTTTTTCATACAAGTTGTCAGCTTACTACAGGCAGCAGATATCTGACAGCTTTTAAGGATTACTTGGCGGCACAGCAACAGATTTCAACTGTAAGTGAAACACTGATGCATGAAACAAGAATTGGTTACAAAACCCAGTTTGGAAGTGACTGTTGGGCGATTGTAAAAACTGACATGCAAGGCATCATGAGATTAAAATTATCATATTTATGATCACAAATACAGTGGATTGAAAAAGTATTCGAGCCCCTAGACAAAGTTGACATTTCTTGTATTATTTCTCTTTGAAAATGCATCTTTAGCTTGGAATAATGTATGATTGTTAACAATGCAATGAGGGTAATGAAAACAGGTGTAAACTAGTCTAGAAGTGATTCTTTAGGTCTGTTCTTAGGAACATACAACTGAGAAATCAGTCATCTTCTTCTTCTTCTTTCGGCTGCTCCATCCTTTTCCATATCTTTCTGTCTTCTGCATCTTGTTCTGTTACACCCATCACCTGCATGTCCTCTCTCACCATATCCATAAACCTTCTCTTAGGCCTTCCTCTTTTCCTCTTCCCTGGCAGCTCTATCCGTTAACATCCTTCTCCCAATATACCCAGCATCTCTCTTCTGCACATGTCCAAACCAACGCAATCTCGCCTCTCTAACTTTGTCTCCCAACCGTCCAACTTGAGCTGACCCTCTAATATCCTCATTTCTAAACCTGTCCATCCTCGTCACACCCAATGCAAATCTTAGCATCTTTAACTTTGCCACCTCCAGCTCTGTCTCCTGCTTTCTGGTCAGTGTCACTGTGTCCAACCCATATAACATAGCTGGTCTCACTACTGTCCTGTAGACCTTCTCTTTCATTCTTGCTGATACCCATCGGTCACAAATCACTCCTGACACTCTTCTCCACCCTGCCTGCACTCTCCTCTTTACTTCTCTTTCAAAATCCCCATTATTCTGTACTGTTGACCCCAAGTATTTAAACTCCTCCATCTTCGCCAACTCTACTCCCTGCATCCTCACCATTCCACTGGCCTCCCTTTCATTCTCACACATGTATTCTGTCTTGTTCCTACTGACCTTCATTCCTCTCCTCTCTAAAGAATATCTCCACCTCTCCAGGGTCTCCTCAACCTGCTCCCTACTCTTGCTACAGATCACAATGTCATCAGCAATCATCATAGTCCACGGGGACTCCTGTCTAATCTCGTCTGTCAACCTGTCCATCACCATTACAAATAAAGGGCTCAGAACCAATCCCTGATATAATCCCACCTCCAACTTGAATGCATCCGTCACTCCTACCGCAGACCTCGCCACTGTCACACTTCCCTTGTACATATCCTGTACAACTCTTACGTACTTCTCTGCCACTCCTGACTTCCTCATATAATACTACAGCTCCACTTGAGGCATCCTGTCATATGCTTTCTCCAGATCCACAAAGGCGCAATGCAACTCCTTCTGGCCTTCTCTAAACTTCTCCATCAACATCCTCAGAGCAAACATTGCATCTGTGGTGCTCTTTCTTGGCTTGAAAACATATATAAGTGGCTTATTTGGTGAAACCTCAAAAACTGACAAAAATGAAGACAAGGGAACTTTCGAATGACTTGAGAACCACTGTGATTAAGAAGTTTAAAGATGGCAATGGTGCCAAGAAGATTGGCAAGCTCCTTAGCCTCAGTGTGTCCACTGTGAAGGAAAATTTGCCGCGTCATCTCTTAATTACAGTTCACCAACGAAAACCTTCAAATGTTGCCCAGTTGGAGCAGTTCTGCAAGGAAGAATGGGAAAAATGGCCTCCATCCAGATGTGCTAAGCTTGTAGATGGGCTATGCAAAGCGATTGCAAGAATTTACTGCCGCAAAGGATGCTGCTACTAAGTATTGATTGTGTGTCATGTGAAGGGGTCCATTACTTTTTCAACAACATTTTTCACAACATGACTGTCAATTTGCATTTGTTTAGTTCACCAAGCATTAAATGTTTCAAAATAGGTACACTGTGATACCCTGCATTTGTGATTTTTATAGGTTGTAATGATGCAAGATGGAAATACGGTGGCTTTCCAGAGGGGGTTAAATACTTTTTCAACCCACTGTATATGGGATGTTGGCTGAAAAATAGGTTAGATTGTATAAATAGCATGCGGCAGAGCAGTTGGGCATCTCACAGAGAATGTAGGTGAAGGGCTGGCAAGCCTCTAGTGTCCAGTTAGCGGTGTCCTGTGCCAATTCAACTCATCCGGTTTGACAATGCTAGTTAAAAATGATTGGCTGTCTATTTGATGAACCTAATGAGTAATCAAAAACAAGTGTGAAGTGTGTTATAGCTTCTGTAGATACAGTTATGTACAAAAAGTATTCAATCCCCTTGAAAATCATCATAATTTCCTGCAAGACAAAAGATTTGTACACATATTTATCCATTCAGTTTCTTTAATGTGAACTCTTATGCTGTAATAATGTGTTTCTAAAGTCAAAATAAACCATTTTCTATAGATCTTTAACTGAAGAACAACAACTTGAAAGTTAATGATTGTATAAGTATTCAAAGCCCTATACATCCATGCTTTGTGGAGAACCCTTTTACCGCAATAGCGGCCCCCACTCTTTTGGGTATGTGAGTATGTCCCAGTTTGGCACATTGTCCAGGAGCGATTCTTCCCTATTCTGTTTGGCAGAGTTTATCGAGATCCTCTAGGTTGGTGGAATGGCCGCCTCTGGACATCAGCTTTCAAATAGTGCCATAAATTCTCAGTAGGGTTAAGATCAAGGCTTTGACTCGGCCATTCCAAAACATTCACCTTTCTGTTTTTGAGCCATTCCAGTGTCGCTTTGGCCCCATGCTTAAGGTCCTTGTCATGCTGAAAAATGAATCTTCTTCTGAGCCATAGGTTCATGGCAGACTCTGGAACAAGTTCTCCTGCAATATTGTGCGGTATCTGTATCCATCCATTGTCCCTTCAACTCTGACAAGAGTCCCACTCCCAGCATATGGATACTACCACCACCATATTTCACTGAAGGTTTGGTGTTTCTTGAGGCCTGGGCACTGTTAGTTTTACACTACACATACCTTTTTGAAGTCTGGCCAAAAGCTTCTATTTTGGTCTCATCCGCCTATAAAATCTTCACTCATATCCTAACTGGGTCTTTCTCATGCTTTGTAGAAAATGCCAAATATGCTTTTATGAGGACCTTCTTAAGGAATGGTGTTTCTTGTTACCCTCCCATAGAGGCCTGTTTTATGGAGAGCTATTGCAATTGTGGACCCCTGTGCCTTCACTCCCATTTCAGCCAAAGAGCACTGCAGACCTCTGAGAGTGATGGTTGGATTTTTAGTGACCTCTCTCTTCCCAGTTGATGTCTGCTCTAATTTTCAGTTTTGAGGGATGACCTGTTCTAGTAAGAGTCTGGGTGATGTGATGAACCTTCCACTTTCTGATAATGGATCCAACAGGGCGCAACAGGGTATTCCAACTCTTTGATATTTTTTAGTAGGTATTTCCTGCCTTGCGCATTTCCAGGACTTTGTTTCTCACAACAGCAGATGTTCCTTTGTCTTCGTTTTTGCAGTGATTGTCTAGCAGAGATGATGGCCCTAACAAAGGGGGCTTTTTATATCCAGAGAGATAGAACGGATTCACATCAAACCTCATTATGCTTAATTATAACTGTCAAATGACTGTCACCTTTGTGTCGTTTGTGATTTGTCATTTGTAGAAACTGTAGCTTCCAGAACACAGAGGTTTAAATACTTAGTGGAAACACAAACTTTGGAGTTGTTCTTCTTTAGTTAAATATCTACAGACTGTGGTTTACTTGGACTTTGGAAAAGGTATTGTTAAAGCATAAGAGTTCACGTTAAAAATACTGAATGGATCAATATATGTATAAATCTTTCATCATGCAAAAAGGTATGACGGATTTCAAGGGGACTGACTACTTTTGCATGTCACTATGTGTGAAATAAAAAGATGCATAGCAGCACTTCTACACTTGCTGTGATCAATCAATACTATAGTGAACAATAAATAGAAGATCAGATCAAGAGCACCCATGGATAAAGCTGAGCGATGAGTTACAGTGAAGCTGCTAATGCCTCTTTAACACAATAGAAACAATAAGGCCATGTCCCATCATGCAACTCTACCAGCTATTTTCAAATTCAAAGTTCAAATGTATTTATAAAGCACATTTAACAACAACATACAGTTGTACCAACGTACTGTACTGAGTAAATAAAATAAAAACTGTAGTATAAAGCATGCAACCAGACTGTAAAAACCAAGGGCATTATGTAAAATCTCTACAACCTAAAGCATAAAGACAAACACTCCCAAAGCGACATCATAGGTCTCCAAAAGCCATAGAAAAATGATGAATCTTTATACGGGTTTTAAATGTCAGGACCGTAGAGGCAGTCCTGACATATAAAGGTAACTCGTTCCAGAGTTTTTGGGTAGCCACTGCAAAAGCTCAATCACCTTTCTGTATGAAACAAGAGCAGTCCTCGAACCGCCACCTTATCGTGGTGGAGGGGTTTGCGTGTCCCAATGATCCTAGGAGCTCTGTTGTCTGGGGCTTTATGACCCTGGTAGGGTCACCCAAGGCAAACTGGTCCTAGGTGAGGGATGAGACAAAGAGCGTTTCAACCAAACCTCCTATGAAGAATGAAAATTTTGGACAGCGTTTTTTCTTGCCTGGACGCGGGTCACCGGGGCCCCCCTCTGGAACCAGGCTTGCACCCATGGGGCTCAGCCCGAAGAGGCAACGTGGGTCCCCCTTCCCATTGGCTCACTACCTATGGGAGGGGCCAAGGAGGTCGGGTGCAGTGTAAGTTGGGTGGTGGCCAAAGGCAGGGAACCTTGGCGATCCGATCCTCGGCTACAGAAGCTGGCTTTTGGGATGTGGAATGTCACCTCTCTGAAGGGGAAGGAGCCTGAACTAGTGCGCGAGGTTCCGGCTAGATATAGTCGGGCTCACTTGACACACAGCTTGGACTCTGGAACCAATCTCCTTGAGAGGGGCTGGACTCTCTACCACTCTGGAGTTGCCCCTGGTGAGAGGTGCTGAGCGGGTGTGGGCATACTTATTGCCCCCCGACTTGGAGCCTGTTCATTGGGGTTTACCCCGGTAGACGAGAGGGTAGCCTACTTTCGCATGCGCCGAATAGCAGTCTGGAGTACCCATCCTTTTTGGAGTCCCTGGAGGGGGTGCTAGAGAGCATGCCTTCTGGGGACTCCCTCGTTCTGCTGGGAGACTTCAATGCTCACGTGGGCAATGACAGTGAGACATGGAAGGGCGTGATTGTGAGGAATGGCCCCCTCGATCTGAACCCAAGTGGTGTTTTGTTATTGGACTTCTGTGCTCGTCACGGATTGTCCATAACAAACACAATGTTTAAGCATAAGGGTTTTCTTATGTGCACTTGGCACCAGGACACTCTAGGCCTCAGTTCAATGACTGACTTTGTGGTCGTGTCGTCGGACTTGCGGCCACATGTCTTGGACACTCGAGTGAAGAGAGGGGCGGAGCTGTCAACTGATCACCACCTGGTGGTGAGTTGGCTTCAATGGTGGGGGAGGAGGATGCCGGTCAGGCCAGGTAGGCCCAAACGTATTGTGAGGGTCTGCAGGGAACGTCTGGCAGAGTCTCCTGTCAGAAGTAGCTTCAATTCCCACCTCCGGCAGAACTTCGACCATGTCCCGAGGGAGGTGGGGGACATTGAGTCCTAATGGGCCATGTACCGTGTTGTTGAAGCGGCTGACCAGAGCTGTGGCTGTAAGGTGGTCGGTGCCTGTCGTGGCGGAAATCCCCGAACCCGTTGGTGGACACCGACGGTGAGGGATGCTGTCAAGCTGAAGGAGTCCTACAGGGTCCTTTTGTGTGGGGGGATACTTCGAAGACCTCCTCAATCCCACTAAAATGCCTTCCAATGAGGAAACAGAGCCTGGGGTCTTGGAGGTGGGCTTCCCCATCTCTGGGACTGAGGTCACCGAGGTGGTCAAAAAACTCCTTGGTGGGAGTGCCCCGGAAGTGGGTGAGATACGCCCGGAGTTCCTCAAGGCTCTGGATGTTGTAGGACTGTCTTGGTTGACACGCCTCTGCAACATTGCATGGACATTGGGGACAGTGCCTCTGGATTGTTAGACCGGAGTGGTGGTCCCCCTCTTTAAGAATGGGGACAGGAGGGTGTGTTCCAGCAACAGAGGGATCAGACTCCTCAGCCTCCCTGGAAAAGTCTATTAGGGAGTCCTGAAGAGGAGGGTCCGTCGGATTGTCGAACCTTGGATTCAGGAGGAACAGTGTGGTTTTTGTCCTGGTCGTGGAACAGTGGACCAGCTCTACACCCTTAACAGGGTCCTGGAGGGTGCATGGGAGTTTGCCCAACCAGTCTATATGTGTTTTGTAGACTTGGAAAAGGCGTTCGACCATGTCCCTCGGGGAATTCTGTGGGGGGTGCTCCGGGAGTACGGGCTACTGGACCCCCTGATAAGGGCTGTTCGGTCCCTGTACAACCGGTGTCAGAGCTTGGTCCGCATTGCCGGCAGTAAGTCAAACCCGTTTCCAGTGAGAGTTGGACTCTGCCAGGGCTGTCCATTGTCACCGATTCTGTTCATAACTTTTATGGACAGAGTTTCTAGGCGCAGCCAGGGCATTGAGGGGGTCCAGTGTGGTGGACTCAGGATTGGGTCACTGCTTTTTGCAGATGATGTTGTCCTGTTTGCTTCATCAGGCTGTGATCTTCAGCTCTCTCTGGATCGGTTTGCAGCTGAGTGTGAAGCGGCTGGGATGGGAATCAGCACCTCCAAGTCCGAGACCCAGAGTGGAGTGCCCTCTCAGGGTTGGTAGCGAGATCCTGCCCCAAGTGGAGGAGTTCCAAGTATCTCGGGGTCTTATTCACGAGTCAAGGAAGAATAGAGCGTGAGATCGACAGGCGGATCAATGCGGCGTCCACAGTGATGCGGGCTCTGCATCGGTCTGTCGTGGTGAAAAAGGAGCAGAGCCATAAGGGAAAGCTCTCAATTTACCAGTCAATCTATGTTCCTACCTTCACCTATGGTCATGAGCTATGGGTAGTGACCAAAAGAACGAGATCGCGAATACAAGCGGCTGAAATGAGTTTCCTCTGCAGGGTGTCTGGGTTTTCCCTTAAAGATAGGGTGAGAAGCTCAGTCATCCGGGAGGGGCTCAGAGTAGAGCTGCTGCTCCTCTATATCCGCATTGAGAGGAGTCAGATGAGGTGGCTCGGGCATCTGATCAGGATGCCTCCTGGATGCCTCCCTAGTGAGGTGTTCCGGACACGTCCAACCGGGAGGAGGCCCCGGGGAAGACTCAGGACACGCTGGATGGACTATGTCTACTGGCTGGCCTGGGAACGCCTCAGGATTCCCCTGGAAGAGCTAGAAGAAGTGGCCGAGGAGAGGGAAGTCTGGGCTTCCCTGCTCAAGCTGCTGCCCCCACGACCCGATCTCGTATAAGCAGAAGAGGATGGATGGATGGATAATTTCAAAGTTACAGAAATTGCATAATATATATAGTACTAGCCATGCCTCACAGCTCGGCCCGCATAGTAGTGAAACTGGACAGTGTGAAGGAGGGCCCTGCCTGGCTCACTACTGCCCTGCCCCTGCCCTCAGTCTGTAGCCTCCTGCATGTGAGCTATGATTCTTAGTGCGATGAGAGATGTCACAAAATCAACTAGAATGTTCAAGCAAATTATAGAAAAAAACCTGAACTAAATCTATTAAGTAGTTCTCTCGTGAAAAGCAGACAGACGTTGGAATTCATATATAGAGAGATATTTTTAAACCACTCATTCATGCAGAACACATCAGCTTCAGCAAAAAAAAAAAAAAATCAATAATCAAAAACATTCCTTGCTAGAACACTAGTAAAACTACTAATTAACAAAAAGTGTACTTCTGGAGACGATATTTCCTACCTGCAAGGGCCTTCAGCTGATCGAGAGTTGGAATGATAGGATGCCTTCTCTTCTGCAAAAAGAAGATGACCATCATAGTGAGGGAAAAGTTGGTGATCCAGGCACCAGGAATGCTGCTGGTGATGCCATGAGCACGAGCCCAAGTTCTCACAGTAAAGACCAAGGCCCTCACCCTGACATCTAGACTTCCATACAAGTACAGCAGCTCAGTGCTCTTCATAGCAATTCTGCATCAGAGACAACATGGATTAAGTCTACAAGGAAACAGAACACTTTGCAAATACTTTCTCTTCTCCCTTAAGAGTATAAAAATAAAGCACAAGTGATTGCTTAATACATATCTAGATTTTCCTTTGTGTAGAATACATGACTGTGGGCAAAGATCCTTCACTTAGTGATATTATTGGAGAGCCTTATCACATCACTTATTCATTATACAGGGTCATTCAAAAAGATTCATCTGATTTCAAAGTGCCATATTTTTACAACCATGAGGCACCTAGGAACCAATCACATACCAAATTGAAAAAGAGCGTCATAGAATTTGTGACTGTCACTGGAGGATGGAGCGCCACACTGGCACTGGAAAGTTCAAGCATCTCTGAACAACAAGCTCCCTCATCGCTGGATTAGCCGTAAACGAGCCCACGATTTGACACCCCACTTCTGTCCATCAAGATCATCAGATCTCACAACGTGTGACCTTTGTTTTGTAGAAGTACGTTAAGGATTCTGTTAATGTGCCACCTCTCCCAACAACACTGGATCGTCTCCGAAATCACATTGAAAGAGCCACGAGTACAGTGACACCCAACGTGCTCAATCGAGTATGGGATGAATTTGACTATCGTGTTAACATTGTCCGTACAACTGGAGGAGGTCATATCGAGCACTTGTAAAATCTTATATATAAACATCTATGCATGGAAGTGTGTGTGCATCACCTGGAAAGTGCGAGGCTACAGCATGAAGCTCAAAGTAATCGACTCTGTCGCTAAAGTGAAACCGCCCATGCTTTCTTTGACTTTCTATGTACTGAGTGTTGCTTATCAAAGGAAAAAAAATGAATTTAGATTATTTTAATACTAGGCTGAAAAACAACAAAATGTGTAAAAAGTGAAGGGGTCTGAAAATTTTCTGATGGTACTGTTTATCTACATGCTTAACACAACCTTTCCCTTTAACTAACCCTAATCCTAAACCTAAATTTGAAATTGAAATGAAAAAATCAGAGTGTGGGGTCAATCCGAGACTTTTTTACTTTGGTGATAACGGTAAACGGTAACTGTACCAGCAATCAAGTTAGAAGATAAAGCAGTTGGAGGAAAACTCAAAAGCAAAAGAGCTCTTTTGGCTCAAAGAAACTCATAGCTGGACACTTTCTGAAATCTGGCACAAAGATTCAAGACAGTAAGGTAATCTGAATGCACTACACCTATCATCAGCAAACATTGAAATATGAAGAAGAGATTTATTAATAATAATCAAGGAAAAACAATGCAAAATATAAGTGACAATGACCAGGGGCTCCAGTGACAATGCAAAAAGAAGACGAGATAATACACAGACCTTGTCTAGTATAGCACTTAATAAGGTGTCTGGATATAAATGTTCATGAGTTCTACTGCAGAAGGGGTGGGATATAATGTTTTCACCATTCCAGTAAATCCTAAATCAAACCCTATCTGATACAGAACTCCGCAGTTACAGCAGCAAACCATTCTATCAAATGTTTATTCAGTATAAATTGGTAAAACTCAGTGTGAGGAAAGGGCAGACGCGCTTCATTAACTCACAACAAACTTTATCAGAGATAATGAAAGATTACAGACATGAACACCTCAGCCATAGCACGCGCACTTCAGAAGAGGTTATCCACCTGAAGCTAAGCATGTCTGGGCTCAGCCAGTACTTGGATGGGAGACCAACCAGGAAAAAACTCAGGTTGCTGCTGGGAGAGGTGTAGGTGAGACCAGCAGAGGGCGCTTAACCTGTGGTCTGTGTGTGGATTCCACTACCCCAGTGTAGTGATGGGGATCACACTGTTGTAAAAACTGCGCCGTCCTTTCAGTTGAGACATAAAAACCGTGGTCCTGACTCTGTGTGATCATAAAAGATCCCTGTGCATCCTTCGTAAAGGGTATCCCGATGTCTAAGCAAAATTGACCACCACAACCTAGTCATTTTGACTCCCTAATCATTACCTGCCTCTAATTGGCTCTCTAGCTCTCATAATTTCACCAACTGACAGCTCATGTGTGGTGAGTGTACTGTCGCATCCTCCAGGTGGATGCTTGAAATTAGTGGTGGTTGAAGTGAATCTTCACAAACTAAAGTGCTTTGAGTATTGAGAAAAGTGGTATATAAAGAATCATTATAATTATTATTAATATTATTATTAACCAAACCACATACAGTACAACATGTGCTGGGTTTTTAATTTGGATAGACAACCTCTCTTTGTATGAATGATGCCTTGGCCAGGTACCTTCATGCTCAAGTATTACATGTGTCCATTTCCCCCAAGTTGTAATTAAAAAAGTCAGTTACTAATGAAACAGATGGCCCACTTTAAGATACTGGGTGACTCCAACTTAGCCTCCTATGAGGGACTGAGTGAGTGCGAGTGTGTGTGTGTGCGCTCCCTATGATGGAATCATATACCATCAAGGTTGATTTCTATCCTTGTGCCAATGCTGTGTAGATGTGAGTCAGCCCATACAATCATGGATTACTTTCAGGATTTTAGATGTCACATGGATATAAAAAAATAAAAAGGCTTTTCTGTTAAATGTATAATGATTACTAGGCTAGTATATCACATTTATACTTGATACGTGATGCAGTGTCTCGTTCTTATAACCTAATGAACTGTTCAGAGCTCATACCAGTAGAGGGCAGCAGCACTATGACACTGGAACCACAAACTCGCTCTTTCAGATCAGGCAAATGACGGGGGAATAAGCAACACTCATGGGGATGATATGTTGCATTTTATTTTATTCTTTTTATAATAACAGGCTAAGGAAATATGCACAGTTTCTTTAAATAGCTATGAGCAACAAAATGCAAAATAAAAGAAAACAGCATCAGCAAGGAAATGACTGCATATATCAGCTAAAAAATACATAAATTAGCAAAAAGCAAGGTGATTGCCTAGGCCTTTCTATAAGCATGTTGCAACAAGGGACAGAATGTGTTTTAGTTTTAACTGTTTTTATTAAAAATGATTTGCTTTTAACTTGCATGACTTTGAGAACAAGATATTAACAAAGCTAAAAATGGTCTGATATGAAAAATTAAAGTCTGCATTGTGCACTTTAATCACGTCTGAATCATATGATTTGTAATTTTGGACCGTGGAGCACAGGGGTTAATCAAGGAAAAACATGTCTTTGTCCCAAACATTATGGAGGGACACTGTAAGACCGCCGTTATATAGGCAATAATTCACTTGCATAGTAAAAGTTTTACTGTTCACACCAAGACATGCTGTGTCAGTTTTTATTTTATATGCAACCAGCTGTCCTCCGTGGCTCCACCCGCATTGTAGTGAAACAGGAGAAACTTTAAAAATCAATTAAAAAAAAAAAAATTGTAATACTTTGTATTGAGAAGAATTTATATTGAGTCTTATATAATATATGCATATGCATATACATATATATAAATAAATAAAAACAATAGGCATAGCTGTCTTAATTAAAGTCTGAAAAGCTTCTAATTGTGACAGCATCAGTAAAGTTGTAATGTAAGTTTCATTTAGCTGGGAAAGGCAACAAAAATGGCAGTCCACTCAGGTCCCTGAGAAAATAAACTTCTATTAGCTCAGTTCCTTAGGGTAAGGTGAGCAGTGGTAGTGCTGCTGCTTTGCAGTAAGGAGATTGTGGGTTCGCTTCCCGGGTCCTCCCTGTGTGAAGAGCATTTTGAGTAGTAAGAAAAGCGCAATATAAATGTAAAGAATTATTATTATTATTATCTCACCGAGCTCAACTAGCCAGCCACATCTGTCCTGGCATTTTAACATCATGCACGCTAGCATTCAGTTCTTTTCAATTCCTCTTTCCACTATGTAACATAATGTTCACTTACCATACATTTTAAACAGTGGTAGGGAAACACAGATTCTAATTGCTTGATCAAAGCTCCCTACACTTACCGATTATTTGCAGTCACATCACATTGAAATCCTGATGGTTGATGGGAAAAACGAACAAGTGGGCAGCGAGCATTAAGAATCTTCTGTACTCCCACACAGCCGGGCACAAATCTATCCAGACAATCCCCGACCAAAGACAGGACATTCTGAGTAGCAGCTCTTTCAGAAGGCACTCTCTTTAAATGGTACTCCACAGAAAAGGGTTCGGAGGTCTAGCAAGAAAACAAAGATATATATATATATATTTTTTTTTTTAAGTTTACAAAAAATGATATATTTAAACATCATTATATACCACTGAACTACAAGAGTTTTGCACATTATTAACACTTCAAAAAAAAAAGAAGAAAGAGACAAAAAATACAAAATATTTGCAGATTAAATGACAGGTAAATGACCTACAAGGTAGGTGTGAAACAAATAGCCCTTTCCTTAATGACAATCATGAAAGTGTCTTTTTTCCCCTTTTTATCCAATTTGCTCAGATATTTTTAATTCCGCAAAATTGAAAAACAACGCTAGTCATTTAATAATGTCTGTCACTATATCCCAAAAACTTCAGTATTAAAAAAGTAGAATAAAAATGGGTTATGCTAACAAGTCAGGACATAATGTGAGCTTTGTTTATTTAGGTATGTTAGACAGGTACACTATATGGCCAAAACTCTGTGAGCGCCTGACCATCACACCAATATGAACTCTTCAGACATCCCATTTCAAACCTGTGGCTATTAATATGGAGCTGGCACTCCCTGACAGTTCCTGTCTTTGTATACCTTTTGTTTTTTTTTTTTAGAGATTATATATTACATATGAAAAACATAGGTTTATATAAATGTATATTTTGTTGTACATTCTTACAAATGCAAATTCACAAAACAAAACCAATGTTATCTTAAGAACACAAAATAGAAATATAAAACAGACAAAAGAATACAAAATATACACGCGAGAGACCGGAGATACAGTACCCTCCATAATGTTTGGGACAAAAGGATCTACAATATATAAATAAAATATATTATTACCATTATTATTATTATTATTATCATCATTAATAATAATAGACATTTTTTTCTTGATTTACCATGGGTTAAGATGACAAATCAAACAATTCAGATGTGATTAAAGTGCCTATTGTAGACTTTCATTTGCATACATTTCGGTCACACAACACTTTTTCTACATGGTCCCTTCATTTCAGGGCACCATAATGTTTGGCACACGGTAATGGTAGGTCTATTAAAGTCGCCAAATATAGTTCTTTGTCGCTCATCCCTTGCATGCATGACTGCTTCAAGTCCGCGATTGACAGACATCACCAGGTGCTGAGGATCTTCTCTGGTGATGCTCTGCCAAACCTCTAATCCTGCCATCTTCAGCTCCTGTTTGTTTTGGGGGCTTATCCCCTTAAGTTTTTGCCTCAGCATATGGAAGGCCTGCTCAATTGAATTTAAATTGGGTAACTGGCCAGTCAAGTATTTACCATTTTTCATCTTTGAAAAACTCATGTGTTGCCTCAGTGGTACATTTGGCTCATTATCTTGTAGTAGGATGAAGCGCCGTCCAGTGAGTTTGGAGGCACTGACTGAACTTGAGCAAATCAGATGTTTCTCTACACTTCAAAATTCATTAGACCACTGCCATCAGCAGTTCCATCATCAATAAAGAGAAGTGTGCTAGGACCTGTGGCAGGCATACATGCCTAAGCCAGAACACCCCTAGCTTAATGTTTAGCTGATAAGGTGGTATGCTTTGGATCTTGGGAAGTTTCTTTTTGTCATCACGCTGATGTGGGTTAATTTTTGTCTCGTCTGCCCACAAGACCTTTTTCCAGAATTCTGTAGGTTCTTTTAAGAACTTTATCACAAACTGCAATCTGGCCATCTTGTTTTTGTAGCTGACTAGTGGTTTGCATCTTGTGGTGTGGCCTCTGTATTTCAGTTCATGAAGTCCTCTGCTGATAGTCATCTCTGACACATCCACATCGGCATCCTGAGGTCTGTTTTTGGTTTTTTTTTCATGTTCTGTCATCAACAATGGAGGTCTTCCTCGGCCTACCACTCCTTTTGCAATTACTGAGCCCATCGGTGTGTCTTCTTTCTTCTTCATGATATTCCAGACAGTTGATTTTGGTCATCCTAAGGTTTTATCGACGTCTCTAATGGTTTTTATTCTTGTTTTGTATTGGACAAGTGATGAGCAGTGCCTGGTTGTCTCCACACACACCGCTTAGAATTAAGGCCAAAAAGTTCTATCTTGGTCTCATCAGACCAGAGAATCTTATTTCTCACCAACTCAGAGTCCTTCAGGTGTCTTTTAGCAAACTCTATGAGGGCTGTCATGTGTCTTGCCTCTCCTCAGTGTGTGGAAACAAGCAGGCACTGCTCATCACTTGTCCAATACAGTCCCCACAGTGAAGCATGGCGGTGGCAGCATCATGCTGTGGGGGTGTTTTTCAGCTGCAGGGACAGGACAACAGGTTGCAATCGAGGGAAAGATGAATGTGGCCAAGTACAGGGATATCCTGGACAAAAACCTTCTCCAGAGTGCTAAGGACCTCAGACTGGGCCGAAGGTTTTCCTTCCAACAAGATAATGACCCTAAGCACACATCTAAAATAATGAAGGAGTGGCTTCACAACAACTCTGTGACTGTTCTTGAATGGCCCAGCCAGAGCCCTGACTTAAACCCAATTGAGCATCTCTGGAGAGACCTAAAAATGGCTGTCCACCAACGTTTACCATCCAACCTGACAGAACTGGAGAGGATCTGCAAGGAGGAATGGCAGAGGATCCCCAAATCCAGGTGTGAAAAACTTGTTGCATCTTTCCCAAGAAGACTCATGGCTGTATTAGCTCAAAAGGGTGCTTCTACTAAATACTGAGCAGAGGGTCTGAATACTTAGGACCATGTGAAATTCCAGTTTTTCTTTTTTAATAAATCTGCAACAATTTCAAATATTCTTTTTTTTGTCTGTCAATATAGGGTGCTGTGTGTACATTAATGAGGAAAAAAAAAATATTTAAATGATTTTAGCAAATGGCTGCAATATAACAAAGAGTGAAAAATTGAAGGGGGTCTGAATACTTTCCGTACCCACTGTACATACAAATTCAACTTAAGTACAAACCTACTGTCCCTCTCTCGTTTGTAACCCGGGGACTGCCTGTATATAACACACTTACTGAGAATACTGCAAATGACTAGGCATTTAGGTGAGGTTCTTCCACAGAAAAACATTCTTTGCAGAGTATGACCCAGTTCCTGTCATAGTTAACCTAGAAAGTGCCCTGGTAGTGATCAGACTGATAATGGAAAAGCCTTGTTGGTCAAGCGTGGTTTAGATGTCATGAGATAACCTGGGATCTCCTGCTGCCTTCTTCTTCCACCCAACACAGCAAAACACAGTAACAGATTAATACAAAATGAGCTGAAAATAATGAAAGGACTCCAGTACAAAAAAATAAAAAAAAGAACATGTTTTTGTTTTTAACTGTTCAAAGGCTATTTTTTAGCATTTGCAAAAAGTACTTCTGAATTCTTGTTTGTGTTTTTTCTTACAGCAAGATAAACAGAGGTGATAACAGAGCAATTATTCTAATGAGTGCCACTCCCCAGGGTCTTCAAAGTGTTTTGGCAAAGGCCAGCTAAAGGAGGCAGACTCAAAAGTTGCATTTACAAAAACAAAGTGCTTTAAAAAAAAAAAAAAAAAAGTAACACTTGCTTAGGTTATGCAAAAATGCATCTAACTCGTCACTAATAACAAGACAGTAACAAATGCTTTATTTGGTCTTTGTAAGATTTACAAAGCATCAACAAAGCATTTATTCATCGCTAGAATATGGTCTACTAAAATAAGTTCACTTTGGAATGATCAGAGATGACTGAACTGAGATATGTTTCTCTTATTATTGCCTATTTGAATGTAAGACCTGGGAATCGCTCATATTCACAGTTAATTTTTGCTAGCATTTTACTATGCTCTTCTTTTTTTCTAAGACTCTGTGAAGTGCCTTGAGCATGGGAAAGGCGCTATATAAATAAAATGTATTATATTTATAATGCCACACTGCACAAAGGTGAATAGCAACTTTACTGATTAGAACAACGTAGATGAGAACAGACCACTCAGCCCAATAAAGCTTGCCAGTCCTATCTAAATAATTCTTCAAAAATAACATCAAGTCCAGTTTTGAAAGCCGCTAAAGTCCTGCTGTCTACCACTTTACTCGGCCACTAATTCCATCTGTCTTTGTGGTTTTTTTTTTTAACATTATTAATTTAATTAAAATCAAAGAACTTTTCATATAAGCAAGTCAAGTTTAACAAAACTACATTCGACACAAATCAACCCCCGTCCATGAGAAAGAGAGCTAGGCCAGCAGAGTAAAACTTTAATAGTAAAAATATGTAAATAAATAAATGAATCAAAATAAACAGAATAAAAAAGAGGGGAGAGAATCCACTTCCTCAACTTAAATCAGTGAAAGGCAACCTTTTTCGAGTTGCGGCGCACTAAGTCCAAAAAATTTCTTTGCCGGCGCACCTGAGGGACTGCCCATAAATAAAGTCGTGACGACACAATCTATGGACAATCGCCAATAAAAGCAGTTAATTTTACAAGTTTGAAAGACATTGTATTAATAAAGGAATCAAAGGATAAATCTTAAATTTAATTAATGTGAACGTTGAGATTGTTTTTCAGGCACATATGAGATTGATGCGAGAATCAAATTTCGAAAGACAGACGCGCATTTCCTTGTCGATCATTTGAAGTCTCTCGTGTTTCTTAGACTTCATTTCCGTAAGTGTTCCGTTATCTGTTTTTCCAACATAAAATATATTTTTTTTTAAACATTATCTTTTTAATCAACCAAAAGTTCAAAAACACTAGCAATTTTAAAATATTTTATAAAAGTTTTCGCGGCACCCCTAGAAAATTCCACGGCGCACCGGTTGCCCAAAAATGACTTGAATGCTTATTCTAAAATGTTATTGATTAGATCCTGCCAAGTCTTGAAAAATGTTTGAACAAATCCTCTAAGTAAGAATTAGATTTTTTCCAATTTTAGATGGTACAGTATATAACATCAATTACTCACTGACTTCAAAGAGGTAGGTTAGGATTCTTCCAGTTGAGCAAGATAAGTCTAAGTGCCAAAAGTGAAATAAAGGCAATTACAGTTTGTTTGTCCTTCTCCACTTTAAGCCCCCCTGTGAGCCCACCAAACACAGCTGTTAGTGGGTTACCAGTGATTGTGACTCCAAGGCTGTCTGAAAGGCATTTAACGATTTTGGTCCAAAATGAAGTTAATTTGGTACAGGCCCAAAACATATGGCCCAATGAGGCAGGAAACTGGTTGGATCGTGCCATCTTTGGTTTTCTGTTTTATGGTTGTCTGAAACTTACCCTTAACAAGTTTTCAACTGTTCCCCCCATGTAATCTTGATGAACTCATTTTAAAGTCACAGTCTTAATCCACTGGACTAATTCCCTTCAGAATTTTAAACACTTCAATCGTGTCTCCCCTTAATCTTGAACTGTTTCAACTGAAAAGGCTCAGCTCTTTTAATCTTTCCTCATAACTCATCCCCAGTAGCCCTGGAATCAGCCTAGTCACTCTTCTCCGGACCATTCTAGTTCTGCTATGTCCTTTTTGTAGCTTGGAGACCAAAACTGCACACAGTACTCAAGATGAGGCCTCACCAGTGTGTTAAAAAGCCTCAGCATAACCTCATCTGAGTTGTACTCCACACATCATGACACTATATAACCTGACATTTGGTTAGCCTTCTGAATGACTTCTGAACACTGTCTGGAAGTTGATAGCAACAAATCCTTCTCATAAGGTGTAGTTTCAATTTTTAGACCTCCCTTTGTGTATTTAAACCTCACATTTTTACTTCCTACATGTAAAAATGGAGGGGAGAATGTAGATAAAACTGTCTCTGACACACTAGCACTGAGGACATTCAGCCAACAGGTTATTCAGCAGAATTGTGTCAGGAAACAATACTGGGGCTGCATCATACCTTCGGCAATATTCATTTAACTGCCTAACTGTGACTGCTCTTTCCATCTTTAGCCGAGACAGAAGTTTTCTTTATTTCCATGTACTTAAGAAGGATTTTATTTCAATGTGCTATATCACTATGACTGACATCTATCCGTATGTCATCTGTACATAAAACTTTCTTTGCTCGCTTATGTAACTTTTTTGCCATTTATACCACAGCTTCCCTAATTTTGTTGACTATTAGAGATTTGCATTTTGTGGTAATGCCTGTATTATTCTTTTGGCAAAGTAAGTTTCAACTGTGGATTGTGATTCTTCCCCTACCTAACTGTGGTGATTATTATTGATCAGGTCATGGAGAGTTGACAGATTTTAAGCAAAGCTTGTGAAGAAACTGCTATCATTTCTTTTTGCCAACTGCATCATTACCAATAACTAAGTTCACAAGTGATTTCTTGGTTTCTGACTTTTACAAGCTACTCAAAATTGTTGATCTTTCTAGACCTATTTTCACCATTCTTTGTCATTGAACTATACTTTTCCTCCAGCACTGAAATTATTTGATTCTCTTTCATTTTTTTTCATGGGTTTAAGGGGCACTAAAGCAGTAACCAATCCTTGAACTTGCTGTGTCAAGTGTAATATGAATGGACTGTGTTTTTCTTTTTCTTTTTTGTGATCAACATTTTATTAAGTAAAGACAAACTGAAAGGATATGTCAATAAATGGGCATGGCACACAGAGTAACCAACCCACCTACTCCCATCATTCTTGAGGCAAGGCAGGTGGAAAAAAAAAATTCAATGAGTTATAAGTTCAGAGTTACACGATTGAGCCACAGCAGACCAGGATTAAATGACATTACTGGTGGTACCATTAATCCACACTGCAGACAACTCCAAATATATTAAGGTGTAGAAGGTGGACTGCCAGTTGCCGGCAGTGACACATTTGGGCGTCTTTAAATAGGGAGGCAATTATTACTTTGGCTGCCAGGGTATCCAGACAGAATAACTTGTGTTCAGACAGGTATGAATGGAGCAATATTTTATAAAAAATTCAAGTAACTGGGGGACCCCTGATCAAAAACAACTGGTTGATGGTCTCACTTAGGGTTTGTCCAAGAGAGTTACACATTAGTAATTCAGAATTATGCACTTCACTTTACTTGCATGGCTATGGGGATAAGAAAGGAAAAGCACAGCCTTGGCATGATTCTACTTAGGGTATATAGTATATAGTTTATTATCCATGATTTATCCACGCAGACATTGGAAGAATATTCAATCTCCACATAAACAGTGACTGGACCTAGGATGCTGAATCTGTTAGATGGCAGTGCTAGCCATTGCAACTGCATGACATCCATGACTTTTTATACTTATCATACAACAGTCATTCATGAAATAAAATTTACCAACTCCTATTTCTTTCATTTCTTTTATAAAAATATTAATATATCCCATTTAAAACAAGGGTTGAACACAATGTTTTAAAGTAATTAAACCCGAACATATCATTTAAAGTCACATGTAACTTTTGGCAGAAAAACAATTAAGTTCCTGTCCCCATTGTTCAATGATATTACCGTAACACTGCCTTAATCTGTTCAGAAGAGGGAAAAAAAAAAAAACACACACATCTAAGGCCACATCCTTGATGAAAAAATTGATAAAAGGTTACATTAAAGTTTAGAATAAGAACATATGAAAAGAGGTCAAAACGTAAGTCCATATATGTGCTTGTAAAGCAAAGCCAGGTTCATGAGAAATGTAGACCTGCAATATATGGGAAGAGAAGCCAGCATTTATGCAGAAAAAAATATGAAACAATACTGAAGGATAATGGCCAGTATTTAATCATTCTAATACATCATTATTGGCTAAAAAGAATTACATGTGATGGAATATTCAAATTAAGTAAATTTAGTTTATTCTTACTTAGCGTACTTCTGCTTATGAAACTACACTATACTGTTGTAGGCCTCTCACTGTTGCACTCTGCAAAAAGAACTTTGTAAGCTCTCTCCTATTATATTGGAAGGGTGACAGTGATATCTACAAATAAATTGACTAAAGACTGATTTTTGCTAAAAAAAATTACCCTGCATTGCATAAGATTTAAGTATTCAAAAAAAAAAAAAAAAACTTTCTCATGGATACAAAAAATGAAATGCACCTAAAACTTCAGCAGATCCACCTTCTGATGTAAGATAACTTCATCAAAAAACAAAAAATACAAACTTGTCATTCATTATTCAGCAAGCATTTCATTCAGCGGCAATGGCGGGAGGAGTAGTAATTGGGCAGTTAAAAGTTGGTACGACGCTGGGAAAATTGCATCACAAAGAAAGGTGACTAAGTTGAAAAGTGATATATAAAATATATATACAGTGGTACCTCGGTATAAGTCCTTAATCCGTTCCCGATCCTTTGACTTATACCAAACAGGACGTATACCAAACAAATTTTTCCCATAAGAAATACAGGGAAAATGATTAATCCGTTCCAATGAAAACAAATCCTATTGTTATTGGCATATTATACATTGATGGGGTTGTATAAAATAATTTAAACACTGCTTAATACTAAAATACATAAATACAAAAGCAATTAGATAAAATAAATGAAAATTTAACCTCACTTTACTTTTTAATAACGTCTTCGTTTTCATAATCGTAGATACTGTCGTTCTCGGCATGCAGCAGCCATGTCCCGCATACACATGCCACTTTCATACTTTTCAACAATCAATTAAAATTTATGCGGAAAAACAAAAAATCATGTGAAAATTCACAGAGAGTTATAGCGCGAGTTGTTCACTGAATGCTAGCAATTGGCGTACTAACGCTCGTGGGCAGTCGTGGCTTTGTCTCGAGAGAGGTAAACAAGGTTAGCGCGCGGTGTTCTAGCATGCGAGTCGTATTCCAAACAAAGGTTGCATGTCTGTCCGCTTTTCACTAGAGACCTACTTAATGGATTAATTGTTTTTTTTTTCTATAATCTGCTTTAACATTCTGGTTGATTTTATGACTTCTCTCATTGCGCTACGTATCATAAACCGGTACCACGTGCAAACTATTTACGCTAATCTGAGAGAGACGCAGCGGGCCGAGGCCCTCCTCACTCACGTGCCAGCCTCGTAGCGTACCTTACATTTGATTAGTTAGCGGACAAGAGAACTACTTAACAGATTATTTTCTATAATTTGCTTGAATATTCCAGTTGATTTTGCAACTTCTCTCATCACGCTAAGAATCATAGTTCGCTTGCAGGAGGGATATATTCGTGCTAATCCGAAACAGAGGCTGCAGGCCGAGGGGAGGGGGAAGCGTGATGTCAGGAGTGGGGAGCCGGGTAGGACCCTACTCACTGTCCTGTTTCACTTCTACGCAGGTGGAGCCGCGGGGGATGGATGTATGTGTGTGTGTGTGTATATATATATATATATATATATATATATATATATATATATATATATATATATATATATATATATATATACAGTGCCCTCCACAATTATATATATATATATATATATATATATATATATATATATATATATATATATATATATATATATATATATATATATATATATATATATATATATATATATATATATATATATATATATATATATATACAGTGCCCTCCACAATTATTTGCACCCCTGGTTAAGATATGTTCTTAGGCTTCTAATAAATTCTTTTTTTTCCCCAAAAAATAGTCTCACAACACGAAAAAGAGAAAAATCCAACCTTTAATTGAAGTACATTTATTCATTAGGAAATAAATCCCACATTAAGAAATACGTTTTTTACATGAAATCATGTGTGCCACAATTATTGGCACCCCTGCTGTTAATATTTTGTACAACCCCCTTTTGACAACAAGACAGGACTTAAATCTTCTCCGATAACATTTTACAAGGTTGGAGAATACAGAGACAGGGATTTTTGACCATTCCTTTTTTGCACAATCTTTCTAGAACGTCCAGAGTCCTGGGTCCTCTCCTCTTCAGCTCACCCCGCAGGTTTTGAATGGGGTTGAGGTCTGGGGACTGAGATGGCCATGGCAAGAGCTTGATTTTGTGTCTGCTGAGCTATTTTTGTGTAGAGTTTGCCATATGTTTGGCGTCATTATCCTGCTGGAAGATCTAACGACGACCCATCTTCAGCTTTCTGACAGAGGCCACCAGATTACCAGATTTTGATTTAAAATGTCCTGGTATTTCAAGGAGTTCATGATGCCATACACCCTAAGAAGGGCCTTTGGAAGAGAAACAGCCCCACAGCACCACAGATCCTCCACCATACTTTACAGTAGGCATGAGGTGCTTTTCCGCATACTCATTCTTGGATTCACGCCAGACTCACTTAGAATGTTTGTTGCCAAAAAGCTCAATTTTAGTCTTATCTGACCAAAGCACACAGTCCCAGTTGAAGCCCCAGTACCGCTTAGCAAACTCCAGACGTTTACGTTTGTGATTGTAGGTGAGAAAAGACTTTCTTCTTGCATGTCTCCCAAACAGCTTGTTGGCATGCAAATAGCGTCCTATGGTTCTCATGGAGACTTTGTGACCCCAAGATACCACTCTTTGGTGCAGTTCTCTAACAGTGAGCTTTAGAGAATTTTTACTTCTCTTACCATCCTCCTTATTGTGCTGGTGGCAAGATAAACTTAGGTCCTTCCCCAGCCTTGTTTGTCACTCTTCCCGTTGTTTTACACTTCTTTATTATTCCTCTGACTGTAGATACAGGCAGGTTTAGGCGAGCTATTTTCTTGTAGCCACTGCCTGACTTATGAAGGTCGACACACATCTGCCTTACTTGAACAGTATGTTCTCTTGTGTTTCCCATATTGAAGAGTGGCTAAGAGCAATAGGACTCTGACACATTATATTTATACCCCAGGGACACAGGATGGCATTAATTACTAATTAAACAGTCCAATTTACTCTCATCAACTTTAAAAACTAAACTAGAAATTACAAAAACACTTCAATTACATTTATTTTATAGGAATTGTTAGGGGTGCCAATAATTGTGGCACACATGATTTCAAGTAAAAAATGTCTTTCTTAATATAGGATTTTTTTCCCCAAAGAATAAATGTACTTTAATTAAATGTTGGAGTTTTCTCTTTTTTATGTTATGAGCCTATATTATTTGGGGAAAAAAAAAGAATTTATTAGAAGCCTAAGAACACATCTTAACCAGGGGTGCCAATAACAGTGGAGGGCACTGTATGTATGTATGTATGTGTATGTGTATATATATATATATATATATATATATATATATATATATATATATATATATATATATATATATATATATATATATATATATATATATATATATATGTGTATATGTATGTGTGTGTGTATATGTACAGTATATTGCATTGCCTGGCTGGGATGCCTCCACACTGGGAGGACCAGGGGAGCAAGCATGGCAAGTGCCTCGGACTCCTGCTGCTGGGCCCTTATGGGCAGTTCTTCCACCACACCCGGAAGTGCTGCCGGAAATGAGTAATCAAGCACTTGCAGCAGTTCCGGGTGCATTATAAAAGGAGCCAGCAGCCACTACTCGGGGAGCCAGAGTCGGGAGGAGGAGCAACAAAGCTTGACCCGAGGAGTGAAGGAGGAGAATGAGAAAGAAGAGACTTATGGTATTGTGCTGTGCTTGTGTCGGGAATGTGTTATTGTTGTGGAGAACTGGGAAGGCGTTTCTCACACGAGAAAAAGAAAAATAAACAAAGTGTGCATAGAACCTGTGTCCCACGCGTGTCTGTGTTGGGTTCGGCTGGTGGGCCACAATATATATATATATATATATATATATATTATATATATATATATATATATATATATATACATATATATATATATATATATATATATATATATATATATATATATATATATATATATATATATATATATATATATATATATATATATATATATATATATATATATATATATATATATATATATATATATATATATATATATATATATATATATATATATATATATATAGTTACATGCGGTTAGGGGTGGAGCCCAGCCGGGATGCCCAGGAAGACCGGAGGAGGGCTTGTGCCTCCTCCAGACCACGAGGGGCAACCGCCCTGGTTGTGTTGGTGGCCTCGGGTAGGGGGCTTGGAAGCCCAACCCTGTAGGGGCCCGTGGCCACCGCCAGGCGGCGCCCCGCTGCCTGAAGAACCCTGGAACCCAGCACTTCAGCCACACCCGGAAATGCTGGGGGTAAGAAGAATGGGGAAACCCGGAGGGCTTCCGGGTGCGCGTCCATGAAGGAGTGCCGGGAAGCAGCTGGAGCCCGCATACCTGCAATCGAGAGCGGAAGTTGGGTGGAAGGGGACAGAGCTGGAGAGAGGACTGAAGGAGGCCAGAAGAAAGGCAGTATATGATATATATATATATATATATATATATATACACACACAGACACTCACACACATACATACATACATACATACAGTGGTGTGAAAAACTATTTGCCCCCTTCCTGATTTCTTATTCTTTTGCATGTTTGTCACACAAAATGTTTCTGATCATCAAACACATTTAACCATTAGTCAAATATAACACAAGTAAACACAAAATGCAGTTTTTAAATGATGTTTTTTTATTTAGGGAGAAAAAAAAATCCAAACCTACATGGCCCTGTGTGAAAAAGTAATTGCCCCTGAACCTAATAACTGGTTGGGCCACCCTTAGCAGCAATAACTGCAATCAAGCGTTTGCGATAACTTGCAATGAGTCTTTTACAGCGCTCTGGAGGAATTTTGGCCCACTCATCTTTGCAGAATTGTTGTAATTCAGCTTTATTTGAGGGTTTTCTAGCATGAACCGCCTTTTAAGGTCATGCCATAGCATCTCAATTGGATTCAGGTCAGGACTTTGACTAGGCCACTCCAAAGTCTTCATTTTGTTTTTCTTCAGCCATTCAGAGGTGGATTTGCTGGTGTGTTTTGGGTCATTGTCCTGTTGCAGCACCCAAGATCGCTTCAGCTTGAGTTGACGAACAGATGGCGGACATTCTCCTTCAGGATTTTTGGTAGACAGTAGAATTCATGGTTCCATCTATCACAGCAAGCCTTCCAGGTCCTGAAGCAGCAAAACAACCCCAGACCATCACACTACCACCACCATATTTTACTGTTGGTATGATGTTCTTTTTCTGAAATGCTGTGTTCCTTTTACGCCAGATGTAACGGGACATTTGCCTTCCAAAAGTTCAACTTTTGTCTCATCAGTCCACAAGGTATTTTCCCAAAAGTCTTGGCAATCATTGAGATGTTTCTTAGCAAAATTGAGATGAGCCCTAATGTTCTTTTGCTTAACAGTGGTTTGCGTCTTGGAAATCTGCCATGCAGGCCGTTTGTGCCCAGTCTCTTTCTTATGGTGGAGTCGTGAACACTGACCTTAATTGAGGCAAGTGAGGCCTGCAGTTCTTTAGACGTTGTCCTGGGGTCTTTGTGACCTCTCGGATGAGTCGTCTGCGCTCTTGGGGTAATTTTGGTTGGCCGGCCACTCCTGGGAAGGTTCACCACTGTTCCATGTTTTGCCATTTGTAGATAATGGCTCTCACTGTGGTTCGCTGGAGTCCCAAAGCTTTAGAAATGGCTTTATAACCTTTACCAGACTGATAGATCTCAATTACTTCTGTTCTCATTTGTTCCTGAATTTCTTTGGATCTTGGCATGATGTCTAGCTTTTGAGGTGCTTTTGGTCTACTTCTCTGTGTCAGGCAGCTCCTATTTAAGTGATTTCTTGATTGAAAAAGGTGTGGCAGTAATCAGGCCTGGGGGTGGCTACGGAAATTTAACTCAGGTGTGATACACCACAGTTAGGTTATTTTTTAACAAGGGGCAATTACTTTTCACACAGGGCCATGTAGGTTTGGATTTTTTCTCCCTAAATAATAAAAACCATCATTTAAAAACTGCATTTTGTGTTTACTTGTGTTATATTTGACTAATGGTTAAATGTGTTTGATGATCAGAAACATTTTGTGTGACAAACATGCAAAAGAATAATAAATCAGGTAGGGGGCACTAGTTTTTCACACCACTGTATATATACACAGTGTATGCACACACACAACACACACACAGAAATATGAAGGATGGATAACTCAAAATTCTAACTACAGTATCTTACATTGGACAAACGTTAAAACCACAGACAAATACTGTCAATTTCATTCATAGTGAACATCTGAAAATAAACCCATGAGCATGTAGCAATACTGTAGGTGCACCTCTAATCTACAATTGGGCAAAAAGCTCCTACTGGTAACAAAACAGGACTGTCTAAAGTAGATTGTCCTAGAGGTGAAATAAAACTGCGAGAGCTACTTTATACTGAGACTATTGCTCAGATAACAACAAGAAAGGTGAACCAATTTATGACTTTAACTTGGGAATATACAGTTCACTACCTGTAATGAAAAACATTCTTTTCTTCAGTTCTCAGTTTCAAAGCATTCTAGATGAAACATCAGCCTCCAGTATAAACCTCTGCTTTTGTTTTTGCTGATTTAACCACAAACTTAACTGAGCATGCATTTACTGAGAAATCTGGACTGCAATGACAAGAAGAGAGGAGTCACTGCATAGTGAGGGGCTTTCTTCTGCAACACATAAAATGAGAAATAAAAAATTTATATTACAGTCAAAAAAACAAATTATTCACATTACACAGAAATGTTATATCAGAGTAAATATCATTTCTTGTTCAGATTTTATAAAGGTTGCTTACGCAGCATTTTATATATGATTCAAAATGAATGGGAAGTGTCTGAAATGTAACCTGTAGTTGATTTAAAGTCTCCAGGTTGCTGCTACATTACTATAGAACAACCTTATTCTTAACGTATTCATCATTAGCATTCAAATTTGCATTGTGTGGTGATGTGTGCTTTAAACAACTTCCTCTAACTGAATTTCCTGTGATGAATAAAGAAGCATTAATGAACATTCACAGGTAGTTAAAAAGTGTACACAGTGACAATGGTGTTGGTTAATGCACTGTCAGTTACTGAATTTAGGGTTCTGACAAAGGCTCAGCTGAGTTCTCCGTCGTGCTTCACTCTGGACCACAGCTGATGGCCACTGATGCTTGACAAGCAAACTGGGCCAATTTGGCAGACATTACATGCCATGTGGAAAAACCATCAAATCAGATCAGCACATTCAAACTTTAAAAGAAATGAGTTGTGCAGTTCATCTAATTATCCTGTGAGGGTGTTTAAACAATTCTAGAATACAGGGAGATTACCTCAAAAGAGGCCCCGAATATTCTGTTGTAACTCCATTAGGATGAAGCAATCTGAACCAAAAAAATACGCTTTATACCTTGACGTATGTGTAATCCATTGCATTACATGCGATGCTGGAAGTGGTTTCCGTTTTCTGCCAGACACTTTTGAACGCGATGCTCCATGTTCCTGAATGTAGTGGCAAGTGTCTCGTGGGGGGGGAATAGCAGCAACTTCACAAATCTTCCACAGTGCAAGACTTGTTCCGATAGACTTTTCCTTTGAGCAGACCCCAAAGGAAAAAGTCTAGTGGTGTCAGATCCGGTTACCGTGGTGGCCAAAACCCCTTTGAAATTACCCTGTTGCTGAAGAAGGACTCAATTTCTGCCATGCTCCTTGTCGATATGTGACATGTTGCTCCATCAAGGTGGAAGTAACCTTCCATTAACTCATGATCATCCAGTTGATTCTGACATCTCTTAAACGAATTGGTGACCCAATTGGTTTGCACCAGGAAGACGCGCTGCTCAATACTGTACACCGCCATCCTGATGAGAAGTCGAGTGACTGAGTGAAGGGGTACGGGTGGTACGCACCCAGAAGTTGCAAACAGAGGTTAAACGTCGTGATGGCTGTACGGCGCCTACCACATCGCTCTGATGCAGGCGCATCCTGGCTTGTTCAAAGCTACATATACTGAGGAGCACATTGCACGGTGTTTCGTTCAGATTGCTTTGTTCTAGCGAGAGTTATTACAGAATATTCAGGGCCTATTTTGAATTAATCTCCCTGCATATTACTAGCAATACAAAAAACGCTTTATAAAACTTTGAGTAACAAAAGTTACTAAATGTGAGGTTTAATATTTTACATAAATTTGTTGTCAAGTTAAGACTGTAGCTTATAAAAATCAAACAAATAAAAATCCAGTTCAATAGGAAGCCTGTCTGATAATTGATGGCAAGCATGTACTTAGTTGAAATGTTAAACATATGCTTTGAAAACAAAATGATAGTATCTGTAGCTGGCCAATACACTTATTGGAACAAGAAAGATTAACAAAGCTTGAAACGGGTTTTAAACTGTAATATGTCACCTTGCAAACTGCAACACAATGCATGGTACATATTAACTCATTTCATACTCTGATGACTTCTTCTTCTGATGCTCTCATGATTCATCTACTAATCCATCCAATCAACTGAAGGTTGTATAGAGAAGGTGCCTATCCTGGCTGAACTGAGTGCAAGGTAGTAAGCCATTCTGGACGAGGCAGCAATCAACTGTAGGGCACACTGACATACAGGGCCAGCTTACAGTCCCTGATGATTCTGCACTTATGGGGTGTATTGATAAAGGGATGAGAAAGAGGAGGGGAATCTGGTGGAGAACTTTGACATTAGAAAAAACAAGGAACTGGCTACTGACTTTCACGGTAAACAAAGAGCCTTCATGTCCGGTCACTATTCAGGGAGTGGTTGTAGAGGCGGTGCCCTCCTACAAGCAACTGGAGATCCACATCAATGACAGGTGGGACTGGTCTCAGAAGACAAAGGAAATATATACGAAAGGGCAGAGCAGACACTTCTTTCTTAGCAGACTGTGTTCCTTTAATGTGGGAAGTGACGTCCTTCACGTCTTCTACAACTCTGTGATGGCCAGTCAGATTTTCTATGCTGTGGTGGTCTGGGCAGGTAGCATCCCTTCAAGAGAGGCCCATTGAATCAACACGCTAATTAAAAGGGCAGGCTCAGTTAGGGGACACACTCTGGACCCCCTGGAGGTCATAGTTTTGTCTTCATTGTCTCCTCCCCTGAATGCCATTACAAGCAATGCTGCACATTAGGGCTGCAACGATTAGTTGACATAATCAACGACATTGACTACAAAAAATCGTCGACGGGGATTATTTTATAGTCGACGCATCATAAACAGAAACTTCAATAGATGCTCCAGTCACAAAGAACCACATTGGTTTTTGTAACTGCAATGTACTACATGAACGTCTGGGGGCAGTATCGTTTGTTAATGTTTGTCAAGACTGCACACAGTCATACCAACGAAGAACGTCTGAGGAGAAGAAGAATGTAGAGGAAAATAAACGTGGTTGCAATGGCAAGTCGGATAGAGGAGAAGGGGAAGGAGATGGAAAAAAATTGAGACAGAAACTTTCTAAAGTGCGGGAGCACTTCAACAAAAAAGAAAAAAAAAGATGAATGCAGATTATGCAAAGTGGAGCTTTCTTTTCACGGCAGCACCACCGCGATGCATGAGCATCTGAAATGCAAGCATCCTGGAGCTGTGATGCCGCCGTCTCTTGAGAGGTAAGTTTTAGCGAGTAAAGTTAGTGTCACATGTTAACGTTGATGTTTGTACTATAATGTGTATATCAAGGTTTCGACAATGATAGTTAACCCTTAGACCGACACATTAATGCATCCCAGGACGCCAAATACTTTTTAACTGTACTTTTTAAGTAAACATCACAATTCACAAAGAAAATGTAGAGAAAAGCCAATCAAAATGACACCTTTGTCATTTTGCTTGGCTTTTCTCTATATTCATAATGGCTAACACGGTACAACACTATAGTACCAAAGAAAATGTGAAATTTTAATGGAATATGTATTTTTTTTTTCATGCAAAGAGCTTCACAATTACTGCAACACTGATCATTTTACATACAGCAAATGAATTGTAAAAACTATAAAAAAAAACTACTGCAATAATCTATTATTACATGTTCAAGGTGCAACTGAGCCAACTGCACTTGAGCTGGCTGCACGCAAACACACAAAGGTAAACGCTAATGATTGCAGGCTCGTCTAGTGCAGTGGCTGAATCCCAGAGACAGTGGTGCTGCAGTTCTGCCAGGGCCAGCAGTGCTCATGAGCTGGCTGCTCAACGAATGTATGGCACTGACTGATCAGCTCCAGCGTGCTGCCAAATTGCTCTGTGAAGCAAACATAGCCGGTTGCGGGGTTCAATGAATGTACATCGGCGAATATACTCGCCCCCTGAGTGCTGGTAAATTGCAATGAGACACGACTGCAGCCGGTTGCAGCATTCAATGAATATAGATCGCCGAATATACTTGGCTCCGGCGTGCTGGCAAACTGCACTGAGAAACAACTCTAGCCGGTTGCAGAGTTCAATGAATGTATGTCGCCGAATGTACTCAGCTTTTGCGGTTTAAGGGTTAAGCGAATATCATTTCAGTTATGTTTGCTAACGTGTTTGGAGTTATAGTAAATGAGTGAATAAGATTAGCTTAGCCGCCCTAGTTTTTTTTTCTTCTTTTATCGTATAATATTTGAGTTCATATGAATAGTAAACCATCTCTAACTAACGTTAGGTAACTTATGTTTTAGAGTATATCAGTAATTAGCTTGTTACATATCGTAGACCATTATTTTTTTATTTTGGCATAATGTAGTACATGATGTGATAAACTACAACGCTTTTCCTTCAGAGTGTGATGATTAAAAAATCTTTTTCTGTGTGCAAGATCATTCTTGTGCATTCCTGCTACCTGTACTCCCTCTGAGCGTCTCTTTTCAGCAGCTGGGAACATTGTCTCAAAGAAGAGAGGCATGTCGAAATGCTCACGTTCCTGCACTGCAATCAGGAATATTTGAATCTTTTATAAACTGTACATTATTGTTTTATTTGTATTGAAGCTTTATTTAAACTTTCGGACTTTAAGACACACCAGTGGGTATTTTTGGTTAAGTTAAATGCATTTTTTTTTTTTTAAAGACTATGTGCACTTTAGATTGTATTATTTAATGTATTTCTTTTTTACTGTGATGGTCACACTAATATAAAACATCTGATTATTTTCAAATTCATATGTTTCACTGGTTCTTATTTTAATTTGATTATTATTAATTTTAATCGTGTTAATGCAGAGACATCAGGGTGACATTCACAGGTGGACAGACGTGAGCAGATGAGGTAAGACATGCACAGGAGCCCAGAACAGGATGTGCAACCACAGGTCGCAGGCATCAAAATAGTCAGTCATGAAATAATCATGACTAATCAGGGAAAAAAAATGTAACTATTAGTTGACTACCAAAATAATCATTAGTTGCAGCCCTACTGCACATCCTCTCTCTGACACACCAACACTGAGGACTTTCAGATAATGACAATTCAGCATATGTGTGGCAACAAATGCTACGGGGGATCCTTTATATCCAACAGCAATATGCCTGTCTAATGCCTCACTAGAATTAGGACTCCCAAATCAGAAGTCATTTTTCTTTTTAAATTTTCTTCCTTTTCTGTCATTCTGGTGTGGGTTCACACCATAGTGTGTGTGTGTGTGTGTGTGTGTGTGTGTGTGTGTGTGTATACATATATATCGTGGCGGAAGTGCTGCATGGGCACCCGGAAGCACTCTGGGTGTGCCTGGGTTCTCTTCAGGGTGGGACGGAAGTGCTGCAGTCCAATGCTCAATAATCCTCTGGGCAGCCCCCTGGCAGGGTTGAGCTTCTAAGCTCTGATTCTGTGGCCTTGGTGCAGACCAGGGCCACTGCCCTCTCGTGGCACAAGGAAGGTATTGTCCCTCACCCGGTCCTTCCAGGTGTCCCGGCTAGGCAAGATCCCCAGCTGTCCGCCACAATATATATATTTATATTTTGTCTATTTATTTATTTATTTATTTAAAGAGCTTCTGTAAAAAGGCAAATTTTCCTCTGGGGAGTCCTAAAGTTCTATCTGCAGTCACCAAATTGCTGTACCAAAGAAGCATGTCTTTGAGATGTGGGAGATAAACCAGAGCACATAAATAAAATCCAATTAGACTCCATAAAGAACTTTGGATTTATGAGGCAGCAGCATTAACCACTGCATCACTATAACTGCCCAGATGTTATACTACTAAATATGATGAAGCAACTCTCAAAAATACACACATATATATACAGTACAGGCCAAAAGTTTGGACACACCTCCTCATTCAATGTGTTGTCTTTATTTTCATGACCATTTACATTGGTAGATTCTCACTGAAGGCATCAAAAATATGAATGAACACATGTGGAGTTATATACTTAACAAAAAAAGGTGAAATAACTGAAAACATGTTTTATATTCTAGTTTCTTCAAAATAGCCACCCTTTGCTCTGATTACTGCTTTGCACACTCTTGGCATTCTCTCGATGAGCTTCAACAGGTAGTCACCTGAAATGGCTTTCACTTCACAGGTGTGTCTTATCAGGGTTATTTAGTGGAATTTCTTGCTTTATCAAAGAGGTTGGGACTAGCAGTTGTTTTGTGCAGAAGTCAGGTTAGTTGGACGATCATTTATTTTTCAATAGGACAATGACCCCAAACACACCTCCAGGCTGTGTAAGGGCTATTTGACCAAGAAGGAGAGTGATGGAGTGCTGTAAATGGTCATGAAAATAAAGAAAACACATTGAATGAGGAGGTGTGTCCAAACTTTTGGCCTGTACTGTATATATATATATATATATACAGTATATATACATATATATACAGTATATATACAGTATATATACATATATATACAGTATATATATATATATACAGTATATATATATATATATATATATATATATATACAGTATATATATATATATATATATAGTATATATATATATATATATATATATATATATATATATATATATATATATATAACAATTATGTCAACGTGATTATACAACCAAATAGATCAGGTAATGACTTGCATTGAACTGTTCATACAGTGTTTCGGCGTCACTATTAATGATCAACAAAAGATCAGATTGTATGTAATGATGATCTAACATTTGTATGTTTACAGTTCCTTTAAAAAGTATAATTGAGTGGCTTTCACAAAAATCTTTTTTAAGCTTTCTGTTCATGTATCTTCAGTGACCTAACCACTTTTTCCATTCACAAAACTTAAATTAGCAAAGGGTAAAAAGGGTCATTTCCTCTATTTAACGCAATAAACAAGAACATCTGACTTCTTCACTTTTATGCTTTGCATCACGTGCCCTGAACTCACACAGTTTCATTTTTAACATAATGCAAACACACACACAAACACAAATAAAATAAATAAAACAGAAACTCAAGAACCCCACCTCCTCCCCCCCAAAAACGAACTCTAATGTTTCTTCAACACTGCAACTAGATTCACTTTACTTATGTTGTGAGCTTTTATAAAATAAATGTTCTAATATATTCTACATACACACTACTGATCCAACAGCACCATCCTTTTTCCAGTTTTTACTGAAGCGTAAGCAGTTCAAGCACACTGAATAACCTGAAAAAAAGGTAACTGGTACAAAGGTAAGCAGTAAATTGCCAGAGGCTTTTTTTAATGTAAAAAAATGACACAAAAATGCCTCCAGGAAAAAAGCAATTGGTTAGCAACTTACAGCTTTCTTTCAGCAATGGGAAGTTCATTAAGCCCTGAAAGTTGAAGCAAAACAATTCCTACAGGTGTCCCAACTTTTGCTGGCTACTGACCAACCCCCTGTCTGTATAAAAGCAGTGTTAGAACAAACTGTGTTGCTACACCCTCTGAAGGAAGGGGTCTGAATACTTTCTGATGGCGCTGTACATAAGCACTCTTAAGTCTTATTCTTCTTCTTTGGCTGCTCCCGTTAGGGCTCGCCACAGTGGATCATCTTCTTCCATATCTTTCTGTCCTCTGTATCTTGTTCTGTTACACCCATCACCTGCATGTCCTCTCTCATCACATCCAGAAACCTTCACTTAGGCCTTCCTCTTTTCATCTTGCCTGCAGCTCTACCCTTAATATCCTTCTCCCAACATACCCAGCATCTCTCCTCTGCACATGTCCAAACCAGCGCACTCTCGCCTCTCTGACTTTGTCTCCCAACCGTCCAACTTGAGCTGACCCTCTAATGTCCTAATTTCTAATCCTATGTATCCTTGTCACACCCAGTGCAAATCTTAGCATCTTTAACTCTGCCACCTCCAGCTCTGTCTCCTGCTTTCTGGTCAGTGCCACCATCTCCAACCCATATAACATAGCTGGTCTCACTACCATCCGGTAGACCTTCCCTTTCATTCTTGCTGATATCCGTCTGTCAAAGATCACTCCTGACACTCTTCTCCACCCATTCCACCCTGCCTCAACTCTCTTTCTCAACTCTTTTCCACAATCACCATTACTCTGTACTGTTGATCCCAAGTATTTAAACTCATCCACCTTCGCCAACTCTACTCCTTGCATCCTCACCATTCCACTGACCTCCCTCTCATTTACACACATTGTTCCTACTGACCTTCATTCCTCTCCTCTCTAGAGCATATCTTCACCTCTCCAGGGTCTCCTCAACCTGCTCCCTACTATCGCTACAGATCACAATGTCAACAGCAAACATCACAGTCCGAGGGGACTCCTGTCTAATCTCGTTTGTCATCCTGTCCATCACCACTGCAAATAAGAAAGGACTCAGAGCGATCCCTGATGTTATCCCACTTCCACGTTGAATGCATCCATCACTCCTACCGCAGACCTCACCACTGTCATATTTCCCTCGTACATATCCTGTACAACTTACATACTTCTCTGCCTCTCCCGACTTCCTCATACAATATGCTCTTGAGGCACTCTGTTGTATGCTTTTTCCAGGTCCAAAAAAGATGCAATGCAACTCCTTCTGGCCTTCCCTATACTTCTTCATCAACACCCTCAGAGCAAAAATCGCATCTGTGGTGCCCTTTGTTGGCATGAAACCATACTGCTGCTCACTAATCATAACCGAGCTTCCACTACTCTTTCAAACAACTTCATGCTGTGGTTCATCAATTTTATCCCCCTGTAGTTACTGCAAGTCCTGCACATCCACCTTATTCTTGAATATCGGCACCAGTACACTTCTTCTCCACTCCTCAGGCATCTTCACACTTTCCAAGATTCCATTAAACAATCTGGTTAAAAACACCACTGCCATCTCTCCTAAACACCTCCATGCTTCCACAGGTATGTCATCTGGACCAACGGCCTTTCCATTCTTCATCCTCTTAATAGCTGTCCTTACTTCCTCCTTACTAATCCATTGCACTTCTTGATTCACTATCTCCACATCATCCAACCTCTTCTCTTCATTCATCAGCCTCTCAAAGTACTCTTTCCCTCTGCTTAACACTCTCATCACTTGTGAGTACGTTTCCATCTTTATCCTTTATAACCCTAACCTGCTGCACATCTTTCCCAGCTCGGTCCCTGTCTATCCAATCGGTACAGGTCCTTTTCTCCTTCCGTAGTGCCCAACCTCTCATACAACTCATCATACGCCTTTACTTTAGCCTTCACCACCTCCCTCTTCACCTTGTGCCTTATCTATTAATACTCTTGTCAACTTTCTACATCTCTCTGACTATCTCACTTCTTCTTTGTCATCCTCTTCCTCTGTATACACTCCTGTACTTCCCCCATTCCACCACCAGGTTTCCTTTTCCTCCTTCAACTGTCCAGATGTCACGCCAAGCACCCTTCTTGCTGTCACCCTTACTATATCTGCTGTAGTTTCCCAACTGCCTGGTAATTCTTCACTGTCACCCAGTGCCTGTCTCTCCTTCTCCTTAAACTCAACCTTGCAGTCTTCCTTTTTCAACTTCCACCATTTGATCCTTGGCTCTGTCCTCACTCTTAAGTCTGTACTCACTGAATAAGAAAATATCATGGAGCTGGAGTACTGCACGTTGGTCTTCAAAGACTTCTGTATATTCTGTATATTATCCTGTTTTCACTGCTTGTTCCTATGCTTATTATTTATGACTGTCAAATCATTTTAAACATCAGACGGTGTATTCCAAATGCCAATTTTAGCCTGTTACATATAGAGCTGTGTCACAAAGCCAGTCCAGGATGAGAAGAATACAGTACCTTTATTGACATGTATATGGAAACACTCAGTACATGGAAAGACATGTGTGAATTACAGATGCTGGTTAAACTTCTTACATAAACTAATCACGTACTTCTGTAATTGACAAGTGTAACATCTCATGCCCTTGCTAGCAACTGATAAAGAAAATCCTTGGAGTCAGGATTCTGCTGTATTAGATTGTACTGGTATTCTTATCAATACATGTCCTCGTTCTAAAGTGGCAGTGGGACTGGGTCACAAATCAACGGGCTTTAATTAAAATGCTTTCTATGAGTGCTATAGGCAAAAGCTAACAACTAAAAAGAACACAAGTCATTCAATATAAACAATATATAATAAGTCTATGAAAATCACATTTATCAGTAAAAATTAACTTTCACAGCTGCAATCATCAATTACGTATAACCAAAACAGCTATCATGACTCATCCAACAACAAGATAAAAACAGCTTAGAAACAGGGATGATGGGGAGCCATCAAAGTGGGATAAACCCAACCAACCTTCTCTGCCCAGCATTTGACTGGAAAGTGTGCAGAAAATTGGATGCCATTAGAACAAAGATGGCTTCAGCAACAGAAGTTACAGGGACTGCTGTGTTTTCTGCTGTTTGCAAACACAGCTACCCACCGAAAACACTGGGCACTACCAGATGGTTTTGTGTTTATAATACAAGCTCTGAATCACTGTTACACCCTGACAAAAGATGTTTACAGCTCACTGCCTTGCCCTCACCTTGCACAGTCGCATCATCTGCCAGTCCTCTTTGTTCCAGCTTAAAATGAGGTCGAAGCACAAGGAGCTCATAAAAACAGCAGTTGAGTGCTGGACTAAAAAGGAAATGGAACAACGGCAGAAGTGTTTCGACTCAGTAAATTGTTAAATGTTTACAGCTTTGGACGAGTATGCAATTGTCACAGGGGATGCTCCACTCAAGTTTTTTTTTAGGCTGATACCGATTTCATATTATTAGAATTGACCGATTTGGATACCTTATTATTATATTTTTTTTTTTATCCTTTTACTTTCTTACACTAAGCTTCTGCATAACCAGCCATGAAGAAGCCCTATGTTCTATATTAAAAAGTTCACCTTGATATTTTTACAATTGAACTGCAAAACAGTTTTACCTCTTTGTTTTTTTATTACCAAAATGAAAATCTGTATTTTTGGTATTCAGTGACCATAAAAAACACTAAAAAATAAATTACTCTTAAAATACATACTTTTGACAGCCAAGTAATACATTTTCTTTCGTTGTACTTTTCTTCTATGTGCAGATCAAAATGTGTGTGTAATCAGAATATAAACTTAATGTCATTGTGCTCTGTACTCACATGTACAGGCCAGGCCAAAGTTAGCACACAGGGGCTCTCAGCATTTAGAACTGCTAGGCAAGTATTTAAAGAGAGAGAAGGGGACAACTACAGAAATGGGCATTGTACTATTTCTGTATGTTAAGAGATGAAATTGAATTCTCTCCTTCCCTTGTTTGAAACCTAAGTAAGGGCCTGCACGTGGAGAAACCAGTATAAAAGCCGATGGACGTATGGGTGATATCGTCATCCGTCCTGAAAACCCTTCCAGCGCAGAGACGAAAAATGGCAGACTGTATACATCTAGATCTCACCTTGGTAATGTCTTGCTATGGCTTCCCGTCTGTAATGCCGCGTAAATCGTCATTAAAGAAAGCTAAGTTATTTTCTCTTATGTGATTTTTACCACTGAATCACTATGGGAGAGGCATCGCCTTTTAATATCATATCTATATAGTTAACGGTTACTTAAAGCACCACAATTACAAAAGAACTTATTCCAATTAGGGAGATATCGCCCCCTACAGGAACAGTGTGTAATTTATTTATTTACTTACTTATCTACCTATTTAGGAAGCTTAAGAGCCTCTGTAAAACACTAAATTTCCCCCAGGGGACAAATAAAATTCAATCTACTTTTTTAAACTAATAAAACATACACCAAATATTTATCCAGAATAAATATGGTACAAATGAAAATGTGCCATAATTACAATCCATAAATCTAATAAAATATGTATTAAGAAGATACAAGAATAACATGCTTAACAAGTTTACATGTAAAATAGACTAATTTGGCTCTTAAGCTAACAAGCCTAAGCTTACTAATTCTTCTTTAACTGTTCTTTTTCTAATTAAAAATGTGAGCTTCTGTACTAAACACAAGCTTGCTCTTTGTTCACGTTCAGACGAGTGTCAATTTAAAAAAAGGGATATAATTAAAAGCTCTGAACTCATTAAATCAGCTTCTTTACGATTTCTGCCCAAGATCAGCTGGACAACGTATACAGTGCATCTCCCATTCCTCTCCATGCACAAGAGCACTTCTCAAATTCCGTTTTTCTGAGTTTATCATCCACTTTCTCAATATTCCAGTCTCCTCTCTCTTTCTATTTTCTAAAGTCTGTCTGATTGCTACCTTTTTACAGGAAGTTTTGGTAGCAAAATTACATACATACTTCCTTTAGACACTAATATTCTGCGTAAAAAGGAGCACTACAACTAATTAACTGTTTAGAATAGCAGATACTAAAAAAAATAATAATGTGTTTAATAATTGGTCATTTATGTCATTTGGAGTTAAAATAGGCTGATTGTGGCCAATCGATTATAACATCACTAGTTTTATAACTGGAGCCACTAGAAAATGTGTGGACAACTGTGTGTCTATAAATTGAAAACTGTAAATACCTGTGTGGGGACCCATTAAATGTATTCCAATATTATCAGACACATTGCCTTTTAAAGTTAGAAAGCATGCAGTCACTGCTTGTTTTGGTTAACACATTAAATGAATAAAACTCGGGGTACGGACACCATTTCAATAACATTTTTTTTAACTGGACAACACAATATTCAAGCATCTCCTCCTGAAATGAAAGCATCAAGCTGCAAAAAAATGATCATGACATTGTTTCTGCTTTATAAAATATAAAACTTGACATACAGTATAATCGGTATGCTACTTAACATTACCCTAGATATAATACCACAATGGCACAGAGGCTTAATTTGTAGTTACTCAAGAGAATCTACAGTATAAATTAAATAAAAAGAAATGGTAAATTGCCAGTATAAATACTAATAGGTATTGCAAGTGCATATTTTTGATATAAAAAGCTTGATAAACAAAGCTGCAATATTATATTACATAAATTAATTGGTATTTAATGTCACGTGAAATAGTGTTCATATGTGCTAGATGTATAAACATGATGCATACACATTTCACGGGTATATAAAAAAAGATAAAAAATAGTAGGTACATTATCTGAATTCTGCTCCTTGATGCCATCCAAGTCTAAAAACATATCCAAATCACACCCAAGTTTCCCAAATCCATTAACCGATGATCCAAAGGGTTTTACGGAACAATTTGGGAAATACTGAATTGCAATATCTTGCAACAGTGAGCACACCAGGAATCGCAGCCGCACGTTCTCTTCAGTCAGTTCGTAGGTCTTGGTAAGGGTGCAGATTTGCTGATCCAGCTAAGGTGGGGAAAGAAATGAAATGCTTTAAAGGCAACAGTTTTTTTTATTTTTTACTTAACATTTGCACAAGTGTAAAGAAATGAAAATGCAAGAAATCTGGGCTAATTGTTTGTTCACATCTCCTCACTAATAACTAAAACCTATACTGGAACCAAGGCATCAGACTTAAAAAGTCTTTGAAGTTTATCTTGTTTGGCACCCTAGAATTAGACATCAGTGTAAACAGTTTAGTATGTTGTCCAGTCACAATTTTGACTGCCTACCAGTTAAAATCTGTGGTGAAATGTAATATTTTACATTAAACATACATTATGATAATGGCTGGAAGTTATTACTGATTTTTAAATAAGGCATGATATTAAATATAGTCATACAGCTTTATTTAGGACCCGTCATTTAGCTGTATGTCAGTTACAAAGTGTACAGGTCATTACAACTGAGGCTCTGTGGGTCTGGTGTAGGCTACTGGTATGAATACTTTAACAGCTAGTAGAGAGTAACACATATTAATTTTCAAGTTTTGGCGTCTATACACTAAGTCCACGTAAGGCAGTGTTTCTCAACCACTGCATCACGGGTTGCCTAAGTCAGTGTTTCTCAAACAATGGGGTCATGACCTGGGTTACTACCAGTGGGACGCAGATTGACTTTGTTGGTTCGCGTCAGTGATCGCCAGCACTATGCGATACATTTCTCTGTTTCAAAGTGAGCTTGTCTCACCAAAGGGGACCACCAGTAGCCTTCATTTCACCAAGAGGGCAGTATACAATTACTGCTAGTAGGTTATCAATGAATTTAAAAATGCAAAACGGGGTTGTGGGACCATACTGGTTGAGGAAGGCAGTGTGGGGCAAAAACATATAGATTTAGCCTTGTGGAGCAGTGCTGATCAAAACAAACCTTAAAGGGCCCTTCAAAAGTCAGAAAACATATGACACCCTGTGAAACAATAATCACAAAAGATTTATTACTGTGGCTGGTTTTGACAATTTCTAGACCATTATTACCCTATTGTTTTCCTATGGCCCTTAGCCGTAAGTATGAAGCTCCTCAACTTGGTTGGCTGTAAATCGGCGCACAACCGGATAAACCAGTGGTCCTCGATCACAGTCACGGAGGGCCACAGTGGCTGCAGGTTTTATTCCAACTAGTTTCCTAATTAGAAGACAGTTCATGCTGATAATGAAACTTGGCATTGAACTATTTATTTAGCTTGTTAATGCTTGCATTTATCCAAAAGAAATTTTAAATACACTGTAGAGTTTTCTTCTGTGAGAACATTATCCAAGTATTTTGTGGACCAGAACAGATTTAAACTTAAAGGTCCTTCCAATACACCTCTCATTAATTTCTAAACATTTTTTACCACTGATACTTCATGGTAAGCACGTTAGCTGGAGAGCTGCTGGTTTTTTGGTTATCTGGATCTCATTATTAACTAATGTCTATAACAAAAATAAGCAATTAAGTGTTCTGAATGGTAACAGGGCAAGAGAACTAAAATTAAGCCCAAAAAACATATTGCTTCAGTAATAAATAAAAGGGGTTCTAATTAAGAAATTGGTTAAAGTGAAAACCTGCAGCCATAGCAGACCTCTAAGACTGTAATTGAGGACCTCTGATCTACAAAGTAACTACAATTTGTCTCTGATGAATGAAAGCACTAATAAGGCATAGAGTTAAACACCAACTATCATTATCAGCAAGGACTGAGTTCTAATTAGGACACTGGCTGGAATGAAAACCTGTAACCACTGCGGCCCTCCAGGACCGTGATTGAGGACCACTGGTATAACCCTTTATCTCAGAAATGTAAAAATATAAACAGAATAATCGATTTAATTTGTAATTTTCACAGAGAAACAATAGCAAATGCTAATTGTGCTTTCAAAAATGGAGAAACATTTGTAACCACGTTACATTGTGGTCTAAGTTTACAGTGTCACATCACATTCTGGCAACACAGAACTTTCATGCATATAATTATTTTGTCATTTCTTTATTGTTCCCCTCTATTCAAACTGCAAACAGTAACAGACAATGCAGCCTATAATTTGACATGCATCAAAACAAACAGGTTTACCGCACAGTCCCATTAATGGGTTCTACCACACTTGCTTTTTCCATTGGTGTGCAAAATGATCTTCAAGCCTCGGCCACTTGCATGCAAAAGTCATAATACAATAATCCCTGCAATGCTGGTTGACAGGCACAATAGGAATCCTAAAGCAATTTTCATATTAAAACACTTCATCATTGTTATAGCCTGCAAGCACTATCTGTACTATTTTCAATCTTAATGTTAAATTTTAATTTTACTGCATTAAGAACTGACACAGCTTGAGTGAATGCTTCACTTTCATTTGTAAGCAATTGAAAAAATCATTTTGCCCTACATTCATTTCCTGTTTATAGTATTGCCAACAGAGCTGCCGTTTTGTAATATTATCCTTTGTTATGTTTTGTAATAGCCTGGCTAGTAAGATGCCACTAATTAGGGAAATGGGAACTAATAATTTCACCATTTGGAGTGAATGACAGAGCAGGAGAAAGCAAGCCACTGAGAGAGAGCCACTGAAGGCTGGCAAGGGGCCATAAGCAGCGATTAAGAGGTGATTTGACTTGCGTTTTTAAAACGATGAAAGTAATTAGTAAAGTTGATCCAAGCTGTTACTTTAAATTGAGTTCAACAGAAACATGAAAATATAGCTGGGAACTTGTTAAAGGTAAATATCACACAAATTATGGGAAGTTTATTTTTCTTCCACACAGAGAACCATTGACACACATGTAGAGTGGTAGAGAGCAGGACTTTATGAACCTTCAAAACTTGATTAGATGTTATTTTGGAGACATTAGGTTGATTGGATTGGGAAGCTTTGTTGGGTTGAGCGTCTGTTCTCATCAAAATATTTGTAATGTTCTAATAAAATGTACTGTCCAATAAGGGGCAACACAGTGAGCGAGGAGTGAGATGGGACATCAGTACTATCCTGGCTATTTTCAGCATACAACTGTTCTTTTAAGGGTCAGAGGCCGAGTGATATCATGAGCTACTAGTGCACATTCAAGTCTGGCATCCCTGTAGCCAAAGTACCAACATCTTGACTTTGGATTCCAACATCTGGCCACGACTGCCTCAAGTATCCATTCTAAGCCAATCAACATGTTCCCGTTAGACCAGGTTATCTAAAAACACAAGGTGAACTACCACATTTACGCTTTATCAATAGCGCCTGATAACCTCCGACGTCTGTGTCCAGTGTCTTACTTGTATCTCAGAGTGAATGAGTAGTAATTTCATCCAGCTGAACAAGGAAAAAAAATGAAACTCTTAGTTGCTGGCAAAAATCGAAAAAGTGAGAGTCTTAGAGGGAAAAAAAACAAACTTGATCACTTGGCTTTAAAAGTCAAGGCAGAAATAAAGAAATTAGGAGTTATTATGGATTCTGGTCCAAACTTCAAATCACACATTAACCTTGTTACTAGAACTTCACTTTATTATTTAATGGACATTACAAAAGTTAGACTTCTTATAAAACTGCAAGAAACTTCTAAGAAATTAACGCTTTTGTTTTTATGCTGACTATATTACTACACTGCACTCCTAACAGAACTACCGAAAAAAGACATCAATCAGCTGAAGTTAATTCCGAATGCAGCAGTAAGAATCATAAACAGGAAAAGAAAATCTGAGCACATCTCACCTGTTTTAGCATCATTACGTTGGTTATTTGTGTCTGTTAGACTTTATTTTAAAATACTGTACTGCTAATGGTATATAAAGCTCTGAATAATTTTGTTCCTTCTTACCTTTTGAAGTGTCTGTTTGCTTACGCTTCTAGTCATAATTTTAAATACTCAAAACACTGATTTCCTTAATTTTCCAAGAGCTAAGCATGAACGTAATTATGAGAGGGCCTTTTGCTGTTATGCAACAAAAAATCTGGAATACTTTAGAGATAGAAAGATGCCAAGCTAACATTGTGTAACATTAAACAAAATACTCCTAAAATCCAACTTTTTCAGTTTGATGGGTTGAAATTTAAGTACTCCATGTAAACATCAGTAAACATCACATTAATGTTTGCAGAACACCATCTATTGGAAAGTATTTTGTAATTCATGTTGTAATAAAATGCATTGCTTTTGTCATTCCAACAGATGATGCATCACAAACATCTGTTGTAATAAAAGGAATTGCATTTTTAATTCAGGCACATCAAACACATTAGCACTGCTTTTATAACCACCTTACCAGACAGCATACAACAGAGTGTGATGGATGGCTGGGACCCATGCCTGGACGGGACGCCCCTTCACCACATCTGCCAGGGGGACAAGGGTGGGAAGCCCAGTATCTCCCCCTGGACGCTACATGGCAGCCTCCCTGGGTTGCAGCGGTGACACAGACTCCCCCAGGGCTTCATGGGGGTTGGAGTTCTGTGCAGCTATGTGGGGTTCCACAGGCCCGACCAGGGGGTGCTGCAGAAGGAGCTGCTGGCCCCTTTCGGGCTTTGGTTTCACCTTACCCAGAAGTGCAGCCGGATGTCGCCAATCAACCACCTGGAGCACTTCCAGGTACCCAATAAAAGGGAGCCAGCGACCACCACTCAGTGGCCAGAGTCAGGTGGAGGTGGACAAAGCTTGCTGAGGAGGAGTGGTGGAGGAAGAGAGGAAAGAAGAGTGCTTGGTGACTGTACTGTGCTTTGGGACTGTGTTGTGGTTGGAGGGATTACAGGGAAGACATGCCCTCCACCCGAAAAAAAAATAAATAATTTATTGGTTTTTAAACGTGCCTCCATGTCAATCTGTGTCGGGTCGGGCGCAATATAGCGCCTTTCTTACAAAAGACATAACAACAACTACACACAGAATCACAAATGCAGACACTTTTATTAAGATATAATACCACATACTTCTTGGATTTGCAATTACAGCTAACCTCTATTTTACTGTTATCTTTTCTAGTTAAACATCACCATCATCTGATCAAAGTACCATGCAGTTCCTTGCGTGGTAAGGTAAAGTCTGCGGCTCATTGCCTGTAAAGTAAATTGCCATACTCGCGGCATAAGGAGGGGGAATGGTAGAGTGGCTGGAGCGGTTCCCGGGCGTGATGCAGCGCTTAAGTGCATAGGTGAGGAATCATCCGTGTCCGTAATTGATGCCGGGAGCAGCTAATCATCACACCTGCGCCACATCCCCACGTATAAGATGAGAAGTGCAAGAGCTAGTGGGAAGAGGAAAAAAGTGAAAGAAATGGAACTGAGGTTAAGACGGCTTAAGGGACGTCTCGTTGAGGACGATCGGGCCACCTAGAGGGAGGAAAGGCAGCACGAGTTGGGGCCCCATAAATGAGCGTAGGCTTTGACGCTCCAGGGCCTGGTTCACCCCTCCTCCTTGAATAATGACACGGAGTGGTGAAGGACCTCCCTATGCATTTGAGGTACGACTGTGGGAGCGTGAAGGAAGATGGGAGGAGAGCCGGTCTCGGATGGTCTGGCTGTGTGGTCGGAGGAATGAAGTTTGTGATGGGTGAGCTGGGGAGACATAGAAGGCAGTGGGCTGAGATGAGGAGCTAGTGACTGCATTTTAACCTCTGGTTTTAATGGATTTATTTATTGTGGTTTTTATCCCCTACTCTTCACTTGGTATTTATGAATTATTTATTTATGGATGTTTGGAAAGCACTGCACTGTGGATACTGTTTTGGTTTTGACTGTTATTAACAAAAGCACATTTGCACTTTTCCACCATCCCCTCGCTCCATGTGAGACTTATCTCCATTAGTCTGCTCAGTTCGGTCATAACTATAAACGGTGTTGGGTTCGAGAGGCTCCCAAATGTGAAAAGGGAGTCTGGAGTGGTCCAGCATCGTCACAGCCTGCAATGCTGGAAGTAATGAGACCCACTGCATCAAATCCTCCAGGACGAAGCTTAAAAATGGTAGAAACTAATTAAGCTCCTTTGAGCTACATAGAATCCCCAGTGGATGCTCGGTGTTCTTTTGGTCTTGGAACCCCTGCTGATTTTTTTTCTAGCATCTCGCCAGCTGCAGTTTTTTTTTTTTTTCTGTTCTCTTGCTCAGGTGACCATTGCATCGGACTTACCAATGGTCTCATGAGAGGTAAACACACATCCATAACTAAGGACTTTATCTATTACTTGCATGTCTGTATCATTTAATTCTGTATTGACTTATCCTTCTTTACTATTTTTGATATATCATTTATTTATTTATGCTCTTATTTCTACTTTGTTTTTCTTGAAATTTTTTTTGTTAACCTCACCTAAAGTACATTGAGCTGAATGTCTTGTATGAAAATGTATGACAGAAATAAATGCTGTTGTTACTGTAGATAAGGGGCTTAACTCCTCCTGCAGCCAGAAGTGAATGAAGTTTACAGTTGGGCAATGGCTCACTGGCGGAAAGTACCTAGGAATTGTGAGGCAGTGTGGAAGGGAGAATGGGACTGCATGGCAGCATTTTAGAGATTGGCAGGCCACATCGACACAGAGACAAGAGATCAAGAATGGGCCAGAGGAACAGGAGATTTTCTGGTTTTTGTCTTCTCTTTTAAACTTGGTATATTCCCTGTGTGTTTTATTAGTTTAACAAATAAACCAATATATTAATGCATGGAGCTTCGCTGACAATATTCCAGAGGTGGACAGAAACCAGTTTATGCTGTTTCAGTGCTTATTATAAAAGGAACTACACAGCATAATCAAGACATTAAAAAAGCAAACCCATTACTTACAGTGGTTTCAGCTGAAATCCTCTCAACAAGCTCATTAATGGAAATGGCAGACTGTTTTAGGTATGGGAGAGATTGCCGAGTATTGGCTTGATCGTCTGGATTATTCATTTTTAATGTGAAAACTCTTGATTTAAAAGGAATACATGATTCATGCTTGCTGGCAGGCATAACTGTGCCATCTTGAAGCATCGCTATACTATTTTTCTGTGAAAATTCCACTACAGCACATACATCCTGTAAATGAAGAAAAGTGTCACGTTAGCGTTAAATCAAGAGGAATGAATTAACAACAGAAAGTAACATTAAGGTAAAATAAAAGCCAAACACAGTCAAAGCTTTGTGACTGAATGAGTCGAGTTGTAAAACTACAGAAAAAAAGGGCAGAGCAAACTCTTTTCTCTTATGATACTGCACTCCTTTAATGCAGGTAATCACATCCTTTACATCTTCTACAAATCTTTGGCAGTCAGCGAGATTTCCAATGCTATGATGTGCTCGACTGGTAACATCACTTCAAAAAGAGGCCCTTTGTAACAACAAGTTAATCACAAGGATAGGCTCAGTTATGAGGTGCATTGTCTACCTCCAGGAGGTAGCAGAGGAGGAGAAAATGAAGAAAAAAATCAAGTGCCATTATGAACAATGAGGTACATCCACTCTATGACACCATAGCATTGAGGACTTTGAGCCAACTAGTTATTCAGCAGAACTGTTTCAAGAAACGTTACTGGGACTTCTTCATACCTACAGCAATCCATTGATAGATAGATAGATAGATAGATAGATAGATAGATAGATAGATAGATAGATAGATAGATAGATAGATAGATAGATAGATAGATAGATAGATAGATAGATAGATAGATAGATAGATAGATAGATAGATAGATAGATAGATAGATAGATAGATAGATAGATAGATAGATAGATAGATAGATAGATAGATAGATAGATAGCTTTATTAATCCCAAAGGGAAATTCACATAATATTTATAGTTCCTCAGCTGTGAATGCTCTTCTAATCTTAAGCCAATTTACATGTTTCTTTATCCATCCATCCATCCATCCATCCACCTCATCCAACCCACTATATCCTAACTACTGGGTCACGGGGTCTGCTGGAGCCAATCCCAGCCAACACAGGGCGGAAGGCAGGAAACAAATCCCGGGCAGGGCGCCAGCCCACCGCAGCATGTTTCTTTATATTTTTGGTAATTCTAGTGTGTATCTGAGAGGGGGTTTGATGTTTGTCATATTATAATATTTATTTTTTCATTGAGCTTCTATAAAAAGCTCAAATTTCCCCCTGGCGATAAATAAAGTGCTATCTATCTGACAGAAGCACTGCCATCATCAGTGAAATATCAGTCCAAACTTACAGTGGGTACGGAAAGTATTCAGACCCCCTTCCATTTTTCACTCTTTGTTATATTGCAGCCATTTGCTAAAATCATTTAAATAAATTTTTTTCATCATTAATGTACACACAGCACCCCATATTGACAGACAAAAAAAAAAGAATTTTTGAAATTGTTGCAGATTTATTAAAAAAGAAATATCACATGGTCCTAAGTATTCAGACCTTTTGTTCAGTATTTAGTAGAAGCACCCTTTTGAGCTAATACAGCCATGAGTCTTCTTGGGAAAGATGCAACAAGTTTTTCACACCTGGATTTGGGGATCCTCTGCCATTCCTCCTTGCAGATCCTCTCCAGTTCTGTCAGGTTGGATGGTAAACGTTGGTGGACAGCCATTTTTAGGTCTCTCAGAGATGCTCAATTGGGTTTAAGTCAGGGCTCTGGCTGGGCCATTCAAGAACAGTCACAGAGTTGTTGTGAAGCCACTCCTTCGTTATTTTAGCTGTGTGCTTAGGGTCATTGTCTTATTGGAAGGTAAACCTCCGGCCCAGTCTGAGGTCCTTAGCACTCTGGAGAAGGTTTTTGTCCAGGATATCCCTGTACTTGGCCGCATTCATCTTTCCCTCGATTGCAACCAGTCGTCCTGTCCCTGCAGCTGAAAAACACCCCCACAGCATGATGCTGCCACCGCCATGCTTCACTGTGGGGACTGTATTGGACAAGTGATGAGCAGTGCCTGGTTGTCTCCACACATACCGCTTAGAATTAAGGCCAAAAAGTTCTATCTTGGTCTCATCAGACCAGAGAATCTTATTTCTCACCATCTCAGAGTCCTTCAGGTGTCTTTTAGCAAATTCCATGCGGGCTGCCATGTGTCTGGCACTGAGGAGAGGCTTCCGACAGGCCACTCTGCCATAAAGCCCTGACTGGTGGAGGGCGGCAGTGATGGTTGACTTTCTACAACTTTCTCCCATCTCCTGACTGCATCTCTGGAGCTCAGCCAAAGTGATCTTTGGGTTCTTCTTTACCTCTCTCACCAAGGCTCTTCTCCCCCAGTAGCTCAGCTTGGCCGGACGGCCAGCTCTAGGAAGGGTTCTGGTCGTCCCCAATGTCTTCCATCTAAGGATTATGGAAGCAACTGTGCTCTTGGGAACCTTAAGTGCAGCAGAAATTTTTTTGTAACCTTGGCCAGATCTGTGCCTTGCCACAATTGTGTCTCTGAGCTCTTCAGGCAGCTCCTTTGACCTCATGATTCTCATTTGCTCTGACATGCATTGTGAGCTGTAAGGTCTTATATAGACAGGTGTGTGGCTTTCCTAATCAAGTCCAATCAGTAGAATCAAACACAGCTGGACTCAAATGAAGGTGATCTCAAGGATGATCAGAAGAAATGAGTTAAATATATGAGTGTCACAGCAAAGGGTCTGAATACTTAGGGCCATGTGATATTTCAGTTTTTCTTTTTTAATAAATCTGCAACAATTTCAAAAATTCTTTTTTGTCTGTCAATATGGGGCGCTGTGTGTACATTAATGAGGAAAAAAAATAATTTAAATGATTTTAGCAAATGGCTGCAATATAACAAAGAGTGAAAAATTGAAGGGGGTCTGAATACTTTCCTACCGTACTGTACCTATTATTTTCGGCAAAGATTACTTCAATGTGCTGCTGTGATTGTGTGCATTGTAAACACCACAAAGGTAAATGTAAGGTAAATTGTGATTTGTATAGTACTTCAGCACCGTGACCCTGAACTGGCCGCTGGTACAAGATCATTGTTACAAGTGGCCGAAATGAGCTTTCTCCACAGAGTGTCTGGACTGTCCTTTAGAGATAGGGTGAGAAGTAAAGACATCTGGGAAAGACTTGAAGTAGTCACTGACCCTCTGATTCGAGAGGAGTATATTAGGGTGGGTTGGGTATCTGAAAATGCATTGTGACTCCTTCTTTATTTCCCAAGCCCTATGTATTTACTTTGCTAAAAAAGCACCCTTTTTAATCTGCGGTGTGTCCCCTACTTGAGAAACACTACAGATACAAGCAGCCTTTCTCATTACAGATCACATGCCCCTTATTTAGCACACAATTCATTTGAAATATAATTTGCCTCTCTCGTTACTGATCATGTATCCCTTTTTCAGTACACAATCTGAAATAAACTGGGTGAGCCAAAATTATGTTAACACTAATGGTACTGCTATGTATATACTTTTTTTTGTGGACAATTTATGTACCACATATGGTACAAGTGTTGAACATGATGGCAAACAGGTTGAGACATTCCTGTAAATCATATCTGTAAATCATCTTACACATATGATGTATGTTTTGTGAATAAATTGCTTCCGCCACTCAAATGTTAACATCATTTCCACTCACCCTGTAGTCTGAAAGTGATTTGCTTTTTAAAAGAAAAACATGCTTATTCTGGTCTCTGTTTAACTTTAAGCAGATCACAGTTTATGTCGCGCAAATGCTAAGACGGAATCAACTGTCTGGAACTGAATTAGTAGTACATTACAAATGAAAACCGCAACATACTTACAAAGCTTTCATAGAAGAAGTAACTGTTAATATCTCCGTATTTTGCCAAATACTTAAGCAACAACTTCTCACTGACTTTTCGAGGGCAGGATAAAAGAACAGATCTCTCTGCTTGCTCTCGTCTCTCATTTTGAAGTTCAGCAAAAGATTTTATTTCCCTGTTGATTTCTAAATTCACAAAAAAATGATTAGAGCAAATATAACAGTTTGGATACATGCTTTATGAAATATGATTTCTGCAGACATTAGGTATGTGATTAATTTATGCTGCCATTATGTTAAAAGGGATAATAATACAAAACTACTAAAAAAAACTGCAAAAATTGGTATGGAATGGTCCATTAAATTAACAATTTAGTGATAATGCAGGGAGTTACTTAATGGAAAATTTTGATTGTACTGTACAATAATATAGAAACAACTACAATAAATGATATATTATGCATTATGTACACAACTACATTTACATTAAAATTAACAGAAAATTGAATAACACAACTTCAATAATATTTACAGTACTCAGCATAAATGAGTACACCCTCTTTGAAAATTTGTATTCATTTCTCAGTGAACACCAGAAAATTTAGCAACATTTTGTATAGAGCTCCTGGACAACTAACTACTGTATATCCCAGCAAAGACAGAACATTTTACAACAAGTGGTTTACAAAGATGCCCACCCTGAATGTCAAGACTTGTATACAATGGTAACGTCCAATAAAATAAATTGATCTGTTTCTTCAAACAGGTTTTGTTGTGCTTGCCTTGTTACAGGCTACAAATCATCCATCCATCTTCAAGCCCACTTACTCTGAGTGAGGTCATGGAGGAGGTAGTAGGAGAGCAGCAAGTAAAGACAAAACTGAGTGCCACTCTGAACAATGCTGTCCATCCTCTCACTGAGCCACAAACACTGAGGGTCTTTCAGCAGCAAATTATTAAGCAGATTTTGAATACACAATGGGCGGTCAGAAAATCGAGAGTACACCTTATGAGAAGGATTTAGGAGTCATAGTGGCCTCTAAGCTATCAACTTCTTGACAGTGTTCAGAAGCCATTAGGAAGGCTAACAGAATGTCAGGTTATATAGCGCCTTGATGTGTGGAGTACAAGTCACAGGAGGTTCTGCTCAACCTTTATAATGCACTGGTGAGGCCTCATCTTGAGTACTGTGTGCAGTTTTGGTCTCCAGGCTACAAAAAGGACATAGCAGTGCTAGAGAAGGTCCAGAGAAGAGCAACTAGGCTGATTCCAGGGCTACAGGGGTTGAATTATGAGGAAGGATTAAAAGAGCTGAGCCTTTACAGTTTAAACGAAAGAAGATTAAGAGGTGACATGATTGAAGTGTTTAAAATTATGAAGGGAGTTAGTACAATGGATCAAGACTTGTATTTTTAAATGAGCTCATCAAGAACACGGGGACACAGTTGGAAATTTGTTAAGGGTAAATTTCACACAAACATTAGGAAGTTTTTCTTTACAAAAAGAACAATAGACACTTAGAATAAGCTACCAAGTAGTGTGGTAGACAGTAAGACGTTAGGGACTTTCAAAACTCGACTTGATGTTTTCTTGGAAGAAACAAGTGGATAGGACTGGCGAGCTTTGTTGGGCTGAATGGCCTGTTCTCGTCCATAGTGTTCTAATGTTCAGAGCTCCTTTATACCAAGAGCAATACGTGCAACTACCTAATAAGAAGATGTCTTTCTTTTCAGTTTTCTTCATTGTAGTCATTCTGTTGTATATCTGAAAAGGATTTGTTGTTTATTGTCATAATGTAATCATTTTATGTATTGAGCTTTTCCAAAATGACAAATTTCCCCTGAAGACAAATAAAATTCAACCTATCAATCTATTTAAACCAATCCTCAGATTCTAAAATGCCATACTGAAGGCATTTTCATGCACACATAATAGGATAAGGTGAGTAACCTGAATACTTAAGGCAGAAACCTGGTTTCTTAAAAGCCCTCATTTATAAGCACAAGACCATTTACAGAGTTCTCCTTTGGCACTTTGCTCAGATGACATAAAAATGCACTAAAAATGAAAAATAAAAAAAAGAATTAAGCATTATCAATGGCCATCATGATTCCGAAATCAAGCCTGGAGCCTCTCCTCAGCAGTGTGGGGAGCGTTACTTTTAAAAAGCTCTTTTTCAAAGGAACGGCGTACTGGTACGTTTGCTTTTTGCCTTTGGAATAACAATAACGCAGGTACTTTTACTTCAATAAAGTAGAATTGTCTGCCAACCCCTGCCCAACGCCTCCCCCATTCCCAGCACTTTGCGCCAGCAAATTCGCATCTCTGCCGCTCGTGTATGTGGATTTCACTTTCACCTGATGGCAACACGAATTAGATGATCTAGAAGTCTCCGACTTAAAGTTTAAAGCCAAACAATATATTTGATTTCTTTTTGCTGTTCCATTATTTCGGCGAGTAATAACTTCCGTTTGTTTGCACTAATGCAATCTTTACTATCCAATTACTGAGAAATTCGAATTTTCGTACTTCCATTATCTCTAACCTGCTCTGCATGTGTACCATTCCAGCGTTTTTGAATTCTTTCTACTTTGTCTTTTATTTCCGGCCCCGGGTGTGAATAAATCTCTTGGCACAAAGACTCGTCTCGTGGGACGTGCAAGTGTCTCTCCGAGAAAATCACGTCTCGTCTCCTTTCAAGATTTTTTTTTTATATAAAAGAGACACAACTCATCAGGCATTAACATGAAGCATTGAGGGCATTCTGACCAGATGCATCACTGCCTGGTTTGGGAATTGCAGTCTCTCCGGCTGTAAGGTTCTACAACTGAAAGAGCACACAGCGGAAACGATCACTGGGACATCTCTGCTCTCCATTGAAGACATCTTTATAAGTTATTGCATCTGCAAAGGCTGCAGCAGTATGAAGGACATTCCCAGTCCTCCCACCCTACTTTCATCTGCCAGAAGGCATACAAACCAGTTCTGCCAGGTTCTACGACAGGTTCCACCCCTTGGCTGTGTGAAAGAAAGAAAGAAAGAAAGAAAGAAAGAAAGAAAGAAAGAAAGAAAGAAAGAAAGAAAGAAAGAAAGAAAGAAAGAAAGAAAGAAAGAAAGAAAGAAAGAAAGAAAGATAGATAGATAGATAGATAGATAGATAGATAGATAGATAGATAGATAGATAGATAGATAGATAGATAGATAGATAGATAGATAGATAGATACTTTATTAATCCCAAGGGGAAATTCACATAATCCAGCAGCAGTATACTGATACAAAGAAAGTCGTATGTGCTGCACCCCTGTCCTCAGATCTGTAATGAATCAGTAATTCACTTATATGCAATATATTTTCTATTCTTGTTACTACTGTTATCTTTTTATTATTTGCTATTTTTACTATTTCAAATTATTAATTGATCCACTTACTTATTATTTGTCAGTTCTTTTACTTATCTACTTTTTATAGTATAGGTGTTAACCTGTCTTGCACTTGTCCTGTATTTATGTATATGTAACACGCTGCCCTGGCGAACATTATTTTGAGCCACTGTATGCTGTAATACGGTGTATGGATGGTATGATAAAAAAGACACTTGATGCATGACCCCCAACACTGTGCTGCTGAGCTTAGCACCACACATTTACAGTTGTGCTTGAAAGTTTGTGAACCCTTTAGAATTTTCTATATTTCTGCATAAATATGACGTAAAACATCATCAGATTTTCACTCAAGTCCTAAAAGTAGATAAAGAGAAACCAGTTAAACAAATGAGACAACAATATTATACTTGATCATTTATTTATTGAGGAAAATGATCGAATATTACACATTTGTGAGTGGCAAAAGTATGTGAACCTCACGGATTAGCAGTTAGTTTGAAGGTGAAATTCGAGTCCGGTGTTTTCAATCAGTGGGATGCCAATCAGGTGTGAGTGGGCACCCTGTGTCATTTAAAGAACAGGATCTATCAAAGTCTGCTCTTCACAACACATGTTTGTGGAAGTGTACCTTGGCACGAACAAAGGAGATTTCTGAGGACCTCACAAAAAGAGTTGTTGATGCTCATCAAGCTGAAAAAGGTTACAAAACCATCTCTAAAGAGTTTGGACTCCACCAATCCACAGTCAGACCGATTGTGTACAAATGGAGTAAATTCAAGACCATTGTTACCCTCCCCAGGAGTGGTCGACCAACAAAGATCACTCCAAGAGCAAGGCGTGTAATAGTCAGCGAGGTCACAAAGGACCCCAGGGTAACTTCTAAGCAACTGAAGGCCTCTCTCACATTGGCTAATGTTCATGTTCATGAGTCCACTCAACAACAATGGTGTGCATGGCAGGGTTGCAAGGAGAAAGCCACTGCTCTCCAAAAAAAAAAATTGCTGCTGGTCTGCAGTTTGCTAAAGATCACGTGGACAAACCAGAATGTTATTGGAAGAATGTTTTGTGGACGGATGAGACCAAAACAGAACTTTTTGGTTTAAATGAAAAGCGTTATGTTTGAAGAAAGGAAAACACTGCATTCCAGGATAAGAACCTTATCTCATCTGTAAAACATGGTGGTGGTAGTATCATGGTTTGGGCATGTTTTGCTGCATCTGGGCCAGGACTGCTTGCCTTCATTGATGATTCATTCTGAATTATATCAGAGAATTCTAAAGGAAAATGTCAGGACATCTGTCCATGAACTGAATCTCAAGAGAAGGTGGGTCATGCAGCAAGACAACGACCCTAAGCACACAAGTCGTTCTACCAAAGAATGGTTCAAGAAGAATAAAGTTAATGTTTTGGAATGGCCAAGTCAAAGTCCTGACCTGAATCCAATCGAAATGTTGTGGAAGGACCTGAAGCGAGCAGTTCATGTGAGAAAATCCACCAACATCCCAGAGTTGAAGCTGTTCTGTACGGAGGAATGGGCTCAAATTCCTCCAAGCCGGTGTGCAGGAATGAGCAAAAGTTACCGGAAACGTTTAGTTGAAGTTATTGCTGCAAAGGGGGGGTCACACCAGATACTGAAAGCAAAGGTTCACATACTTTTGCAACTCACAAATATGTAATATTCGATCATTTTCCTTAATAAATAAATGACCAAGTATAATATTTTTGTCTCATTTGTTTGACTGGTTTCTCTTTATCTACTTTTAGGACTTGAGTGAAAATCTGATGATGTTTTTAGATCATATTTATGCAGAAATATAGAAAATTCTAAAGGGTTCACAAACTTTCAAGCACAACTGCAGCTTATCAACAAAATTTAGTGATTTCTGAAATAACGAGACGGATTATTTCAACCAGGAGCAGGAATAATGCGATCACCCAGACATTTCCCTGGGAAACATAACAGTATCTTTGTGGACAAATTCCACCGTTTTCTACTCGTGGCTGCTGGATGTGTGTTTGAAGGCACACGCAGACTGTGAAATCCGTAACACTAAAATGGTTGTGGGTTTACATGGCCACATCACTAGATTACTCGCACAGAAATCCACGTGTATTAACCTGGTTACTTTAACCCAAGGGTTCCCAACCAAGGGGTGCAAAAATGGCATTTCAAGAGGTGTGATAAAGAGAAAGGCTGTGTCAAGATTCACCAAAACTGAGTGAGGTGCATTGTTCAAACAGTTCGTGTGCCATCATTTGTAGGTCATTTATTATTTAGTGCTCCCGTTCTATGATATGAAATTAATCAAGCATGAAGTGCGCAAATGTCACCTGTGAACGAGCCTCAAATATGCTGATTCTTGCGAGCTCCTTGCTGGGGGTGTTGCATTTATAAAGCTGAATGAATAAGAGAACTGAATTTGGACCATGCGATGATCCGTAAAGAAGGACAAGGTTTAGCATTGATTTCTGTGCAAACCCCGATTGTGAAATGTGACTGACTTCAAGATTTGATTAACATTTTTGCGGATTTGGGAGACCGAATTGGGTGCAAAACCTGCTGCTTACACTCTGGCTGGTGGTCCCGGCAGTAGCAGCAATTTTAATTGTGCGGCATATCTGTTTTTGAACTGCAGTTCAAAGCTTGCCTGCTATGTTTCACTGCTTAGAGGCTTCATGGGGGGGTCTCCAATCCCTCAAACCTCCACCAATTGTTGATTGTGTGTCATCTGCTCACGGCACATGATGCTCTGCGTGATACCCCAGGCACAAATCCCCATCCAACACCCCACTTGTCTGTCAAGTGTCTAAGCTTCACTGGGGGACACATTTTACAAGATTACTGAGATTTCTAAAGGTCAATTGCTCAAATTATATTTCAGTTTTATGCACTGAATTAAAAGTAATTTTTTTTTGGCAAATTTGTTCACCTGCAGTGCTGTATGTGGTTCGAATATTACAAATCTGTATTCACTTTCAATGTTATAATACATTTGTAGGGGTTGCGAACATAAATCAAGCATTTTCTGGAGATGTGGGGCATAGAAAAGGTTTGGAAAAACTGATCTAACCTGAATATGGGTATAATAGGCAGCTTTGAAACCAGGATTCTATGAATAATCAGGTTATTAATGTGCAAGTAAATGCACTCATTAGTTTAAATGATACTACCACATTACGACTCAGAGTGAGGTGAACGAACCCAAATCAGGTCCCCATCCTGTGTTGTATGCATTTCTCAGCACTGTAATGTGAAAGTGGCCAGCATAGGACTTTCCGAATTTAAAACAATGACCTTCAGTTTCTGGCCTAGTCACACCACTTTCCCCATCTATAGAATAGTATATGTAATTTCTTCTATAAAGTAAACTCCACTGGTGCGGTTTTGCTTTCTGTCAGCCCTTTCCGATGCCAACTCCTGTGTCAAGTTTCATTCTGACTGAGTGATTCCGGACACACAGACTTGGCACAGTCCAGATCGTCATCAGGGATGCACGAAATGTGTAAATCCCTTGAAAACTTTTAAGTCTAAGTTTTGACCCATCACAATATTTAACCAGAATATAAGAAAACGGTATACGTGTCGGAAAAACTAAAGAATAGTGATGTGAGAAAGGAATAGACGGCTCAATCATTCTGTAGGCGACAGAGACATCACCCCCATGCACTAAATAAAAGTAACACCAGCTTCCCGGGCCAGCGGAATGCTAGATGATGTCAGTCGATTATAAATCGCTTGTTGTTCCTCTCAACTTCTGGGCTGTCAAGTTTTAGGTCAGTGGTTCGAGAGAGTGGGGAAAGCGTCCGACCCACTGAAGGAGCCTGTCACGTTGTACAATAATGGTTAAAAGTACCTGACTGGCTGCAAGATGAAGTGATCTCCGTTTGTACCGCAGGTCCCACCGAACTGTGATTCCTAACATAAACACTTCTCAAAAAACTCACGCATCCAGTTGTTCTCACTATTCTGCCGAACCTTAAGGACGTCGCCATTACTGCTGGCACGCTGATAGACAAGCGCATGCGCAGAGTGTTTAATACGGAATCCCAGAGAGTTCAAACAAGACGATTTTAGACTTCCACAGTTCAGTTTTAATGAGAGAGCAAGGAATCCTGTGACAGTCATGAGCCACTTGGATGTGGGATATTTCTTCGTCAGGGTGATTCATATTTTGCATATAAGTTTTAACAAGACTGTAACATGGCATTTAATGTTGCAAAAATTAAATTAGATCGTTTCAAAATGGCAAAAAGCACACTGCAGCCAATCCAATATACCTTTCTGCTTGTTATGAATAACGGTAGGATTTGTATATGCTCCAAATAATTTAGTTGCATTTTCACCTTATCAAGAAAACTGTTTTAAATCATTTTGAGGTTGGGATTCAGGGTGTGTATTAATTCAGTTAATTATTTTTCCAGGCAATTTTAATTTCATTTCATTTCGTTTCATTCAACTCATCACTGTAAATATGCAAGAACAGCAAGATGGATGGACAGGTGTCCCACCAAGGATGGACCCCTGTTACCTACCCAGGATATTCACCCTCCCAGCCAGGAAGTGGGTATGGAGGGGCACTTTGGTAGCTGATGGCATCCCAGCAGCAATGAATGGGGCTTCCTTACCTGGTTAGTGGGGCCAGTATAATGGATGGACAACCTAGGTAGGGAATTATCCCTACCAGATAGGTAGCAGTCCCATTCCTGGTCATGAGGCCAGAAGAGCTGTGGGGCAGTGGAAGACTATTCCCCCACACACAGAGTGGCAGCATCCCTTGTGGCAAACCCTTAAATGGATGCCTGCAGGGAAGCATGGGAGATGTGATCCCATAAGGCTACTCTGTTGCGTTCCATAGGGGTCACCAGGGGAGGCTATCAGGAGATGAATGCCCTGTTGTAGGGTGGTTCAGCTGACTGGGGAGTGCTTTCTGGAGACAATGGTTTGGGCACCAGGAGTACTCCTATGCAGGTTTAAAAGAAATGTTTTTACTGATTTCTCAAATGATTTCATCTTTGTTTGTCAGTCTCATAATGGCTTCTTTGAGTTTCATTGGCACAGCTCTTGTGCTCACGTTGAACAATGGCAACTACAGACTGGAGGAATCACAAACACATGTGATGCAAATTATCCTAAACATTACGGTGCCCAGAAATGGGCGACCATGTAGAAAAAGTGTTGTCATTTCTGCAGGGGTTGGTTGGGAGCGTACGCTGAATAAAGCACGTTGCTGCACCCACCACATGACGAACCGCACAAACTGGGACCTGAGTGCAAGCCTTGCAACAGGTGACACCTCAACACCACACTGAACAGGGTGAAGTTCTTTACAGTAACTTGAGTGTCAATCCTGCCACCAACCCCCAAGTTTTCCCTGCAGGTTAGAGGGCTGGGTGTAAGTCAACGTCATACTGTGACCGAAATGTATGCAAGTCTGCTTAAATGAAAGTCTACAATGTGCACTTTAGTCACGAATTGTCTGAATTGTTTAACCTGTAAGTTTAAACTGTAGAGCAGGGGGTGAAATCAAACAAAAATGTGACTTTGTCCCAAACATCGTGAAGGGCACTGTATATGTGTGTGTGTGTGTATGTATATGTATATATATATATATATATATATATATATATATATATATAGTGACAGATAGGTGGCAGTATCGCTCCTTTGAACCCCTGTCCAAGATTCCAGACACCAGATAAAAATCCAAATATTGACTTTATTAATATGAAACAGTGCACAAAGCACCGTCTCCTCCACTATACTCATTCAATACACCAAAATAATCACAATAAACAATCCTCCTCTCCCAGACGCGTTGCGCACCCTTCCCTTCAGCTCACCGTCTGGGAGTTGCCACAGTCCTTTTATAGTCCGTGACCCGGAAGTGCTTCTGAACCCTCAGTCCATGTGACTTCTTAGCACTCCCGGGTCAGATTAAAACTCTTTCTTCACCCCGGAAGCACATCATTCCCCTTGTCCATGTGACACGGACGTACTTCCGGAGCGTAGGGCAAATGATATTCATTGCTCCTCCAGGCAGCTCCATTTAGCGGCCCCTGGGTTATCCAGCAGGGCTGTGGATGAAAACTCCATTGTCCAAGATTCCCTGCTGGTCTTCGGGGCACCTCCATGCTGCAGGGAGGGCTCCATCTGGCGGCCTGGGGGTATTGGCCGGGATGACAAGCCGGCCATAGACCACAATATATACTAGCCAACCCGCGGCGTAGCATACACTGCATAATTATTTATTGATGGGTGAACACTTCCTGAAAGACTCAGTTGTCCAAATGGGGTGGGTTTGAGGATACGACTGTGAGTGAATGAAAAGATGGAACTCTGGACAGAGCAACATACAATTGTCCGTGACTGAAAAGTGGTTTTGGCAGATACAGGCATATCTTTTTGAAAGTTTGGCCCTGTGCCTTATTATTTGTCATTGCAAAGGTCAATCTAACGGGAAATTGTCTGCGTGTAAAAGTAAAAGGCAAATTTGAATCTGATGGGGTCAGGGAAATCTGGAGAATAAGTGCAGTTTGTGAGGTAGCAGCTGCGATAGTTTTACACTCCAGTACATTACGGTTCATGCTGGTAACAGTCAGGCGGACGGGCAGGTGGGCAAGCCAACAAAAACACTATGCTCTTAGTATGGTATGAATCAGGTTTATGTAGACAAAGGTTTTCCCTGTTCCTGCAGGACCATCTAAGAAGAAGCATGTTTGTCGCAGATGGGAATCGCTGTATGCAGCGTGTAAAACAGTTTATGAGGGTGGACGCGGGAGGAGGGTTAGACTTGGCGGGCAGGCCTCTGGCGTGCGTATCTCTATCCCATGGTCTCTGCCTTGCGTACCATTGTTGACTTAGTAGATAGAAAAGCAGTCGGAACCGAAAATAACAATGAAAAGTCAACACGGCAGAGACGAAAGCGACTGAGGCTGTGTTTGGTGAGGTGTTGCGTGCGGGCATATGAGCAGGCAGTGCGCATGCCTCGAGAGCGAGGGTGGACGCGGGAGGAGGGTTGGAGTTGGCGGGTGGGGCTCTGTGGCGTGGCTCTGTTGTGCGTATCCCATGGTCTCTGTCTTACGTGCCATGGTCGGCTGCTTAGTGAATTTTATATATAAACTGCTCAAAAAAATTAAAGGAACACTTTGAAAACACATCAGATCTCAATGGGAAAAAGAAATCCTCCTTGATATCTATACTGATATAGACTGGGTAATGTGTTAGGAACGAAAGGATGCCACATCGTTTGATGGAAATGAAAATGATCAACCTACAGAGCCCTGAATTCAAAGACGCCCCAAAAATCAGAGTGAAAAAATTATGTGGCAGGCTAGTCCATTTTGCCAAAATTGAATTGCAGCAACTCAAAATTGTACGCAGCACTTTGTATGGCCCCTGTGTTCTTGTATACATGCCTGACAACATCGTGCATGCTTCTAATGAGATGACAGATGGTGTTGTGGGGGATCTCCTCCCAGATCTGGACCAGGGCATCACTGAGCTCCTGGACAGTCTGAGGTGCAACCTGGTGGCATTGGATGGACCAAAACATAATGTCCCAGAGGTGTTCTATTGGATTTAGGTCAGGAAAGTGTGGTGGCCAGTCAATGGTATCAGTTCCTTCATCCTCCAGGAACTTCCTGCATACTCTCACCACATGAGGCCAGGAATTGTCGTGCACCAGGAGCCACTGTACCAGCATAGGGTCTGACAATGGGTCCAAGGATTTCATCCTGATACCTAATGGCAGCCAAGGTGCCTTTGTCAAGCCTGTAGCGGTCTGTGTGACCCTCCATGGATATGCCTCCCCAGACAATCATTAACCCACCACCAAACTGCTCATTCTGAATGATGTTACAGGCAGCATAATGTTCTCCATGGCTTCTCCAGACCCTTTCACTTCTGTCACGTGCTCAGGGTGAACCTGCTCTCATCTGTAAAAAGCACAGGGCACCAGTGGTGCATCTGCCAATTCTGGTATTCTATGGTGAATGCCAATCGAGCTGCATGCTGCTGGGCAGTGAGCTCAGGGCCCATTAGAGGACATGGGGCCCTTGGGTCACCCTCATGAAGTCTTTCTGGTTGTTTGGTCAGAGACATTCACACCAGTGGCCTGCTGGAGGTCATTTTATAGGCAGTGCTCATCCTGTTCCTCCTTGCCCAAAGGAGCAGATACTGGTCCTGCTGATGGGTTATGGACCTTCTATGGCCCTCTCCAGCTCTCCTAGAGTAACTGCTTGTCTCCTAGAATCTCCTCCATGCCCATGAGACTGTGCAGGGAGACACAGCAAACCTTCTGGCAATGACACATATTGATGTGCCATCCTGGAGAAGTTGGACTACCTGTGCAACCTCTGTAGGGTCCAGGTATCGCCTCGTGCTACCAGTAGTGACACTGACTGTAGCCAAATGCAAAACTAGTGAAGAAACAGTCAGAAAAGATGAGGAGGGAAAATGTCAGTGGCCTCCACCTGTTAAACCATTCCTGTTTTGGGGGTCATCTCACTGTTGCCCCTCTAGTGCATCTGTTGTTAATTTCATTAACACCACAGCGGCTGAAACTGATTAACAACCCCCTCTGCTACTTAACTGACCAGATTAATATCCCATAAATTTCACTGACGTTATGCTATACTCTGATTAAAAAGTGTTCCTTTAATTCTTTTGAGCAGTATATATATATATATTGTCACACACGTGTGCATGGGAAGCAGCTGAAGGGCTTAGACAATACTGTTTATACATCTGCCCAGGGGCGGGGTACGCTGACGCTCTTTCTGAGTTCTCTGCAGGTCTTACCGGGAAATCCCACCAGGAGCCGCCATTTCCAGGAAGGACACACCACCTCCGGTTCCGGCCCCAAGAATGAGGTCACTTCCGGTTCCGGCCCCAAGGGTGATGTCACTTCCAGTTCCGGCCCAGAGGACGACATCATTTCCGCCCTCTGAGCTATAAAGCTCACTGCCTTTGCTTAGGCAGGCAGTTCTGTCTTGGACTCTGTTGTGTAAACAACTGTTTGAAATGCCTCAATTCTATTGCAGCCGGAAACCGCATTAAGCGGGTGGCTGCCCCAAACCTTTCACGCCTCTGGTCTCCAGTTATTACAGTGGCGTAGTCGGCAGGATGGTGTCCCGAAGAACCGGGACACGGACCTTCAAGGAACCAGGTGGGTGAGTACGGGGCGAGTTTGGGGCAGGGAGTGCGCGGAGGGTCAGGAAGGACGCGGTGCAGGCTCTGCTCCACGAGCATAACCCGGGGCTACCAACCCATCTCGTGGAGAAGGTAGAGGGGACCCACAGGCGTGGGCTGGCTTCTGGGGAAAACACACGAGTGGCTCAGTATGCTCTTCTGGGTAGGAAAGCCGAGGCAGCCCATCGGGACCAAGGTCCCTGTTAGCGATGGGCTGTCCCCAGGCCGGCAGGTAAAGAATATAATAGACTGGGAGTTTAACCCAACAAAGGGCTGTCAGAGCAGGCTATGGCTCTCTGGCAACAGGTGGGTGAGTGGCTACGCCATTTGATTTGACCCCTTGCAAATAGTGCAGCAAGTGGCCTGTTTTTGCTGCTACAGCGAATACCCCAGGAATTTGCCCAGCCGGCCTGGGGAGAATTCCATTCTGGACGAGCTGCTACAGCTCTTGCAACCCAGAGGCCGGCTGTGAAACCGGGAGGGCAGACCAGCCGCTCTGTGGACTACCGGGAGTTATGTCCTACAAAACAGTCCCTTCCACGCAATCCAGAGCCTGTTCGAAGTCGCGGGCCGTCTGGCTTGCGACCTGTCGAGGAACAAGGCGGACCGTAGGGGACAATGGCGGGGTTGTTTGTGTGCCCTTAGCAATCCCTGGCGGATAAACATACGGGAGAGCTTATTATTAATGGACATATGGTAACAGCGCTGTTTGATTCCGGCAGTAGCGTGTCTGTCGTTGCTCGCCGTTTTGTTCTACCGCAACAATGGATTAAAAAGACCAGTCTAAAATGTATACACGGAGATATCCGCTCGTACAATACCGCCCGGTGTTACGTATGTCTCGGAGGAACCCTTCGCGCTTACGTGCGGTACACCGGATCCTCCGTTTCCCGTAATCCTCGGGCGGGACTGGTCTGACAGTAACCGCGGTAGTTTAGAAAGCATTCCCCGAAAAGCTTTTGGCCTCGTTATAGATGATAAAGACTCATCTCAAGCTGCTTCCACACCGTGTAATCAGCCGACAGGGAGTGGGCGGTAGGCCAAGAGAGTGACGAAGATACTCCCGGACCGTCGCGGGCTACTACGTCATCCACTAGCGCCCGGCAGCGAGGAGGATTCTCCGCCCCTTGAGGTCAGACGGACCCGCTCTCTGAGTTGCACTTTCAGTTTAGAGCGACTCCGGCTTCTTTCAAGAGAGACAGTGGAATGGCGACTCTCTGAAGCACATAAAGAATGCAGTGGTTCTCGTTAACGCCAACGCGCGCATTTGCCCATGCCACAGGGACCTCACTTTGTCATGGATAATGAATTATTGTATCGGGTTGCTGAACATGAGGGAAGGTCCGGAAGTTGTTGCTAGTCCCGCGGACCTACGGCGGCAGGTTTGCGAGTTAGCCCACTCTCACCTTCTTGGAGGCCATCTCGGCTCCGATAAAACATTAGAGCGCATTAAGCTCCGTTTTTTGGCGGGGATTAATGAGGAGGTTAGCGCTTTTGCATTTCCTGCCGGAGTGTCAACTGCGGCAAATTCCTAGGAAGGACCGTGCTCCTCTGATTCCCCTTCCCTTATTGGCGTTCCTTTGACAGGATTGGGGTGGATATAGTAGGACCCTGGAGCCCTCAGCCGAGGATATAAATATATACTCGTCCTCGTGGATTATGCAACCCGATTCCCTGAAGCCGTTCCATTGCGCCGGCTACCACTAAAAATATTGCACGGAACTAGTAGGAGTCTTTTCACGTGGGCATTCCTAGAAGTCCTGACGGACCAAGGAACGCCTTTCACCTCGGAAGCGTTCAAGGAGACTGCCAAGTTACTGAAAATAAAGCATTTAAAAACCTCGGTGTATCATCCTCAAACCGATGGGCTAGTGGAGAGATTCAATCAAACTCTCAAGCAAATGCTACGTAAGGTAGTCAGCAAGGATGGGAGGAATTGGGACCAACTCCTCCCCCTTGTCCTCTTTGCCTACGGAAGTCCTCAAGCCTCTACGGGTTCTCTCCCTTTGAATTACTATACGGAAGACAGCCCGGGGCTTATTAGATATTTTAAAGAGGGCTGGGAAGGGGAGGCACAGCCCTCCACTAACATTTTGGAGTATATCGCCCAATTGCGCGATAGATTTGATGTAATAAGACCTATACTAAAAAGTCATATCGAGGAGGCACAATCAGCACAGGCCCGCCTGTATGACCGTGGCACGACTCTCCGGGAGTTCCAACCGGGGATGCGTCATGGTATTGGTTCCTACTTCACACTCTAAACTGCTCGCACATTGGCTAGGCCCCTACGAAATTAAGGAGAGGAAGGGATTGGTCGACTATTTGGTGAAACAGCCCAATCGCCGACCAGCTGAGCGAATATATCATGTAAACCTGCTGAAACCGTGGAAGGAGAGGGATCCCGATCCCTCCTCCGGACAGCCCTGCTCTCTTCGCGGAAGTAAGTGCCCTTAATTTCGTGAACAGCTATCTCCCAGACAGAGACAGGAGCTCGAAGCAGCTATCCGCCGGTCCCAGAGGTGGTAAGTGAACAACCAGGTCGGACCTCTCTGATTGCGCACGACATAGTGACTGACCGGGGTGATCGTCCGTGGCGACCCTACAGACTCCGGAGGCAAAGAAAGTAGAAGTGGAACTGGAAATCAAGCGAATGCTGGCACTAGGAGTGATCGAGGAAAGTAGTAGTCCCTGGTCCAGCCCCATCGTCTTGATTGCTAAGCCTGGCGGCAGTTGGAGGTTTTGCAATGACTTCCGTCGGCTCAACCAAGTTTCCGATTTGATGCTTATCCCATGCCTCGCGTGGGCGACCTCCTCGAGACTGGGACCAGCCAAATTCTTGACTACACTTGACATGACAAAGGGGTACTGGCAGGTTCCTTTAACGGAGTCCGCAAGGAAAAACCGCGTTTAGCACTCCTAGCGGACACTGGCAGTATCGTGTCCTTCCATTGGGTTACACGGGCCTGCGACTTTTCAGCGTCTGGTGGACAAAGTGCTCCGGCCCCATAACTCGTTCTGTGCTGCCTATCTGGATGGCGTTGTCATCTATTCCAGCACCTGGAAGGAGCACATACAGCAGGTCACAGCAGTATTACGGACATTGGGAGAGGCGGGCTCGCATCAACCCCAAGAAATGTTACTTGGGTTGAGAGAAGCCAAATATTTGGGCTACCTAGTGGGCGGGGTACTGTGAGGCCACAGTGTTCCAAGTTGCAAGCCATAATGGCCTGGCCCGTCCAAAACCAAGCGGCAAGTCCAATCCTTTCTCGGTTTGGCGGGTACTACCGCCGGTTTGTGCCTCGCTTCTCCGAGAGCGCGCCCTTGACCGACTTGACAAAGAAAAGAGCTCCTAATACGGTGGTATGGTCTGATAAAGCGGGGCTGCATTCAGTGACTTAAAAGGGCTCTGACTTCAGCACCTATCTTAATCTCCCCTAACTTCTCTCTCCCTTTTGTCCTCCAGGCGGACGCTTGGACACAGGCTTGGGAGCCGTGTTGAGCCAAAGCGCCGACGGTGTTGAACACCCGTTATGTACCTGAGCGGAAACTGTTGGACCGGAGACCAGGTACGCGGCGGTGGAGAAGGAGGCTTGGCGATCAAATGGGCGGTGACGCAGCTGCGGTACTACCTCTTGGGTCGCGTGTTCACTCTGGTGACGGATCATGCGCCTTTAAAGTGGATGGCCCTTCACAGGAGTCAATCCGCGGGTCACGAGGTGGTTTCTTGACCTGCAGCAGTACAAATATACGCTCGTTCATCGACAGGGGTCCCTTCATGCCAACGCCGATGCCCTCTCCGGGCCCACGACCTCTCGGTGCAGGTCGCCCGACCCGGCGGGTCTGGGCTGAGGGGAGTCTTGTCACACGTGTGCATGGGAAGCAGCTGAAGGGCTTAGACAATACTGTTTATACATCTGCCCAGGGGCGGGTACGCTGGCGCTCTTTCTGAGTTCTCTGCAGGTCTTACCGGGAAATCCCACCAGGAGCCGCCATTTCCAGGAAGGACACACCACCTCGGTTCCGGCCCCAAGAATGAGGTCACTTCGGTTCCGGCCCCAAGGGTGATGTCACTTCCAGTTCGGCCCAGAGGACGACATCATTTCCGCCCTCTGAGCTATAAAGCTCACTGCCTTTGCTTAGGCAGGCAGTTCTGTCTTGGACTCTGTTGTGTAAACAACTGTTTTGAAATGTCTCAATTCTATTGCAGCCAGGAAACCGCATTAAGCGGGTGGCTGCCCCAAACCTTTCACGCCTCTGGTCTCCAGTTATTACAATATATATATATATATATATATATATATATATATATATATATATATATATATATATATATATATATATATATATATATATATATATATATAATACAACTTCTCTCTGTATGTATCTCTGTCCGCTTTCTACAACAGAACTACTTAATGGATTGATTGGGCTTATTTCTATAATTTGCTTGAACATTCTGGTTGATTTGCTCGGCATGTTAAATTAAGTGACTGCCTGATAATTTTCCAGCAAGACTTGCATTTTTTTCAGACAGCCATTAGCATGCCGCCCGACAGGGCTAGCATTATACATAGGGTTAACAGATACTGTATGGTGAGTTCATCTGCAGTCTCTGTCATGTTTTCATTTTTTTATTCTGTCATGCTATGCAAAGCACAAGATATCAAAACAGGTAAGCCTTCCTTCTGTTTCTGAAGTCCAAAACGTCTGCATTCCTATTTCCTTGTCACCGCATGCTATGCATTGTACTTCCTGATGAGCATTCATTTACTGTCATCTCTCATGCACACAGAGACCCCCCCGTAGACCCCTATGACTAAAGTAACACTTCAGCTACCCTGACTGTCTCCAACTTGCTAAGATTAAATAATTAAAGGCTACCCCTGAAAATACTGTCCATTGATGTTGCCTCGATTAGCTTTTTCTTAGACTCACTTCATGCCTACTTTTTTTTAATGTACATTCATTCGTGTGCATGATTGATGATTAAGATTTTGAATTTTCATGACCGCTTCCCTTTTGTTGTGTCAACTACTTTTCCCTTTATAAGTATATTTTTGGATTCCTTTTAGTTCCTGTTCTGCCTTGTCAGTTTTAACCTTTACCTCACCATTCTGGTTCAGTTTCATTCTGTAATAGGGTTTTCAGCCTTGTAACCATAAAAAAATGAAAGAAAGAAAGAAAAATTTGGATGGAGAAATTTTAGATTGAAAACGTAATAAAAGAAAGGGCAGGAGTATGTGGTTCTTTCTATCTGTCTCTTTCTCTGTCATTTTTTGTTTGTCATGCAGGCTCCTTTATACTGCCTGATCGGGCACCGACAAGACCCTCTGCCCACTCTGAGGTGTGAATACAGCACCTGAGTGATCCACCTGCAGTTGCATGTGAGTGCAATCAACCAAGCACCGCAACTAACCCTGGAGCAGTGCCATCATGCCCCCATCTGTACCCGATCTGAGCCTGCACACACACTCGAGTCTCGATTATTTATTTAAAATTTGCACAGTGCCATGGGCCACTTATCACAATATCTCACTTCCTCTTTCCTTTTCAGTTGCACACCTGATGAAGGCTATACAGCCGAAACATTGGGTCTTTAACCTTCTTTCTTTTTCAGTATGGAAATAACCTGTAACTGTTTCTTCTTTGCAGATGCACACTTATGCAACCCTACAGTTCAGATCAGGTCAAGCTGGGGAGCATGCACTGGTATAGCGCATTGCTGCACCCACCACAGAACGAAACAGCTCGGGATCCTTGTTGGTAAACCCTCAAGTAGACACGCTGTCCACTCCCACCCTTCGGAAATGACCATCTATCTGCCGCTGCCAGGTGTTATGTGGGCATCCCCTTGGCCTGGTCCAGCTTCTTGAGTCCTCAACAATGAGGATCCTGTGAGCAGCCTTGGAGAATCGCACCACATGGCCGTAGTGCCATAACCGACGCTCCATCACTATGCGGCCCTACACTAACTCCAGATTTTGCCATTCTTAAACCCACTTAATCCAGTTTATGATCATGAAAGGGGTAGCAGCCAATCCCAACAGCTCTGGGTACAAGGCAGGAAACAGAATGCAAATTCATCTCAGAGCCACACACACACACACACACACATCTGCATTCACACTTACAGTGTTTAAACCTGGACAGGCCTCCATGACACTCACATAACACTAACAAATGAGAAGGCTGAACAGGACTTCACCTGTAACTATTCATGGTGGCTCTAAAATCCGTACTGACCCCTACTCTCTCTTCCGCTTCTTTTTCCGGTTTCTTTGTGGTGGTGGCCTGCGCCACCTCCACCTACTCAAAGATTCATGATGCTCCAACAATGATGGATGGATTAAAAGGCAGAAGTCTACGTGACCATCATCGTCAAGTCCTTCCGTGAGGACCCTAAATCCAAAGAGGACTGTTTCATTTATGTTAGGTAGAATGCCCAGAGGGGACTGGGCGGTCTCATGGTCTGGAACCCCTACAGATTTTATTTTTTCTCCAGCCGTCTGGAGTTTTTGTTTTTTCTGTCCCCCCTGGCCATTGGACCTTACTCTTATTCTATGTTAATTAATGTTGACTTATTTTGTTTTCTTATTGTGTCTTTTATTTTTCTATTCTTTATTATGTAAAGCACTTTGAGCTACTGTTTGTATGAAAATGTGCTATAGAAATAAATGTTGTTGTTGTTGTTGTTGTTGACTTCTTGAATGTTTTTACAATTTCTCCAGCCTAGCAGGTGGCAGCAAACAAGTAACAGCAGAGATGAATGGGAATGTGCTTAGCAAATAAGAGAGACAGAGAGAGAAGGCAGCTTGGGGACAAGGGATCAGAGTTATAAAACCAGTAGAGCAGTCAGAGAAAATGTGAAAATCTGCTGTGATGGAAACCGGGGAGACATCGAGCCCCAAAACATGAACACACAAAGAGTCCTGGGTTCAAATAATGGAAGGTTTATTGACCAAATTCTTCCACAAAGTCGCCCAAGTAATGCTTCCCACAATACCTCTCCTCACAATATCTCTCATCGCCGCACTGCCTCCTCCAGTCAAGTGTTGCTCTATGTCAGTGTTTCCCAAATTCGGTCCTGGGGACCCCCTGTGTCTGCAGGTTTTTGTTCCAACCAGCTTCTGTTTTTAATTGAACTCCTGGGCTAATTAAGTGAACTGATATTACCCAAGTTCTGTGTTTAGGGAACAATATAGAAATTAGAAAACTAAGTTGGCTAAAAAAATAAATATTAAAATGTACGAAGCAGTTATATAGGAATGAAGTATTTTTTCTTTTTAACAGTATTTTCATCTTGATTTTCATTCTACTTTTCAAGGTGTTCTGATTGTTTAATTAATCCATTATTTACTAATTAGTGGGTCTGATAC